>NW_025999798.1:6905080-8115941 GCF_019419815.1 Pyrus x bretschneideri
GTTGTAGAACCAATATTTTCAATGTTTAAACCTGTGCCATTTCCAATTATAATTCTTTCAGAACCTTCAAAATGTATGACATGATTCAAAGCATCCACATTTGCAGTAATATGGTGTGATGCACTAGCATCAACTATCCAAGAATCCCAAGGTACATATTGAGATGTTTGCTATGCAGCCATTGCATTCAGAGATGGAGGTGGAGGTTGACCTTGAAGTGCATAATTTCCCATATGATAGCACTCAAAAGCTGAATGCCTTCTTTTTTTCATAGATTTGGCACTCAAGCATATAACTAATAGATGGAGAATTTGAGTTCTTATGGAAACAATTCACAATTGTGTGACCTCTTGTATTGCATATTTGACACTCTATTACCACATTAGACCTGTTCTTACTGTTGCCAGACCATGTACCAGAACCATTCTGTCTTGAATTACTAGATGAGAAACCAGAAGACCCTACATTGAAATTCTTCCCTTTGAAACCAACATTGGATCTGTAATTGTTGCCACCATTTGATTTGTTACCATCATTTGATCTGTATTTGTTACCACCATTTTTGTCCAAACTGAGGTTTTGCATGTGAATTAGAAGTGTTTCCAAAGAATCCAAAATCATATGGTGATTAAGGATAAAAGGGAAGCTGTGCATAATGATAATGTTGAGGGAATTATGAACTGTAAGGCTCATGCGGATATTGAAACTGGGATGAATTGTTATATGGTGACAAGTGATTGTGTCCTGCAAGATTGGATCCAGAAGCAGAAGATGATCCCTGATAAGAGTTACAATGCAAATAAATTCTGAGACAATACATTTGTTCTCCTTCTATCTCTTCAGCACCTAAGAACTGAGCTCTAAACTCTTTAAGAGTTATGGATGATTCCCTGGCCAAGATTACAGTTCTAATTAGGGCATACTCTTTTGGTAATCCTGCAAGACTTGCTATGATCATATCATTATCTGACACAGATTTCCCTGCTGCAGTTAATTGTCCTTGATGCTTTTCAACTTTAACAGATACTTACTAATTAAATCACTCCCTTTTTGTATTGTATGAAATTCAGTTTTCAAATTGTTTACTTTAGACTTAGACACATAAGCATATCGATCCATAAGATTTGACCAAGCTTCAAATGCAATTTTACATCCAAGAACATATTCAATAGCTTCATCAAAAAGTGTAGCCAACAGTAAACTCAGTAATGCCATATTTGTAGACTCTCATTCAATATATGTAGCAGTAATCTCAATAGTAACACCTTTTTCAATATCAATTACAAACTTTGGTAAACAAACAGTATTTCATCAAAGTATAACCTTTCAAAATTGACTGAAACTGAAATGCCTATTTTGCAAAGTTATCATCCCTCAGCTTTATAGTGAGCATACCCAAAAGACTCTAAACTTTGATATTTTTAGTAGCCATGATCAAATTGCTTTCAAATTAACGCAAAAAAATTCAAGAAACAATGACACTTTCAGGCAAATTCAGAATTTAAGAAAGATTGATACTTTCTCATAGCAACTGTATACTATCTCAAAAGAATGACACTTGTAGATTGATCAAGAAAGATTGACACTTTCTTGAAAATACTTCTTTCACAAATCAATTCTAAATTAGAAATTAACTGGAAATCATGTAAATGAGCTGGAAACTGCAGAACCTTCAAATTTGCACATGAAGTTTAACATCTCTAATCTTTGAACAACCAATTAGAATTTTCCCAAATCAAGAATCACAACAATTGCTACACGAATACTGAAGAAAACAAGAACAATTTCACCTGAAAACTGCTTCGCTTTTCAATCTCACACTTGTCGAGAAATCATCTGAAAACCCCTTTTTGTAGAAACTGAACAACTGAAAGCTCATCCAAGATCGAAGACCCCAGAAGCGGAATTGTATAGCGGAATACTCCAAGGATCAGAAACAGTAGCTATCCTTCACCGACGATGAAATCATATTAACTATACTAAAACTTTGAACTGAAAAGCTTGAGAGAAAGAAGAAGCTGAAAATAATGAGCGGGAGATAAGAGAGTTTTTGATATCTTTGAAATGAAATTATTACACCTTAATACAATATGCCTTGAGAACTTTGGTTATTTAGTAACCAATACATGATACATTTACTGTATTACTCTTTAACCAACTTATTCCTTATAACTACCTTAACAACTCTAATCTTGACACATATCACTACACTTATAACAACCTTATGACAACTCAGACCACTTCAAGATTGACATATGTCACTATGGTTAATAAATGCAAGGTACAGGGTTGCTGCTGACAAACACAGGTTTTCATGGATGAGACTTAATCATGGTGTATATGCGGAAAGAAAGGTTCCCGGTTGGTACCTACAACAAATTGCCACGCAAGTATGGCCCTTACAAAATTCTGAAGAAGATCAACGATAATGCTTATGTTGTGGATTTGGCAGATGTTATGGGAATTTCCTAGACCTTCAGTGTTGTAGATCTTCATACGTTTAATGATGAGTCATTGTATCTAGATAATAACTCCAGGTTAAGTTCTTCCAAAGTGGAGAAGACTGATGTAGAACAGCTAGGAAAGATATTCATGGAGCAACTTGACAAGCTTAAATCCAAGAAAACTCGGTCTTGACGAAGTTCTGCTATTTTAGCCTCAAGACTCATTTTCCAGAAACTAGGGGTCTAGTTTTGTATTAATGATTTCGAGACTCGTTTTCCCAAAAAAAAAAAATAGAGGTCTAATTCCATTACTTTAAGTCTTGAGACCTTTTTGGCATAAATCTTTATTTCACATTTTTTCATGTTTTTGGAAATCTTTGGTTTTTCATTATTTTCTATTTTATTTTCCTTTTAAGTTACACTACTAAATTAAACAGTTTGCATGACGAGGGAGATTTTGTCGCACAAAAACTATGGTGACCAGAAAATCGTCACGCGTATTTTGTCGGGCACATTGTGCGACGAACAATTTCGAACTTGTCGCTCAAAAAAAAAAACAAATTACGCGATGCTTTACTACTTGTTGCGCTAAAGTTATACGAACGAAGGTTTTTGTCGTACGATATAAAAGGGTACAAGTGCACTTTATGACTAGTTCGTCTCGAAAAATTTTGCACGACGAAAAATGTAAGAGGTGCGTGGTAATGTGCGACGAAGTTATAAGACGCATTTAATTTTGCGTAATGACTGGTCGGCGTCACATAAGTGTAATTTTTATTAAAAATAAATAAATAGAATAAAAGGAAAATTAAAAAAAAAAAAAAAAAAAAAAAAAGATTTCATACTAATGACAAAAAAAAAAAAACAAATTAATGAATAAAAAAACAATTTTTATTTATAATATAAATAAAAATGTATGTACAATTATAAAGTTTTAAAAGAAAGTAAGAACAAAACTATGAAAAAAAACAGAAAAATCTATAGGAATGTTGTACGAAGGATCTTGCTACTGGTTGGGGACGGGGTAGGAGGTCGACGAGCCTGATTGCTATGCTTGCTCGATGTGGAAGGGATGTGATGATGATGGTGCAGAAAAACCAGGGATATGTATTCCGGAGGAACTGAAGGCTTATACAAGCATCGACATTTAAGACTTGTACGATGCCAGCTTACTCCTCAGGCCAACGACTTCTTGTGTCAAAGCCGTAACCTGGCCCTTTGACTGCGAGGATGACGAGGCTTTACTCTCCTGCCACCTGGCATTTCCTATCCCCCGACAATAAGTCCCTGACCTCCGACCGAAAGTCTGGTCCAACGTCTCTGTCACGATGTGAAACCCTACATCCTCAGGGGGATCCACAGACTCAATCGGCATCTCTGAGGGAAGCTAGGAGGCGGACTCTTGAAGCACCGACCGACTCTTCTCCACCATAGTCGCCTATGAAAAAAAACATGGATTATTAATAGAAAACAATTTGAATTAAGTAGTATAAATGTTGAATGCCTAAGAAATTACTTACATGAAGGGACTCCGTCAACTTATCCCCAAGCCAAACATAAACGTCAGCAAAGACGTCGATCTCTGGAAATTTTGAACCCTCCTGAAATCGAAAAAGATAAGGAAAATGTTAGTAAGAAAAAAAAAATTATTAGCGACATTTTAAAATTGGAAATGAAAGATGTAATATATACCTTTCATCGCGCCTCTATCGTATAAGAGAAAGGCCTCGAACTCGAATGGTGGAGAAAAGTCTTCTTCTCCCGATTGATCTTGTTTGCCTTCACCTTCTTCTGTTATACAAAAAATAAACATATTAGTTGTAATACTTAAAGAAAATTAAAAAAAAAAATTAGTAAAAATTAAAAAAATGTAAAATGAAAGAAGTCGTAATTAAAAACGTATCACATAGCCTGACTCCTGAAAATGACCGCAAAGCCAAACCCAACTATCTTGTTGATCCTCCAACTCCTTCGGACAACCCCCCTCAAGAGCGACCTACGGATCATCAAATTGCTGGAAACAATGGTGCAGGTCACTGTTTCACTGCTTGTAGCGTTCGGAGAAGAGCCAAATGAGGTACGCGAACATGTCCTCGTCCATGTCCTCCAAATTGTAGTTTATCTGCAATGTAACAAATATTTTGAAAGTATTAGTAATAAAAGGTAGTAATAAATATAAATATATAAATTTTACATGAAAAGCATTAAAAAGGCGACGCTACTTACGGACAATTGGTTGCGCACCCTGTTCTTAGTCTCCTCCGGCATCGCCTTCCAAGACTTCTATCGCATAGGGCAAAAGGTCCACACGACATGCCCAATGTCATAGGCCAATGCACTATGCTACTCCGCCATTGGTGCTGCCCGATGTCTTTGATTAGGATACGACTGGTGGTCACCTAGGTGACCTTCGCCGTCTTCAATTGCCGACAAGGTCCCCGAGTGTTTTTCTTCGCTGTAAAGAAATGAAAAAAAAAAATCATGACCCCAAAACTAATAACAAATCCTACTAAAATTTCAGCATAACCTCCCCTATAATTAAAACATTTCCCAAAACCTTGAAAATATCATAAACAATATACGTATCCAACACAATGATCACAACAGTTTAATAAAAGGTTTGGAATGATTACAACTTTTTAATCCTTACATTACATAACTTAACAAATTGAACCTAAAATAATAAAACTGATCAGTTAACATTCGCATACATTTTCTTCTTGTATTTCTCTTGAAAGTTAGTTATTGAGTATCACAACTACTTCTCTGTTTGAGGCCACTCTTTTCTCCTAATTAGAACATATATCCAATTCAAGCGTTTTCAAATACCACAACAAACTTCTGAAAATGGCGACAACTGCCATCCAAGACGGCCAATTTTCGAGCTTGTATACACAGGCTCTCGACATTACTGGCAACAGGCTTGGCAAAGAATTCTAAGCTGTTGTAGCAAACAATTCCATATAACCTTATCCACATTGACATTTGTAAGACTGTGACAGTCACAACCGAAACTTCTACGACTTTAAAAACTTTGCTTCATGATAATTACCAAGGTTTTCATTTCCCAGTTAAACATTTTTGCCATCTCCTCAGCATCAAATCTCTTCCACAATACTACCGTTTCAATTTCATGAGAAACCTATTTCAGTCACTAAGAAATGAAACATAAATTAACAAAAAAATTGCAAAAACATAAAAATTAATAGACATGAATTACGGAATACACACAATTTCGATTTCATGACAAAACTCATTTCTGAAAGCGAAGAAATTGCGAACAAAAAAAAGAGAAAACAATGGAAACTTTTTAATCCTTACATGACATGACATAACAAAATGAACCTATAATAACAAAACTCAGTTAACATGAGAATGAGGGAGTGAGTTAGGATTGTATGCCTGACTATGTACCCGAGGCATCAATTATGGATCCCGATGGCGACATTTGGTCCGTAATGCGAGGGTGCCGGTGAGTACGTCAGGTGCTAACAGGCAACGCCATCGAAGAAGTCGACGATGCCTGCACCTCTGGGACTGGATGACCAACTGGGTCAATCGGATTGACCGGCCTATGGTCCATCTCTGCCGGAGCAGTGGTGGTAGTAATAGGTGTAGTCGTCGGACTAGGTGTAGCCGTCGAACTAGGTGTAGAAGTCATCGCCCTCCGGGTTCTAATGAGGTGTGACATCTACAAAATTGGAAATCAATTTGTTTCGTACACAAAGATTTAACTTACCGTACACATGCTAATAATTTGAACTTAAATTCAAAACGAAATTTAAAAACCCTAATTCTAAACCCAATTCAAGTTTGGCAGAAACAAAACTTAAAATTGATATACTATACACAAACTAATCAATTTAGATAAGATATAGACCCATCAATTATAACTTATAAGAAGAAACTAGCATAAAGGACATCCTTACAAGTTTACTACCTAAAACCAAACAAATGTGAGGTGCCTTGGATATCCTTACTACCTTATGTTTAAATAAAGACCTCACAACAAACTAATAATGTGAGAGAGAGCATATCATTATTTACTAGTAAAATCCAGATTTGCTTATATCATGTGGGTTCCCATAGCTTGGAATAATAATAATAATAATAATGGAGTTCACAAACAGATTTCATTTGATTTAATGTGTTCCTATTGGTTTGTTATACCTAATCACCATGACATTGCCCTATCTGATTGAAAACATATTTTACATATAAATTTCCCACTTTTTGTCCTTCTTGGTGAATTAAGTATAGCAAGACCCAAGAGAGAATTCATTCATGACATTCCTAAAAATGTAACTTTAGAATTGGGAGGCCAAATTCAACAAGCAACACAACTGAGTCTATCATATTAATAAGGTAATAACAAAGGCTAATACCCCATTATATATCAAGAAATCATGGCAGTCAACAATGCAAATCTCTAAAAACTTATTCCACAAATGTACATTGTAATTCAATTTTTTTTCTTTCAAACCTACAATAGAGAACACATCCTTCAATATCTTAAATTCCAACATAAAAAACCACAAACATAAATATATTTCATCTAATCGTAATAAAAGAGAATTAAAAAGGTGAATTATACGATATAAAGATAAATAAATAAAATGATTGTTGCATATCGAAAAGTGTAAGTGCAATGTTGTGGATGCATAGAACACAGGAAAACATTAACAAATCCCTAATTTAAGAACCCTGTACTTAAATTAAAAAAAAAACCCCTAATTTGAACCCTGTACTTGAAATTAAAAAACCCCTAATGTAAAAACCCTAATGAAGCACCCTAAATCTAACCCCTAATTTAAGAAAACCTAATCTAACCTAACTGCCCAAAATCAGTCCCCTAATTTAAGACCTAAATCTAACCCCAATTAAGAACCCTAAAAATTCTAATTGAAGAACCTAAATGTAACCCGCAATTTACAAACCCTAAATCTAACCCGACTGCCCTAATTCTAACCCCCAATATGAAAAAGAAAAAAAAAACCAAAAAAACCCCATATCTAACCCCCAATTTGTAAATAAAGAAAATTGAAAATAAAAACTGAAGAGGAAATTACCTCTTCGAGATGAAGTCGCGACGGTTGGAAAAAGGGACAAAGAGACAAACGAAGATACAGAGGAAGGAGGGAGAGGGTATCACGCAGGGAAAAAGGAAGAAGAGGTAAGTGAGGGGAAGAAGAAGAGATGGGGTTAAAATATAGAATCTTGTGTGACAGAGGCTTTGTCTCGCAAGGGTAAAGAATCGTCGCACAAGTTTTTAAATTTCCGCGAAAAAAAACGCCTTAATTGAAATTTTAGACACTTACGCAATGAATACAATATTTCGTCCCGCAAATATACTTTGTGCTACAAAAATATGTATTCGTCACGCAATATTTCAGCGTAAATTTAAAATAACTGTTAAATTGTGATTTTTCATTTCTAACCATCGAAAAGTTTTATACCGTTACTTGATATCTGAATGTTTGTTTTTTGCAATTTTTGGTGTATGCAATCTGGAACCATATACAAACAAGTATGACAGTTGGATCGTTGAAATTAATTTCGTAGAATGCGTATCCCATAAAAAAGATAGATTCACTAACACTTAGAGTTTATTTATACTTTCATTAAGTATAACATAAGATTTTGTGGTATCCACTTGTGTAAATAGTTTAAATTGAAGATCAAATTCATTTATTGTATTCATATAATGTCAATGAGTGTAGCTGTAAAAAATCATCAAAATTGGAGTTAAAATAATCGTTAAATCGTGATTTTTCGTTTCTAACCGTCAAAAAGTTTTGTATTGTTATTTGATCTCTGAATGTTTGTTTTTTGCGATTTTTGGCGTATACAATCTCGAACCATATACAAACAAGTTTGACGGTTGGATCGTTGAAATTAGTTTCGTAGAATATGTATCCCATCAAGTTCAATGGTGTGTGTGTGTGTGTGTGTGTGTGTATATATTTATTAAGTAGATTTAAATTTATTTATTTTGTACATATAACACTTAAGAAGTTGAATGGTATGTATATTTAGGCCGATCCAATGGACACCAATTTTTGAAATTTAATTTAATATATATATTATTATTATAATTTTTAGGGGTATAAAATTGTTAAATTAATATATATAATTATTATAGTAATTTTTTTAGGGTTATAAAATTATAAAATTAATATTTTGCTTGTCGTGTCGGGTTATCAGGTCGTGTCAGGAATTGCCAGGCCTAGCTTGCGAGACCAAAAATTGTTATGCATCACGCAATTATGTTTTAAAATGGTTTTTTTTTTTTTTAATTTTTTAATTTTGTTTACAATTATTATAAAATACAAAGATACCAACTTTATTTACAAGGTAATTCACATATAAAATGGGAATCAATCATACCATTTTGTCACTATCATCATTTTCAGTGTCCCATTCCTCATCATCAATAGGTACATCACCATCATCGTTTGTGCGCACTGGACCATTGTATCGTGGAATATTATTGAGGTCAATTGTGATCAACTGAATCGGTATTTCGATTGAAGATATTCCTTCTATCTAAAATGGTTCTTCTGGCATTCCTTTGTTTCGTACACTTTTCTTCAAGTCTCCGACAAGCCTGCCAAAAGAAAACAATACGATACACATATTACTAATCGTAATATATTTAATATTGATTAATAAAAAAACGAGGAATATATACCTTTTTGTTGGATACATCCATCGAAAGTTGACTGGTCCAGCAACCAATGCCTCCTTTGGTAAGTGAACCATCTCGTGTATCATACTTGTGAAGAAAGCTGGAGGAAATATCATCTCAAACTTGCATAGAACTGGCATAATGTCATGGGGCAACTAATTAACGTCCGTTTTTTGCAACGTTCTTGAAGTTAATTGCAAAAAAAAAAAATTGGACAACATGATTGGTTTCACTACATCGGCTGACAAGAGATGTCAAATACCCACAGGAATTAGGTGTTGCAAAACCACATGGCAGTCATGACTCTTTAGGCCAGCTAATTTACCCTCGTCAACGTTTACGCAACGCGCAATATTTGAAGCATACCCATTGAGAAACTTTACAGACGATAAAAACTGTAAAAATTCTTTCTTGTCATTCGGTTTCATTGAAAAAAACACAAGATCCCTTCTGGCCTTATCATTGTCCCTACTCGTCCATAAACCCCATCGTATTCCTATTCGTTCCAAATCAAGACGAGCTTTGATCGTGTCCTTTGTCTTGCCCTCAATATCTAGAATTGTGCCGACCAATGTGTCAAATACATTTTTCTCAACATGCATAACATCGAGGTTGTTTCTCAAATTTAGTTTGGACCAATAATGGGAACTCAAAAAACATTAACTTGTGCATCCAGTTCATATGTGTAGAAGGTCTAGTCCTACTGACATTAGTCTTGAAATGAGCAAAATCCAAACGGTTAAACTGTTCCAAAATTTGATCATCGGATCATTCTCTGGGTCTGAGCCGATGCTCTTTCTCCCTATCAAACTTTTTATCTTTCTCTCGCCACTCGTGGTCCCAAGGCAACCATCTCTGATGACCAAGGTAACAAACTTTTCCGGCGTGCCAACTAAATGTTACATTTTCCTTGCATACAGGGCATGCCATATAACCTATATGTTCAACTCTACACTGTGCATTGGGTATAACTCTTGGTTGGCATTTTTTAATAGTTTTTCATATTGTTCGAACTCTACACTGTGCATTGGTGTAGGCACATCATCTTCCCCTTACTGATTGGTGTTTGTCAATGCAAATGGAAAAGCATAATTTATAATACCCATGACTTGTTCATTAGGATCCACAATAGGTTCAACATTGTCCAGTCTTGTGGCGTTTGAAGACGAAGCATTGTCTAATTGTTCCCCATGATGGTTCCAAGTATTATATGTCTCAATCATTCCATTCCTTACTAAATGAAATCGAACATTTTCAATTGTCTCCCTTAACGTGTTGTTACACCTCCTACAAGAACACCGGATTCTAGTTGCACCAGGGTTGTGTGTATATGCAAAGTCAATAAAATCCGTGCATCTATTCAGGTTTTGTATCCATGTCATATCCATAATTCCTGGAACACCACAATAACAATACAACAATCACAACAACTTCATACAAAATGATAATGTCACCTTATGCTTCCGGTAAAGGCCCTGTCCCATTCGAGAATGCATAGTCATGTCACGTAATTTACGGCTACATCAGATTAGATTTCGACGTGGATGAATTTCAACAGCATCTTGATACAGTTCTTCATGTGTACGACCCAAAGAACGTACAGAGATGACACCAAAATCTCCATAACCGAAACCTAATCCTTCAACCATAAACTACGCATCATTACTATGCATTACAAAACTGTCCAAATAATGGGACAATTCAAGAATTAATTAGATCGTAGTCATGCTTTCGCATCCATGCGCGAAATCCAACTAATCCTCGAACGGGAAACTAAGTTTTACTAAAAATAAAAAACAAGTACAAAGTTAATTTCAATTAACTCAGTACATCACAACACATAGTTGTACGTTACGTACAAATTTAACAACGTAATATAAATATAATTTCACAACACAATATAAACATAACAAACTAAGTTCAATATAATTAAATTAATTTTATATGTTTAAAAAATAAAACGAAGAAAATACCTTCTTAATCATTCTCCACCAATTGCTAATCACACAGAATATCCTTACAGACAACGAAATTAATGTCGTTAGTATGAATTTATATTAATACTTTTACCTTAACGACAAAAAACGTTTACCAAACACACCGAGACAGCTCAATCAACCTAGAGAAGAAGATGGAGTGAGTATTAGATGATGAAATTGAGAGAAAATGGAAATGACGGATGCCAGATTGAGCAAAATCGAAGGGATGAGTGCAGAGGCACAATCTGCAACTTATTTTGCAGTTTGCCTATGCATATGGCTGAATCCAGATTAAAAAGTTCACTTTTGGACGAACGATTTTGCACGACGAAAAAGGTCTTCGTTGCATAAACACCCATTGAGGGACGAAGATGGTATTCGTTGCGCAAGTTTACCATTTTTTTATTTTATGTCCTTTACTTTTCAATTTATTATTTTCAACACATTGCGCGATGAAGGAATGTATCGTCGCGCAATGCATATTTTTTAATTTTTTTTTTCCATTTTTGTTTTTTATTTGTATGTATTGTAAATTTTTATTTTATTATAAATAAAAAACTCAAACCTAATTAAACATTAAATTAATTATACAACTAATTTACTATCCCAAATAGAAATTATAATTAATGCAAATATTAATACTCATCCACATAACATATATTTTTTTCATTAAATTAAATATAAAGTCCACAAAATCTTATTAAAAAAAAAAAAAAAAAAAAAACAACAACAACAACTCTCATCAACTTCAATCCTCCACCTACAACACATCAAACTTCCACTGCCGAAAACTCTGCTGGAAAAGCCCATCCACATAAATCCGTTGCTTCTCATCGGTTTCATCAACATCCCAATGAACCTACATTAATGCCAGTAACAATAAATTAGTAATTTAAAAAATATTACGTTTTAACAAAAAAAATTGTTCATTATTTACCATAAACTTACCGATAACTTTCCTAGCATGGACTTCTTCAACTCCTCAGAGACCTTTTTCCAAGACTCAAACTTGGCAGAACAATCCCTCTGTAACAAATTCCCAATGTCATACTTAAATTCAGCGTACGCCTCAGCCACATTTCTGCCTTTAAAGTACAGCACTTGCTTCCGTCGATACCTCTCTATTCGCACTACAAGTTTTTTTTTTGCCAGAACCTTCTCCAGAATCGGCCATTTTTTTGAAACAAATTTTTTTTTGAAAATTAGGGCTTTGAAACTGTGTTTATATAGCACTAGGACACCTTTGCGTGACCAACATATTCGTCGCACAAATTTCAAGTTCGTCGCGCAAAATGCGTCATCTATGCGTAATTAATTGGAAGGTTTAAATGCAGACTGACCGTGCTTTGCGTGACAAACACATGGATTCGTCACACAAATATGCCTTACGCGACGAAGTTAGCATCGCTCAATATATTGCACGACGAATAAAATATTAATTATTTTTAGAATAAATATTTAAGGTATTATGTTTAATACATTAAATATTTATTCTAAAATAATTAATACTTTAAATATTTATTCTATAAATAATTAATACCTGAAATATTATCCTATATATAATTAATGCCTTAAATATTTATTCTATATATAATTAATGACTTAATCCATACAATTATTTTCAGCATAAGTACAATATTCATTGAAGATTGTAAACACATATAAACCGAGGATAGGGTGCTTACATTAGGTTTCAATAAAAAAAACCAACATGAATTGAAACCTAATTAAGTCCAAATACATAATTGAAACATAATTAAGTCCGAATACATAACTTATAAAAAAAAAACCTTAAATTTAAATATTGTCATACAAAACATAAATTTAAAACTATTATTTGGATGATTCTAGTCCATTCCGCAAGACTTCATAACGCCATCGATTGTAACCTCCCTCCAATGCATTATCCATCAACTTTATCAAATGTTCATTCGTATCATCATCAAAAGTATACTTACCATGTTACACATATATACAAATAATTAATTCCAACATATAACTAAAAATTTCACAAACTTAATTATTAATTCATCAACAATAATATACTTACTAATACTTCAACCATCACAACCTTCTTCACATTCCCAGGCACATCTTCCCAAGAACGTCACTCAGCAGTGGGACAATTATTCCCCATGGCCACAGTGATCGCATGCGCAAACTCAAAATGATCCCTTAAATCATGCGGGTTGGCATCGCGTACACTCTCATCCTTGTTCTTATCCGCCATCCTAGCACAAACAGAATTTTGAAAAATAAGGATAATAGAATTGTGAAGAATCATGACAGCAGAAGTGCATATTTATAGGTAGGTTAGGACCTTTGCGCGCCGAATCCTTTGTCGCGCAAACACCTGTATTAAATGTAGTATTAATTCCTCGGATTCACCTGCAGTAAATGGTCAAAACTGACAGAAACTTGCACGACGAATTATTGGTCGTGCAAATGCCCCTTTTCGTCGCGCAAGTTTTTCGCGCCAAACAAAATTAATCCATGTTTTCTTGTTGGCTTTACATGACGCCAACATTTATTTGTCGCGCTAAGTGTTCTTGTGCGACAAAACTCTTCGTCACGCAATTTATTTTTTCTCCTATCTTTTCTATTTTGCACGACGAAGAGTATTTTTCGTTGCGCAAGTACGTATTGAGTGACGAAATATTCTTCGTCGTGCAAACTCCTTTTTCTACTAGTGTTAGGGTTTTCTAAGATTATATAAACAACTTTTAGGGTTGTATTTTGACAATCTTTCATATTATTCAATTATAATTTTGAGGTTTCTCATATTTCCGGTGGATTCCGTAGTTTATGTTCTTTCAAGAATAATGTTATTTATTTTTCTCTTTGTCATGCTGGACCATAAAGCATAAATATTACATATGTAACCTAGACCTAGATTATCTGTTTATCACAAACATCAAGTGATGGAGCACAGCTGCCTTTTGTTGCTATATCGCTGCAGGTACGTATATATTGGCCCTCGTCTATTTTCAAGATTAATAATAAACTGCAAACCAATTTTGCATAAGGGATCTACTTTTGACTAATTGGTAACTTGAAAAGCATTATAATTTGTTTCCTTTTCCCTAATTTCTAACTCTCATGAAATTAAAAGAATATCATGCATGAAGGGCATCTGATATGATATTGGATCCCCTTTTTACAGAGATTTTGTACAGCTAGAAAGACTTTGGTCTAACAGTAAGGTGGCATGCAGCAGTGAATTAATGGGAATCGAACCAGTCATATTTGAAAGCATATTTCTCTGCTGTTTGAATCAAATTTACACAAAGAATCTCCAAATATTATTACGCCTTTTTTCTGATAATCAGATCCTTTAGGCATCTGATTATCTGGGTAGCATTAAACTTACTGCACCGCTGCATGTGGAACCAATATTTAAACTTTTCTGAATATATATAGTTTATGTGCTCAACGGTAAATTTGAAATTGCAATTTGGCCACATGTTTCATAATTTCCGTTTGACTGATAAAAACCTATTTAAGCCCACTAGGGTTAGCCAAGTGGTGGGGTGATAAGTCCAGGATTTGTAACCCTCGAATGTAACAAACAAATTAACAAAAGCCTTTTAACATACTATATATATGTATATATTGTACATTAAGAAATCCACCCATATCTCGCAATTGCAAACACAGAATATATACAGTTATTGGTTTACTACTATAAATATTAGATTTGATTCTACTTTTGGACCCTCGAAATCCCTGTATATATGTACAAATGCGTGCAGACAATCTAGTGCAAAATGCAGTTGTTGAAGAAACAAAAACTCGAAACTTGAAATGGTAGAAAAGCTATAGTTAATTTGACAAACTTTTTCCATGGTTATTAGATCCCTTTGGTGTGGACACTGAGAAAAGCACGAGCAAGACATTGTGCACAAAACGACCGCCAAGAACTTACCTCCAAGAACTTTACAAATTTTCAACATGAATCCTGCTACACACGTACGGTTCCCCAGTTTATCTGATGCACTAATCCTACTAAGAAAAGGTTAAGTTTAAAACGTACTCTTAATCCTTCTTACATTTACTTATTACTATATATACATGTTTATATAGTTTTATTCAGAATCACTTGTATTGATAGTTAATTGGTAAGTAGTACCAAAATAGAAAACATTAGCAGTGCAATTTTGCAGACCGTCCTAAATTAGTAGTGAGCATTATCACCATATTGATTTTCATCAGATAAGTGTAATTTAATCTATGTATTACACATACATAAATACTTAAACTTAAAAAAGTATATCCCAGGAATAATCGGGATAAGGCTAGCTACACATGCAGGCATGGTGCAATTCTCTGAAAGCTTGCATCTATTCTTATCTCTCATATATATATATATATGTATATATAGGGAAGTGTTATTGGCACTCCAAAAATCTCATTCTACACTCCTCACAAGTGTATTTTTCTTTCCTAATATAGAAAATTTGAAGTGTAGAATGAGATTTTTGAAGTGCTAATAACAATTCCCTATATATATATATATATATATATAGCTTACTCATAGATTATGTGGCTTAAAGTCCTGTATGGCTTTAAGTGGCACAAGAATTTAATACCATCCCCTAGCTAGCGAAAACAGCACGATATGGAGGACTTCATGATCTCCAATGGGTAAGAAAACCCATATTATCTTCAACAATCCTAAAAGCAATCCACATTGCACTTGCACACCAAAATCTTACACCATCCTCTAAAATCAAGAACCCAATCCTATTTCCTTGCCAAGAAGCTCACTCCATTCTTAAATGAAAAACAAACCCCATATCGATCGCCTACTCAAAGAGGAAGAGAATGTCACTAAATAAAAAAGTTAGTATTGGTGCATGGCAGTCAAGTAATGTTAATGGTACACGCATATATTACACATCCATTCATCTACAGAAGTAATTTCCACACAATTTTTTTTTTCCTTACACATCTTTATTAATTTCTGGCTATTGAATTAAATAAATCAAAAAAGAATCACTAGACAAAAACAAACAAGAGTAAGAAAATAAGTGTCTGAAAATTATTTCTCATATATCTGTCAATGCATGCCCTAAGGTATTGCATTTAATTGGCTATGTAGAATGAACTTTCATAACCAATGTATACTATAACCTTTTAGGGTTTCCTACCATTACTGACCGAAAAGTATAGGATCAAGTTCCCATGTTCATTCTAGATTCCACCTTTTTCCCATAAAGTCCTACGTAGTAGACATGGAAATACATGGTAAAGATTTCCAAACCTGATCACTTTGCTGATTAATATGAAAACCTAAACCTAGTTATCTATAATTGTTATAAATTCACCCTCCACCTCCGTTCCCTTCATTATACGGATGCAAGGGTCCTACGAAATTAAACACGAAAGAAAACAAAGACTAGGAAGAAGAAGAAGATGATGAACAGCTAATGAGAAGAGAATCAAAAAGAAAAATTATGTACAAAAGCATATAAATATATAATAAATTAAAGTAATATCTCCACGACGATATAAATCTCTCTCTAAGTCCAAAGAATAACATTAAAAGTTCAAGCACATACGACTGAGAATCTGAAGGTACACTAGCTAGCTATTCAGTTAGAGATCGAATTAAATACCATGGCAGCAATTAACACATAAAACAATAATCAATATTATGATCCATTCTATTGATGTTGATGATGATGATCTTCTTCTTTGGGCTCCTTTCGAATCTGCGGCACGATATCCTGAAGAAGTCCATGGTCTCTAAGAAAATTGGTAGCCGAAGAAGAAGAAGGGGGTCCTTCAAAATTATATCTCTCTTGAAGTAAACTAGTAGAAAATGAGGAGGGATTAAAAGGACCGCCGCCAGCACCACCACCGTAGGTGGAAGAGCTGATATTCAAAGAAGGGGAGGATTGATACATATAAGCATATTGATGTTGCTGCTGTTGTTGATAGTGATGATGATGAGGTAAACACTGCTGAACACCAAAGGGATTTGATGACGCCTCCGCAGCAGATATAAACCCAGTAGACTGATGCGGCAGTGGTGCAATTCCCATTGTGCCACGCGGTGTAATGGGACTTGGATGCGTGTGTTGGCCTTCGTATGTGGTGACCACAGTGGACGGGTCGTCGGACGACCTCTCCACCCTCTTCTTCACACCACAGCCCGCAGTGGTGCAACGATAATAGCTCCTGCGTTGACATACATACATTACAAATTAATTAACATTATTAATCATTACGTGCCCCCTAAGAAATTGAGGGTGAAATTCAATTGATACACAAATGCATGTATAGTAACTATAAGTACACTGAACAAATGAGTGAATGATTGAAATAGGGGGTTGAGAATGAAGGTAAGGGCTTTGGAGAGATTTTTGTTTTAAACAACCGGTAGTCTACTCTAAAATTATTCTAAATTTCAAACTTTAGATGTAGAGCAGAAAGCGCAATTTTTTTGTCAAACTTGACTAAGCTCAAATTTGCGTGATTTGCGTCGAGGGTTTTGAGAAAATATGTATACCTGGGATAAGGGCTATTTTTGACAGCTTTTTGGCCGTATTTTCGCCATCGGTAGCCATCATCTAGGTTATCAACCTCACTCTTTGTCATGAACGCAAATCTCGGCTCCCTCTGCCTTTTTTGGTTCTTCTTTTTCGGTTTCAATCTGTATTTCCATCATCAATCAACTTGTTAGTACTCAACTTTCCCATCACAAAAATCAGAAAAGGAAACAACGACTTCCAATGACCCATCAACAAAGAAAAATTAATATCTTACACAAAAAGTTGATTATAAAAAGAAATTAAAAAAATCTGAAACCATACTGGCTATATGTTAGCCGTCTGCACTATATTAGACAGGACAAAACATACACAAAAAACCTTAGAAAAAATCAAATGAATAATTAGCAAGTAGGTCATACTGCTTCTGGGTTTTCTCTGGATCTTGCTCATCGGCTTCCTCTTCCTGCACTTTTGTCATTTGGCCCTCATTATTATTCGCCCCAGCTTCATTCGACGACGAAGAGATCGAAGACGAGTTCGGCGTTGTCGGAGCCGTACTGCTGTTCAAAACCTCCGAGGTTGTATTGGTAGTAGTAGCACTCTCCCTCTCCGGCAGCGCTACTACTGTAGAAGTAGATGCTGGAGAGGGAAGTGATTCTTGCTGATTGTGGTGAGGTGGCATCATCATGAGCGACGACGTAGTTTGAGGGAAATCGAATAGAGAAGGAGCGTAGTCTGGGATTCCGAGCAAGTCCATGAACCCTCCAAGAGAACCCTTTTGATCTTCGCACGAAGATGGCAGGTCGAATATGCCGGAAAATGAAGGAAAGTTGGTCGGAATCTCGTCGGAGAAAACTGCCGAATTTGCCATGCTGTTGCTACGATCGGTGGTCTTTAGCTTTTCTTCTCTACCATCCATGGATTGTTTTTAAAAATCAGAAGCACATATTCCCCATTTGAACTTGTTCTCCAAGTCTCTCAGATATTGGGATATAGAGAGACGAGAGAGAGAGAGAGAGAGAGAGAGAGAGAGAGAGATGCAAGAGGAGAGAGAGAGAAATGTGGAAAGGAAGATAGAGAGAAAGTGATTTTTATTTGCCTTATTATATAAAAACCAAAATATAAAAGAAGAAAAAAAGAAATGTTTTTCTTATTTTTTAAAGTGTGAAAGGACTCGGGCAGGGATTTTGGAGAACAGCTTGGCTCGGAGACGTTTCCCACCCAAACCGACACGTGTCGGTGGGGTTCGAGCGGACGGAGCTTGTAGACGGGACGGTGGCCGAGCATTAATGGATGCTGCGTGGACCCCTTCGGAGCGGAGGAGGGCCCACAGTCGTTTCTTAACGCGGGATTTTGACTGGTGGGGAACCGGCCGAGTCCGTAGGAATGTGGACGGGGGCTTTGGCCTCTGCAGGTACACGTGGGCTATCAAAAAGGCTTCACTTCTCTGCATGCATGTGCAGCTATCTCGAAAACCATTTTCAAGTTTCTTTCGCGGCTTTTGCCTTTTAGGTTTTAACTTTCAATCGCCAAAACCTACTCTAACAGCAAAAAATGAAACAGAAAACTCCTTTTTTATCAAGTTACTATGTATTCAAAAAAAAAATTCAACAGTATGTTATATACGTGCACAACATGCTAAACCAAGTAAGATTGTAAGAGGTAGAAAAAAAGAAGAGTGCATGAAAATAAAATTGGATTGCTAAAATTACTTCCGAATCTTTAAGCTTAAAGAAACCATATGAGTTTTTCTTTTTTTTTCTTTTTGCTCAATAAGCAGCCTAATGTGATAAGTTCAAATCACCTGATCACAAGAATCCATCATTGTTGATCGTTATATAAAAGTAATCTAATGATCGATATTAAACTTAAGTTCAAGTTCAATTTTATTAGCATTTGTCTTTTTGGGGTTAATGTTAATCTTTGTATTTAGACTCAATGGTTGATACCCTGCTTTTGCACATTCACTAAATGAGCACTTGTGAGAAATTAACTAATGAAGTAAAATGACTTCCTTATTTCTGGTAAAAATATTTTTATTAATATATGCATGTCTTTTTCGTTATGGAGTTGTTTTGTATAATTATTTTCGATGAATGTCACTTTCTTCATGGCTCACGCCATCAACTGTTATGTATCTTTTATATAAACCACATGGGCCACGTGTCTCTCATCTCTCCCCACAAATCAAAATGTACAATAAAAAACCTAAACTTACACTTTAAGGTTTAAAGATATCATACTTTAAAATTTGAAATTGATTTTTTTCTTGGAAATAAAATGTAATTTTAGTAGTAATGATCCATAACGTATATAGGGTAAGAATGTCAAAAAGAACTAAGAGATCGCATACATCAAAAGAAACAACAGAAATTAACAAGTAAAAACTCATTAAAGCACGATGCAATTCAATCACAACCCATATCTAAAGAAACTTGCAAGTTGCAAGTTGTAGAACCATCGAAAAGGCAACACGAGGAAAAGACCACACTGCCCTCTGGTGCACTACAATAAATCGACTCGAAGAAATCCTCATAGTCATTTTTCATGCACCAAACCACAAGTAAAACTTAATCCACCACCTCAACTTTGAACAACAATCGCCCCACAAAGCTCCGAGTATAACTACCAAGTTAGAGCCGTAATACGAAAACTCTTCTCAACAGAGCGAGAGAGCGATCAAAACTCTTCTTGCAGGAGCAAAAAGATCGTTGAAGTTTCACCATAATACTAATTGACAATATGGAGAGTAATCCAACATTTTAAACTTTTTTACCTTCACATCCTCACAAAAATAAAAAAAAGGTCAAACAGAGATTGCCGCTGACTATAAGACAAAGTAAGTTTTTCTTTTTTCGCTTTATACTTGGAAATTACTTTTCTCTTAAATTTATGTATTTATCACCGTTAATATCTGAAGTGGTGTGGAAAATTTTCAAATTTAAACAAACTGTCAATAATACAGTAAACGTGAAATTATTTTGTTTACATGACATTTATGACAATATGAAAACCTGTAACGTTTTATATGAATCCATTTGTTGTCTAGTTTATTAAAAGACAAAGTTGAAGATTGTTTTGTTTTCTGTATGCGACCATTTTTTTAATTTTATTTGAAGGAGAAAATATTTTCCATAATTTGTTTCAGTCACTAAAATCTTTTCATCAAGATAAGTGTATCCTTTGGACATATATATCGTCCTGCAATGAAATAGCTGGAGCTTCAAAAAGTGTCGTAATCTCAATGAAAAGGATATGTATATTTTTATCCCAGCAAATTGTTGAAGCATGTAACTTGATAAAAATTTTCTCTTCAACCTCACACTTAACCTTTTTTTTCAAACGAAAAGGACATGTATATTTTTATCGGAGCAAATTGTTGAGGCATGAATGTTTACATTAGAAACAAAAGTATTAAACAACCATTCGGGCTCAACATGATCCCATCTATATATGAAAGTCTCTCAAAACAAAATAAATTTCTCTTTAACCTCACACTTATTGGACGTCACAAGTAATTTTGTTAAAGACAATTTTGAATTTTAACAGAAATGAATTACTGTAACCATACTTTGACAAAAAAAATATTACTGTGATCATACTCTAAAAAAAAAAGAATTTACTGTAATTTATTTTCATATAACCCACCTTTGCTACGACATTGGCACCCAAGTCCTCATTTTTCCAGAACTCGATGTGGGACAATGGAGGCCAGTTCTGCCTCTTCATATCTGAATTAATTACATGAATAAGCAGAATAAAGCAAGTTTTAAGATATATTGGATTTTCTTTGACACAGAGATTTAAATTTATCAAATGTAAAACATAGAATACATGTAACGATTCATACGTACTTATTTATTTATGCAAGTAAAAAACAACTTATTTATTTATGTATATTAAAGTTGTGGAGCATAAATAATAAGGAAATCGATGGGACGCTAAGGGATCCCACGTGTCAAATCGAAAGGTTCACCTTTATCTGATCAGGCTTTCAAGTTTCAAAGCACATGCACTTTACGCGGTTTCAGTAAATTATATTCTACGATTGCTTCCGTTACACGCCCTCTATTGTCTACACTGTCTTTTCCTTTTTCTTTTTTTTTTATTCATTTCTTTTCTTTTTGATTAATATCAGAAAGATCATATTTTTACTGTATGAGAAATCTTAAGAAACCTCTAATGAAGTCTCTATCATCTTATATTTTTTTTGCACAATATTTTAGATTTTGGCATGAAAGTTAAACTTAAATTGTGAGGTGACAGAGTTCATAGAGAGTCTCATTTTGTGAGAGTTTTTTTAGCATTTCTCTTACCATATTGATATACGATAATATACTAATAAGTGATGCATACAACCAACATTTAATCATATAAATTTATTAATTTACATGATATGCAAACATCATTTATCACGTCAAATGGTAGTAATAGATCTATCTCAAATGTCATATTTTCTTGTTGTTCTTCCTCTTCTGGGAAATTTCTTTTCCGTACATCAATTTCGTAGCAATATTACACCAATGACTATTGTGGTTTTCTTTATGGTCCAGCTACGTTATGGAAGTAATGGATCTATCTCAAATGTCATTAATATTTAATGATGCATCATCCTTTCCTGAAATTAACTGACCGTTGTTAGAATTTTCTTATTAACTTATTATTATGTAATTAACTAATGTTTATTCTCATGTGCATATTCGAGTGACTTGTTGTGTTAAGCTTCCTAGAAGCACATATCTTAGATTGCTAATTCGACTTAGGGTGTGTTTTGGAAGTGTTAGAAATAACCAAAAAAGCATTATTTTTCATTGGATCATTTACGGAAAAAAGAAGGTATCGGTACCTTTGTTTATTAGAGGACGTTATCATCATTATTTACTTTTGGATTCAATACTTTCATGATTAACATCAATATATGAATTACATTAAATGTAATATTACACAACTCTACAATCGCAAAATGTTAAAGTTAACAACATAGAATGACATTGTTAATACTGTAATAAGATTGATGTTTACATTAAGATGAACATTTTACATTGATAAATAAACACATACCTAAAACATACCTGTTAAAACACACCTGACTAAGAAAAATTGCTTGATATGTACAAAGACACTCCAAAAACAAACCTTTTTATGGTGGATTAATTTCGGTTGTAAATGATTGCGAGGGTCGTCATGCATGCCATCTTTTTGGCTAAGCTCAAAAGTTAACACATTAGATAGATGGTGCTTTCTTGGGGTTTCATGCAACAAAAAGGTCGATATTAAGATTGAAATATAGTTAGCTAATATATGTACCCTCACTATATACCACCTAGTTTACTGAACAAGTTTTCCAAACTTGCAATATTCCACGAGATTTGAGGTATGCATATCATAAAACTATTGGGTAATATGTGTGCGCTCTTTTCCTCCTTTTCTGGTGTCTGGCTAAGGAGCAAGGAGCTGCTGCGAATAACTTATCCGCAACGAGCTGTTTAACATTTTGTATTTATCTTTTTTTATGTGACTGCGTGATACGTTAAACAATCACAAATCTTCTATATATAAAGCCAATAGAAAAGATGAATAGTGATTTTGGTGTCACCAAGCTTCAAAAAATAAAAATAAAAATAAATGGACAAAAATGCCCCAAGACAAAAAACTTCAAAGGCATCCCAAAATAATGCATTAAATAAGGCTGGGGCATTTTCGTTATTTTAACAGTATTTTTTTAATAATTAAATTTTTTTGTGGTTTGTTTTTTTTTTAATTAGTATCTCACAATAGACTAACAATAATGTGATTCACTTTCTCTATTTTTAAACACGTTCAAAACATCTTAAGAGGCGTGTAATGTCAGTTATAAAAAAGGTCATTCGCACGCGGATAATAATGTGATTAAATTAGTTGTCAAATGATTTTTTTTAACAAACGATATTATTTACACTAAGGGGGAGGGGTGGACTTATAATAATGTGATTAAATTAGTTGTCAAATGATTTTTTTTTTTAACAAACAATATTATCTACACTAAGGAGGAGGGGGTGGGTTTAGCCTCACAATGGATTAGCAATAATGTGATTCAATCAGTTGTTTATTAAATATTATTTTCTCTATTTTAAACACATTCAAAACATCTTAAGAGGTGTGTAATGCCAGTTATAAAAAAAGTTTTTCGCACGCGTATAATAATGTGATTAAATTAGTCGTCAAATGATTTTTTTGCACGCGGATAATAATGTGATTAAATTAGTCGTCAAATGATTTTTTTTTTTTTTAACATTAATGGACGGCAAATATTACACTCGAACGTGGTCCTTCCTTCCATGTTCATAGGTGGAAGCTCCGACATTTTCTTTTATGACACATTATATGACTCAAACTTGCATAAACATAAAACTCGATTTACAGAATACTACAACACGATTAACACTTTTACTAATATTGTATCAACAAAAGATCACACTTTCTCATATAATATAAAATATGAGTTATTCAATTATTATATTTTTCTATCGCTTTTTGTGTTTTCAAGTTTGGGGTTGACACAAACGAGTTTAAATCTTTTGCGCTCATTTTATGTGTAGTCTCTATTCTTAATTGATCTGTGTTAATAAATATAACTCTCCTTAACTTTGTTAAGAGAGAACACAAAAGGTGAACAGTGCTTTTGGTGTCACCAAGCTTCAATAAAAAATTTTGAACAAAAATGCCCCCAAGACAAAAAACTTCAAAGGCATCCTAAAATAATGCATTAAATAAAGCAGGGGCATTTTTTGTCACTTTAACAGTGCTTTTTTTTTATAATTAATTTTGGTACAGTTTTTTTTTTTTTTTTTTTTAATTAGTACCTCACAATAGTGTAAGATCCCACATCTCCCAGGGGTAAGGATCCTATAAGCCTTATATGTATATTCTCATCTCTACCTAGCATGAGGCCTTTTGGGAGTTCACTGGCTTCGGGTTCTATCGGAACTCCGAAGTTAAGCGAGTTCGGCCAAGAGCATTCCCAAGATGGTGACCCACTGGGAACTCGTGTGAGTTCCCAGAAACAAAACCGTGAGGGCGTGGTCAAGGCCCAAAGTGGACTATATCGTGCTACAGTAGAGTCAAGCTAGGGATGCGGTGGGGGCCCGGGCAGGGATGTGACAATAGGCTAGCAATAATGTGTTTCAATTTCTCTATTTTTAAACACGTTCAAAAAATCTTAAGAGGCGTGTAATGCCATTTATAAAAATGGTCTTTCGCACGCAGATAATAATGTGATTAAATAAGTTGTCAAATGATTTTTTTTAACAAACGATATTTTCTACACTAAAGGGGAGGGGGTGGGTTTAGCCTCACAATGGGCTAACAATAATGTGATTCAATCAGTTGTTTATTAAATATTATTTTCCCTATTTTTAAACACGTTCAAAACATTTGAAGAAGCATGTAATGCTGGTTATAAAAAAATGTCTTTCGCATGCGGATAATAATGTGATTAAATTAATTGTGAAATGATTGTTTTGGTTTTTTTTAAATAAACGATATTATCTACACTAAAGGGGAAGGGGTGGGCTTAGCCTCATAATGGGCTAGCAATAATGTAATTCAATCAATTGTTTATTAAATATCATTTTCTTTATTCTTAATGTAAATTTTATAGAGACCGATTTTTATTATGTGAATTCAGCTGTTTTAATTGGTTTATGAAGGGTTTCTTATAGCATGATCTAAAATTATTCATTTACTTCAGATATTTGAGTTTCCTTATAAATTAGGGGTGGGTAAACGTGTCCTGGACCCGCAGGTCGGGGCGTGTCCAAAAATTATAAATACAAAACGGGACGGAGTAGGCAGGGTCTTTATAAATAACGGGCAGGGCGGTTCTAAAAATTGGAGAAAACGGGCCCGACTCGGACCGTTCATTGTCTACCTAAATGAATAACCCTCTATCTCTCTACCCATTCACTCAACTGCCAACTCTCCCCTTACCCTTGATCTCTCCAACACCACTCCGAGTCTCCTCCTTTGAATCTCCTTTCCTCTCTCGTCTTAGAACTTAATCTCGAGCCCAGGCTCCCATCTTCGTACACGGTACATCGACTTCCCACACTTTCTTGTTCTCCTTCCCACTGTAGTGACTAAGTCGACCTCGACTGTGTCGACATCACAGCAGCCAACCACCATCACCATCATCCTCGCCGAACACCACCATCATCCAGCAAATCCCTAGGTAATTTATCATTTAGGAATTCGGATTTAGGAATTTAGGGTTTTTGCATAAGTTTTTCAATTAATTTAGGAATTATGTGGGTTTCTGATTTTGTTTTTATTCATCAACTAGTGTAATTTGTAATGGCGAAGGTGGAGGTCGTGGATCCATGAGGAAGATGACATCTCTGGTTCGATTTGCCGATTTGAACAATTTGATTATTTGTGAGATTGATTTGATGTAGTTTTGTGTGTAAGAGTAATGGATTCTGTTAGAAACTATGGATCTGGGATTTCATGGTTTACTTACTTCGTGGCATGCATGGAAGAATCGTTAACATGTGCGGAGTATATACATTGATTTGGTTGTGTTTAAACACATGCAGTGCAAAAATGTTTGTAGGATTTGTTTTTATGTGTTATGAGTAGTGCAAACTACAAATGAGTGTCTAAAATGGTTGGTTTTGCTTCTGCTTCTGCTCAGCAGATTGGTGCCGTTCCAAAACCATAAAAAATAAATAAAAAAATAAAAAAAGGTAATTGGACTGTGGACTTATCCCAAACTGGCCCATTTGAAACGGGCCAGGGGTTAGGTCCGATTCCCAAACTCAAAATCCTTCTACCTGACCCGGCCCGGCCTGACTCGTGCCCAACCCTAATATAAATACATTCAAAATGTATAAGTCACGCGTAGCACGTTGTGATTCAAAAAATGTCTTCTGCACGCGCATGAATGCGTGCATGAAGGCTAGTAAATGTAATATCTGTTGCAAGTAAGATTCTCTTGCTAATGTACAATGTATTTTCATAATTACATCACACCACTGTGAAAAGTTATAGTTTATAGGGTGGAAGATTCTTTCTCATCATAATTTCTTTCTCCTTCACTTCCTTTCTATTTGAACGGCTACCTTTAAATGACGTTAACATTTTATATTAATTTCTTATAAAGACAAAAAATAAAATATGAGAGCAAAAAAAAAAAAAAGAGAAAGAGTAGAATCCTACTCCATATTCGAGACCCAGTTGACTCTGTTTTGCTTGGTAGGTAAGTTTTTGGGAGAACGTGAGATCAGACCGAAAAACAAAGGGTAAATTCCTAAAGCGTAGCCAGGGTTTTCACATATATTCCTTTCACATGCATTCAACAGCACCAAATAATTATAAACACAAACCCTACCATTTAGAGATCGTGTAAAGCACGATATGCATTGGGGGCGTGGTGACTGACTGATGATCTGATACATGTTCGTATTAGACTCCCTAGGACACATCGAAGGTGACCCATAATTTACGTTTGACTAAAGGGTTTCCGAGTCAGATGCTGTACAGGCCGATATGCATGTCGTGTGTGGGGATCTGAAAAACTCAAAACGCATAGGTCAATAGTCAAATCTTTGAATATTTGTTTCTTCAACGACACCAAAACAGCGAAGTTTGATCTTTTCCTCTTTATTTTTTCTTGTTTGCTGCACAGAATACACTCAAAACAGCTTTGGTTGCGAGCCCTTTTAATTACATGTGGGGTTTGGGGTGGCTTAAACTTTCCTTAAAACTTAAAAGGCTTCTAATATGTATTGATGGGGATAACAATATTTCATGCCTTTTACATCTCTGTTGCATTGTATTCTTTTGGTTTGTTTTTAAACAAGAAGTCAATGAGCAAGTTACTAGGAAAATGAAAGAGGTTGAGGGATATAAAGTTAGTGGTGACCACATTTTATTATATAGGGAACTTTAACAAAAAGCTTCCGGTACTGTTTATTCTAACGAAAAATCATATTTTTACATTAAAAAGTCAATCCTGGTACTATTCACTTTACCCTTTATTTTGTCCTTATCGTTAAAACTCAAAGTTTTCAAACCTTTTTTTATTAATTTTCCTTTTATTATATGATGTCTCAAAACCAATACGGAGTTGGTAAGTTAAACCATTTTGATAGTGTCAAGTTATCCAACATGATTTGTCAAAAGAAAAAAAAGCTATCCAACAGGATTAATTACACATATTTAGTAATGTTAATTGTTTTGAGAAATTTTATCTACGCAACACTTTTTTCTGTGTGTACTCATGTTTATTTTTAGCTTTACAATTGAATAAATTAACAGAAAATCAATAAAAAATAAATAACCAAGGATGTGTTGAAGGACAATAAAAGTGCATGAAAATGATTTTGCATTCCATGAAACAAAATGCTCCAAATACAACTTAAGTTATAGAAAAAAAGAGAGAATTTTCAAACAAATGAATAAGAATTATGCATCTTCTAACAGTGTTCATAATATTTGTTTGTGTGATTAAAATTCGTTCGACATCATACATGAAAAGGAGAGATAAACCTCTAAAAGTTGATGTGACATCATTTAATTTGTTCATTCGATTGCATGCATGTATAATGCAATAGGATGTAATACAAAGGACAGTCTTGAAGGAAGATTATATTTTTAGATTATGTGGCAGCCCAAATTGCCCAATATAGCCTTGTATGTATGTTTTTTCCTTAATTAATACCTCCAACAATAAAAATTATAAATTCAAACCTGAATATATACCATGAACAATGTTCACGTATAAATTAATTGATACACAGGGTATATAATTCATTGTACCTTGAATGAATGCAACTTCAATAAATTAACAAACCCTAACTTTTTTTCAGAAAATTCTTTTTAATATCTTGAACTAAAAGGCATCAAGATATTGCATGCAGTTGGCCGTTTGAATAAGAACGATTCAGTAGCACCTTTTATTGTGCATTCTCAATAAACTAAAAGGGCTAAGATTCTTTTCTCTTCCACATTATTGCTTATAAAAGCAGAGGAATCATTAGTGGCTGCTGTCTTATTGCAAACTTGCTTTATTATAGGCAGCATCGACCGATCAAGCCCTAAAAATTATAACTTCCAAATGCCACATTCGAGCTCTATCAAACCTGCCAACATATATATATATATATATATATATATATATATCTTATCACCGACCACTTTATTATATACTTCATGTCTTTACATATATGTTTCAGAATCTAAGGTGTGAACTTTCATAAGTTTTAGATGGCTTCAACTGTTTTCTAAAATTTTAGGTATGAAGATAGATTGGACCGAATTATTGACATGCATATAGTTAACCTGCAGTTTGAATAGCTTTATAATTATTTTACAAACAAAATATATTTTGAAAATAATGAACGGTTGTGGACCTTCTGGTGCATGCATTCGACATTTCTATTGCCTTTGGATTTTTCTGGTAAACAGTAACAGAGCAAACTTCAAACCAAATGTTTGGAATCGGCTTACTAAATTAGGTTTACCATGTCGACGTCTATCAAATTAGTTTAGAATTTTCTGAATGCCCATTTGATTCCCATTTTGACAGAATAAAAAAAATATGAAAGTAAAATCATTTTGGTGCTTTAAAAACAAGTTTAAAGATGACTAATGCTGATCATTTAATTAGCATAACCCAAATCAAATTTATTTGGTTTAGAAGTCGCTTTCTCGGATTCGTTTTCTAGATTAATGTTGACATCATTTATTAATATTATATGGTGCAAAATGAACTTGGAGCTTAGGTTTACAGAAAGCAATTTTTTAAAACTATATAGCGAACTACCATTTATTCTTCCTTCATTATATATATATATATATATATATATATATATTTCTTAGTTAAGCTTAAGCAAGATCCTGAAAGATTTTCTTTTATTAATTAACATATATACTATATATACAAATGACGTTTTACCACAGTGGAGAAAACAATCATGTCAATGCACTCTGGTGCAGTTCGATCATCACCAATCCTCTTCTTCCCTAACAACTAACAATTTAACCCTTCAACCCAAAAAGTTAAACATATTAACCCTTTCGTTTAAAAAAAAAAAAAAAAAAAAAACATAATATATTTTAATTTAATTATTATGAATATTAAAGTCATAGTTGTGGACCCCTGAACTTATCCTTTCACTAGGTCAATACCTTCTTAGAAGTTAGAAATCTCTCTTCTCCAACCCCTCCAATACCACAATAAGACTGTTGTTTAAAGGTCTTGATGGTCGACCTAATGACCCTTGACCAACAATATAATATTTTTTTCTGTAGACATCCACAAATAAGTTCTCTCCATTTTTTGGGACCAACGGTGATGCAATGTTAAAATTTAAAACCGTTGAGAAATTAAGATGCTAAGATCATACTAAAAGACACAGTGCATATCATATTTAAAGGACATATATATATATATATAAAAATTAATCATCGATGGTAATAGAAAACCCTCATTTTTCTGTTTTCATTAAGCAGGGTGAATTATTCTAACTTGAGACGTCTTTGAACATTGTAGAAGAGAAATACCCTTCTTTTAGTTGTATATCATACAAAAACTTCTTCTTAGTGCATTACATATCGAATTAAGAAATAGACTCAAAACCTCTATTAAATCGCATAAATGGCTAAACAATTTGTGTTTTTAAGCTTGATATGAAATGGTAAAAAAAAAAAAAAAGAATAACGAGAGTCAAACTCTTATTATAAATGTATAAAAAAGTGACCATGTTTTTAAGCTTGATAAAAAATGCTGAAAAAGACGAATGATGTGGGTTAAACTCATATTCACTACAAAAGAAAATCATTTTCAGACGAAATTATTTCGTCGGACCAAATAAAGTTTCGTCGCCTATAATCTTGCTCGACAATATTCCATCAGGCAATGTTTGTCATACAAACATCGTCGTAGTAGATTTTACCCGACAAATAGTACAAAGTACAAAGTGTTCAACTCAACCATTGAAGCTAATGAAGCGGAAAGTACTGCAAAGAAAAACCATTGAAGCTAATGCAAACTAAATTTTAACAAATATTACCATATTTATATCATAATCTATCTAATATATCATGTATAGTTATATGATTGGGTGACATATACCGTGTGTGGAGCCAATTCCAAGCCTTTGACTGTCTAATACTTCTAGACGTTTGATGAGTGAACACCCCAACGATGATTGCGGCGAATTAAAGTTACCCTAATCCCTCTTTGCTATTTTTTTAATCACTCACTTTGAGACCCCAATTTTTAATAACATTATTTTTAGACTCCATCTTGTGATTTTAACATCTTGGCCGCACATGGGAGGTCAAAGTCAACATTTTTCTTTGTTTAACTATAAACTAAATGTATTAAGTTAATCTAATTGGAACAATGCTAAAACGCGTTTATAGAAACAAAACGACAAAGTGACTTTAATTACTAGGCAATAAGGACAAACCCGCATGGATTTGCGTGCACGGCTCTATAAAATGTTTGTGTGTGATTCCTTCTCCTTTTCGAGCCATGATTGCATATTTACGCATCCGCACGTAAAACCGTACTTGTTTTCCCGCTCTTTTTCTATCTCGTTGTAAATTTCTTTTTACACTTGTTCCAACTTTTCAACTCGGAAATTAACCCAGAACAATATAAAAACTACAGACCAAATGATATTGGAAATTAGATTTTTAAGGTTATTGACCGCAAAAAAAAATTAATAAAAAACTAACTAGGGTATGAAAGATATTTTACTCTGGGCAATTGCTACTGGTATAAACTGCGTAATTGTGCATAATTTCTTCAATTTATGATAACATGGATATATATATATAGAATCTATCGATGATTTTAAAAGGATGATTTTATAAGAACCAAAGTCCCAAGTTCACTAGAAAATATGAGAACCTCAAAATTTGTTGGTATGATAAAATATCCTTTTATACCTACCTATCTCAACTCTAGACTCGGTAAGATTCCTAATTCAAAGAAAAATACGATAATATATATACATCAAAGTTCCAAATATACGCCTAAAACCTAAAAATAAATTTTGACCTAGTAAACATTAGAATTTAATAGTATAGCTATGTATTTGATTGGAATTTAAACTATAAACTAAATATATTAAGTTTTTTTTACCATGTCAAGTTGTTCTTTGTTCCATTTCTCCATGTATATATTCTCCATCATTTTTACTTGATGAGATCTTGAGATTTTTTATCTATGAGTGGTCTTTAATTTCTTTTAGGGTGAAACTTGAGGTGCTTGTTTTGCACTGCGAAGAAATTTGTATGATTAGTTAAGGTTCTAAAAGGCGTTAGGTGCTAGTCGGACGGTGGGTAGGGGCCTAGCACCTAGGCATCTAGGCAAGGGTCTAGGTGGTTTTTTTAATTTTAATTAAATTTTTTATATAATATATAAATAAATGTCTACTTATACAAAAAATAAATAAATAATTGTATATAAATTTGCAAAATAAAAATGGCATGAGGATTATAAAGTATTAGAACATATTGAAAACATGGAGAAAATAGAATGCAAAATGAAAGTTATCTATTTTTTGTTTAAGTGAGAGTGACCTAAGCGGGAGCCTAGATAGGTCTAGGCGTCTTTTCTTAATTTTCAAACACATAAGGATTAATTGAAGTGGTGGATAGACGCCTAGCACCTAGGCGGAGACTTTTAGAACAATGTGATTAGGTTATATATCTTTTTTTTTTTGCATTATTGGTAATATATCTAACTTCTATTTCACAATATTCATGTTAGATTCCACCTTACATTAATTCTAATTTTATTTCTAATTTCTGATATAATAATAAATGAAACAAGGATTAATTGATATAAAAAGTCAAAGTCATGAAAGAAAACGAAAGTCTCACAAGAACAATCCATTAACTTGCAACTTGTTTTCCTGAAAAAGGAGAAGGAAAACATTTAAGCCTTGCCACAATGCGGATTTTGATGGAGTCAAAACCAATTAGAGGATCAACTTGTGTTTTAGTCCAATGAATGGACCATATATATTGTGTTTTAGTCCAATGAATGGACCATCTATATTTATTATATATAGAGTTTCTTATAAATAATAGAAACATAAATACAATTAAGCAAGGAGGTGGATATATGGATGAGAATGTTAGAAGAAAAATGTGAGATTTGTTTTGTTGGTTGGTTGGTGGATTATTCTGATCAACCGGAAACGATCAATTTATTAGTTAATTTGTCACCGTAAAAAATTAAAGAAAAATCAAACTTAATTAAGTTCTTCGTTATATGGACATGGAATCTTGACTTGGACTAAATACACATATGAAGATTGTTTAATTTGAGTTGTAAGTGGTGGTGGTGGTGGTGGTTCACGGGAACTAAACTGTGTGATCCGTTGGATTTTGTGTAGGTCCTCTTGGTTTTGTTTATCCTAAACCTAAACTAAACTAATCCACAAGACCACCAAAAGTTTTTTCTGATATATCTTTTTATTAGTATAGCAATAAAGTTTTCTTGTTGGTTGATCACTGCTGAGTACAAGCTAAGTTGTATTAATTAATTTAAAAAATCTCCACTGACTTGTTTATGATTGTTTTTTTGTAAGAAATACGTCGACTCATGTGCCATTTTAATAAGAAACACAACAAAAATAATGCCTATTAAAAAATATTTGGAATTGCTTCCTGAACTCTTATTGTTTTGTGATGGAAGATGTTTTACAATTGAGAATTAATCTTTTTAGTTGATTATGCAAAATATTGTTATAAACTCTTTTTATTATCTAAAAACGCTTTTATTCATTTGAAAAACATTACAGAACACACCATGTTTGAAATGGTTTGGCTTTTCAAATTATAATCCTCTATTACAAGGACTTCGAAATGTTGGAGAATTACAATATGAACATAAAAACCCCAGATTGTTTGACAAAAACAGATAGGCAATGAACTTTATGGGCTTATTAGCCGACTCTTTACGCAAAAGTGCAAAAACTCAAACCCATATACAAGATAAAAAAATCCCATCTCAAACTCTCATGTATAAAACAGTAACTGAAGTGTGGCTTGATTTACCAAAAAATAAAAAGAACTGCTAATGCTTTTTACATTAGGTGCTCAATGACATGCTTATATTGTATGCTTTACGAAGGTAAAAAAGAACAGCAGTCTGAGTTCTGAATCCCTATTTAACGATGAAAGATGCTAGCATTATTCGCATTTAGAAGTGCAGTGAAATGTTTACTACTAGTTAATACAATTCTCACACAAATCACTGAGAAATACTATATTGCGAAATATGCTAGCAGCAGTCGCACATAAAAACCCGGCACACCATATCTATTATTAATTAATGTGAGTCCCAAGCAAATTAATGGCAAATATTGCACTACAATTGATACTAACACAAATCATTCATGTTCGAACTTTGTTGAACTGTGTCAAGCTAAGCGATCATTAAGTGCAATCCCACCAACTTAATTGAACTCGGTCAAGAACAGAAACGGTACTAACTCGATAATTAAACAGGAATTGCTCGAAAAGATAACATTTCCTACAATATACAAACAGGAAGATAATTATCCCCCTTTCAAAGGCAACAACTAGGGCCTTGTTCAAAAATCAAATCATTGTATTAGTTGACTTAATCACACATTAAGGTGTTAACATCATGTCATTTCTGACTAAAAGTGTAGGACTGCGAATATTATATCAGCAACCATCCAGATCTCCGACCCTTTTGAGAAAGGATAAGATGTGCACTGACATCACCACAGACCCAGCAACACATCCACACATAACACCTCAATCTTTGCTTAGGTTTGCCGACAAATTTCTTTCACATCGAAGTTTCCGTGGGTCCATAACATAATTTTCCATCCCAAAGTTTCAAATTTAAATCGTAGATTTCTGCCCCTTGATTAAGAGTATTCATTAAAGCGTGCACTAACATGAAAACCAAACTTAAGAGTTAATCAAGGTACTGAATATCCATTTCACAACAAAGCACGCCCTATCAATTTAATGTTGTAGCAATTTCACACGTTACAGAACAAGCACAAATATTCCACCACGTATCAAAACTGGTCCTAAATAAATATAACATCTTCTGCCACGAACAAATGTTCTCTAACTAAGCAGAACACGAACTTGAAGCGCGAATATGAAGAGAGCACGTATGATTCTTGCAAGTAAATAGACGATGGACAGTTTAGTCACTTGAGAACTTAAAACTGAACCATATTCCCAACCGGCTGGTGGTGAAAATTCAATTCACAAATCTTTAGGGGGAGATTGTCGAAGTCTGCGCTGATGAACATCCCAGTTGTACACCCGAGCAATTGTTACCTGATTAATAGTAGTCAAAGCGTTATGATTTCCAGCAATGAGAAATATATACTGGTTACTAAACAGAGACATCTAAGCATTACAAGAAGTAATTGCTTTCATCAGCCACTACCGCTGTTATAGACTTTAGATTTTTTTCCTTCACATTTGTTCTTTTGGTAATTATAGACCTTAGACTTTAGCAAGTTTCATACTCTTTAATGCCTATAATTAAACAATGTATAGTATCCACACATAAAAAGCACAGAATCCATGAACTTATTCTTTCAAATTCAGTACCTGGGTTATTGTCACTTGATCTCTCAAGAATTGTAGATCAGCAAGAAGAACTTCTAAACTGGCTCTAGCATTGTCTAAATTCTTTTGGAGAAGAGCAGTAGCCTGCATCAAAATATTACAGAACTGATGCTAGTGTTCTAAACTCGAAAGCAATAAACAGCTAATATAAGAAGTGGCTTACCTCTTCACAAGAATACTCCAACATGACATTCGCACCCAGCCATAAACAGACTGAATCAGTATCGTCAATGCTAGCTCGTGAATATATCCCTTCAGATACCTCAAAATCTGTAATAAGTTCCTGCATCCCGAATACAGTGTGAAGAAAAAATGATCTAATTAATTGACGGGAACTTTAATAAAAAACTCCTGGTACTGTTCACTTTAACGAAAAACCACATTTTTACACTAAAAAATCAATCATGGTACTATTCACTTTACCCTTTATTTTGTCATTATCGTTAAAACTCAAAGTTTTCAAGCCCTTTTCATTAGTTTTCCTTCAATTGAAAGCTGAAATTTTGATATATGAGCAAATGGTGTGTACTCTACATTTGTGATCAATTGGCATCATCCACGGTATTCTGTAATCTGTAATTTTAGATCTAATTATCTTGTATTTCAGTAAGACTCACAGAATCTGCCATATTCAGATACTGCTTTAACTGCTGGTTACATAAAGTATGGAAATATCATTCCTCTCCTAACCCCCAGAACCCACCCACCACTCAAAACACACTCACACACAAACTCTCTAAAGCACTTTTACTAAGTCTAAACACAACTCCAATCCTAAAAGATGTAAGAAAAACCTACAAAGTTCTCAATTACATAGCATAGTTTGTAGTTAATTAAACAAGAATACCTCTTTGAAGGCCTAAAGGGACGGTACAAAATTCACAGTAAGGAAGGCAAAAATATTTAAGCCATTTAGTCCTAAACAGGAATTGCAGGGTAGATCCTCACTAAGAAAGAAAGAAATGAGAAACAAGCGGGGATGGAAGAAGATAAGTTATAGGAGATGTAAAAAAGATAAAGAATCAATCATACACCAATAATTTAATTTTTACCATCACTAAGCTCATGTATGAGAGTAAAATTCAAACCATGAATTGAGTAAAACTGCATGTGTTACAAGAAAACATGCTTCGCAAATGGGACATCACTAGGGAAAATCATGCTGCTAAACAGGTCCATCAAATACAAATAGAGATAGAACAAGTATAGTATTACACATACTGCAAAGGGTGGAGAATCACAAAAAACGAACCTCACCAGTACCCTTCTTGGCTTGCAAAGTGGCAACAACGTCTAAGCACTTCTCAATATCAGGGATCTTTGCCTAATAATCAAAATGAAGGAATCCAAAATTAATACATGGGAAAAAAAAAACATTGGAGAAACAGTATAAGTTGATATAAAACACATCAATCCGATTTTTCAGATACTGAAGTCACAGGTCAGGTACAATCATGAGTGAAGCAATACCATAACATGTATTTTTATAAACAGAACCTGAAAAATCACTACAATCATTTTCTCTCACGAGTGGGTCAAGTTAACTATAAAAACTTGGATTTTTTTTTTTTTTTTAATTTTTTTTTACGGGCAAAGTCCAATATAGCTGTAGATTTGACTCAAGGTTTAAAGGCAAACTCCAACGTGCCACTGTGCCAAGTAGCATCAAATTTCATAAGTACCGGCGAAAGCTATAAATGGGGTAAAAACTATGTCAGATGCAATGGTGTTCAGTCTGTCGACACACTGTCTAATAATCACTTGTAGTTGGGTGCTTTTCGAAACAACACACGAGCCTCGTAGACTAATCGAATAACAAAGAACACAATGCTATGATCTAAAGAAAAGGGCTTTGCCGAGAAAACCTGAAGATCTCTCTGCTGAGCTTGAAGCTTCATTTCAACCAATTTGTACTGCTGAAGTCTGCAAGCAACAATCACACAGGGAAAGAAAAAAAAAAACATTAACAAGCATCCATTTTAACAGTTTTTATTCCTTGAAGCAAAAAAGTACTGGAAAAATAGCTCTTTTCATATATTTCAATCCAAATTTAAAACGTACGAATCAAAAATCCGATCACAGAATTAAAATTACTTTAAAGGGTCAATAGATAAAGGAGTGAATCGAAATGGGCAGAACCTTTCTTGGAGAAAGGCGAGGGCAGAGTTGACGTCGAGGCCTAACTGAGTGAGATAGGTCTGCACGTCCTCTACGAACTGCGCTCCTGGTATTCCTCTCCGCTCTGTCACCGCCGCAGACGACGATGATGACGATTCCGTAGCCATTCCCTCTCTCTCTCACAATCTCAGGACAATTGCAATTTCAGACGGAGAAACAACTTGTAGTTGTGGATGCTTCCACAGTTTTGACTGAGCTGAGAAGCAGGGATGGAGGAGGTAGACCGAAAAACGACGTCACTTTTGGTTTAGAGTGTTATTGGACTGCAATCTTTGAGTCAAGTGTGGGCCGGTGGGATTAGTAAACAAAAAGTCCATAATTCAAGCTTTCAAAAGCCCGTTATTAGGGTTCAATAGATATTGGGCCAACTTGAGAGGATTTTGCATGTGGGGCTCTATCCAATCATCTTACTAATTGCGTGTTGTAGCACCCAAAAGATATTCCATTTCTAAACCCATTTGGAAAATTTCAGTTATTAAAATGACCATTTTTCAGATTCTGTTGATATGTTGATGTTGTCAATATTTGATCCATAACGAGGATTTGTCATTTCCCCTAATTTTCAAACTTCTTTTTGTGGGCAACTTTTGACTTTCCTCCGATATCAAAACTCTAAATAAAATGCATAGTCCTCAGAGCTAATCCGAATTATGAGAAAAAATGACGATAATTTATGACAAAGGAACTTTTAAAGGAGGGATTTTTTTTTTCTTTACCTTGTTCATAGTGTGTGGATGATTGACTTGAGTTTTGTCACGATAGAGGCCATTGTAGGGTGGGATAATTTATGCTAGATCGAGTGAAAGGGTAATTTTATTTTCCATGTTGCGTTGGGATACAACTCATGCCAGCTTAAAACTACCTTTGACCATTGATAATATATAGGTTAAGAGTTCCATTTCGTCAAATGTGACATAAACTTCAAGGCGAAAAAATCTACTTGAAGCGTTCCAAGTGAAGAAAAATGGAGATGAAATGCATGAGCTCCACAGGCTTAATACTACAGATTTTTGTAAAGCATCCAAGACAAGATAGATTATTCCCATCTTTTATCAAATTCAGTGAATACACACACACACACACACACACACACACACACACACATATATATATGTGGTTTGAATGAATTGGGGATAACAAGAATACGACACTAGTCTTAGAATCGTATGGTGGGTTTCGTTTATATATGTGGTCATGATAGAACAATAACATTCTTTGCTTGTGAAACTGTCTTACAATCGAGCTTTGTATCTGGATATTACTTTCTAATTTCTTCAAAGCTTGGAAGTAAGTCAAAGTTGGCTCAACCCGAAGACTACGTAACAATATCATATATATTGGTCAACGGCAGCTAGGGCACTTGGATAACGCATTAGAGGAATTTTTATGGTGTTTCAGAGTATTCAATGATTAAAAGGATTGAAGTAATATACTCTGAAGCACCATAAAATTGTTCTCGAATTTTTATGGTGTTTTGGAGTATTCAATGATTAAAACATTTGAAGTATATACTCTGAAACACCATATAATTGTTTGCACAGTATTCATTTATTGGCTATCGTTGCATGCAATGTTATGGGATTGGTTTATGCAACATAGATGCATCAAAACAAAACCTAAATTGGAAAAGAAAAAAAAAAGAAGATACTAATGATATGTATATATAGCCCTTGAAGAGTTGAGATGGTTAAATTATCTCCTCATTAAAGTCTTTTACAACGGTTTATATGAGTTTAAACTAAACAATATATTTTGTAATTTAAACAGTCAGACTCAACCCCTGTAGAGCTCAGATTCTCCAACTTACCATGCGAACTTGGTTACAATTTGTAGCAATTAATTAAACTCAAAATTTCCAGTCCAGATTTTTTTCAGCTGAAGATTAATTTAATAAGATGAGAGTTTAAAAGTGAGAAAATTTGGCATCGTTTCTTGAGCGTCCTCTCATCTCTTTGACAAGGTAGCTGCTGTGTCACTGTATCACACACTTGTTTGGTCCCCGCAAGAAGATAATGAATATAATTATCTATGTGCATGACAACTAAACCGATTAATTACGACAACATTACTCCAATTATTGTTGATGTTATGTTTGACCACAATTAGACCATGCGAAAGAAACATGCATGTTTCTTTTATCGAATTTTGAAAAGAACTCGTAAAAAAACAATTCTTTTTTACTTCTACCCATAACATGAAACTAATAAGATATCTAGTAAAATCCCAGCCGGCCAAATGACACAGAGAACTATAGCCTGTAGAGAGTACGGGCATCAGAGCCCTCGAGAGAGAAAGGGAGATACATCTCGCATGGTGAGGGAGAGAAAACGGTGTTGTTTAGCGTGATCTTATTTACAACCGCACAATTAACGTCAATGGATGAGATTAGTTGGTCTGCAGGCTCCGTACAAAAAGATCTGGAGGGGATCCTAGTCCAAAACTACAAAGATATATAGAAAATTTTCAGCAGGCCAAATGCACACACAAAGAACCAGAGACTATAGAGAGAGTATGGGCAATCATAGCCCTTGAATGAGCGGAGATCTTTTTTAGGGCTCAGATATTCGAATTAAATTATGCATTGCTATCGGCATCGATCATTTTCATCTCTCTTTTTTTCAAATAGATGTTTGGTAAGTAAAATAAAGAGCACATATCACCAACTAAATCTCGACAAAATTAAGTACAAGCCCTTCGGCCCCTAACGTGAACGAATGCTTTCAATGAAAACAGCATACCTTCTTTCTTCTAAGACAGATCAGTGAAACACACATTAAAAGGGAAATATTTTCCCCTTATACAAAATTACAGTTAAACTTTTAACCTATATATATATATATATATATATATCTTATGTGTCAAGTTTTAAATCGTTAGACTTGATATAATGGCTTAGATAGAATAAAATGCAAATAAATGCACAAAGCCTAAATATGGAGACTCGATATTTCGTACATATATATATATATATATATATATATATATATACATGCTTTAAAGTTTGAAATATTTTGGCAGAAAAATGTGACTTAATTATACATGCATATGGTACCTGCAGAAATGTCTAGCTTGGTCCCCTATCCATTTAAGTGAATCACCCACCCATCTTTCTTGTATCCGAATTCTGAAGGTAAAAAACAATTTGGCAGATCTGTGCATGCATGCATCCATTTACGAAAAGCAAATGAAATTTCCTCATCAAAACGTACGTGCTTCGCATGGCTGCTGCTGCTACTGCAAGCTAGATGAAAACCCTCATCATACTCCTTTTTATCCTTACTTTCTTTTCTTTAAAACTAAATTGCTCTGTTAGCAATTTTTCTTTGGGTTTAGTTTATTAACTATACTGTGATAATTCATAAACTAATAAAAGTCTAAAACCACACATTAGTTAGCTAATGTCGGAAGATTAATAGTACAGTGATTAATTATTAGCTTTTGAGATGTTAAGCCAAATTGGCATCTTCATGCTCAATATCGATCAAATCATAAGCCATGCATGATCAGTTTTTAGTTTCTAGCACATTGTATTAATTGAGCGGAATGCATATAAACCCTTGAAAGCTTGTGAAAAACCTTGTCACGCACTAAAGAAAAAGACTTGTCTAATCCAATCAATTAGTAACTATATATGACACAAACAATATATAAAAGGTGACCCAAATTAATATGGCTCTGCACCAGAGAAAAGAAGAGTACAGCCAGCTTCTCAACTTGGGAAGCAACTTATGTATGATATGGAAATCCCGTTATCGTGGCGTTTCGTGTCAACGTTATATATAGAAAAAATTAAATATATCTTTATATTATTATCACGAGAAACTATGATGACAATGTACATGTATTATTTAAATCTTTCTCCTCAACTTGAGCTTATTTTCAAGGTCGATATTATTAATGTGGCCAATCCTAATTGCATCTCCAATGGTATAGGCAATCAAAGTAGGCAAACTTGTATTATAAAGGTTAACGTGACATGTTGCCCACTCAATTGCTTCATGGAAAAAGTTTGTCACTCCAATAGTTTAGACAAACCAAATAGGCAAAATTATATTTATTATTTTCTTTCATCTATAATATTTAATTTTACCTCTTAGTTTTGTGACATAGAAGATTTTACTCTAAAAGGAGATGTGAGGCCCCATTGGCCTGCTCATGGTATTGTAGTTAACATTGCCTACGTACTTTGGAAGAATAGGCAAAATCTGCAATGGTTGCTGCTTGTTACACACATTTTCTCACCTCATATACAACCCTCAAGTTTTGTAGCCGTTAGATTAAACAATTAAAGTAAAATCAATAATTACGATTAACAAAGGGTGTGTACAATATAAAAAGACTGTTAAAATCACTATCCATTTGCAAACTTAATTGCCTATACCATTAGAGGTAGTTTTTGCGTATGTAGCTCATCAAAATAAATTTGTCTACTCGATTGTCGACCCTATTAGAAGTGCTCTAGTGTACAAGAAATTGCCCTCCATACTCCATATACAATAATTGGAGTTACTATTCAGGATATTTTTAGTAATTAATCATCACCCTATGGGTTTAATAAAAGGAAAATTAACGAAAAGTCCAAAAAAACTTTAGTTTTAATGAAAAATGACAAATAAAGGTATAGTGAATGGTACCAAAAAAAAGTAAAAATATAGTTTTTTGTTAAAAATGAACAGTACCAGGAGTATTTCGTTAAAGCTCTCTTTAATAAATTCATCATTTCTAGCTAGGAACGTTCTTCTCTTGTTTTATTCCTTTAATAATTCCGAAATCAATTGGCGATCCCAATAATCCAGATTGAATCCTATAAATTGAAGAAAAATATCCCTAATTCCTGGTGCATGTCACCATAAATAGGGTCTTCTCTATAAAATAAAAATGTGAGCTCAAACTGTAACAGAATCATACAATACATTAGAACAAATTATGGTATGAAACTTAAACAATGCTATGTATTTTCATTTTTCACTTGTTATTATATGCGGATCGATGTATTTAAACTTTAAGAGTCACCATAATCATCTAAAAACGAAAACAAAAAAATACAAGTGAGGAGGGAAAGGGGACATGAAACCTAACCCTTAAAGAATTCATTTGATGATCATTTTATTTTTATTTTAAATTTTGTATTAAAGTGGAGGAAGTACATCTAGAAGTAAGGAAATGTACAAGATGGAAAGAAAAAACTGTATTAAACTTATTGGTTTCACTTTCAAGATTTTTTTTCATTCATTCCTCTTTGTTTGTTTCGTTGTCTTTCGCACCACCCTTCTTCATTTTTCATTTCCAGCATATGTTTTTTCCCCAATATCTCAATGACAAAAGATAAAAATTAAAAACAAAGTAATTTATCAAATAAATCCTAAATTTTACTGTCAAAGTTCATGTTCAGAAATAGATTGATTAGAGACACATTGTCACAATTTAAACGTCTTATATATTGGAAGAAAAATTTCAAGTTTATATATAGGATGGTTGGCCATTGGCCCCCCGAGTTTCCTACCTTCAAAAACCAATGGACACTGGTTAGAGAAGTTGTCGCCATCCAGGACGACGAACCTGATTTGCTTCACTATAACCCCAGTTGGGATTATCATATGAATCAACTCTCTCTCTCTCTCTCTCTCTCTCTCTCTCTCTCTCTCTCTCTCTCTCTCTCTCTCTCTCTCTCTCTAGGTAGGTAATGCTGACCATATGGAATTGCCATCTTCTCCACGACTTTTTCTTTTTCTCTTTTACTTTATTTGTTCTTGGAGTTTAATGGACAAACCCACGACCCCTCCATGTGGTCTAAACAACTTTAATAGTCTAGACTATACGATTTTCAAACGCATGTCCTTTTCTCTTCCCTTGGCTTTTCTTGTACTCACATGGCGCAAGACCCATATTTATGAAAAGGGTAATGCGATTAAATTTGTAAATCAAATTTTGTAAACTAAATATATGAAAGTTGATGATTGAATTATTATTAATGTGTTTATTTCTTATTGGTGACACATAATTTAGTTTGCAAATTTAACCTCTCTAGCATTAATCATTGGTTGGTTGCTTACTTACATGGTCGAAGACATTTAAAGGTGATTCAATGCAATACCGATCTATGTTGTTGGTCTATGCCTTGACAGATCACATGCGACTAACGATTTTCCTCATGTGTGCCACTATATATATCTCTTCTTAGAATATCTTTGCCACAGTACCAACAATACCACTCCTCCTCCGTCTGTTGCTTCATTGAGCTGAGAATTAGATGCAATTTTCTCATTAGAACTTAATTAGGGTTGCATATTTGAAGGTAACTGCTGCTTCTGTATGACAAATAGGGTTTCGTCTTCATGATCATGTGTGAATAGCTCTCCACCGTCGATGGAACTTCAACCAATATATATAAGTATATACAAATCACAATCACATCAGAGCGATTATCGCAAACATAATGCCCTTTTGATATTTATACCACTCATACATAAATTGCTCGTCTACAAATCTAATCACTATGACACTATATATATGGTCCCGTCTCAACCTTTCGGAGAATTATGCATTGGTAATGTGAAGTGTGAAAGAAGGAAACTCTCTCACTGGTGATATATATGGTTAAACTCAATTGAAAGCAACTAAAATAACATCATTTTGAGCTTTGATTCCATATTAAAAAAAAAAGTTAGCAAAAGAATATATAAAATTAGTGGAAGATATAAACAATGTTATTTGTTTCAGTAACCTAGCTGGATGCCTGGAACAAAGATTTATATACCTAACTTGGTTTACAACGCTAGCTGGCCAAAGAACATCATATCTATCCAACTCCAAATAATAAACAAATTAATCAAGTGCGTGCAATATAGTACTGCAAATGCAACTTATTCTGTTATATCCTTTCAAAAGCAATTGACTTTACTGTTCTAAAGCAGACTCATTCAATTCACTATTTCATGGTAAAATTCAATATATATATATATATATATATATATATATATATATATAAAGCAGAAACATGCATGCTTGGGCAATACTACTGATGTAACTGCTAAGAGAAGCACATGCTTGCGACTAATGAAATGATGCTTTTGTGGAGCCGGCAACCTCCAATAGATTTATGATTAGGTTTCATGGAGTTTGGGCAAAGTAAACATGTATGGACGTTAATTTCGTGTTCTTATCTTTGAGTGGGTCGGGGCTAATTAATATGCATGCTAACAACTCCGCCATCTCTGCAAACAGATCTTTTGTTTTGTATAGTAATCGGGGAGATATAAAGATGACTGAATGAGAATCAAAGTTGAGTTTACGAGTAAATGCTTTTAACGAGTTGAGCAACAAAATCCCTTACATCTTGATCGTAAGATTAGATATGAATAGATGTGGTGCATCTTGTAAATTTTTATAAACCAGGTGTTTCCATCATTTATTTTTCTCTATCAACAGTTAAGAATGTAATTCCAAAATTACACTAATATTATAACACGTAATTTATGTATTAATAATACATACGCTAAAATACACATTATCGTCCATTCATAATATAATCCCTAAATTAGTAACACTATGATCTTCTCCATAATAGGATTACGAGACATGCTTGGTGATAATTATATGAAACCAAATATGTTCTCAAATGCATGAGTAGACATGGTTTTAGTGATAATTTTATGATACCCGCAATATTGTAACCGGTCTTTTTATTAATAACTAGCCTCTTAGTACATGCTTACGTGTATGCTAATTGATTTTTTTTTTTTTTTGTCAAATATAGTAATATTAATTTCATCAAGTAACCACCCACATCGTGGGTGCTTTGTTTGAAATTTTCAAAATGATCTAGTTTTACTATTTTACCCTTGTTAATTAAATTGTTTTGTTGTGGAATTCTTAATTAGGGAGGGGCATTTTTTGGCATTTTGAATGTTTCACCTTTTTAGTCTTCTCACTTTATATAGATACATAGATACATAGATACATAGATATAGATATACTCTAAATATAATTCTTGTCATTCATTACTACGGTCTGGTGATATTTATCTTCACTTGGAAATGAGAGGTCTTAAGTTTGAATCTCATGGATGACGAATTTGATACCAAATTAGGTTGCCCATTGTGTGGCTTAACCGAATTCCCCCTCCTCTTTAGTATAAAAAATATCGATGTATTAAAAAATATATATATAAACCTCATATCAATCATATTATAATACTTGAATTAGTAAGACTCCGATGACTTCACAAGGAATACAAAACATTGTGTTAGTGATAATCATATGAAACCAAATGTTGTCAAATGCATGAGTAGATTGGTGCATTTGGTGTGGTGGGTGGGAAAACCTTTAAACTTAACAACAAAGGCAATTTGCTGTTGAATGTCGGACTGATTACAGATGCTTCCTTAGCTCTCAATAAACACCATGATAATTTTAAGGTTATTCATCATCAATATGAAATCATACCACTCGTGGAATATATTAAGTAAGTGGAGAGAGTAATTGGGCGATGTATTATTGCTAATGGATTTATAGGGTGATATTATTGAAAATTGCACTTGCGCCCCCAAAAGGGAGAGAAGACCAATGCAATTATAAATATTTTTCTTAAGTATCTACATGTATTGAAGGTCTACATCTTTGAAGCCACTAGATCAAATCTAATGGTCCGCGATTATCAGTTTTAAGCTATTAAATCAAAAGCCAACGGTCAATTATGTAACAACCAGTGCCTCAAATATAATATAAGATCTCTTACTACTTTTAAGTCGTTGGATCAAATTCAACATCCAATTATGTAACGACACTCGGTTTCTAGGTACATCTAATTGTACGTTCCTGACATAAGATTGTTTCTTTGGAGACATGGGTTCGAACTCTGTCGACTCTCTAATCTAACATTTAATCTAACAAATCTATTATTTGACAAACAAAAATTGTACGTTCTTGACATAAGATTGTTTCTTTGGAAGATATGTGGTGTAAAACTTTTGAGTATACAAGGCTACGAATTAAATGTACTTTTTTTCGTAGATGAATATGTAATTGATATTGTCGACACTTTAACCTAACAGCAATTCAAAATTGATATTTATATGGCTACGAGTGCGCTTAAATATACTCTTTTGACAAATGAATATGTAATTGATATTATCGATACTTTAACCTAATAGCGATTCATAATTTGATATTTATCAGCTTCGAGAGATGTCGATATTAGTTTTGCTTTGACTTACGAGGTTACCGATGTATTATCAACGTTCAAAAGCCAAGACATGTCAACAACTGTCTTCAAAAGGACTAATAGGGAGAAGGGGGATTAAATAATGCACATGGCTTGCATGTGTAGTCTGGTGTTTGTATGCCAAATGAAATCAATGCCACCATGTGCTCTTTCTCCTCTGCGCTTCTCTTCTCTCTCTCTCTCTCTCTCTCTCTCTCTCTCACACACACACGCTTCGTTTTCGTTTTCAAACCCCTGAGTCTCTGAGTCGTATGCATATATTGACAGTATGAGCAATTGTTGTGGTGCATGTGGTCCTTTTTGAACGATATTATTACAAGGGAGCTAGTTATCCTGCCCCAGTCAATCCAATTCAATCATCAAAAACCCTAATCCAATCCCACTGATAGCGATGAAACATAAACACCCGTGTGTGTGTTGAAGACCCCTTCATCTCTCTCTCTGTGGAGGGACACGTGGAGAAGGATTGTGACACTGCTAGCCAGCAAAGTGAGTGATGAAAGAAGTATGATTCTCTCCCATCCGATCTTTTCGTCTCTTACTTCCCTTTTCTATCTTTGTATAAAGAAATCAACATCAGATGTTGACCTTGCTTAACCGTAACTGTAAAAATATAAGAGAATTGAAAAACAGAGTGATTTAGAGTGAAAAGAATCATACCCCGTGATAAAATGAGAGTTTTTGTCCAAAAACGTATTAACCAAAATATGTTACTCCTGTGAAGAGGGGCAGGTGAGCACAGAAGGGGGCACAGATAGAACCAGCAATCGCCCCAAATCGGGACTAGTGTGCTCTTGTCCGGTAGGGACGACAAACGCACATGCATATATATATATATATATATATGTTGTAATTTAACCCACCACCTCCTTCCCAATAATTCTATGTTGCTCCGGATCATCGCATGCCAATAAACTGTTAGATTTTAGTTTTAAAAAATTAGAATATTTAATACTCTGAAACATCATAAAAATCCCGTCATTCTTCAATTAGTCTTCTCTCATATTATTTGTATTGACACTTTCGGCAGCTTTCTTTCTTTCTACCCCCATTCTTTTTACTTATCTACCCCCTACAGTCCCACTATAGTAAGCATTTTGCTCGCTGAGAGATACGTGTATGACCAAAACCCCATACGATATTGGATTCCATTATTCATTTTCCTAACATGTTTAAATTGCCCCTTCCCTCTTCCCTTCTTCCTTCACAACATTCAAAAAGGTCTTGTCATTTCTAAGTGGTTACAATGTGTGTGTCCCCAAACTTGCAAGTGATCGGTCATGTCAAAACTAACCCAATAGCTCCATAGAGTTCTATCCTTGCTACTTAAATGTTGTTGCAGCTTTCACGTTAAAACCAATTGACAACGAGTAGATGATTACATTATAACATGATATAAAAACAGATGATAAATGTGACAAACACAACGATATAACATGCGCACGTTACCCAATAAGAACCATCCACCTGTTGGTACTGCGTGAAAGAATAATGGGTATTTAAGACACAAATGAGACATCATAGCTCACATACTTTATAATACTACAGGCATTGTCAACGTATATATAAATTTTCTACATGAGGATGCATTTTTGTGCGTCTAAATAGTGTTTATTGCAATTGCTTAAAAGAGTCTCACCACGGATTGCCAATTAAATTTGAATTGAATTCTCAAATTCTTGTACATACCGCTGAACTAAGAGAAAATTAGTTATCCTCCATATCTTCAATAAAAAGATAGTAACACAATATTTGCTCTATTTTATAGTTCAGAATTAGGCACCAGTTATTTTGTACAATTTGAAGATTAAGATTATCATTTTCACAAAATTTTAGAGCTCATTTAAAAATATTTTTAAAACGACAGAAAATAATTTTAATGAAAATATTTTTGAAACAAATTTTTAATAAAAAAAGCAAGTGAATAGTGAAAGAACACTTGAAAAGCTTAGGTGCTTCTTTCAAAATGCACTTCGGATGCTTTTGAAATCTAAAAACATTTTTTTTAAAACACTTGTAAACAAACCCTTCTTCTCTTGACAGCTACATTAAGAACAAAATTGGTACCTAAAACTAAGAGAGTGAAAATCGGGTTGTAGGATAAACCCAAATAAACACGTACCTAAATTATCCAATAATAATAATACCTATAAAAATGATTATAATTTGGTTATTCAATTGAAGATTTCTTCCATTTTTTTCGTAGTGGTGTGGGTGGAAATAGAATTACTGGAAAATGAAAAAGAGAAGAGCTAGACATTATGTTTTTAACAGGGTAAATGACAATTACTTGCACTGAGAGCCAAAAAAGAAAAAAAAAAAAAAGAGGGGAAAAAAAAAAAGAAAAAAAAAAGAAGATTGATCGACATAGGAACCCATGGCAACATGCCAGCCCCGTTCAATCAAGTGGAGCCGGAAGTTGAACCGGAGAGCAGCTGAGTGAGCCGGCTCATGGCTCGGACCTGCATCTCCAGAGCCGCGATGTAATCAGTCGCTTCTTCTAGAATCACCGGCAACGGCTGTTTCCGGCAACCGGGAACCAAACGGCCGAGAACCCGTACTTTCTTCTGCACGGCCGGCAAGCCCCTCCCTTTCAGCCGCTGAACACTGAACTTGGTCTTCCTGGGACGGGTCGACCCGGTCCCCGACGCAGCGGCGGATCTCTGCCGTTTATGCTGGCGGAACTTGATTTTAAGGCGGCTGGTGAGAATGGCGCGGCTCCAGCGGGTCTTACCCTTAGCTGCGACGGCGAGTACTCTGTCGGCAGTCTCGCGAACGGCTCGGCCGCGTGGTGGAGTAGAAGTGGAAGCGGAGGAGTTGGCGGCAGGGGCGGAGGAGTCGGGTGCGGGGTTAATGGAGACTTGGTTGAGGGCGTGGAGGAGCTTGGAGGAGTAGAGGTGCTGCTGTGCCTCGGACTTCCACTTGGTGTGGCTGTTGGCGGGTTCTTGGTGGTGGAGGTGGTCTTGTTTGGATTGGATTTTCTTCTTCTTTTTCCTTCTAGAAGGATCCCGGGCTCGTTCGGGGGTGGCTACGGCATTCGAAATCAGAGTCGACGCCATGGATTTTGATTCTCCCCTTAAATTGAGAGTGTGAGGATTCGGAATCAAACGGAGGAATTGGAATGGTATTTGAAAGGGGATTTCGGTTTTCTGTTCCAACAGAGGAATGAGAAGGAGAGAGAGAACGGAACGGAACGGAACGGAGGTGGTTGGGGGTGGAAGGGATGGAGAGAGAGAGAGAAGGTGGGGACTATTAAGAAGAGGAGGAACGGTGGGAAGAGGCTTATAAAGGAATCAGAAGACAGCACGCGTGATTTCCTAAAACGCACTCACTAGTTATTGTTGGGAAATGTCGTTTCTCAGATTTATTCTTCCTTTTTCTTTTTCCGAATACCATTTTTACTACCGATATATACTCTAATCTACCATTAAGAAGGAGGTACCACAATGCTAAAGAAGCAGCGAATTAAACAGAAAAATCTTATATATCAAGATAATCGATCACTTGCGAAATACGATAAAATGTTCTTATAACTTTTCTATTCAAAATTCATTTTCTTGCATGATATAAAGTCTAACTAACTAAAGTATTCTTATGAATTTTTTTTAACGAACTGTTTCCTCAATACCATATGGGTAATAGTGAAATAGGATTGTGTAATTATTTAATTTTACTTCTCTACATGTGAAAAGAAATATGACTAGATAGACGGTTTAAGTTAATAATAAAAAACATGATAAATGTTTGAATTTTGTATTCAAGCGCAACGAAATTTCTCTTATACATAAAAGTGCGTATCTTTATCTCAATTTGTCTACATGTGGTTTTATGAAGCTAAGTTTGATTAAACCACACATTTAGTTCCAAATCAATCATAAATGACGAGCTAATTAAGATGGAAACAAAAGAACTCAAAAACTGTAAAAATTTCGTATCAATTAGTTTTAAGTTGAATACTGTAAGTTTATCATAAACCAACAAATTTGATCTTGTTATGCATTGCTATCAACCTTGCCCCTTCTTTGCTTAGGTCCACGTTTGTTCCTTTAAACCTATTAGGCTATAAACATGCCCTAAATTTCACTGAAAGTTGTATGGCATACCTAAATGACCTCCCCTTGACAAAAGTTTTGCCATTGTCCCTTTTGTGATCAAGCCCCTTACCTAAATTTAACATCTAATCTAGAAGAATACAAGTCACACAACTATGCTAACTTGAATACTTTAATTAATTAATTATCTTCCTAATTAGTAGCTAAGCTAAGCCAACACACAAAATCCAAAACCCAAGGAACATTTAAATTCAAGAAAACGTGAGAAGTAATACCAAAAATTCAAAAAAGAATTAAGAGAAAACAAAGTTTAATTTAGTGAGAAGTAACACCTGCCAATGAAAAGGAAGGCCACCGAATAAAATAATTTAAAATTTGATTGAAGAGGAAACTTAACCCAACAAACACCATCCAATACATTAATGATACACATGATGGAAGTATAGATTAAGGATTAAAGATTGAAGATTAAGATTAAGGGGGCATATAAATGTAACAATTTTATTGGATGGGATGGTGGTGGTGTTGGCTTCCACTAATTGACCAGGTCCGGGGGTCCCACATAAAATGTTTTGTTTTCATTCCCTGCAATGATTTTTTGAATGGTGGTGATCCAGAAAAGAAATGATAAACAAAGGGGAAATCCATGTGCAATGTGGGTTGCGTTCTCTGGCACTTTTGGTATCCTTCCCAGGCCTTCGTATTTGTACCGAGAAATGCTAAAGGAGTCTCTCAAAACGAAATTATTTATGAATTTTTTGTTATTTTATAATTTAATGTTAATTTTTGTATTAATATTATACAGTATTATAAAAAAAAAACATGAAGTATCAGAGAATTTATAAAAAAAACATGCAGTTATGCTCCAACTCCAACTCCAACTCCGCATTTCCTCCCGACAGGGCTTCTTCCTTTTATTAATGTTTTTATTTTGTTAAGAAAACAAGATATTTTTCATACTATAATCGCAATTTGCGACATAATTATCGTTTTATATTCTTAAAGTAAAAGAAAACCCTCTCTTTTGTTTTTGGTTGGCTTCCATAACCCATAGAACTGTTGTAGCGCTGGTCAAATTATACATTGCTCACCGAAAATTATAATAGCATTGCTTTCCTGATCGATATTTGATATCTCAGTTTACCTCTTACAGTCAATTCCCTTAAAAACTTCGTCAAAATCACTAACATGGCATCCAAGTGAAAAAAAAATTAGAGAGTTGTGTCTTTGATTTTGACGGAATTGTTGGCAGAATTGATGCTGAATGACAAATTGAGACACAAAACATTTGGCCAAAGAAGCGTTGTGAATTTCATAGTGCAATGTGAAATTTATGCATAACTATGGGGACTAGTTAAGTTTAATGAATACCTTATACTAAGAGAATCCTCACATAAGGGTAATAAAATAGCTAATTGAACAACCATTTACTCCAAACTTTCTCTATCTAAATCCATTTTATTTTCCTCCCTTACCGTAACTTGTGGTAACTTCTAACACATGCATAACATATTTCATGAATGATACAATACAAGCATCGAAACACAACTGGACAATCCTATTTCGCTTGACTCTACTTTGATTTCATCCTATTAAATCTTAAACTCTAAAATTAAAATATAGCAAAAATGTTGAAAATAAAAAAAATAATGAATTTTCCTAATTTAACCCTATGATTCCTATCCAAGGAACATTTCATCGGGCACAAGTCGGAGGAACACCACCGTCGACATAATTCCAATGCCAGATCTAGCAACAATTATTTGGTCCAAAACCAAAAATAAACAATTTTTTTTTTAAACGACAAATAGTGCCAACAACCTGACAATGGGATAAACGAAGGCCCAGATGCGCATATCACTTATGGTTTTGGGATTAGTTTAGCTTATGTCTTAAAGTTTTGTTAATCATGAACCTAATCCTAATTCTCATCATAAATCATGGTGGGCATGTGTTATTGTATACTAAGAAACCTTAAAATATGCTTTTGAAAGTCTAAAAAAACCCACCACAAGGTGGCATTATGATGCACCAGAGGGATTGCCTCCCCTGTGACAGACACAATCAAACAATTGAGGCACAAAAAAGTGAGAGGGGATGGAAAAAGCACCGGAAAAACCCAAAAAATTAAAGATAGGTACATATGAATGTTGAAGGTTGGAAGGGTGAATAATATGGGTTCAAATCAAGGGTTCCGGAAATGAATCCTGACCAATGGTTGTGGTGGTTTGGTGTGAAGTATGATTATAAATATCTCACTAGATTATCACTAAATATCTATCTTTTTAGATCTCTAATCTCTATAGTAAATACTGTATGAACCTAGTCGGCAAAAACTTCTCTTTTTGCATCTCTCAAGATGTGGCTTATCACGTGTTGTGGGATGTAGAGAGAGAAGTAGAGGTCGTTAAAGAGTTTCTTCCCACTATCTCTACATCTCCTAGAATGTGACTGATCACATGATGAGAGATACAAATAGACAGAAGTAAAAGCCCGTTACATGTAAGTTATTCTCTTATGTAACTAAATTCTAAGGAAACAAAAGAAAACTTGTGATATGTTAATTGGACACCTACATATGCCCTACTATGTGATTAAACTAGGTTTTTGGCACTAAGATAAATTTGTTTATGGGAAGATTGAACATAACCAAACCAATGATTTCAACACAGAATCTTCATCCATGGCTCCTAGTGTTTTTCCCTCTAATTATGCTAATCACTACTTTAAACAACAACAAACTCTCCTTCCTTTGGGAATTATACCCAAATCAGAATCTTTGATTTTAAGTAGAGCTAGCTCTCTCCTTCTTGCACTGTCACTAAACTACAAATTATTTTCAAGATTTAAAAACAAGACATTTACCTGCGGACCATTCGTCGGCGCGATTTGATTGGTTCCCTCCAGCAAGTTGCTCTCACAGTAGAAGTTTATCCCGTTCCTCATCTGTTCTCCGGAGTCCTTGTTACATTAAAATAAAAGCAATTAGGCCTCTGCTGTCAATTTAGGAGGATTAAAGACAAAAGATTTAACTAGAAGGAAATCATTAATAACTAGAAGGACGACAAGCGTTTGAAAAACCAACTTATAGCTGTCGTCTAAAAATTCACCTCCCCTCCATTAATCTATTCCCTAAGATTGTTTAGTGCTGTAAATTAGAACAAATCTTTGACCCTAAGGTTTGACTGGTTTTTCTTCCCCATGTTCCAATTGAAATTCAACTTACCATCATAGTTTAGTTTTAACAGATTTTTTAAGATGGTATGATCGCATTGCTTATGTCATCACAGACCTAGCTTGGCTAATGAATGATGATTTCAACCGTTCAAGAATGTGTTCTACCAGATTCACCAAGTGGATATGTCTTTTTTTTAATCTAATATATTACTAAGATTCAGCTATAGTAAATCAGCAATCAACACATCCGCCACCTCTCTTTTTTTCCAAATATGTCTATATAGGTAGAGAGCAAACAAAACGATAAACAGCAAATTAAGCAGACAAAATGATGAGCACCATGAAACCCCAATCCTAACAGAATGACAAATTAAGCAAACTAGTTGGTGGATAAACCGGAGGGCTCAAGCAACCGGTTTTCGCATTACCAATAATTACAGAAGATGATTCAAATGTTTAGTATATTGGAATTTCATAGTTGGGGCACACATAACTGCTAGACGACGGACAGAAGTCACAGAACCATTTAACTAAAATCCTTGATCATACTCACTTGGTTAAATTTAAATCAATTAGTTATGTGTCGTCAAAAGTACGGTGTCAAAACTAGTTCTGTGTCATAAAGTATGGTACCCAAACTAGTTTTCAGAATGACTTGCCAGACAAGGAAAACCAGATGCTCATATCAGGAGTTCTTTTACTTGCATTAACCTAAACAACTTAACATTAGGGCATCAAAGTCCTCTTCAATGCATTGATAAGATTGCACAAGTGTGGAGCATGTGTACATATGGACCAAAATCTGGGCTCAACCCAGTACACAAAATTGGACATGTTAACTTATTTCTGTGGGCCAAAAGAAAAGAAAAAACAATTGTACAACAGAAGGGCTCAAGAATGTCCTTGTAAAAATGAGTAGAAAGGGTACAATCCAGTTTCTAGTAAATCTCCAATGACAAGTCACAAACTAATGAAAATTGGCATGCTGAAAGACTAAAAGTCACGAACACAAAATTACTAATATTGGAATGGGGATACTAGAATATCACATTTGGGGCTCGTTTGGTGACGAGGATTGGATAGGAGTGGACAACTATCCATACTAAAGCCATGAGCATATATGTGTACACAACTAATATTTCAGATATTGATAAAACTATCCATTGTGAACTGTGCATGCCCACAACCATGAGCACAATGCCAAGAACAAGAGGATTAAATCAGCTCAAATTGGAAGAATAAAAGCTAAACCGCTACGCCCCAAGACAAGAGGTCTTACTGCTCAAGTTGGCAGAGGTCCACGAAAAGTGTTTCGGCGTCCAGAGCCGAACACCCAGACAGCCAATGCAATGATCCAGAGCACAAAACACGCCATTGTTATGTAAATTTTTGTCGACAGAAGTTCAGTTACCCAGTCCCTCTCTGCAGGTGAAGTGTGGAGCTCCTCTAAGACAATGTCAACCAGCGCATCCAGAATCTTCTTAGATTTAGTATCCACCTCGGAATTCAAGACCTGAGTCCGCGCTTGCCTGAGAAATCTCTCCACAATGTCAGCCTCCATAGAAACAAAGTTCGAGCCATCAAATTCGCTTGATTTACCACTACTTAGAGAGACATTGCCCAGTCCATCCTTATTGACACTGGCCTCCGGAGACAGTGAGACATTGGATGGAAGCAATGTCTCTGATGGCATCGACAGAGCTGGATCCGGCACCAGCATCATACTCTGAACGATAAAATATGCAATTAAAATCCTCACAATCACAATTACACAGTCAATTTCAAACCAACAGAAATATTCAGATATTTCATTTCATTCGGACATTTTCTCAGTAACCAAACAGGCACATTAAGATCGATTCAAATCCAATCGACCTGAGCTAAGACGTATAACAAATCAAGAGAAATAAAACCGATAAATCAAAAACGAAAATCGAACTGAAATTTAAAACGAAAATTTTCAAAAAGTGGGACTGAAATTGGAGCTTACCTCGGTGAAATCCACATCAGAAATCACAGAAATCGGAGTGTAATCCACTGAAATCTTGGAACACTCAGAAATCGGAGTAGAATCCACTGAAATCTTGAAATTATCCACCGGTTCGTCTTCCGAAACTGCAGAAAAGACGGTGTTCAAGCTCTTCTTCGGAATCTGCGAGAGAAACTCGGCGAATCAGAAATGTCGATCGAAATCGAATGTTGAGGTGAGGAAACTATTAGGGTTTCGAAATCGTACCTTCTTCTTGGGAACGGGAGTCGCGAGCTTCACATGTCGGGATTGGTCCTTGAGCGGTGTTCGGTTCTCTCTCATTTTCTCTGGTTCGTTTGCTTGGCGGGAGAAAAACGAGTTTTGATTTTCCTTTCTTTTTAAACAGCGCGTTTGGGAGACGATGTTATATATGGGCCTAAAATGCAGAAGAAAGAAGAGACACAACAAAAGGTCCATAACAAAATGGCCCAATTAAACTAAAGATGGGCTTAGAAAATCTACAGGCCCACTTTCAGTTACGTTGAGGGTTATTACTTCCATTCGGTTAAGGACGTTTTAAAATATGCCTCGGTTCAATTTTTATTGTGGTTTGGGTCTTTCTCTTGGTTCAAAGAGTTCAAACCTTTTCACTCTTTCTAGTGTAGAGTAATTTAATTACAAGGCTCAAAACCTAATGGAAAGTCAAATCGCAAATCAATTTAGCGACATTGCTAAATTTTCCCTTCTTAATAAAAGTTGATTCAAATTTTGCACCAACACATCGTATCTAGTTTGTAATCATCATTAGAAAATGAACTGCGTTCAGCACTGAAGTCAATGGCAGAGCTAGGAATAACAATGGGATCATGAAAAAAAATCCCAACCAAAAGCTTCTGAATAATCAACGGCAGTATATTCTATAAGATTTAGTTTGTAAAATTACTTTCCTAATCAATCAATAATCGGAAAGAATAATATAATCTAGTTACGTAAAGTAATTATGCTTATACATCTTAATGATGTTAAGGTTGAACATTATTGTCGTTTTAACTAGCAAATTATTTGACTTTATACCTAAACTAAAAATATAATATTTCAAGTTAAATTATTTTAAATTTGGTATTTAAACCAAAAGCTTCTGTAGACTAACTTTTAAAAGTTGAGAAGTATAGTACGTTACAACAAAATAATAAAAAAAATATACGAAAAAGATTGTAACCATGAATGTGTGGTAGAAGCTTAGAAAGTGTTCGAATCTAGATCATTGGAAAAACATAAACTAGCCACTGAAGACTAAAAAGAGTAATGATATTCGTATTGTATTTTTGTACCATATTTTCATATTATCTTAGGTGACATTTGATATAGACAGCCACATCATTTAAATTAATCAGATTTTTAAATTTAGTTCATTATTTAATAAGCTAATAATTAAGAAAAATTAGTTAATTAAATGATGATTGTGGTATACAAGGAGTCTTTCTTATTTCTTTCCTTGGGTTTTGCAAATTTTTCAAATGATGTAGCTGTCCACATCAGATGCCACCTAAAATGGTATAGAAATATGGTATAAAAATATGGCATGAAAAACATTATTCGACTAAAAAAGTATCACATACGTACAGCGGTGCATAAGTTAGTAAGGCTCTCAGCTATCTTGTCTTTTTCCTTATAGACAAGATTGATCCATAACGCGTGAATCCTGAAGGCTCAAACTTTTGTGAATGCTTAACTACGCATTGCAGACTGCCGCTTATTAAATTAGCACGATTTTCATATACAAATCACAACGGCTTTTGGAGGGAGGCCCTCGCCTCTCTTCTTTTACAAATTCACAAAGCTTATTTTATGGCTTAATTGAATTAATAATTTTAATGGTGATAGAATAGTTGGAAGATAAACTATGTCGTAAAAGAATTTAGAATTTAGATTTATGTGATGAAATCTGTTATAATTTAAGTTTACAATTAAAAGTTTCGTAACTTTTCATTAATTTTTAATACATAAGGCTCACTTATAAGGCTAAAAAGATAAAGTTAGCTAAAGTCAGTCTCACATATAGACTCACAAACAATTACCAGAGAGTTTTATTTTACCCTTATACGTGTGGCTCACGTGTTAATAATTAATGGAGAATTGACGGAAATTTCAATTTTCAACCTAAATCCTATTAGACTTCATCACATGAGCTTAAATCCTTATTTTATTTTCATTGTATGGACTACCTTCCGACTATTCTATTATTATGGAGACTCATAATTCACTTAGGCCTTTTATTATTATTATTACGGGGTTAGAAGGTATAGAAACACTAACAAAGAACAAAAAAAATGTCTGGAAACTTGTAAATCGTTTTGTTACCGATTTATTCGTGGAGTCCACTTCCGCAGTGGCCAACTACGCACTTTCATCGTGCTTGACAAAGTTGAAAAAGCTTCGAACATGCTAGATGGAGCTCCTAAATATATATATATATATATTTTAAATTTTGTTATTAGCACTTAAAAGTCTTATTCTACACTCTTCATAAGTGTATTTTTCTTTCTAACTCACAAATGTATTTTTCTTTCTAACCATATAAAGTTTAGAGTGCCAGTAACAATTCCAAAAAACATTATAATATGAAAGAAAGAAAAGTAAGAGAGAAATGTGAGAGAGAAAGAAAGAGCAAGAGTGAAACGGCGGTTATTTTTATTCTTAAATTAGAGACATGCTTTGATAACATGTGTGAAGGAAAGAAAAAAAACACAATTTTTACTGCAAAATTACTTCAATGCTCATGATTTTTCTTTTCTTTCAATTATACAAAAAAATATATATTGTTTTGAACAAACGATGGTATCTACACTAAGAGGGTGGGGGAGTGAGCTAATGTCACATCCCAGACCGGTTTCGCCATACCACGATATTGTCCGCTTTGGGCCTGGCCATGCCCTCACAGTTTTGTTTCTGGGAACTCACGAGCAACTTCCCAGTAGGTCATCCATCTTGGGATTGCTCTCGCCCGAAGTCGCTTAATTTCGGAGTTCCGATGGAACCTGAAGCCAGTGAATTTCCAAAAAGTCTCGTCCTATATGGAGGTGGACATGTACATATAAGGCAAATCACCCCCTTTATCCGTTGGTCGATGTGGGATGTTACAATCCATCTCCCTTAGGGGCTCGATATCCTCGTCGACACACTCACACCACATGGCAGAGTTGCTCTGATACCATTCTATCACATCCTAGACCCACTCCGCCGTAGCATGATATTATCCGCTTTGGGCCTTGACCATGTCCTCACGGTTTTGTTTTTGGAAACTCAAGAGCAACTTCCTAGCAGGTCACCCATCCTGGGATTGCTCTTGCCTGAACTCACTTAACTTTGGAGTTCCGATAGAACCCGAAGCCAGTGAGTTCCCAAAAGACCTCGTGCTACATGGAGGTAGACATGTACATATAAGGTACATCACCCCCTCTCCATTGATCGATGTGGGATGTTACAACTAAGTCTTATAATAAGCTTGCCATAATACTGTATTTGCTTGCCACTAAATTTCGGCAAAATCATTCTTTGGCATGAAAGAGAATCCTCTCTGCTAGGAATGTACTCTTTAAGGGGATGAGGTGAGTTTTAGGAAATGGTCAAAACATTATGTTTTGGACCTAAAATTGGATTTTTCATTTCTCACTTTTCCATCTTGCCCCAGAAGATCAGAGATTAAATACCAACTGGAATCTTAAAGTTAGTTATGTTCTAAGGGGTGGAAGATGGGACAAAGATTTGATTTTGTCTCTTGATTCTACTGACGTTGCCAATAAAATTTGTAGTATTGCTTTTCCTTTACAGGAGAAGCGTGATGAGTTTAAATGGGGGCCTTCTGCTAATGGTGAGTTATTAGTCAAAATTGCTACTTGAATCCAAGGACGAAGCCACATAGAGACCAGGTTAAGCCCAGACCCATTCTGAAATTTTACGAATTGATATTTGTTGTCCGCTAGGTTTTGCGATCAAGAGCTTGTAGTGCATTGGTGAGTGTAGTTTGACAATTCTACAATCCCATGGGGTTCAAAAGTTGTCGTCAACAACCTTTGTTTTGTTTTTAAACTGAACCTTATAATTAGCTTTCTATTCACCATATAAAAATTAATTCTTTTTTTAGTCTGTTCATATATGACAAGTTCTATATAATTTAGAGTAAAATTATTTTTTGAGTTGTGACCTTAATTTTTTGTTTGAATCTTCCTTTTTTTATTAAAGCTCGTAAATAAGTTATGTTCTTATGATATAATCATTTCAATAAAATTCATAAAATTTTAAATCCCCATCGATAAATTTTTCATGCTAAAAGAAAAAAAGAAGAGACCTTAAAATTTTCTCCAATATATTACTATATTTCGTCTAATTTCTTGATACTTCTCAAACACCCCTTCTCAAAGAAGTTTCTGGCTCCACCACTGGTTGGATCCAAATCGAGGAAAGTAGAAATGCTCACGAGAAATGAGCTTGTAGCAAAAATGTGGAAACTTTCTATTCCACATAAAGTTAAACTTTTAGTTGGATTCTCATTCGTGAAAGACTACAAACTACAAAAAGATTGAGTAGATTCAATCTAAATATCTCGCCTAATTGACCTTTTTGTTATAATGAAGATGAAGATGAGTTGGGAAATATCAACGATGTGGTGATTGAATGTAACCCCAAGATGGTTAATGATGGGATTCTTGGCCGTTGCAAGATTTCTTGAAGGTTCGGAACTATTGTTAAGGACATTACATAGCTGGTAAACTCTTTTAATTATATTTAGTGGCAACAAATCTTTAGAAAAACTAATTTCCTCGCAGATGCCATTACTTCTCTTGATCATAATGTTGAAAATATTTATATTTGGGCAAACACTTTTTTTTAACTGTCTGAGTTCCAGGTGCTCTCGGAAATTCTCTTTACCTTAATAAAATTTATTTTTTAGCGAAAAAGGAGAGTTCAAATTTAAAGTGGATTTCCACGTTATTTTTTTGGGGTACACGTAAACATACAAGTGTTTGGTTCAAATCGCGAGTGGGTGTCGGTCGATCTCCCCCCCAATCCCCCTGCTTCTATAAATCGCAAACATTTCCCAACCCTTTTTCTTCATATCCATTCTCCCATATTCTCCATCAGATCATATCAGACGGGACACATCTCCAGTTTGTGCGTGAATCGAACCCCTTTTAGCCGTCCATCTGTTTGATAGATAATCCAACGGTGTTAGATTCACGCACAAAATCGTGATCAGTCTCCTCTATCAACACCTTATCTTTTTTTTTTTTTGTTTAATTTTCTGAATTAGTTTTACTTTCCAAAAGGAAAATATTAGCTTTTTGGCGCCAGTTTCGATTCACATTTCCCTCTCAATCAGTTTTTGTTTCCCTCCAGACTCAAAAGAAGAAGAGAGAATTAGCGAAGAGAGGAAGAATCCTGGAAAATTTGGGAATCGGATCGAATGGATTCGGGTTTGGACTCGGGCTTGGATTCGGGGTCAACGGAGGTCTACGAGACGGACGTGGAGCTTCTGAAGAGGGCGTGGCGGCAGGAGAAGGCCGCTCCGGAGATTCTTCAGTTCGAGAGTGCTTTGGTTCGGAGAATCGTAGAGCAGATCCAATTGATGGTAAATTTCCCTAAATCCAAAACAAACAAAACCCTAATTTCTGTTTTTTACTGTCATGCTTGACTTGGTTGAATTTGAGCTACAAAAATTTTGATATTGGAAATTAAATGAATACGGGAGAAATGTTTATTTCTTGTCGATACATACGATATTTGGGAATCGAATAGACCTCGGATTCAGATAGACACTTTTAACCAGTTGAGTTACGAGCCCGTAGTGGATATAGGAGAAATGTTAACTTAGGGGAGTATTCAATTGGAATTTTGAGGGATTTTAATTCTTTTAATGAATATAGGGGTATTCAATCAGTATTTTAAGTGATTTTCTGAAATTCAAGGTATATTCAATTAGAAATTGAAGATAATTTATTAAAATCCTTAGAAATCCGGTTGTATTTAATTAGGATTTTAATTAAGTTTATACCATTCCAGGTGTATTCAATTAGAAATTGATTTTAAAGAATTTGAGAAAGTCGAGGAATTGAAGAGAATTGGAGAGACTTGGTAGTATATTTTAAGCATCCACAAATTTCACCTCTCCCCATGAGATTTCGAGGGAATTGAATCAAAATTTTATATGGAATCTCTACAAATCAATTAAACTCCATAAAGATCCCTGGATTTATAAATCCATCGAAGTCTCTCAAATTCTCAATTGATTTTGTTCCTTTTTTTTTTTTAACTTTAATTATTCGGTAAGAGAGTGAAGAAATAATCTTACTGTTAGTTTACTGTGTTAATTCGGTTGAAGTTTGTGCTAGTAATTTGTGTTTTTGTGTTATTGCTAACCCCAATTGGATATATGATTTAACAGGAAGAAACTGTAGAGGAGTTCACTGAGAGTGGTATTGATCCGCTTACCGTATCACTCTACCAGATGGATTTGGACAGGACTCAATTCTTGTTGAGATCTTATTACCGAATTCGTTTGCAGAAGGTAGCAATCTTTTCTCCTTGTTCTTAATGTGTATGTTTGGTTTTGTTTTTTCATTGCATTTGAAATCAACTGTATGCTTCTTTGCTAGTTTTTCGGTATTAGAGAGATGACCATTCACTATGTTTCATGATGTTAGGTAGGACAGGTTTTTCAAGTCCGCGTTGGTTCTGCTTTGTGATTTGTTTCTCAAGTAACTTCGTTTTGCAGATTGAGAAATACATGTTTCACATCCGGGATAATGCCGAAAGCCGTCTCTCTGATAAGGAGAAGGTGTTTGTTGAAAGGTGAGGGCTCCAACTATCTCCTTACTTTATACTCTATTAATGGACGCACATGCTTAAGGTTTACTGTGATTTGGAGTTGACATGGTTATGCGTTGCAGATGCTGTGCTGATTTGCAGACGCATCTTGAAAGGAGCGTTCTGTTGCAGTTGCCTTCTACTTATCAGTCTGTATTCCGTCAATCAAGCGAAAAGGAGACTGACATGGGTAAACATTCACATTATCCTTTCAGATTTTCGTGATGCATCTCTGTTCTCTCTCCACCCTATATGTGCATGTGTATCTATTATGGTAACAGCTCATTTACCCAAGATCAGTTCCAAATGCTGTTAATGCTTAAAGTTTTCATTCGAATATATCTAGTTATGTGGTGGCCTTTTCGAAAATTTACCTAAGATGCTTGCATTTTCTGATATTGTTCGGCAGATCCACATAACTTGCACTATACTATTATAAATTTTGATGTGATAAATGGTCGGTATTGTTGCTTAGAAAAACTTTAAAACATTAGCACGCGGTGAGGTATCCAATGACAAGCCAGTGTATTGAACCAAGGATTTTTTTTCTACTGTTTTTTCTTTATTTGCAAACCTTTTGTGTGTTTAATAACGAAGTTTTTATCAGAAACAAATGCATTATTTTGTTTGACAAATTCTTAGCTTTCCCGCATAGACTTGGTATTTCCTCTGTTATTACTGTTTTTGATATCTTGCTTTAACTGAATTGAATTGCTTTAACTGCATATTATTTTCTACTAAACAGATTTTTTTTATATTGATCATATGGTAGGCTAGGCAGTTGTAGATTGGACTTCTGAACCCTAACAATGTTCTGTCTGTTCGAATTTCAGTGCCAAGACCGCATTTGGATACATTTGTTGTCTGCAAAACCAAGTACTATCTTGGACATATCCAGCTCGAGGACAATGCAGATGGAGAATCAGATAGCAGGCAACTCATATATTCATAAACATTTTTACTCTTATAGAAGAAACTGTTGTGTCTTGTTTTTTTCGCTTACCGGTTTCAATTCCCCTTGTGACAGTGCGAGCCAGAGACCATTGGACGAACCGTTTGAAATGGAGCCTAATGTGTTATACTTTGTACGTTATAAAGCAGTGAAGAAATTCGTAGAGGAAGGGAAGATTGATTTATACTGAGCACCATCTAGCACCTCACTGCTTGGCCGGTTTCTTCAGAAGCTAAAAAGAATATGCAAGTCATGGGAGTGAGTTTCTGAGCAACATCCCGTGCTTCTACGTAGAATGTTGAAAATGATGAAATCCTCAAATCAAAGATGATTCTGCGGTCTCTCCGCCTTACTGCTTTGCAACATTTGTTTGGAAACTATTGATGTTGCGGTGCCTTTCTTTCAAAAGAAACTATCAATGTGCAAGTTAGGGGAGCGATTTTCTCCCTAGCAAGATCTGTATGTACTCTTCGTTTATCATTGGCTAAGAATGTTCGTTGTGCGCAATTGTTATTGTTTTCGATGTTAGTGAAAGGGGTTTTGGGGGAGGGATGGAGGGACATGGTAGGGCTTGAAGTGGTACATCTATTGGTTTTTCGGAATTAGGGTTCTTTAGATTTAAGCCTTGCAACTCTTAGACTCTAAACAAAAAGCCACATTTATTATAACTTCTAAATAAAACCCATATTTTAAATATGATGTCATGTTGGATAAAAGATGTCCATCAATTTGTGTTTATTTACAAAATCATGCCACCAAATCTCTTATACGTTTCTTTTAGACATTTAATTTGTGTGAACTCCTCCAATCCAAAACCTAATTAGATCAAATATATATGGACGTATATTCTACCTTTATGTATACTAATACCATAAAAAGAAGTAGGTAAATTAATTTTGTTACAAATTTAAAAAGTAGGCACATTAATTTTCATGTAATTATACAGTAGATAAATTATTTTCATAAAATTAAACAATGAATATTGTTTTCAAAAATTAATTTTCATGGTAGGTAAATTTTTTCTTGTAATTATATAGTAGGTAAATTATTTTCAAAAAATTAAACAATAGATATTGTTGAAAATAAACACTAAATTAGGTATATTCAAATTGAAATTTATTGTCCAAATTAAAAAAAAATCCAAATTAATTCCTCCACCTAGAACCATATTTCATGGCTACAAGACCTTGCCAAATTCAATGCACGTGATCAAATAAAACAAAATTACAAGAACTTTCCATACTGGCTTAGATGGGGTATTTTAGTGATCCAAAAAATATAAAAACGGATGCACAAACTTAATTTGGTAAGTTGCTTAGTTGGATCCTAATCTTTGGGTTTTATTCGGATAAATATTATTTGATGGGCTAGAGGCTAGAAAAAAATAAGTTTGGAGGGGGAATGTGAACAAAAATGAGTTTGTGGTTTCATAAATTTAGACCATCAAATGTTACGTAGCATTGAAGTGAAAGATGTTTTTCCTAGATCAACAAAAATCACTTCCTGCTCGTAGCTGGGCTCCAATAGAAACTGGTGACACTCACAGTTGTGTATTGTGAAAGTAGGTGCAAATACTGGCTGTGGTTTTCTGGCCCGGATTACTTTCTCTGTAGTCTTTATCCGGCCCGGATTACTTTTGGTCTTGAGGAGATCAACTAAAATTATTAGAAATCATCTCTTAACTGATCAAAACCAATCACAATTTATTCGAAATTGATAAATAAATCAAATAAAATGTCGACGATATATTAATAAATTGATATCCACAGCTGATATTTGAAAAGTGATAATTTTGACCGTTCATTTTAAAACATGAAAGTTTGCGATGACAAATCGCAGTGTGCAGTATTAGAAAAAGTATTTTTTTTGGGTTTTTGTTTTAAGAGAAATAACTAATGATAAGTTACGGTTATCCTCTTTCCGATAAAATGGTATGCAGTTCATTGCCAATATGTCGCCACCAAGTTATAACCAAAGAAAAATCATCGAATATTAGTACAAAAATATATTCCAAACAAATGTAAACAAAACCGACCAAAACGAAACTGGAACCCACCCCATCAATTGTGCTCTTGTCATCACAAAGATTGAAACGACACCGTAATCCCCTCTCCCACCACTTTGCCGGAAAATACAGCGAAAAACTTGCTGGAGCTTTATTGTCCATCTATTATCGAATCGAATATTTACTAAATTATATTATCGGTACATTTGAGCCAAAAATTAAGACCTAGCAACTTGGACTTGGCCGACTTGATCAACGGCCAGGATCTTAAGCAAGCCAGCGTAAGTAACCCCTTGGTTCTCATCGCCGCCGCCCAATTTTATCATGGCCTTGATGTCTTCGTCGCAGGCGGCAAAGCCGGCGCTGCTCATGTAGCTCTTCAGATCCTCGTGGCTGAGCTTGCCGTCCCCGTCTTTGTCCATCACCTTGAACACGTCCTCCATCACTCCCGAGCTTCTCGGCCGGCGGCCGCCCGCCAAAACGCGCTCGAACTCGTCGTACTGGACGAAGCCGTCGTTGTCAGAGTCGGCCGCCGACATCATCGAACCGATGAGGTTTTCGTCAACGCCAGAGCTGGAGAAGCCGACGTAGAAGGCTCGGAGGTCGTCTTTGCTGATCTTTCCGTCGCGGTCGGCGTCCAGGACGTCGAATGCTGAACGGAAGTCCGAAGTGAGCGCCGTCGTCTCCGTCTGCGCGCTGAGAGTTCGGCCGGAGGGACACATTGCGATGCGAAAGGCGCTGTGTGATAAACGACGTCTGCGTGGAGCTTGTGGAATGCAACTTGGACCTTGTGAGCGGCATTCGGGTATTTATAGACAGAAAAGGTTGGTGCAACAATTGCGTGGTTGACAAGATTTCGAGAGTAAACAGCGAATTGCCACGTGGGTAATTCCGTGTGACTAATGCGTACAGAGTGACGTCATGAGTGTTAGGGTTTCTTTGGAATGGTGGGGGGACTGGCAGGTTTTGTTTGTTTGTTTGTTGGGAGTTTGATTGACAACACCGAGCGGTGCAGAACCAGCCGAAGACCAAGATGTCTTTATCTCCCATTTCTACGGTTAAGTTTGAACTTTGAATTATACGACATTGATATGAGATGGTGGTAATTATTGAATTAATGATGAATTAGGGTTTGATTTGATTAAGTTTAAACCTCAAATTAGTAGCATAAACTGACTTACCAAAACAAGTTTATTCCAACTTTTTCTTTCCATAAAAAACGAACAGATACTATCATCTATTATCAGTGGCGTATGGATCATCATATCAACCAAAAAAAGTTTCATTGCGCAATTTCGTCGAGCACCTAGTAGGCATCTGCCAATGCTTATCAATATATGCCGAAAGTTTATGCCAACATATGTCGACAACTACTATTATTTCTAGAGACTTATCGAAGGTGGATGCAAGATAATGTAGAGTAATGATGAAGGATGTCAAGGTTTTTCAACTAAAGTATTTCATAGAAGAAGAGAGAAAAGGAAGATAAATATGATAGAAGAAAATGGAAGAATAATGAAGAGGAGATTGTAATTTAGTTTGATTTTGGTGTTTATAGGGTCAAATACAATATACAAAACAAATATACATGGGGCTTCTGAAGTTGTTGGGGTCAATGACAACCAATGACCCCATGTTAACTCCGCCACTGTCTGTTATGACATATTAATATATTTGACTTTTATTTACTTAATAGTTAATTCCCTTGTTTTCTCCCTTGTATATACCATTGATTTTTTGTTAAATGTGATTCAAATGGAATTACAATGATGACACATTACCGCAATAGGAGAAAACAATAGTGCGTATGCACTTGTGTGCATGCTCGATTCCTACTTAACATCCTCCTCCACTCTAACAACTAACAATTTAACTTACTAACACTTTTCATTTGGGAAAAAAAATTCAAAGAGAATTACAATCTTTTAAAAGGATTACGAACCAAATCTGTATAGTCCAATTTGGCTACCGGACGAGCCTTGAGTATGTTTGTCGTCTATTATGTGTATGTAGAGGGTTTAGAAGTAAACCAACAAAACATTTGCATTTCAAACGGTATCTGATTCTCCACACTACTTGACTTGTACCATCTTATATCCTCATGAGTTGGGATTTTCCCCTTTTTTATTAATAAAAAATAAAAGGAAAACTAATGAAAAAGACTTGAAAACTTTGAGTTTTAACGACAAAGACAAAATAATAGATAAAGTAAATGGTATCAAGATTGACTTTTTAGTGTAAAAATTTGGTTTTTTTGTTAAAGTGAACAGTATCGTGAGTTTTTCGTTAAAACTCCCAAAAATAAAATGGTCGATCCCAAACTATCACATCAACGGGTGTGGCTCAATAAATTCCATAGGAATCAGAGTCCGGGTTCGAGTTCTGTAAGGTATATTTTACTAAACGTTTGGGCTTTGTTCTTCCTTTCTTTTTTTTTTTTTTTGTAGGCCCATATGTGGTCCAGGAAATATTGGGCATGCAGTTCCGGATTTGGGCTGTTTATGTTGGATCCAAGTGGGCCGAATGTAGTGGTTCATTCGTAATATCACTAACAGGAAGGGGCTTTTCTTAGTATAAATCTCGACCATTTCATCTCCCCACAACCCTAATCCTCCAAAAAAATTCCAATATTTAAACCCACAACCCTGCCTCTCTGCTCTATTTTTATTTTGATTTTATTCTTTTGGTTTTTGTGATAAAAATGGAGAGAAAGTATTGAGGTGTTTGCTATCTTGCGCCTCTTGATGAAGCCTTGGATCCCATTAATCTGGATCTTTAGGGGTTTATGTTCTTTATAAAGAACGAGGAGGTAGATTTTGCGCAGGAACGTTGAGTCACTTCGCCTTTGAACAATTGCCAGGCTCAGTGAATAACACCCTGCCAAATTCCCTTTTCATTTTTTATTTTTATTTTTTCCATCCGATTGTTTGTTTGTTTGTTTTTTGCATCTGATATTATATTAAATTGATTTGTTGAAGAATTTGGATTTGCGTAGTGGGGGCTCCGATGATGGATTAAATCTTTGAGACCTGATCATGGAATTGATGATAACTATAAGCATGGTTTCTGAGGATCCCTTGAATTTTTTTTTTTAAGAATTTTAATTTAAAAAATATATATTTATTTTGAGTGAGAAAGTATAGATGATGAAGTCAGCACTGGGCTCTGAATACATTTGATGCACAAATAATGCAGCCTGGAAGCCATTTCTGATATATTCCGACTTTTTTTGGACTGGTTTGATATTGTTGTGTTTTGAAAAAACTTATTCTGCTATGCTGTGAGAATAAACTTATTTTTTACTGCTTTATGTTTTCAACTTTTTTTTTAACCAAAAATTATGAAAATAAGTTATTTTTAAGTATTTACCAAAAATCTTTTTGAGTTCAGCTTTTTTTGACATTCACTTTTTATAAAAACATATCAGTACCAAACCAGTACTAAATCATTTTCTTAGGAGATGGGTCAGCCACTTGAAATCAACCAGCAGCAAGCACATCAGCAGATCGTTCCGTTCCATCTCCTGGGATGAGCATTTCCAATCGGAAAAAAATAAAAATAAAATTAGAATGTAGATATGACTTCACTAATTCAAGTTCCACCCTGATGGTACGACGAGGAAAGAAGCATGACTAATGAATTTGACCAACATGGAAGCATCCATCAATCTTAGTTTCTTGCAGCGAATAGCTTCGCATAGCTTTTGAAACAGCAATAGGCAATTTCTCATGGCGATGCAATGAATGTGAACCCCCAACGATCATAACTTCTTGGCCAACATGAGCCATTTTCTTCACTTGAGCGGGACAGACAACAATGAAATTACTATAGGAGGAGAAAGTGAAAGAATTATTCTTGCTTCCACATTACTCCATGTACTTTCGGCCTAGGCTTCCCCTTCCTTGTGGTCTAACACACAACACACAACAGATTACTTACACCCTAAAGTAGCATGTAACTTATTCTAGCATTAGCACTTATACAGTCTGGGAAATACCTTGCTTTGATCACCCGAGCTTATAGAGAATTGGGTTCATGTATTAGACGCCAACATTGCTTTGCCAACAGGGCGAGGTTGAACTCATGCAGTTTCCTAAAACCCATACCCCTTTCCTTTTCTCCAAGCCCATAGAAGCCCAGCTCATCGATTGGATTTTGAGCTCCTTCTCCTTCTGGCCCCACCAAAACTTGGCAACCACCGAATCGATATCGTTGCACAAATTTTCATGGAAGTAGAATACATTCATGGGATATGCAAGAATGGTTTGAGTCACAGCCTTAATTAACACCTCTTTGCCAACTTGGGATAAGAAACTTTGCTTCTAACCTTGGATTTTTGCCGTAACTCGATCCTTGATAAACGCCAAATCCTACCTATTAGATTTACCCCAAATTGTCAGCATACCCATATACAATCCAGGGTCCTCCACCATTTGCATACCCAAAACCCCACATAACTCCATCCGAGTCGCGAGCGGGGTGTTGGCCCCAAAAAATGCAAATGACTTTTGCATACTAACCTCATGTCCCAACGCTAAGCAGTAAAAGTCGAGGATCCTCACAATGTTCTGGCATTTATGTGTCGAAGCTGCAAGAATATGAAGGCATCATTGACAAAGAATATGTGGGAGAGGGTGGGGCCGTGCATACTAAGTCAAATTCCCTCCAAAAAGTCATCCTCCACCGCCCTTGTATTAGCCTAGACAAGACGTCACTCATGATGAGGAAAAGCTATAGTGAGAGAGGATCCCTTTTGTCAGAGGCCCCTTGACGGTTTAAATTTCTTCCTTAGCTGCCCATTGATAAGGACAGAAAAATCCACCATGGATACACATCCTATCACCATGTTGGCCAACCACTGGCTAAAACCCATATGGAGCATAACTGCTTCTAAAAAAAAATCCCATTCTATCCTGTCATAAGCCTTGTTCATATCAATCTTCATTGCTAATTCAAACTTCGTCTTGACTTTTCAGAGTTTTAGAAAGTGGAAGACCTTGTGTGCTGCTAGAATATTATCATGAATTCGTCTTCCCCCAACAAAGGCATTCTGGCTCGAGGATATTAGGGATGACAACCAGGGCTCCAATCGATTAGCCAAGATCTTCGAAAAGATTTTATACGAATAGTTACAGAGGTTAATCAGATGGAATTATCCCACCGGAATCGGGTTTGCAACTTTTGGACTGAAAACAATATGGGTTGAATTAAGTTTCCTTGGGCTGTCATCACCATTAGCAAAAGCATGAACCATTGCATTTACCTCCCCTTGAATAACATCCCAGTAGGAGTGGAAAAGCACCCCCTGGAAACCATTGTGGCTCGAGGCCCACAGACTACCCATCTGAAAAATGACCGCCTTGATTTCAGCCATCAATCGGGCTCGAAAAATGAGAGTTCATCTCCTCAGTGACAGATGGTTGCACACTATTCAAAACTGATCCCCACTCTCGACTGCCCAAGAGGTGAAGAGACACTTGAAATGCATATTGACCACCTCGTTAGATATCGACTGATCCCTTCTTCCAATTCCCTTACGCATCCTACATTTTCTCAATTTTATTAAAGCGGCGGCGTTGGATAGTAATTTGGTGAAAAAAGTAGGAGTTCGAATTGCCCGCTTGCAGCTATTTGATACGGGATTGTTGATGCTAGAACTTCTCGTCTTTTTCCTCCAATTTATCCATCCGAGTAGTGACACCTTTAATCTCATCCCCATTGTCTTTCCATCTACATTGCAGCTGTTCCAGATAGCGGTTAAGAGTCCCAATCTCTTGTTGCCTTTTCCTAAAACGAGATCTACTCCAGTTCAGAAGATTCCCTTTGTAAGAATTAATGCACCTTAGCCAATGGTCCACCTCACCTAGACCACCCTTGATACTCCAACAATTCTCAATCGCCACCCTGCATTCATCCTCCTAAGGCCAAAAGGCCTCGAATCTGAAAAGTTTCTTTCATTTAGGAATAGTTGGCTCCGTGCTCAAGAGTAACGGATAGTGGTCTGAGCCACGCACTATGCAATGAGATTGCCAACTTCCATTAACTAGGCCCCAATTGAGACGTTTATGCACCAGGGTATTATTCCTAGTGCCCCGTGAAGTTTGGGCCGCTAAAACATAAGTCAATCAATCTCATAGTAGACATAAACTTCTAAAGATATCTTGGTCTTGTGTGGAAATCCTCTCTACCGCCCAATTTCTCAAATTCCCATAAGAACTCATTAAGGTCCCATCCACAAAACCAAAGGTCAGCAGTGGGCTCCAGCACCCTAGTAAGCCAATCCCAAAACTCCCTCTTATCTGCCCTATAAGGAGTGTTATATATCCATGAGGCTTGAAACCAATCACAATGATCATTCTCCCGTATCATGGTATGGATCAAATTCTTAGTTATAACTTTGATATGAATTTCCACATGATCGTTCCACCAGAGGCTCAACCTACCAGTCGTTTCCACCGGTGGAATATCCCATCCATGAGTATACCCCATTCTCCTTCTCATCCCTTGTAATATATGGCTTTTCTTCTTGGTTTCAAATAAAAACACCACAGAGGGTCTATGTTTCTGTATGAGCTCGTGAATGGCTCAAACCACCATGTTCGACCCTAAACCATTATCCATAAGAGGTGCATTATGTAACATCCGACATCACCCAGGGGAGTAGATCATCTATGTCTTATATGTATATTTCCATCTCTACCTAGCATGAGGCCTTTCGGGAGCTCATTGGCTTCAGGTTTTATAGGAACTCCGAAGTTAAGCGAGTTCGTGCGAAAGCATTCCCAGGATAGGTGACCCACTGAGAAGTTCTCGTGTGAGTTCCCAGAAACAAAACCATGAGAGTGTGGTTGGGGCCCAAAGCGGACAATATCGTGCTACGGTGAAGTCGAGCCCGAGATGTGGTGGGGGCCCGGGCTAGGATATGACAATTTGGTATCAGAGCCAATCTTTGGTCGGAAGTGTGCCAACGAGGACGTCGGGCCCCTAAGGGGGGTGGATTGTAACATCCCACATCGCCTAGGGGAGTGGATCCTTTACATATTCCCATCTCTACCTAGCACAAGGCCTTTTGGGAGCTCATTGGCTTCGAGTTCTGTAGGAACTCCGAAGTTAAGCGAGTTCGCGCGATAGCATCACCAGGATGGGTGACCCACTGGGAAGTTCTCATGTGAGTTCCCAGAAACAAAACTATGAGGGCATGGTTGGGGTACAAAGCGGACAATATCGTGCTACGGTGGAGTCGAACCCGAGATGTGGTGGGGGCCTAGGCCGGGATATGACACATCATATCGATTTTGCGGCTGTTTGAGGCCAGTCGCCGCCACCACCACCCTGGAGTTATTTTCCAGCCTTTCGCTCATGACTCTCATCCTCAGCAATACTGTCAAGGTAGTTCCAGATATTGTCTTCTTCTATCACTGAGACATCTTGCAGGTCCTCCTTTACAAGGATCGCATTCTTAACTGCAGACCATTATTCTCACTGGGACATACCATCAAAATAACTCTTTTTCCTTCTTCCATGTATTATGATGTCTTCCCCAGCTTTGGCTTTTTTCTTGGGAGATTGCACTCCCAGATAAGACTTATTGTCATTGCTTTGCTTCAAACCCATCTATTCAAAGATATTGGGCTTTCCTTGGGCTATCTCCACCTTACATGGAATAGCCATATTAGAGATTACAAGACTCGGGGATAGGTCTATAAAGATCATCTGCACTATTGGGTTACTATGTTGGCCACCAGATGGAGATGACTCACATAATTGGGGTCAGTCAAGTGTAGCGGGCTCCTATCTCATACATTGTTCCACCAGGTCTTGAATGCTCACACAACCCCCCCTCCCCCTCGGGTGGGCTTGAGTATCCGACCTAATCAAATTAATGTAGCCATATCCAAATCCATCACCTCTCATAATTATATTATGAGCCTTATGTGGTAAGGTCCCACCAATTATCACCTGGAAAAAGCCGTTGTGTTCCTTACTTCTCGTGCTGCCAACAAATAGGGTTCTAGGTTCAGGGAACCTTGGTTTGTGAGTTCCGCAGAGGATGTCAAGGGATTTCTTCTCACTTGCCTACCCACCACTCGTTGCTTCGTGCACTGATTCCCCGCCCATTTGTGATGCCTCATTCTGTCACTCACGAATTGCCCCATCATTCCGGCATTCCCCGGGGACGATTAGGTTAGGCTGCCCGTTTTCATATTGCCCTTGGCTGTTTTGCTTTGGTCCATTCTCCATAGCCCGCCGCCCCTCTCTCCCCCCACGGTTGGGCAGGAATGAACACTCAATGCTGATATGCCCAATTCTCCCACATTTGTAACAAAAGTCTTGGAGCTGTTCATACCTAAATTCAATCCATTAGTCCGTATCTTTAGATCTTGGTAGCCAACAACCCGTGATGAGTGGATTTCCAATATTAACCAGTCATTGGGTCCTCCAGTTCAACGAACTCCCCCACCTCGGCTAAAAGATGCCTGACACTATTCTCAATACATGTTACTAGGCCATCTCTTCACATAGAAGTTTTGGTAAGACAGAGAAACCACTAAATTGTCATTCGCATTGACCTAGTCCCAGATGATATATATAAGCCTTTATCTAAAAGGATCTCCATTTTTGGCGGACAACAGTTGGAGACTTTTTGAAAATATTATCTAGGACTCTAGGTCAACTTTTTGAAAATATCCAAACAGATTCCCATTTTCAATGGCCTCATATTTTTCCTTTGTCACCTACGTAATAAATATGAACCTTATAAATTTTTAAGTACATTCATTTTTGTTATTGTTTATTAAGAAAATGAAGGATTCGAGCTAGAAACCACTTTTTCTACAGCTGAGAGAAAAATATTGCTAATTAAACTAAGTGTGTTAGGTTTTAACAATGCATAAACAAATCATATTTTATGAATATGATATAGTTTTTTAGTTGTATAAAGGTAAACTAAGAATGTCATATCCACGGATGGAGAAAATTGAGGAAGTAGTCTGGGATTGGGATTGTTTCTGGGATTGGGGATTTTACATTCGTTAAGGGGTATGGGATTATGGAAACAGAGTCCAAGGATACAGAGAATCATAGATTTGTTCTTAAGTTCATTGTCAAACTAAAGCAAATTAGTGAAAGTAACAGCATTTGGTTTCTGTTTGTTTTTGTAAACGATTGTTATTGACATTGCAAAAAGTTAGTCTTACTCATACATGCATACTTATAATAGCAACAACACTGAAAAAAAGTCGACCTCATGCATACTTATAAATATGGATATCCATTATTTGATTTGAGTAAATTACTTTATGTATGTACAAGCATTGACATTATACATGTATAAACAATAATGTCATTGCATACATAGAAATGTTGGCTACCCTCAAATCAAATAATGAACATACACATCTAAAATACAAGTATGTTGTATTGTATTTTATACTTATCTTGTTTCTCCCACGTTTTTTGTGCAGACGATGTGGGATATGAAACGTATACAAACTGCAAAGTGTAGATGGTATTGCCAAAAGCTAATTGGAACTTCAATTTCAGAAGTAAAAGGGGATAATATATACAAGTGACAAACTAAAATGGTTGTTCTGACATTTTTGAAACCTTGTGTGAAAATTAAAAAGTGAAGCCCCTTGGCAAATTAAAGGAAGAGAATCTTAAAGCACATACGAGCTGGCATGAGGATAGAAGGTCTAAAATAAAAATGAACAACTAAAGCATCGCTACAAAATTGGCTTCCAACAGGGACTGATTGGTATTACTTAATATAGGTTGGGCCATGAAAATTTAAAACTAGGATTTGGTGGGTTGTGCCAGGCCCGAGCAGTAGTGCAACGCTTGGACGACACTCGAGAGCTCTAATAGCAAGCTACTGTAATGAGCTCTCACCCTACAAAAATTAATTTAATATCATGTGAACCATTGGTCCACGTATCAGATATTAAACTGATAAGAACAGATACTACACTTGATCTTAGCCAAAAGGCCGAGAAAGGTATGCTTATGTCAATATTGGGCATTCGTTTTTATACGCATCTTCGTTCGTCTATTTTCTTCTGTGGTCGATGTGGGATTCTAATGCACTATTTCGAAGTACTCTTTCTGTCCTCGTACTTCAACCCAAGTTCACCTAAAGCCTCTCCGCAGCTCCCTCAAAGTATTCACAGAAAAGCAAATGCATTAAGCTAATAAGATAAAAAAAATAGAAAAAAAATTAGTGAAAGTACATAACTGAAACTACAGCTCTTGGGAAATATCCGTTAATGGATGTTTGAGATGATGGCTTTGAGCTTCTTCTGCAATGCTTCAATGCTTCAATTTCTCCTCACGACCAACACCAAGGTCTCTCCTCTCTCTCTCTCTCTCTCTCTCTCTCTAACGGTTAAGTTTTGTGCTAAAATTTCAGCCAAATTGAAGGTTACAAGCAGCAAAGGCCTTGAAGAAGTGAAGAATCTCATAAGAACTGTTGGGATTCCATAAAAAACCTCATCTCCAGCAAAATCTCTTGAAAATGGCAAATGGGTCAAGCTCATCTGCGGTGCAAGCTTCGAGGATGTGGTTGATATCAGGAACCGTTCTCCGGTTTACACTCTTGCAGGAGGTAATTAACTAAAATTTAACTGATTTTATGCTAACTAAGTGAGATTAGATAGTGGATAAAATTGATGTTAATTGCCTCACAACCGATTGGTTGCAGTTGATAGCACAGACTGCGCAGCAGATGTGTCAGTGGTGAGTGCAGTGAACGAGGGGATTGATGCAGCAGTTGGGATTTTCAGTGGAATCACAACACGGCGTCGCTTGTATCAAGGATTATCCAGAGCATCTCCTTCAGGCACTTAAGAGAGGCCGTTACTTTGGTTGGGAGCTGTCAAATTTTCCAATAAATACTTGGGTAATAGGCTACGTTTGGCTTCTAGGTTGGGCTGGAAAAGACTAAACTAGGATTTGGTGGGTTGTGCCCGGTCCGAGCAGTAGTGCAACGCTTGGACGACACACAAGAGCTCCAGTAGCAAGCTACTGTAATGAGCTCTCACCCTAAAAAAATTAATTTAATATCGTGTGAACCATTGGTCCACGTATCAGATATTAAACTGATAAGAACAGATACTACACTTGATCTTAGCCAAAAGGCCGAGAAAGGTATGGTTATGTCAATATTGGGCATTCGTTTTTATACGCATCTTCGTTCTTCGACTTTCTTCCGTGGTCGATGTGGGATTTTAACGCACTATTTCGAAGTACTCTTTTTGTCCTCGTACTTCAACCCAAGTTCACCTAAAGCCTCTCCGCAGCTCCCTCAAAGCATACACAGAAAAGCAAATGCATTAAGCTAATAAGATAAAAAAAATAGAAAAAAAATTAGTGAAAGTACATAACTGAAACTACAGTTCTTAGGAAATATCCGTTAATGGATTTTTGAGATGATGGCTTTGAGCTTCTTCTGCAATGCTTCAATGCTTCAATTTCTCCTCACGACCAACACCAAGGTCTCTCCTCTCTCTCTCTCTCTCTCTAACGGTTAAGTTTTGTGCTAAAATTTCAGCCAAATTGAAGGTTACAAGCAGCAAAGGCCTTGAAGAAGTGAAGAATCTCATAAGAACTGTTGGGATTCCATAAAAAACCTCCACTCCAGCAAAATCTCTTGAAAATGGCAAATGGGTCAAGCTCATCTGCGGCGCAAGCTTCGAGGATGTGGTTGATATCAGGAACCGTTCTCTGGTTTACACTCTTGCAGGAGGTAATTAACTAAAATTTGACTGATTTTATGCTGACTAAGTGAGATTAGATAGTGGATTAAATTGATGTTAATTGCTTCACAACCGATTGGTTGCGATTGGTTGCAGTTGATTGCATAGACTGCGCAGCAGATGTGTCAGTGGTGAGTGCAGTGAACGAGGGGATTGATGCAGCAGTTGGGATTTTCAGTGGAATCACAACACGACGTCGCTTGTATCAAGGATTATCCAGAGCTCCTCCTTCAGGCACTTAAAGAGAGGCTGTTTCTTTGGTTGCGAACTGTCAAATTTTCCAATAAATACTTGGGTAATAGGCTACGTTCGGCTTCTAGGTTGGGCTGTAAGAGACTAAACTATGATTTGGTGGGTTGTGCCTGGCCCGAGCAGTAGTGCAACGCTTAGCAAGCTATTGTAGTGAGCTTTCACTCTAAAAAAAATTAATTTAATATCATATAAATCATTAACTCACGTATCATATATTAAACTAATAAGAACATATACTACACTTGATCTTAGCCAAAAGGACAAGAAAGGTACGATTATTTCATTGTTGGGCTTCCCTTTTTCTACAAATTAACTCTCCTAATTTAATAAGCTGGCTGATGTGGGACTGTTACACTTTTTTGCAGTGTTGTTTCTAACAATTACATCTTATCACTCTCAGGCCTACAAAACCAAATCTTATCACCAAAATCCAGAGATTAAAATAAAACTTAACACTACTAGGAAACTAAGCTTTACACTAGGATCTCTACTCTTTAGGATGACTCAAGCTAAGAATACTGAACAAAGAGGGTTAAACAAACAAACTCTCTTTAACGATACTTCAATATCTTACAATGCTTGGTGAACCAAGCATGAATGCTCAACCGAGTATATAGGTAAGGGAGGAAGTCTACAGAACCTCATCTAGGACTAAGAGACATTATATTCTTTTGTCTCTTTCCTACAATAATGAAAGGGAATCTCTCTTTACAACTCATTATACTTTACTTTATTCACACTCTAGGAGGATCTTCGTCGGAATCTCTTTGTGAGGATTCTGGAAATCCTCCAATCACATTCGTTTATCGTACATCGTGCGATTAGAAATTATTGTAAATTTTTTATTTAAAATTGAATATAAATAGTACCTAACAAAAATTGACCGCATAATATACGATGACCGGATTTTTATTTAAAAAGTCGACCTCATGCATACTTATAAATATGGATATCCATTATTTGATTTGAGTAAATTACTTTATGTATGTACAAGCAATGACATTATACATGTATAAACAATAATGTCATTGCATACATAGAAATGTTGGCTTCCCTCAAATCAAATAATGAACATACACATTTAAAATACAAGTATGTTGTATTGTATTTTATACTTATCTTGTTTCTCCCACGTTTTTTGTGCAGCGGATGTGGGATATGAAACGTATACAAACAGCAAAGTGTAGACGGTATCGCCAAAAGCTAATTGGAACTTCAATTTCAGAAATAAAAGGGGATAATATATACAAGTGACAAATTAAAATGGCTGTTTTGACGTTTTTGAAACCTTGTGTGAAAATTAAAAAAATGAAGCCCCTAGGCATATTAAAGGAAGAGAATCTCAAAAGCACATACGAGCTGGCATGAGGAGAGGTCTAAAATAAAAATGGACAACTAAAGCATCGCTACAAAATTGGGTTCCAACAGGGATTGATTGGTATTGCTTAATATAGGTTGGGCCATAAAAATTTAAAACTAGGATTTGGTGGGTTGTGCCAGGCCCAAGCAGTAGTGCAACGCTTGGACGACACACAAAAGCTCCAATAGCAAGCTACTGTATTGAACCCTCACCCTAAAAAAATTAATTTAATATCGTGTGAACCATTGGTCCACGTATCAGATATTAAACTGATAAGAACAGATACTACACTTGATCTTAGCCAAAAGGCCGAGAAAGGTATGCTTATGTCAATATTGGGCATTCGTTTTTATGCACATCTTCGTTCTTATATTTTCTTCCGTGGTCGATGTGGGATTCTAATGCACTATTTCGAAGTACTCTTTCTGTCCTCGTACTTCAACCCAAGTTCACCTAAAGCCTCTCCGCAGCTCCCTCAAAGCATACACAGAAAAGCAAATGCATTAAGCTAATAAGATAAAAAAATAGAAAAAAAATTAGTGAAAGTACATAACTGAAACTACAGCTCTTGGGAAATATCCGTTAATGGATGTTTGAGATGATGGCTTTGAGCTTCTTCTGCAATGCTTCAATTTCTCCTCACCACCAACACCAAGGTCTCTTCTCTCTCTCTCTCTATCTCTCTCTCTCTCTCTCTCTCTCTCTCTCTCTCTCTAACAGTTAAGTTTTGTGCTAAAAATTTCAGCCAAATTGAAGGTTACAAGCAGCAAAGGCCTTGAAGAAGTGAAGAATCTCATAAGAACTGTTGGGATTCCATCAAAAACCTCCTCTCCAGCAAAATCTCTTGAGAATGGCAAATGGGTCAAGCTCATCTGCGGCGCAAGCTTCAAAGATGTGGTTCATATCAGGAACCTTTCTCTGGTTTACGCTCTTGCAGGAGATGATTAACTAAAATTTAACTGATTTTTTGCTGACTAAGTGAGATTAGGTATTGGATTAAATTGATGTTAATTGCTTGACAAACGATTGGTTGCAGTTGATTGCATAGACTCTGCAGCCGATGTGTCAGTGGTGAGTGCAGCGAACGAGGGGATTGATGCAGCAGTTGGGATTTTCAGTGGAATCACAGCACAGCGTCGCTTGTATCAAGGATTATCCAGAGCATCTCCCAGGCATTTAAAGTTTGGTTTAGTACTGAGGTGATTCTGAAAAAAGCTGGTATAAAAAAAAGCTAGAAGTTGTTTTTGTGTTTAATAAACATTCAGTTTCAGTTTTTTTTCACAATTTTAGGTGAAACATTATACTCTTTTTTTCACAACAATACCAAACCATCCCTAAAAAACATTATACTCTTTTGTCTCTTTCCTACAATAATGGGTGAAAATCTTTCTTTATATCTTATCACACTTTACTTTAGTCACACTCAATTCATGTCTTATTGATGCTACGTGTCGTCATCATATTCCACCACCTTCCGCATGCATTAGTTCCATCCATCGCTGGGCCAGTACTCGTCATCCACCCCTTTCGAATCATCATACCCATGCCATTGGTCTTGTTCTTCCCAGTTAAGAGTTGTAGTTGAGATCAACTCGTCCTCTTTCTGGCTGCATCTTGGAGATTGACACTTCTCCTCCATGGCTCGATTCGAACGACAGAGCTCCAAATAAGAAACTAGAGGGTAAGTGGTATCTTAGAAGTAGCTAGTTAATGCTTCTAACTCACTGGAGAGATTGCAGAAAGCTATGGTTGAAACATGCCGCATGATATCATACCATTCCAATCTGATGCAATCTAACATCTTTTGGGGTATCATTTGGTAGTAAAGTTAACAACAGGAGAGTGAAATTTGTATCCCATTCCACGTTTGGTGACATTAAAATATTTTTCGTTTTCATGATTGAGTAATTACTCGAGCCAAATTATTGGAATAACTTCTCCCATGTGAGAAATCGACACCAACTTTCGCAAAAGAACCATAAGCCTCATCTCGCTCTCTACATCCCGTGTCCCGATGCTGTATGTGACGTTAACTACCATGACTTCATTTGTCTCGCAACGTTAACTACCATGACTTCGTTTTGCGACATAGTCCCTGACCTCGTCTCTTAGGTCTGCCAAGGTATTTTGTTTTGCGTTTGCTTTAAAACACAAAGGCACAACACAAATAAATTAAATCAACTCGTGCCGCTCAGGAAATACTTAAAAAAAAAAAAAAAACAAAATAGAAACAAAGGAAGGTATTTTATAGTCATCTATTCTCCAAAGTTAATATTGGTTGTGCTCCATCAACTTATTTGATGAATTTTTTAGATAGATCACGTTGTGTTATTTCTCTAATTAGAAGAACGCCATTGCAATGCTGAAATGATCTGAAGTGAATTGCACTCCACATAGAGGTGTCAATGATCTGAAGTGATTTGTACTCTAAAATAATATTATGCATTCCACATAGAGGTGTCAAGAACGCTCTTGCTCACGTAACCAGGAGGCAAGTCAGATCATCGATCACCCACGTGTCTCCTAGTGAGGTTTGCTCTGGTTGGGAGGATGTCATTACCAATTCTGCATGCGCAAACCTTAACTTTGGGAGGAACACGAAAGCTTGCATGTTCCTGAATCCGTAACTCCGTAATCTATTCCATTCCATCACAACGCTTACAGTTTGTAGCAGCAAATAAGTTGCTTGGGTTGGGCCATCAAATTTTAAACTTTGATTTGGTGGGGTGTGCCAGGCCCAAGCAGCCAAACAACGCTTATGCGACACACAAAAATCCCAATAGCAAATTATGCGACACACAAAAATCCCAATAGCAAATTATTGTAATAAACCTTTCTTAAAAAATTAATTTAATATCATATAAACTATAAATCCCAATAGCTAATTATTGTAATAAACCTTTCTTAAAAAATTAATTTAATATCATATAAACTATTGCCCACGTATCAAATATTAAACTAATAATAATAGATACTACACCTGATCTTATCCCAAAAACCGAGAAATGTATGCTTAATTCACCGTCGGGCTTTCGTTTTTATCCCACATCTTAACTCTCCTACTTCCTCAGATGGCCGATGTGGGTTCCCCCCATAGTTTCTTGTAGCGCTGCTTCTAACTTTGCACTGTTAACTCAATTACATCTTACCACTCTCAGGCCAAAAGCAGGAATGTAACATCACATGGGATTGATCGATGAGATCCACCAGTCCTCTTTCTCGTCCTCTTCCTGGCTGCATCATCTTTGATTCTCCTCCGTGGCTCGGTTTGAACGATAGAGCTGGAAACAAGAAATTAAAGGGGGAAACCGGATCTGCGAAAGCTTTCGTTTAAGAGAATGCTGAAACAAGCCGGAACCATTTCAATCTGCTGTAGTTTAATTTGTTTAAGAAAGTTGATGTTTTGCTGAGAGCAAATTGCTCTAATCCAACTTTGTCCATGTTGGTCAAAACGCAAAGCAGGGACCATGTTTCTATTAAAATGATGGTAATAGTAAACAAATAGTATTATCAATGCAATATTTAATGTAAAAAATTACTATCTGATACAAAAATGTCATATATCACGTAACCATAAGTTATAATATAATTGGACGATCTGATAATATTCCACCCAATGATATAATAATATAATTTATATTTTAACACATAATGCAATTATACCAGTGGTATTCCACCATGACAAATATTTGCCCCTCGTGACTTTCCTCTTTGTTGTATGCATTGGCATCCCAAGGCTTCATGGATGCAAAGTACAATCAATGAACTATGTTTCACAACATAAATATCGACCCCAACTTATGCTGAAATAAACAACATATATTTATCGGATTCGCTTATTAGAGCAATTCCAGCTATTCCCAGCAGAGGTAAGAGCCGTTTAACTGCCCAAAACATAAAAAAGTTGCTTCAGCGGGCCATGGCGATTCGGGGGCTCCGTCAAGCCCGTTGTGCTGTCCAGCCAACTTTTGCCCGCCCATGAGTCCACTCATGACTCCACATGGAACGGCGTTAGTCAGTGGAGGGCAGGCCTTGCGACATACGCCAGCCGACAGAGTCCAATGGCTCTTTGCCCTGCCTGTCCTAGATTGTTGGATTTCTAAACGGTCATTTTTTTTTCCTCGAAAATCCTACTATTGTGCCACATGGAACAATCATGATTAATCTAACTGTAAAAAATTAAATAAAAAGAACAATTAAGTTTATAAAAACTCAACCATCTTCTTCATTCCCCACACTACAACTCATTATTTATTTTCACTGTTTTAAAAATCTCCGCCAAGATGTTAGGCGGTTAGCCACCGTCTCGATTAGTGCCTAGACGTTTAAAAATTAAGAAAGGCACCTAGACCTGCTTAGGCACCCTCCTAGGCCGCCTAGGCAACCGTCTAGGTTGCTACTCTTAGACAGAAAATAAATTGTAAGAGACTTATTGAATACTTAAATGAACACACATTATATGTTTGTTTCTCATGTTTTTCCCTTATATTCCAATACTTCATATTATATATATATCATTCTATTTTGTAGTTTATGATAAAATTATATATATTTTAAGTATAAACAGACATTTATTTACACGAAATATAATAGATCTACTCGCCTAAACGTTAGGCCGCAGCCCGCCGTCTGACTAGCGCCTAACGTCTTTTAGAACCTTGTTTATTTTTACTACAATCTCTTATATTTGTTTTCCACTTTCCAAGTACTTTTGTTACAAAAAATATTAGAGAGAAAGCATGTTGATCAATTGGAAAAGACGTTACACCCGAGGACGTTGCTTTGCTTGAGACTTAGGTGCTGGTAACTCATTATTCGATCACGGGAAAGAAATGAAAGTGCAACACATGTGGAAGAAGATTTTTGCACATGACACTACATAAATAGTTGAGAATCTTATCAAAAGACTGAGCGAGTAGTATTAATGAATAATCACACATGACGAGAAAATCTCATTGGAAATATAAGATAATATCGACAAGGGGAAGATAAAGCCAACAAAACATTAAAAAATTTAAAATGTGTATAAGTGAATAATAATTGTCTTTGCCCTTGCCCATACCCAACGGATGGAGTTGCCCAAAGTCAATTCAAATGTCTTGCCCTTGCCCTTTTCCAAAGGATGCAATTGCCGTTACAAGCAGTTAAAAGAGTTCCCTGGTAATGAATAGAACAAGAGGTGTAGCTGTACTATTGAAAGGAAAAAATTTATAATGACACTGCGGCTCTCGCATTCTGTTTCCGAGAGGCAACCAAACCAACAACAACATTCATTTTAGATACGACAGAAACATGGAATTATACGACTATGTAATTAAGTTACTCTTCTGACATTAAAACTTGAAAAGCCTCTTCAAAAATCAACCATCATCTCTGGATCCCGGTGGTTTGTCTAGCCAATTCATCCTGGAAATTATTTCTCCCGATAGTAGTATGATCGTTCACGCACGTATCAAAATCAGGGGCAGCAGAGACATGTTTGATTTCATAAACGTATCAGTGGTCACGGGCACTTTTTATCGATACTGGGGGCTCTTGCGCTGTGCCTCTGGATATTAGGTCATGGTTTAAGAATAAAACAATGACAGTTATATCATCGTGAAAATGCCGTCTGACCTTCTTGTCAATTTTTCGAAGATCTGAATATCGCATCTCTCTTTTCCTTGCAGCTTCTTGGAGAGCCGTCTTAACAAGCCGCTTGGCACTTCCCTGCCAACACGGGTACTAGTCAACATCAGAGATCAAGAACAGCATATAATCTCATTAAAATAGATATACACAATAAGTATCAGATACCAGAAAATGCTTAAAGCATCGGCTCAAAGCCAATGCTTCTTTTTACTTCCCTAAGGTGCAAATTAAAAGGCAAAGTATTTATCCTTACATCTATATTTCCGTCAATAGGTATTCAAAACTCAAGTCGGCACAAGCATCAATATCAGATAAAAATGTGACAGCGAGGAATAAAGATAAATATTTTCAAGAATATTGAAACCTATATGTTTCGTCTGGGCATCCATTCAAATATACTTCTTCTATTGCGATCATTCTTTAAGGACATTTGATCTACACCAAGGCAGGTAAGAAAGTATGACATGAATGTGATTGAAAATAAGAATTATTTAATATGACTAAAAACTGAAAAGGTCAGAATCTTACTGCATGTGGATGATTGTGGACAATCTCAACCGCTTTTTCATTACTCAAGTGTTCCCATAGACCATCAGAAGCAAATATAAGGAAAGAATCATTTGGATGGAGGGGATGAGAAAGAATGGTTGGTTCGGCAGACAAGATAGGCATGGTCATTGGTTCGGGAAGTCTGAATTTTGCACTAATTGGCTCCCTGTTAAACCGTGCATGTTTCATATATACGTCACCTATAGATTTAGATACCTACATCAAATAAATGCAAGGAGTTATTGCAAAACATCACTATTTAAGAATGAACAAACTTATGAAAATTTATAACAAAGCATTCATAATATAGCCCAAAAATCTCCTTCCAGAAGGATTCTAGCAAGATAACAGGCTTATGTAGATCTAACAAAATACGAAGTATTTATACATTTGAACTCCTATGATTTTCAACAATTACAAAATAAAATAGACACAGTCTTAGTGGGAAAAGGCTTTGTTGTTGTCGTTGCAATATAGATACACATCTAATAAAAAAAAATCTTGGCGCTGGGGCAAATTTTAACATGGGAACAAATCAACTACCTTTAAGTTCATTATCTCTTGCCTATCAGACAAACAACCATGATTTCAATTAGACCTTGCAACACAACCCATTTACCTCACAAAATTTGGTTGAATCAGGTAAAATCAAACTTATTGAAGATATTACGAATCAGCGAGGGTGTTATCTCAAGTTATAAACAAAGCTAGAAGCTAATGAATAAATTAGACTACTCTATCTTAGTTCAAAATGCTCATCAAAGGGCTTCCTAATCCTTCACAATTCTAAGCTTTCAGTAATTCTTATTGCTGGATCCTAAACAGGACGAGCATAAGATGCAATACAGCTCTGCAGATGCATGACAGACATAGGATAGAAATTCTCAGACTAAACACCGCATACACAAAACCTAGGAGGCTAGGACTAGGGTTCTTGCACCATTTCGACAAATATTGGCTTCAGAAACAACAGGTAGGAGAACAGAAACACTGATGACATAACTGTAGGTAGTTACAGATTAATGCACACCTAAACTAATGAGCTTTTGGATGAACAATATAAATAAAAAATACCTGGATTATCCCTTTTACTCTCCAAACTCCATGCTTTAAAACGACAATTTCAGGATCATGTGGGTGCAAATCTTTCAGCTCATGCCTAACCTCCTCGAGATTTGCATTGTGTTCAGTGGACAACTGGATCGCAGCAATTTCCCCAGTGTTACCCACTTTCTTCCCCAACACACACCGTGAATCTCCCAAGTTTGCCACAAATAGGGTCCCCTGACATATTACTCCAACCAGACAGCATGACCCGACAGTTGCTACTTGGGGTCTAGTACCCCACAGCTCCGAAACAAGGGCAGTAAACCCTTCCTCTGTTCGGAGAAAAGCATTTTGGATAGTCTCTGCTGTCACAACACCTTCAGACTCCGCTGATATTGCTGCATAAACACAATGCCTAAGATAGCCAACATAAGAGCGGCTCATTCTTCAATAGTTAAACAGGAAACCCGACCCCAAAACTGCCCAACTAAAGTAAAATAAAAACAACAGGAAACGAAAACTATGCATTACAACGAAGAACCAGGCAGTGTCCCACAATTTTTTTACTCGCTTAGCAAATTCTACGCGCAGAGATATATATTCAACTTTCCAAAGCAGTGTATGCAGAGATAATCCGTGATCCAAACTCAAAAGACCAATCAAAATCACAACTTAAACAAAAAGCTCACAGCTTTAACAAACATCACGATTAACAATTCCGATCCACAAATTAACAATCACACTTTCTCCACCAAGACGTGGCGAATTCGAAACCATGCCATTCAAATCTAAAAATCATATATATTTGAGGGGGTTGGGGATCACGAACCTTGGAAATGTCTAAATAAATTGTCGCAAACGTATCGAGCGGTCTCCGGGCCGCCATGTCCGTCGTATACGCCGACGAAGGTTCCAAAGGGTCCAGACTCGATCTGGCTCTGGTCCTCGAGCACCTGATTGGCTTGGACCACCGCCATGGAGAAATCGCCCCACGCGTACTTTCCGAAATCTCGGAACCAAAGCAAATTATCTTTGCCATCTCGTCCTCCACCGCCGCCTCCGATGTTCGCAGCGCCGACGATTCCGACAGAGCCGAGTCCCTCACCGTCGCTGCGCCCAAATGGCTTCCAGCAAAGAGAGAGCAGATTCATCAATGCCTGAAGCATCCCACATCTCTCAAAAACCCTAACCCGAAACTCAAAGACCCTTCAGGACTCCGAATTTGGGGGAAGAGGCTGAGAGGAGGGGAATCCTAGGTTTTAATGGAAATTGGGAGGGGAAGGTATAGGGGGGAAAGGGTGCGCAGGTTAAGGGTAGGGGGTGGGTTAAGAGGGGAGGCGCAGGATAGAGAAGAGTGACGGCAGGGGGGTTGTGTTCGGTGGTAGAGGAACAGGAAAGGCCTCGTTCTCGGCTGTATTGTGGGCAGAAGATGGTGTAGGGAAGCCTCTTCTTGAGTGTCACCCTTCAATGCCTCTTTCTTTCTTTTTTGTTTTTTTTTTCCCTTTTTTTTTTAATATTTTTAAATTTTAATTTGTTTTTTCCACTAAGAAATTAAGCCAATGTTTGTAAATGTTTCTTCTTTTTACTTTTAAGGCATGAGAAAGTGGACGAGATATGCATATCTTTATCCGTACAATTTTTGGTTGTATATTCGGTTTTATATTCGTTGTTTAGGTTATGTTATATACAATTTAAGTACAATTATGCATGTGGTACTACTCAAAACTATTAGAAGCATAAAATTTTATGAAGTTCTAGTTCGAATGGCTCTAAATACCCTTGAAATGGTGTTATGTTTGTAGACAAACATTATTTTCTTTTTTTTTGTCTAGAAAAATATAAGTGACGTAGATTCTACTATTTGAATCACAAACTTTCAGAAAGTACGCCTTAGTTGTTTACGTTTGGTTTAAATTTTGACATCTTGAGCACTTCTCTTTATTTGTTGCTTTCTTTTTGAACAATAGTATTTTGTTGCTTTATACTTATTCCTAAGAGGAAAGTGTTTGTTTTTTTCTTTGGAAGAGTGTGTACCTAAGCGATCTTATAGCTCAAGGCCAATTTGTCTTATTTCCACAATGTATCGCTCGCTCAGTCCAACATGTTGGATTTAAGCGCATCACAATCTCGATGCATACAACATACATGTAAATTTTAATAACGATAAATAATATTCACGCATTATCGATGATCTATGAATAATCAAATATTTGTTCTACAATCGGATTAATCTTATGTAAAATGAAGAATACCGCCACTCTAACAACTTTGCACAGCGCAAGCTTGTCTTGCTCATTTTGCAAGTGGATCGGAAGAGTGTTTCCTCTACGAATGGTCATCAATTTCCTTCGCTATCTGTACTGTGGCAAAATAGGAGACAGATAACCAATTTTAAGCTCCACCATACATAATGATCCAAAACCACAGTGCTTGCTTGGTTATTCCAAATTTCTTAGCATCGCAAGTTGCCCCGAAAACAACATAGCCAGGCGAAAACTGGGTCCGCTTCAACGACTGTTAGGGTAGCAGAGTGTCAATCCTAAACGACCGTGGTTCGACAAAGCCGTTGTGGCCGGAGATATACGTTTCGAGTGACTCGTTTGATGTAACCATAGGAGCCCCTACCTTCTAACATGCATGTTAAGATATTGCCGGAAAAATAGACATTAGCTAGCCCCGGTCTCAATTCTTGCAGAAGATTGTGTGCCTGTAGTTAATGTAATTGATTAACTAATTTTTTAGTTTGTTTCCCAGGCCACTGATCTTTTCTGCATAAATTAGTACATGGTCCAGTAAACTAGTAGTGGTTTCAAATTTATTGTGTTACGAAGTATTACATCAAACAACCTTTCTTTCAACAATTTAACAACGAAGTTTCCAACATTCCGGGATTTGATATACAATGATTCAATATGTTTGGACAACACCCTGTGACGGTTAGTAACCTATTCATGGAAGGTTGAAGGTTGTTCCATGCCTAGACTATTAAAACCCCTACGAGTATGGAAATAAATCATTCAGAAATTAAGAATTACTTTTAAACTTGGTTTCTTTGGTGGATTTCTTAGAGTGGCGAGTTGTTTATCTTTGAGTGTTCACTTGTGGTTTCTCTTTAATCTCCGTTATCCGGTGTCAAATTGGTAATCAGAGCTCTATCCGATCATGGTTGGGAGGCATGGGCGTTGTGGAGGCCGACAAGCTTGCCAGTACTCACCACATCGTGAGAGACATCTACGTGACATTGAGATGGATGACCTAAGGAGACAAGTGCAGCAACTTCAGCAGCGTCTTGAGCGCTATGAACCTCTGGAACATGATGATCCCCGTCATGAAACAAAGAATGATGGATCCGATGAAGAGGAGGAGAATCCTTTTGGTGGTGGTGATGATTGAGTCTCGGATGATGAGAATGATTGTAGACAGCGTCATCATTTTCAACAAAATTTTGATATCAAAGTTGACATTCTAGAATTTGAAGGCAAGATGCAGCCTGAAGAACTCATGGATTGGATCAATACCGTGGAAAGAATATCTGATTACAAGGATGTGGCAGAAGATCGCAAAGTGAAACTGGTGGCTATCAAATTGAAGAAACATGCTTCAATTTGGTGGGAACATCTCAAGAAGCAGAGGGCTGATGAAGGAAAAAGAAAAATTGTAACATGGGAAAAGATGAGGAGAGAATTGAAGAAGAAATTTCTACCAGAAAATTATTGACAAGATTCTTTTCTTAAGTTTCACAATTTCAAGCAAAAAGATTAGTTTGTGGAGGAGTATACAACAGAATTTGACAAACTCCGAAAGCTCTGCACCGTTGTTGAGCCAGAGGAGCAAACCATTGCTCGTTATCTTGGGGGACTTCGCTTGGAAATTAGCAATATCGTGCAACTCCATCCCTATTGGAGTTATAACAATGTCGAGAAATTGTCAAGCTTCATGGCATTCCAAAGACAATCACATCTGACATAGACAGTAAGTTTGTTGGGCATTTTTGGCGAACTCCTTGGAGAAAGCTAGGCACTACTTCACAGTTTAGTTCTTCCCATCACCCCCGAAAGGATAGGCAAATGGAAGCGGTCAACCGAAGTTTGGGAAATTTGTTAAGAAGTTTGGTGGGTAAAAATATTCGTCAATGGGATCTTGTTTTAGCTCAAGTTGAATTTGCCCACAATTGATCTACCAGTCAGACAACTGATTCTAGTCCTTTCATGACAGTTTATGGACGGAATCCAATAAGTCCTCTAGACTTAGCTCCACTACCCACAAGCTATCAATTCAGTGGAGCTGCTGAAGAACATGCCGAGTATACAAAGAAATTACATGAACAGGTGCGGGAACATATCATTAAGCAAATGAGAATTATCAAAGGCAAGCCAACAAGCACAGGAAGCCGGCTACATTCAAAGAAGGAGATTTGGTGTGGGTTCATCTTTGCAAAGAAAGGTTCCCTCGAGGCAAGAATGGGAAGCTGAAACCATGAGCTGATGGTCCTTTCAAGGTGGTCCAATGTGTCGGAGACAATGCTTACAAGATTGAACTTCCAGGAGACTATGGAGTATCAACAACCTTCAATGTTGCAGACCTTTCTCCTTATCATGGTTGCGAAGATGAAGAGAACTCAGGGACAAGTTATTGTGCAGCAGAAGCGTATGACACCGAATATGGACTTGTCTAATTATTATTGAATCTTGACTCATCTAATTATTACATGGTGCATTCATCATATTTAATTCAAAGATGGCTCATGTTCTCATTTAAGTTCATGATTAGTCTTACATTAAGTTCATGCTTAGTAACCTATTCATGGAAGGTTGAAGGTTGTTCCATGCCTAGACTATTTAAAACCCCTACTCATGTATGTAAATAAATCATTTAGAAATTAAGAATTACTTTTAAACTTGGTTTAGTGAAGAGTGTTTTTCTTCCTATCCGTAAACTCTTATCTCTTTTGTGGATTTCTTAAAATGACGAGTTGTTTATCCTTGAGTGTTCATTTGTGATTTCTCTTTAATTAATCTTCATTATCCGGTGTCGAACACTTTCAAAATGTCGATCGAAGATGTCATATATAGCGCCGATTGGCAACATAATCAATCATAGAACATCTATATCAGAGAAGTCGGGATTACCTTGAGCACCAGCACCACGCTTGCTTAAAGCAGAGGCAAGTAAGTTGGACACTAATTACTTTTAGTGCAGCTGCACAATCATGTGTAGAAAGAGGGACACCACTGCAACTGTTTAACCAGCTGAGGCAGTTTTTGTGGTAGCATTCTCACACTTGTGTTGGAGAAATCAGTCCCATACCATAGAGACTCGTTGCAAGAACGGTCACAACCACCAGCAAGGCGCTGCGCATTTCGACTAGCCTTCCCTCGGCGCATCACGACGGAATATTCAAGCGTGATTCAGCCATTGAGGAGTCGCTTGGAGACGGCTGACTAACCAATCATTGGCTCTGTGAGCCCAAGCTTTAACGCACCTAACCCTACCTGAAACGCGCAGTTGATAGCCGAGCCATGTAGCCGCAGTAGGAATGACAATCCCTTGTGAGAGAAGCGGCTGATGCTCGAGCATCCAGTCATACACTCGGTGGCCCCACCGTTGACCGGAGGACAATGCATGCAAAATGGGATGCTCCGCTGGAGATGGTTGAGTTGAAGCCCCTTGAGCAATTGCATAGAAGTACTCGACCATTGACCTAAGAAAATACTTCTCTGCAACTTTTGGCCCCATATGTTGGGTGTGCCCTCCCCTTGGCCAGTGGGGGAATTTTTCGGCGAAGATGGAATGTATGCATATTGAAAAGGGGGTTTTTTTTTTTATAACTTTAATCATTTAAGAAGATTGAAATTTAAAACAAAGTTGATGTTAGATTACATATTGATTATAATTTCTTAATTTGTCCTTAATTCAAAATAATTAATGTGCATTTTATTTAATGTCTCCCAGTAAATACTTAAATTTATTAATATACAAATTTTAATTTATTTTTTGACCAAAAAAGAGTTTTTTTTATGTATTAATTTTATTTAACATTCTTTAAATTTGAAAGACTCAATTAATGTACCTAAATGTTAGTACCAAAATGTATTATATTAAACTAATGTATTTAAATGTTAGTGTCGAAATGTATGTACCGAAATATATGCACCGAAATGTATTATATTAAATTAATGTAACTAAATTTGTGTACCAAAATATATGCACTGAAATGTATTATATTAAATTAATGTACCTAAATATTTGTATCAAAATATATGTACCAAAATGACACACCCCGACCTAGAATGTCAACTAGGACTCCGAATCGAGCTATGTTGGTTTCGCCACCTTAAATTTATTCACATTTTCCATATCACTACACTTTATGGCTTCGCCACCTTCCATGTGGCGGCCATCACAGCTCGATTCGGAGTTTTAATTGACATTCCGGGTCGGGGTGTGTCACAAAATGTGTGTACCTAAATGTATGCACTGAAATGTATTATAATGAATTTAATGTACCTAAATGAAGAAGACAAAGTACATCAAAATATATTGTATAACAAAAGTTAATTTATCTAAATGTTTACAACAAAATATATTACGATAATAAAATGAAAATGAAAATTATAATCAAATAAAATTAATACATTAAAAATTAGGAAGAAAAAGAGAAATAATTAAAAAAATCAAAATACAATTAATAAATGAGGTTATTAATGTATCAAGGGACTAAAATTAGATTTTGATCTTACTCATGGTTTTAATCTAAAAGTCATCTTTGTCAAGGATTAAAATGAAATTTTCTATATTAAAAATGTAGCAATCTAAATAAACAAACCGTGACACATCATCAAAAGTCATATATAGAAAGTAAACACTCTTAATTGCTTGATTTACGAGTTTTCTTTCCTGGTTTGGTACATTTTTCAAGTTCAAACAGATGAGTAAAAAATGATGAAGCACATCTATGTTTCAACTTACGACATTTTTCATTAGTGAAGAGAGTGGGTATTGGGGTATGCATGCAAGTCTTCCCTTGTACGTGAGTGTGATTGACAGTTTCTACCACTCGTGGCAAAGAGCTTTTAGGACGTAAGATTCACTAATGAAGGCATCATCTCTTCTACGTGGGGTACGATTGTCTGACTATGCTACGGTAGCAATGAATCCATTGCATAAAATTGATTAACATTAGGCAAGAAATGAATTGAGAAAATTAATGGATTCTGCCATGTGCCGGATGTTTGTCGCCGAAGGTGACAGAATTATTGGGAGTTTGACTCAAAATAAACACTGATGGGTCATGTGGTAATGATGGTTGGAAGAGATGGTTAGACATCGTAACTAGTAGTCATGTGCTGGATGTTTCGGGCCGAAGGTGACGAAAGTGGCAGTTAGACATCTTCAATTTACGTGGAGGTGGAGACTGGTGCAAAAGCTGTGTAGAGTGAATTCTAACACATGTTCCGGATTACTATGTTGATGATCGTGCAGCCCCTATCGATGACATCAAGCGTTTAGAATTTAGCGACTCAATTGTCATTCACTGCATCCAATCCTAGAAATTGTAATAAGGTAGCCCAATTGGCTACGTATGCCTTAAACTGGGATAGTATGGATGTATGGATGGAGAAGAGGCCACTATATGTCTCTCATTATTTATTTATTTATTTATTTATTTATTTATTACATGCGATAATAGGAAAGTGTTATTGATACTTCAAAAATCTCATTCTACATTTCTCACAAATGTATTTTTCTTTCCAAATATAGAAAGTTTGGAGTGTAGAATGAGATTTTTGGAGTGCCAATAATCATTCCCACGATAATATTATTATAATCTACACCAGGAAATTGGAGTAGATATAGTTTGAACTTGGAATAAGTTAAAAAAGAAAGTCATATTTACTAAGACAATCGACCACTTGTCTTTCATTTAACTGATTAAATTAAAAAAAAATCTGGTGTCTCAAGTCTCTAATTTTCAAACCTCCATCATGATTTTTATTTCTTCATGAATCTTGTTATTACAACAAATATAATATAATCAACAAGCTGTTCTGGGCAATAATTTAATACTCTTTCTTTTCTGTCCTTTTTTTCTTCTAGTTGCAACCATGCTTTGCAATTACTAATTTACTACCCTATAAAATAATGAGATTTATATATTATGAACCCAAAAGAAGAAGAAGAAAAATAATAATTAAATAACTATTGAAGAATTAACATCATTCCTTTGATTTGTTCTCTTGCTTTAGCCAACAGATTTAATTAAGACTGAATAAGTTGCAGAACATTGATGGGCGAAATGTCATTGGAGTTCCCATACAAGAGACGCCTTGCTATGATTAAATTAGCAGCAGCAGAAGGATGGTAGGGAACCCAGAATATGTACTTAGATCTCTCCCTGCAAACTTTGGACGGAGGGCCGCACGGAATAAGACCCCCGAAGCGCCCCGCCATATGGCAGCATGCAGAATTTTCATTCACAAAACCTGCATTTAACATAACCAAAAACATTCAGCACTGCATCACACTTCGATCTGTAAGGAAAAATTGAAAATATTCATATGGCCTTCTCATTGTCTGTTGAGAATGAATCCCACATCGATGGAAGGAGGGACCTTGCACGAGCTTATAATTGGCAATATAGGAAGTCGCTCAACCTCTTATAAGCTCGAGCAAGGTCCCTCCTCCCTTCAATGTAGAACTCATTCTCGACATTCTCACCATATGATATGTAGTTTTGAGTAATGTCATCTACAATGCGATAAACATCTGCATAAACAAATTTGGACCCCTCAAGGTTGGCGTTAAGCTCCATGAGAAGGCTCTTCAACTCGGGGTTGAACAATTGCGCTAACTGATTTGGTTTTTCGACACAGGAGTCTCCTGCATCAGGATTTGTATCCCTCTCATAAGGTATGCACCCAATTGGTCCTACATTTGTCACAAGAATCTTCCTTGCTCCCAAATTGTACAGTCTCTGCAAGGGTAACGCGTCTATTACATAAAACTGCAATGCTGAATATTCATATGTAAAAAGTAAGGGAAACGAAAGTAAATTTACTGTGAGTTGTAATCTGTTTATTGAAATCAAAATTCCCGCAAATGTTTCCGGAGGTATCAATTTTTGCTCAGGAGCTGAGATCACCGGCGTCAAGTAGTTGTTAATGAAATCGTTCGATCCCATTGTTACGGAGAAGAGAGCCTTGCTTAATAGCTCCAGAGCTGCAGGAAGGCCAATGCTGGAGATAATGTCTTGCCTGGTATTAGCAAAGAAATCTAGCTGTTCATGCATGCTTAATCGACCTCCCTATCAAATTGCACGAGGTTTACGTCACATTAAAGCATTGTATGTACAAATAAATAAAAACTCCAAATATTGAGTATAGAGCACAAGAAGCCTTACAAAAATCTTCCCTGTGATTAAGGATTCCACCTCCACCAGAAGCATAATTTACACCCTGCAGAATTTTCGCCCCGGCAGTTGTTGGAGATAAGTAAGGAGGAGTGAAACCCTTGAAGCCAAGTTTCTGACCTGTAAAGACTAAAATCAATTAAAAAGAATGAAGAACCAGGAACAAAATATATATAAAAAAAAAAAAAAAATGGAGAACTTGCCTATTATGTCAATAATTGTTCTTCCATTTGTGTATCTTCCAGTTGGCTTTCCGAAATCGATTGCATTGGGAAGATAGTTGGCCTTGGAGAAGGTAGTTGTTGTTTCCCGCATCGACCAAAGAATCCCCAAACACAAAATTAGCAGGAACCTGTTTTGCCAAGCATATTCTCCAAAAGAGCACAAAATTTGCTGAAGTTTGGAAGAAAATTCCAAGCTTAGTGACTGTTCTATTTGATAGGTCATCCATTGCAAAGAATGTGAAGAAAGATAATACAAAACTTTCACAGATTAAAAGGAGGCAACATCAGCAGCTATTCTTACATGGAAATTGAAATATATAATGTGAGGAAATATGATTAGTTGCAGGCTACTAAGGGCTGGTTTGATATTGTTGTGCTTTGGAAAAAAGTTGTTTCTGGTGTGCTGTGAAATAAAGCAGTAGAGTATTTGGTAAACTTTTTTTGTAAAAGTGTTGTTGAAAAGAAAAAAAAACAGTATTATAGTGTTTGGTAAACTTTTATGTAAAAAAAAATATGAAAAAAGCCTGTTTTTCAAAGTTGGGTTTTGCAGCTTCTTGTTTTTGGCTTTTTTTCACCCAAAACTGTGAACAAAAGCTGAAGCTGAATGTTTACCAAACACAAAAACAGCTTACAGCTTTTTTCAGAATCACCTCAGTACCAAACCAGACCTAAGTTAGAGAGTGCTTTGACCAGCTTTTAATATTAGCAAAAGGGTATCTCAAAATACCAAAATAATAACTAATTAAGTTGAAGACAAAGAAGGAAGTTGAGTTTCCACAATAAAATTAATTGATATTTCAATCTCTTTATAAGCACAAGAGTTAGTAAATTTCCAAAGTGAGGTATTTTTTCTCATCCTAACAAAAGAAGATTTATTAACCTCACTTTAAGTACATATACATGGATGATATAAGACCCTGAATCGTGATGATTAAGGATTGCGTAAGTGAAGAAGAAGAAAATTGAAATTATATTATAAAACTAATTGGAAATATGGGGAGTAGCCCAATTACTTCGTTTCCCCTAATGTGAGATTGATACTCTCAACATAAGAGTATATAGTAAAACACAAAAGTCATAAAAATATGAGGTGTCAACTTTGTTTGTAAGGAAAATGCTAGAATAAATCGTGCACACATGTATGAACGGATACACACAAGCATAAATAATAGTCATGATCAACTCTGTATGAGACTGATCCTAACACTCCTCTTGTTTGTAAATATTGATTGCCTTGCAAAATTAGCAGCCACCACCCGGGGACAATGCTGCAGGTATGCAGTTTCAACGCCAAAAGAAGTACATATTCAAGTGACTAAAGTTGCACTTGCACATATGAGGCCAAATAAAAGAAAAAAAGTGGCTAAAGTTGGAACCCAAGTGTGCAGTCCGTGCACTAGTTATTTCTTTCAACTAACAACGAACCTATCAAACCAGTAAATAGGAATATCATATGGAGGAAATTTAATGCAAATAAGAATATTTCCTTTACCTTTGGAGCAAATTTGCAGCAACTCATAGCCTAAAACAAATCTTTTACAGGAATAGTAGTTAATTAATTCGGATTCTTGTAGTGCAGTTCAGGCAATACCTATAAACCAGTCGGCATTTATAAGCTGCGTGACTGACCGGTGCCTAATAAAGGCATAAGAGTTACCGGCAACTAGGTGCATATGTCATTTTCTTTGAGGCGACAGATAGAGGGAACAGGTTGTGCACCACAACTTGGTTCGATTTATGGAACTTGCTACTCTGAGACAATCTCCAATAGGATGGGGTAATCACCCCTAATTCATGTATTTAGGCGGATTAAAATTTGGGTTTGTCTTATTTCTTGGCTAAATTCCTCTGGTTAATATGTGTTTAGGCAGATACAAATTTGAGTTCTGTCACATTATTTTATTTTTAACGTTTCACCAATTGATGTTTTCTTCGAGTGATGCTAGGCTAGAGATACCATCTACTTGTGTCATATTTTGTAAATCACATGTTGTGGTGATCGATGGTTGAATTCCTTCTTTGAATAAGAGATGGAAAGCAGGCATGTAATACAAGTGATATTAGGGTAAGGCCCTAAGGGTATCAAATCTCGTGACCTTGGGTGTAAGGGCTATCAAACCTCGAGACCCTGGGGTAAGCGTAAATATCATTTAACAAATTGAGTTACAAGCTTCTTATAGCTGAATTGATATCACCAAACAACCCAAACTAAATCTTTGACAACAACAACAAAGTTTTTTCCTACTAAGTGGGTTACTAAATCTTTGACCAAAAAAAAAAACCCAAACTAAATCTTTAACAATAAAGGTTTGATCCAACGACCCAAATTTAAAATCAACAGTAAAAACAATAATGTTGATTATGTTCCAATGAATTAAATCTATTTTCGGAGTTAATTTTTTACATTAAAGTGTTCACAAAAATAAATCAAGATAGTCTCTAAACACAAAACTAACTTAAAAAAAAAAAAGGTTAAAACAATTCATAAAACTGGGAACTCAAATTTTAGTCACTAGGGTGAGGCAAAATAACTGTTTGAGTCAAGGCCAAATTTAAATTTGTAGCCTTTACCAATGGAGAAGTCTAAGAAACCTATTCTTCATTATCTCATAATGGTACTTCAAAAGCCACATCAAATTTCATATAGGGGTTTCCAGGCCACTGGTCAAGATTGCATAAGTTGTCTTAATTTCATTGGTGACATATAAGTTAAGTCACCATCCATTATATGCCTTGCTGCAATGAGATTACCAGCCTCTGTTAAGTGGAATGGATCCCAGAATACGTACTTTGATCTGTCCGGACAAACTTTAGCTAATGGATTACAAGGATTAGTCCTCCTCGGGGCCCGGCCGTTGAGCAGCATGCAGAAATTCCATTCTCAAACCCTAAGAAACGTAACAAAGGTACTTACTTACTATTGTTACTTAGTTGTTAATTTCATGATATATTAATGAACAATGCTGCAGTTTCATGCCCTCAAAATATAATGCGAGGAATCTACGCACCGTATGATACATAATTTTCGGTGAGATCTGTTAATATCTGGTAAATATCTGCATAAACAAAGGATACCCCTTTGAGATCCTTGTTAAGCTCAACGAGCAAGCGCTTTAACTTGTCGTTGTACATCCGGGCCATCTTATTTACTACACGAGCACAAGTTCCCCCTCGAAGGAAATGTAAATCTTTCTCCCATGGGATGCACCCACCTGGTCCAGCATTACCCACAATAAACTTTCTTGCATTCAAGTTGTAGAGTGTCTGCAAGGAAAAAAGGGCCAAGTTTATGTTACCAGGGAATATTTTGTGGGAGATTGACTAAAAATGATCAGAAATCAAGTTTTAATTGTTGACTAATCAAAATCAAAGATCGACGAAATACTTTTAAAACTGACCATTTCAGTAATTGAAATTTCGAAAATATTATCATTTTGGCCAATTTCCTTAATTTTTGGTATGTGTTTTTGTTGTTGCATTCAATATTCAATAATCCAAAACTACTAGGGATTAGCCTTTTAGGATTTTACCCTGAGTCCTAATTTGAGTCGTGAAATCAATAAATCCAGAAAAGCTTTGTCTGACATAGGCTTGGGAGATGTCTCCCCAAACAATATGTCGTTAGAGCCAATTGCGATGCCATAAATTGCTCTTCTCAACAATTTCTGAGATGCAGGAATACCAATCCTCGACATGATAGCTACAGCAGTCCTCCCATGGTAACTGACTTTTGCGTCTCAAAATTGAGTCGATCCCCCTATATGCACACACAGTTTTGATTTTAAATTGAACTTGTTCGAAATAAATAGGTATGAAGGAGATCATGCGATCTTGCGGGTATATATAAAACTGATGAAGTTTGGAATTAAGACTAGCTACCTAGTACTTCATCAAATCCGAAAACCCGAGCAGATGATTAGCAGAGAAAACTTACAAAGATCTAGGTTCCGCTCTTACGTACGCCCCCCCTCACATAGAAGAAGTGGAACCCCTTCAATAGAGGAACCGTGCGGGTGGGAGGGGATTGAATCATTCATTCATCAGATACGTCTTCTTCCGTGATCCATTTCATCTCAACTCGAATTAGTTATCAAAAGGCCTACTTTACAAAAGGAACGTCGTTTCCCGGGAACCTTGCAACCTTGCGGTTCCCGGTAACCGGCCGCATCGGCCCGGTAACCTTCGTCACCGTCGGTTCCCGCAACCAAGCCTTATTATGTCTTTCTTTCTTAAGACCATCTCCAATGGTGACCTAAAACCTAAAAATATTTAGCCCAGAAAATTTAGGTTTTAGCCCAGAAACAGCTTTTCTACTCCAACCCTTTTGGCTTAAAATTTTAGCCCAGATTATCAAAGAATAAATTAAGGCTATTTTTTTTTAAATTAACTTTTTTTTAAAAAAAAAAAATTATGTAGACTATCCTAAATTAATTTTATGAACATTTTAACCTAAAAATATTTAAATTCCGATAAATTTTGAAAAATCACTAAATCAATACATGAAAATCAAGATAATCCACATAAACTTAATACCAACGACATTTAATAAACCACATAAATTTAAAAAATAAAAAAGACAATTAATAAACCACATAAACTTAAAAAATAAAAAAAAACAATTAATAAACTACATAAACTTAATACAATCGAAAACTCATAGACTACATAAACTTAATAATGATATTCACCATCTTGACTTGGTGATGGATTTGGGTGATAGTCTTGAGATGAATCATCATCTTGAAATATACTCCTTGTGGCATTCCTTCGTAAAATTTCCTTTTGCTTACCACGTAAGTATCTCTTCCTCTCTGGAGTGTATTTGTCGAGGTCCTCCATTATCAAATTAGTTTCGTACCTTTCTTGCTCCCTATCCCCTTCTTCCTTCATGGCCAAAAGCATTTGGGCCGATTCTTCTTGCCGACGGGACTGGATTTCGTTCATTATTGCCATTTCGCTAGCAAATTATGCACGTGTCGGATCTTGGGACTTCCCTTTTCTCTTTGCTTCCTTTTGCTTATCTCTACCCGGGGGCCTTGCAAAAGAAGAAGTTGGGGTCATTTGTTCGACACCTTCATTGTCGGCAAAATTCACACCTTCATTGACATCATTTGGGGGTGGGGCTTCATTATGAAATAATCTTCCACATTGTTGGTTCGCATCGGTTCCCCACCTCGGACAATCCTTGAGGATGTTCCAAGCATGATGCAACTTAAAAGCTTGATTTTTTTATGTAGTTCTTGTCTTGTAAATTGCCATTGCTTTGTCATCCTATGCAACAAATATATAAAAACAATTAGTTGCAAAATACTATTATGTACATGACAACTAAAATATCAACAAATAAACTCACAATTTTTGAGGCGGCCCTTCCACTAGCCATGTCAACCATGACTCTCTCCAAGCTTCCTTTCCACAAAGTGCACGCTTTGTTGATAATCTTCCACCGATCATAAACACCACCAATTTCCCTTCGACCGGCGTTGGAGTTTTCATGGAACTTATCAACGATTTTACCCCATAAAACCTTTCTATTTTGATTGGTGCCGATGGCACCATCTTCGCTAATCGAAATCTATGCCAAACATAAAGCAATATCTTTGTTAAAGGTCCAATTACGACCTCTAACATGCTCTTTTGCCATCTTGAAAATTCTGGAAATGAGAATAAATGGTATAAAGAAAAATTGGAAGAATTGTAGGAGAAAAGTGAGTTTTGTGTGGATGTTTAAACAAATACATAGGTATTTATAGAGTTTTTGGTTGAATTTTAAGTTAAATAATTTTTTAAAATTATTCTAGCCGTTTGATTTAAATTTGGACCGTTAGATCTTTTTTTTACCGTTATATTTAATTATATTTGATCTAAGTCGTTGGATTCAATAAATACATAAATATAAAACTAAAAAAAAAATAATAATTTTGAACCTGGACTGTTGGATTAACCAACGGCCCATTTAACATCACCATTGGATTACAAAAAGTAGCCATTAGGCTGCTGTTTGCTTTGAAACCTGAGGGAACAGCCCCACGTGGGGTTGTTGTTTGGCATAAAGTCATCGCGCGTGCAGCGTGTGCGCGCGTCCGGAAGTGGAAACTGGGCTTCACAGCCCCAGTTTCAATCTCAATTGGTAGGGCCCATTTTGGTTTGTGGCTTAAATCTGGGCTGGTATTTGACCCTCAAATGAGTTTTAGGTTTTAGGTTAATTTTAGGTCATGGGTTGGAGTAGATTTTTTTTTGGGGGGGGGGGGGAGAAAGGAAAATTTTAGGTTTTAGGTCATTGTTGGAGATGGTCTAAGGGCGGGCCAGTGGAGTGGGAAATTCCGGACGCACTGGAAGCATAATTCACACCCTGGAGAAGCATGTCTCCAACTGTAGTTGGTGCAGAAAATTTTTTAAAACCCAACTCCTGTTTTGTCATAACGAAAATAAGAACACTAACAGCAAATAACATTTTCCAGAGTTGAATTCCAAAAAGCACGTTAGCAAGGCTTATTTATGAATATTTCATTTGGATTAAACATTAGTTTTTCTATATCATTTAGATTAAACATTTGTGCCTTTTTAAAATTTGATTAAAGTATTTGACCAATAACCACCTCAAGCTAAATTACATGTCATTATTATATTTTTAAAATTAAAATAATTTTTGAATTTATCATTTCCTTATTTAGTGGAGATATTAGTAATTAAACTATATTTTCTCTTATTCCAGATATGTTTTTTCGATCATAGTTTTTTATTTTTATTTTTTTTTATTTTTTATGCAAACATTTAATATTATTTCTTTTTCCAAATGAGTTTTTTGTTTCTCTTCAAATAGTTGGTGATCAACATTAAAGCTTCGTGTAATTTTTCAATTTTTTTTTGTGAAATTATAATTTTTTTTTGCTGTTTTTTTAAGTATAGTTGTTAACGAACTAATATATTATATGTGGGTACATTTGAATTTACAAAAATCATTAATTGGTACATTTATTTGCAATTTTGGTACGTTTGATTTGATACATATTGTTAATATTGGTACATTATTTTTATTTTGGTACGTTTTATTTTGTACACATTGTGTATTGGTACGTTTATATTATTCTCAATCCTATTTTCTTTAACGTACTATAAGAAATGTCACATCCCGGCCCGGGCCCGATCCACCACCGTAGCACGATATTGTCCGCTTTGGGCCCCGACCACGCCCTCACGGTTTTGTTTCTGGGAACTCACACGAGAACTTCCCGATGGGTCACCCATCCTGGGAGTGCTCTCGCGCGCTACTCGCTTAACTTCGGAGTTCCCAGAAACAAAACCGTGAGGGCGTGGTCGGGGCCCAAAGCGGACAATATCGTGCTACGGTGGTGGATCGGGCTCGGGTTGTAGTGGGGGCCCGGGCCGGGATGTGACAAGAAAAACTTATTTTGGTATGTTTGATTTTGTGGGATTTAAAAATATTTTAAACTATTTTGAAAAGAAAATATCTTAAATCGTAGATAATTATTGCTAAATTGTAGCATTCTTGTGAAAATAAATTGAATCTAAACAATTTTTTTTTTTTTTTTACAGTTATCTCTAACGGAGAAGAGTGTAATTAAAAGGCTAGATTATAGGAATTTCGTTACAATATAATATGCATATAGCACCAAAATTATGACAAAAAAAAAGTTTAATCAAATCACTAAAAGTCATAGATGTTTGATCTAAAAAATTCAAAATTGAGGCGCTTATATCAAAAGATCCCTATATAAATCCTGCTGAAATAATCTGCAGGAAAGATAATTCACAGGTTTTTCTGTTGGCAAGATGGTTTATATTTAACTTTCTAAATCAATGAATTTCTCTTTTCTTTCAAGAGGCCGGTTGCACAAAACATGGGCTAAATGTGTGCCAAAGTCTCTAGGCACTTTTGATTTGTAGTTTTGCCTCCACAATACTTCGACCACAGGGACAGGCTGCACAGCTATAAAGCCAATTGCTGGCAATTAAGTGGCAACCTAACCAAATCCTAGTAAAGCTCAGCTAGTGCATGTGAAGCTCCTAAAGATGGATGCTTCCAATATCCGATGCCACTGGCTCAACTTGATCTTAAAGCATCACTTTCTGCTTATGGTGGCACAACTTTAATTAAGCACCAACCTAATCAGTATTTAAGAACACATGCAAGTGTTTAAAAATAGACTATGAGGCAAAACAACCCGAGTTGTGTTCACCTGTTAGGCTTGAAAATTCGTCACACGTTAGGGGTGTGTTGAAAATGAATCCACATTGATGAAAGAATGGATCAACTTCAGGTAAAAAATTATTTACACTACAATTTGTTGGAATATTTTCAACAATATTAAGTAGAAGCGGTGGGTTTGTTGTGCAAAAACGGTTGCCATGTTTATGAATACAAACTTCAGCAATTTGTTGGTAACCACCGCTTGGTTTGTATGGCAGCCACCGATAAGAATCATGAAAGAGATGTGTTTCTTGGTTACTACATTACTATTAGCTGTTATTCTAAAACATGACAACTCTTGATCATGACTTCTGTCTGAAACCAAGTGGTATTTTCGAATGGGTATACACCATCCGAAGATTACATCAAACTCTATAAACAGAGGTAGGCTGCACATATTTGAATGGTCCGGAATAATCATTCTTTCTATTCGTTAATCTCTCCTCCTCCACTTATAAAGCTCTAGAAACTAAAACCTACAGTATTATAGTTTCTAGTTAAATCTTGAGTGTTCTTGTCTATCTCCTTGAGTGTTTACAGTTTGTCTTAGGAGTGTGCAAAACTTTGACAAACAGTAGGCGTAAGGCCAGAATTCATTGTATCCACAAGGCCTATTAGCATATACCCTGTGCACAGCAATAGAGTCGGAAAGATAGCATAATTATACGCACCTTGAAGCAATCTTTCATCCTTCATCACGAACATAACCCACATGTTTACAAAATTTCTCCAACACAATGGCTAGCACATTTATAATGCATGTAATGGCAGATTATTAAAGTGGCTCCGTTAGTACTCAGTATCTGCATAATAATTTTTTTTTTTCAGACACTCGACAACTTGGATACTAGAAAGATTGTGGTCAACAGTATTGGACTCATAGGCTATTGCCCATTTGTCAAAGATGTATTTTCTGTTGCCCACGGCAAGTGTTATGATCCATTCAACCAATTAGCCAGGATGTATAACAAGAAGTTGAAGAGCCTGATCGTGGTGCTTAACAAAGATCTGGAGGGTGCAAAAATTTTTTACGTAGATACATACAAAACAACGAAAGATATCATCCAAAAATATGTGTCACCTGGTGTGTGCGCACGTGTGTGTTGTTTTTTTAATAATTAATAGCATTGTCTTTATTTTAACGTCTTAATTTAATTACCTTGATTTGTTGTGTTTAATTCATAGGTTTTGAGGATGCAACGAATGTATTGATAAATAAAACTGAAAATTTAACTTTCCCCCTCCAAACTCATTTTTTATAGCCTCTAGCCCATCATATAATATTTATCCAAATAAAACCCAATGATTAGGATTCAACTAAGCAACCTACCAAACTTCTTGATCTGAAGTTGTGAAAAACACTGAAGATTCACATTCAACATGAACTGAACAGTAATTATCCGAAATTTATGGCGAAAATGGTATGACAAACTACGAGCAACTCTTGCTCTTCAGTCTAATGCATTGCAATTCTTTCTGACAACGCCTTGATTCCCAGTTAAAACACCTGAGTTGGAGAGCTTGACAAAGGCAGAAGAAAACGCCTGAAAGAAATCATCCTGATTCGCAGCAAATCGCTCAACAGCCATAGCCGTGCGCGGGTCCATTATCATTTCAGCATCAACTCTGAGGACCCCATGGCCTCTAATTGCATTCTTGTAGTAGTGGTTGTCAAATGTAAGTGTTGTGGGGTCATTAAGAACAAAGCTTGCATTTGATGCCAAAGACCCTTGTGGACAGTTTAGCCTTAAAAACGATTCAAACCCAGGTGCCATGCCTTGTACTTGGCCACCTTCATCTGCTTGGTTTAGACGATTTAGGATGTTCAAACAGTGCGTAACTCCTAGCGTGTGCGCACCTGCAAATAATGCAACACTATGTAGTCATATGTGACGAGAGAGGTCGACACCTAGTTATAATTAACCAGTTACGCATAGGATTTTCTCCCAAATTTAACATATCGGTTTCTTAAAAGAAAGAAAAAGGTTATTTAATTTGATGGTAATACCCATGATGGCCACAGATTCTTCAACTGTCATTTCTTTTTTGGCAAATAATTGAAGCATGCCATCAACTCCAGTAGTGGCAGAAGGAAGCAAAGAATCTGCATGCTTGTAGCTTGGAGCAAAAGGGGAATCTCTCCTTCCCAAAGCAACCTTTATTTGCGGCCCTCCTGACACAACCACAGCTTCTCGAGCCGCCAATACAAGAATGTCAGCACAAGATACCTGTTGGGGACATTGTAATTCAACCATTGATTTCAGTATGTTTATCGACTCCCTCTTTCGGATGCCGAAGTTTTTCCCTGCGGCCATCTCGGATGGCACGTTGTTCGCATTCGGATCCACAAGAATTGAAGCATCACAGCCCTGTAATTACATTGTCATGCATTCTTATTGAGCAAACAACTCCACTCAGACATGCTAAGCTGAAAAATAAAATATATAAGACCATAGTTTGTTAATTTTTTTTTAAACATGCACATCAGCCCCATTTTGGGAACCAATGTCTCAAACGCTTATTTACACAATCTTTTAGCAAGGGAATCAAGCTAAATTCTTGAACCGAGGCATGGTGGTCCACAATAATGTTAAGGAGTTCAGAAACGTTAGTAAAGGCCCAGGAAGAGTCAACTCTTTTGTTTAACCGCCTAAATATGTGTCTGTATTAAATAAAATTGGAGGAAGATTACCTGAACTTGGCAATCATGGAACATGAGCCTCAGAAAAGCAGCAGGAGAAGTGGGATCAGTAAGAAAAATAGGCTGGATGGCAGCTCTAACAATGGCTTCAACTTGTGGGCATGAATTCTCATAGAAATTATAAGGAAGGCCTTGCCCTTCAACCCAAATGCCGAAAACAAAGAGATGTATTCCTACAACTATAGCTATCAGATCCATTGTGATCATGGGCTGCAGTATTATAATTAAATCCTAGATGGAACTTCACCGCTGCTGGTATTTGAAAACCCAGGACTCTGCCTGGCTCTGCCACCCGCAGTCCAGTAGGTGTACTTAAAGAGAGAGAGAGAGAGATCAATTTTTTATTTTTTATTTTTTTTAATATGTTGATGCAATTATGAACTTGTAGGACTTTTGTATTTGCTAATTACAAGTAGGTGCGAAAAGAAAAAGTATTATAGAAGGAGAAATATTTTCTTCCATCCTAATCTCTCTTTTCTTTCGTCCCTTCTTATTTGAACGGTTACGGTTTAACTATTTTAACATTTTATATTGATTTTATTATAGAGACAATAAGACAAAAAACAGTATGTGAGAGGAGAGAAGTAAAGGGAATGAGAATACGAAGGAAGAGAATCCTACTTCTTTTATAAAGTAAATGCTAGAATTCTACTTATATATAGTTTGCGACTGAATTTATTTTTTTTCTTTGATGCAAATTTCATATGATATATCTTTAGTTTTCTTCCTGTTGAAGTTTTTTTTAACGCAAAATACTTGACTCATTGGATGTAAAGAGTCATGGGTGCAAAAACTTCTCATTTTGTAATTATGACGAGTTAATTTTGCATATAGTATGGTGACCTGCTCAACAATCTTCATATAAAAGAAAAATGTTTTCTTATACACAAAATCTCAAACAATGCTCTTTACAAAACACTAAATAGTACAATCGTCATAGTAATCGGTAGAAAGCTTTATCTTTCGTGATATAGTTACTAATTCGTAGAAAATTTTACTGAAATCTCACCAACTTAACATGGAACAAGAGTTCGATTCTTTTCAATATTCAGGCTTACGGGTCGACGTACGTTTCTAAATAATAAAGGAGCAGATAAGTATGGTGGTTGACTAGAGAACAACTTTGAAGAGAGCTAAGAGAGCACATGCCCAATTCATCATATGTTTGTCAATAGCAGGTAATTAAGTTAGCAAGGAACCATGGCTCCCACAAACTTTGATTATTTTTGCTTTGTCAAAATCAAACATGCAATGCCCTTGATAGTTGATCACATATATTCATATCTACATCCCCACAATTCATTCACTGCTCCCTGCTTCTCAGAATTTCTATATATGTTGGATCAAACCAAACACAGAAACGGCACCCATAGGGTGAAATCAATGGCAGACTCTGTATAGTTTGGTCCCTCTTGGTTTCGAAAACGACTTGCAACTGCCTAAGTAATGAAACAAAGCATCATCCACATGATCACGAAAACCATATGCTTGTGTACAAAAGGCATGGTCTTAAAATTACTCACTTACATTCGTAACAGGTTTTTCAATGTACTCATAACACTCGTCACGTGTTATTATTTAACTTAAATTATAACATATATTTATGTTTTTAGTATATCTTAAAATTTAAATATATCAACACTATCGTTCACTCTTAATATATATATATAGTACGTTGAGTGGAAAGATACATCACATGACAAGTATTCTAAAACACACATACAAACTTCTCCGCATTAAGAATGCAATGAACAAAAATTGGGACACTTGTCAACTTGGGAAAGTAGAGACTGTGAAAGCGGCTGAGATTTAACCTAGCAGCACCGCTAGCTGTCAGAGTCGGCAAGAATGTCATGAGGCTGTAACTTTTACCAGTGTAGATCTTCTTCTTCTTTGATCTACTGTCACTGCTTTGGGTTTTGGGTGGTTTTTCAACCACAATTGATCAGATGAATAAACCCATTCTGCAAATGTGGTTTTTGGACCCAAAACTTGGCTCTATACCCATTTATGAAGTCTGACAAGCCATATTTTGGAGTGTTGACCCCTAAACACCACCATAATCAAATTAATGTAGACATGGCAGACCATCATTGTTCAAAACAAAGATCAAGGAAGATGGGGGCCAATCGACCCAAACAACATCACTCATCTCCGAAAAATCAACCGACGTAAATTCATGCGACTTAATAAAAATGTAAGTGAATCATAGAAAAAACATTTGAAGTGAATTTTAGAAAACCAATGTTTAATAACTGGTGCTTCTTGCATCAAATGTTTTTGGAACTCAGAAACATTTTATCAAAAATGCTTTTAATCATTTTAAAAGCATTTCCAAACAAGTTTTTTATTGTTTTTAGGCCAAATTATACTAATAGTTTTTTTTTAGGTACTCGTATTTTAAGTTTCATCCCACTAGTTTTTGTTTTTTTTCCCTTATTGTTTTATTCCGTTAGCAATAGTCCAATCTTCCAAAGGAAGCAACAGCTTCCAAATTGAGAAACACTTGAATTTTGTATGCCAAACTCTTGATGTTCAAGATTAGCTTTTGTGCTGAAGCATGTTTCAAATTATACATTTCATATTTTATTTTTCAGGATTGATAAAATGTAGTAAGAGAATTTGAAGCTCAAAAATGACTATTAAAACATAGGAGACACAAAATGGATATACGGATTAGTTTTGTTTATAACCATTATTTTTTGTTACAAGGCGCTAAAAGTCATGCATGGTAGCTCTAATTGATTTTTAAACCTTGAATCGAAAAGTTCTCAAACTTTAACATGATTAAAGCCACACTCAGTCTATCATGAGCTGGAATTCTGAAAAAAAATAAAAATAAAATAAAAAATAACATTATGAAATGATTGATGTAGCTCAGAGAAATTTGAAGAACAAGTCAAAAAGCACAAATCAGGTCAAAGAATCAAAGATTTGCAAATATGAGCTTTCGAGTTCAATTTGGGCCCATGACCCATCATTTCGAAGAGAACGGCAACACACATTAAACTCATCATTCTGTTTGTGACATATGGGTTTTTCAGCTAAATGTTGTTGTTTATAATGTTTATATTAGGGTTTTAAGGACCTTCAGGACGTTTTCGGCCAAAATGTATTGTTTACATTCAAGGATGTTTTTGGTATTTTATTATGGTTTTTTTTTTTTTTTTTTTTGGAGAACGTATTTTATTAGGGTTAAGTTACATTATAAATAGAATGTTTTGGTTTTAAGTTTGTTATCTTAGTAATTATGCAATATTAAACTTTTGAGATTTTCTCATACCTTGTGATGGATTTCAGTGTTCTTTAAGATTAACGTTGTTTGATCTTCACTCTATCACACTGCATCCATGATATTATTCACAAAATGGATGAAAGCATCAACTAATTAGTTAACGAATTGAACAATATGGAACAAAACGAAACTACAAGGATGAAAATGCAGAAGTCAATAAATTACCTAACTAGTTGAGTGAAAGTCCGGAAAAACTACCAGAACCATTATGCAAAACTGGCCTTCTTTGAATGTTTTATGCCGGACCGTCTACACACATATATATGTGGATGCAAATTTCTGTCTTCTCCTTCTTGGACAAAATTGCACCTGCAAAACAAATCACACATTTGGTCAAGGCCAAAAAGCCTCACGTGCCCACGATGAATGGGGGCTGCTTTGGCCGAAGAACCTCCGATGTCAAAGTTAGAATTTTGAGGGAAAAGTGTTTGGAGAATTATGTAAAGTTTTGCAAGAGACTTGGAAGTAGTTTTTTGAGAGAATGGAGAGCTATTTATAGGGATATGGCCGGCCCTATTAGGAGAATAGGGACCGGCCATTTGTGGTATTTTTTGGGTGTAATTTGTAGTTAATTAGTCATTAATAGATTAATTAGGTAATAAATCCATTAATTGACTAATTAACATAATTTAAAAGAAATGTTTTGGGGGTTATGGAATAATTACCTTGTGAAGAATATAGGATGAGGGTGGATGAAATACTTTTGAATTTGTTACCTATTTTGGGCACTTTTGACTTGGTTGAGGGATGTTTGCTCGCTGCTCACGCATAGGAATCCCGGTATGCCTCAAGGGTATTTTTGTCCTCTTCTATCCAAAAATCCACATGTTGCCTTGTGATTATTTTTGGCTCCACAAATGCCCCCACACCAGTTAGGTTGCTTGCAGAGAAGGGCAACAGGTGTAGAGATTTTCTTGCTTTAGGAAACTTTGGACTACTTCCTATTTTGATGTAGATTCCCTTTTTAATAGGAAATTAGATCTTTCTAGGAAAGGGAAATAAATTTCTCTTAAAGCCTATTTAAGTCCACCTTAAGTGGGTTATTAAATCAACTTTGAAGAGTGATTGATTCTACCCTACAAGAGAAAGGGAGCTTAGAGGATATTTATTCCCCCTCTTCTAGCAATCTTCTACATCTTGCTCATGCAAAGGACCGTCTTTCGTTGATTTCTTCGTTTTCTCCGTGCCGCACTGATGTAAGAAAATTTTCATTTTTCTTGTCTTCTTCGTAGATAGTGATGTCACAAGGCAGCAGTCAGGGTAGTGCGACACGTCGGCTGGTAGGGGTCAGGAGTCGGCTTGGCATGGGCCAAGGGGGTGGTTTGGTAGGGGCCATTGCTTGTGCTGCTCGGCTTGATTGAAACCAAGGATTGGCTCGGCATGGGCCGAGGAGTTGGCATGGCATGGGCAACGGTTTAGGCTGCCACGTCTGGGCTGCTTGCCAAAAATGATGAAATTGCTTGAGTTTGATTTCTCAGTTATCATAGATGGAGCTACCAATATCAGAGTTGCTGAAGATGAAGTGTCGGATGAGCGAACTGTTAAGTGTAAAAGCGGCTGCTGCCCCCTAACCATTTGTTGCCTAGTTGATCTTCAAGCATTCGAACTTTTGAGCTATATGGCCTTTTCGCATTGGAGAGCTTACCCAGATGGGTGTCGGGGATTTAATTTACCATCTTGCACTGGAGAACAATTAGTTTAACCTTTCACACTGGAGAACAATTAATTTACCCTTTCGCACTGGAGATCAATTAATTTATCTTCTCGCACTAGAGAACAAACCCATATGGGTGTCAGGGAATTGGTTTACCCTCTCGCACTGAAGAGCAATTTATCCTCTCGCACTAGAGAGCAAACCCATATGGGTGTCGGAAAATTGGTTTACCCTATCGCACTGGAGATCAATTAGTTTATCTTTTCGCGTTGGAGAGCAGACCCTTTTGGGTATCAGGGAATTAGTTTACCCTCTCACATTGGAGAGCATGGAAATCATTGTCATGAGTGCAGCTAAGGAAAGCTAGACTGCTGGGACACCCGAAATAATCCTTAGCATGCCCCTGGTTCTTGGTAGTTGGGTTGGTGTATCCTTCTGGTACTCGTCTGCCCCCGGCATGTCATTAGGCTGAGCTGCTACATTTGTCGGAATATAAGTAAGTCTTTATATCTAGCAATCTATATGGGGTAGTCTCGTCTGCTTGATCTTGTCATTGAAAGATGACTCGCTTATGTTGGTCATGTCTCAATGGAGCGCCTTCTCAATAGCTTCGTTGCGCGGGAAATTACGCATTCTCTCGGTAAAGAGCCTTTATACTTCTTCCTGAATTTGCCTTTGTTAGGGTGGCAGAGCTTTCGGCTGCCCCCGGTCGTGACCTGTTGGTCTAGGCTACTATTTCATGTGTTCGACTCGTCTATGCCATGACTGCAGTGGGTGTGGTATGTTCCTAGCAGGCGAGCAAGTAACTCGCAGGCTGCTGGTTGAACTTGAACCGAATTGAGTGACTGCTTCTCTCTGTCCTCTGTGCTGCTTACTCCGATGTGAGGTGGAGGATGCTCCTTGCGGGCCTTGCCGTGAATGAACACTTCGCCTGGAAGGCTGTTCATGTTGATTATCGGAGTGTGGCCCCAACCCTAAGTGTATGTTTGTCCATGGGCCTAACGAAGAGTGCATGCGCTAAGACGGAAGTATACGCTATCTTAGGGGTCCAGTAGGGAGTGTACTATGTTAGAACGCTCGGTTCGTGACTGGTCAAGTGGCTGCTTGCCAGGACGCTGGTGGAGAGGTTCGTCTGCCCTTGTCCTTCTTCAGGACACCTCGTTCGGAGCACGTTGGATCTCAATGCGTTGCAAGAGTTGATTCACCAAGGTTGTCAGTTGTGCAAGGGCATTCGTCATTTAGATTGGAAAAGCTTGGAAGAAATATGCCTCCTTGAGCATTGGAAGTATGGTAGGCTCTGGCCACGAGATTTGAATTGGGAAATGTTAAATCCGTAGAGAAACGAGGTGAAAATGCCCCCGGCTAGATGGTTGAGATAGTTTTGGGTCGATTTGGGCTGCTTAGAATGCCACGGGAGCAGGCTGGGCCACGGGAGTGGGCTAGGCCGCAAGAGCAAGCTAGGCCACAAGAGTGGGCTACTCGGCGTGTGATGCACGCGGGTGCAAGGCTTGGGCTCAGCTTGGCAACGCGTTAGGCGTGGAGTGACATGGCTTAGGTCATGGCCTTAGTGTCGTGAGCTGCCTTGGATGGCATGGCTCATGCCATGGTGGTGACACTATGAACCTCGCCGCGGGTAGCTATCATGGTAGCCACCGCGGTGGTTCCCGTGGTGGAAACTCGTGGCGGTGGTGCCACTCCACTTGTTGTCACATTTAGCCTCGTGGATCGCCGTGGTCCCATCTCTGGAATGTTTAAATTTTCATTTGTTGACTTTTCTAAATTTCTAGCCATCGTACTTCTCTTTTATGTTTTATCAAAGAATTTTTGCAAATAAAAAATTCTAATAATAAGAACGTACGAAAAATCTACAAATGGACAAGAAAATAGAAAACCTTGGATGCGAGAGTCTTCTACGAGTGTGGGACTCAACTCTCAATGAAAACACCAATTTGTGGATGCAAATTTCCGCCTTCTCCTTCTTGGACAAAATTGCACCTACAAAACAAATCACACATTTGGTCAAGGCCAAAAAGCCTCATGCGCCCACGATGAATTTGGGAGGGGGGTGGGGAGGGGGAGAGGGGGCTTTGGCCGAAGAACCTCTGATGCCAAAGTTAGAATTTTGAGGGAAGAGTGTTTGGAGAATTTTGTAGAGTTTTGAAAGAGACTTGGAAATAGTTATGAGAGAATGGAGAGCTATTTATAGGGATATGACCGGCCCTATTAAGAGAATAGGGACCGGCCATTTGTGGTATTTTTTGGGTGTAATTTGTAGTTAATTAGCCATTAATAGATTAATTAGGTAATAAATCCATTAATTGACTAATTAACATAATTTAAAAGAAATGTTTTGGGGGTTATGGAATAATTACCTTGTGGAGAATATAGGATGAGGGTGGATGAAATAGTTTTGAATTTGTTACCTATTTTGGGCACTTTTGACTTGGTTGAGGGATGTTTACTCGCTGCTTGCGCGTAGGAATCCCGATATGCCTCAAGGGTATTTTTATCCTCTTTTATCCAAAAATCCACGTGTTACCTTATGATTATTTTTGGCTCCACAATATATACAGACATATAAGCTTTAAGCATTTATCCAATGTTATCTTCTTTTATAAACGATCACGATAGTAGGACTGGGATACATAGATATATATATATATATATATATATGTATGTATGTATGTATGTATGTATGTATGTATTCTACTTCGATAGCAGATAAACAAAAATCAACTTAGGGTGCTTGGAGATTTGTTGACGCAATAAAATCTGATGGTGCTGTCCACACATTCATTTTTATTTTTTACGTATTCTCTCAATTTCTGAGTTATCGAATTGAATTAATTGAAGAATTTAAAAGATATAAATTAATAAAAAGTGTGTAGAATGTAAAAAGGGATAACATGAGCCCATTAACCTATCACCCAAATAAACCCCGTACGTAGTCACGCTATACTGTTCATTGTTGGACGTGCAAGCATGATCAAACATTTTGTGTACCATAAGTGTGTCCATACTATTTGTGACGCTAAAACACAAAGAAGAAAAATTTGTAGCAGAATCATACTACGTCATCATCATGATATTATACTAAGAACGCTCAAAGAATGACATAATATTAAAAATGAAAATATATTTTCTTTATTAAATTTCAAGACACGTGTATTGGAACTACACAATAAAATTTTAAACATAAACAACCCACGTCAGCATAACAAAGTTCCTCTGAAACACTCACTAGGGCTTAAACTCATATGTAACGGAGTCTATATATTCCAGCATGTGCTTGTCTCTCTCCTTATTTTAGAGTGCGCATTAACCGACTGCCTGAATTACTCGTGAAAATCAAAGAAAGTTGAGCTTTAACCAACGGAAGGCCCTCTAAAATAGATAGAATCTTGTTAGCCAATTAACTTCCAGCTTCGATTTGTCATGCACACTCAATTTTTCCAAATAACCGCACCCGTAAATGAATAAAAAATAAAATTAAAAAAAAAAAACCATTCACGTTGAGAACCTCATTGCCTCATAAAAAATTCCCCCCTAGGTGAACATTATTAATTCACCCAAACTGCAGATTGTGTTTCTCCCTAGAAACATGGCTTGGTCTTCGTCCACAACATTCATAACCTTTTCAATCATTTTTTTCACCTGCGTAACTCTCACGAATGTTGTTCATTGCTTGACAGCGCAAAAAGTCATTGATTCACCCTTATTGACTCAGAAGATTCACACGAACCGCACGCTTAAGGTTGACATCAATGGCAAGGGAGATTTCACATCTGTTCAAGCAGCCATTGATGCTGTTCCTGAAGGCAATAAGCAGTGGATCATCATCCATGTTAGGAAAGGAGTGTACAGGTAATTTAACCATCAATGATTCACTTTGTTAATTGTGAAATTAAAGCAAAATTAGCTATACATCATGAATAATTAACAAGTTTAATTATGTTATTTAAATTATATGTTTTGGCTGCCAGAGAAAAGGTCATCATACCACGTAATAAGCCCTATATCTTCATGAGAGGAAATGGGAAGGGGAGGTCAGCCATTGTTTGGTCCCAAAGCTCTTCGGACAATGTTGAATCTGCTACTTTTAGTGTCGAAGCTTCCCATTTCATTGCTTTCGGGATCAGCTTCAAGGTTCATCTTCATTCCCTTTTTTGTGTATATGTATATTTATATATTACGAAATAGGTCCTACAAAAACGTACATCAAAATGATTGTCAAAAGCATGTGTCTCCAATCCTAACCCACATATATATAAATATGACATTATTCTGTAGATCTAATAGATACATAAAATTATGCAATGTTTTGCAGAATGAGGCCCCGACCGGTGTGGCTTACACCTCCCAGAACCAGTCAGTTGCCGCATTTGTAGCTGCAGACAAAGTTGCATTCTACCATTGTGGATTTTACAGTACCCATAACACCCTCTTCGATTACAAAGGCAGACATTACTATGATAATTGCTACATCCAGGGCTCCATTGACTTCATCTTTGGACGCGGTAGATCTGTCTTCCACGTACGTAGTACTTGTACTTAATCACCTTCTTAATTAATTATGAAAACTGTTATTAGCGCTTTAAAAAGATCAGTCAGCACGTATCGAGGTGCATTGAATAAGACTAATTAATTAACCATGGATGCATCCATCAATGCAGAGCTGCGAGGTCTTTGTGATCGGAGACAAGAGGGTGTCGATCAAAGGGTCCGTGACAGCTCAAAATAGGGAGACTGAGAAGGAGAACAGTGGATTTGTTTTTAACAAGGGCAAGCTCTATGGTGTTGGTGACAGTGTGTACCTAGGTAGGGCAAAGGGTGCTTTCTCCAGAGTGATTTACGCAAACATGTACCTCTCCAAGACCGTCGTGCCACAAGGTTGGACCAACTGGAGCTATTCCGGCACAACTGAGTAAGAAACATGCACCCAAATAATTGATCAAACACACATGTTTGCATCTAAAAATATTCCGATTTAATTTATGATTTAATTTGTTGTGCATGAAATGAAATCTGCAGAAACCTATACCATGCCGAGTACAAGTGCAAAGGGCCAGGAGCAGAGGCTACAGGGCGTGCCGAATGGGCGAGACAACTCACCGAAAAAGAAGTTGCACCCTTCTTGTCTATCGACTTCATCAACGGCAAGGAATGGCTGCCGGTTTGGCTTTGAATTAATTAATGTTCATCGATCGTTAGCCGGGGGCCGAGCTTACATCAATGATGAATGCAAGAGCCGATCATATGTTTGATTAATAATTTTCTTTCCCTACAAATGTAAAACTGCATGTTGTTGTATTAATCAAACTTACATATTCAGATAATATATGTTTCTGTCCGAATCCAATCAAGGCTACAATCTGACCGACTACTGCATGTCTAGAAAAATGAAATTTCTCTCTTATGTGTTGAATTTGGATAGCATTTGTGCTTAATTATTAGGTGAATTTGGATAGAATTACTAAACCGCTTGAAAATTGTACAATGTCGGCAACTGTTCAAACTTAATTTGTTGTTTAATCATGAGAAAGTTGATCTTTCCATTAATTTTACGGATTATTTGCTTCTTGCATGCCCTTCTTCGTATTCGCTTGTGCCAAAGCTAGACATATTGAAAACAAAGTGTTTGCATGGAAGAAGTAAATAAAAGGTAATACCTATGGCACGTTACAGGTCTTCATTTATTCTCTAGTAGTAAAAGGTAATACAATTTCTATGCCTGTAATCTTACACGACTTTGCATGATAGCGTAGCATATAGCTGCAATTGGGAGTTAATATCCACCACCAATTCCTCCCCCAGCACCGCCACCAACTCCTCCTCCAACACCACCACCAACTCCTCCTCCAACACCACCACCTGCACCACCCCCAAACCCTCCACCAGCACCACCTCCGCCGCCAACTCCTCCTCCAACACCACCCCCACCGCCAACTCCTCCTCCAGCACCACCACCTCTGCCACCCCCAATGCCTCCACCAACACCTCCGCCTACACCACCTCCCCCACCTTTGCCTCCACCAGCACCTCCACCTACACCACCTCCGCCACCAACTCCTCCTCCAACACCACCACCTCTGCCACCCCCAAAGCCTCCACCAGCACCACCTCCACCGCCAACTCCTCCTCCAGCACCACCTCCGCCGCCAACTCCTCCTCCAGCACCACCACCTCTGCCACCCCCAATGCCTCCACCAGCACCTCCGCCTACACCACCTCCCCCACCCTTGCCTCCACCAGCACCTCCACCTACACCACCTCCGCCACCAACTCCTCCTCCAACACCACCACCTCTGCCACCCCCAATGCCTCCACCAGCACCTCCGCCTACACCACCTCCCCCACCTTTGCCCCCGCCAGCACCTCCGCCTACACCACCTCCCCCACCTTTGCCTCCACCAACACCACCTCCTCTTCCACCACCAACTCCGCCTCCGACACCACCTCCTTTTCCACCACCAACTCCGCCTCCAACACCACCCCCTCTTCCACCACCAACACCACCTCCCCCGCCAGCTCCGCCTCCAACACCACCTCCCCCGCCAGCTCCGCCTCCAACACCACCCCCGGATCCACCTCCTACACCGCCGCCTTTGCCACCACCAACACCACCTCCACTTCCACCACCAACTCCACCTCCAGCACCACCCCCAGATCCACCTCCTACGCCGCCACCTTTGCCACCTCCAAAGCCCCCACCTGCACCACCTCCACTTCCACCACCAACTCCACCTCCAGCACCACCCCCAACACCACCTCCAAAGCCACCACCAGCACCTCCTCCTGCACCACCTCCACGTCCAATTCCACCACCTCCGCCAGCCCCACCACCCAAACCACCTCCTAGGCCTTCTGAAACTGTTTCTTTCTCAATCTTACGACACTCAGCTATTGCTATCACCACTACAAACATCACAGCAAACAACCCAACGTACTTAGAATACTTCCCCATGTTTCCCCAAATAACAAATAACAAATAAGTTAAAGAGAGATCGACATATAGGAAGCGGGGATCGTGAACTGTTTGGTTTGATAAACTTCGGTCACGAGCATCGAATATTTATAGTGGTGCAAGCAGGCATTGGAGTACAATACTGTAGTTCAGGAAGAACACAATTACATAAATGCATGCAGTTGGATGCTTAAGTTGTGGACTAATTTCTACGAACCATGATTAATGAAATGATGCAAAATTCAAACCCCATTTGACAAATACTCATAATTAGCCGGTGCAACCATAATTTTGTACGTAGTCCCTGCCACTGTCTGTCCCTGTGGTGTCCCATCAGCTGTGCTCAACCACTAAGCCTGGTAGATTATACAAGGCATGATAGTCTAAATATACCCCTGGTACTGTATATTATATTAGGGACATATAGAGGGCTCAGTTGTAATAACACTGGAAATAGCTACCTAATAGTAAATATCCATATGATTTTGCTAGCAAAAAGAGAAGAAAATCCATGTGACTAGTTTAGTCAACTTGATTAACTGGACCACCGACAACACTTCTGTTGTGTAAAATGGGATTTGCATGGCACGTAAACATCATCTAACGATCTCAAAGGATTAGATCAATTGTCAAGTTGAATCTGGATTAGTTGAACTTTTGAAGAAATTCAGCTGTCGACTTTAAAACTCCACCTCTCACTTACAAGTGAAAATGAATATTGATGAAATTGAGGTTTCACCATAAAAACAATTGGCAATATGGGGAGTAGCCCAAGATCATATAAGCACATAGCAAACCTTGTCCCTCACCGATGTGGGACAACTCTCAACAAATATCAGTACACCATAATACTAAGTGGCTTAAAACTCCACTTATTCACAACACTTGAGGCTTCCCTTTGATAGGATTCTGTGTACTTGCGGACTCAACACGTTGAGCTGGTGATGTGGCAATGCTGATTAGGAGGAATTGGGGGTTGGCTTATCAGATGAGGTTGTTAGTTAGTTAGTTAGTCGGTGGCTTAGAGGATAAGCTACCTAGTTACTATATTAGGGAAGTTGTAAAAGGAAAGTGGTTGTTGATGTTGTGATTGATTGTAACAAGAAATGCACCATTACTGCTACATTGAGGAAGACGTAGAGCTTGGGTTGTATCACCCTTGGGTAGTGTAATCACTGATAGGTCAAGCTTAATACGGAAGCTTATGTGAAAAAAGGACGAAGCATCGATTTTGCCTAATCTAAGTTTTATTTGATCCAATTAAACTCTCAGTTGACCTAATTAAAAACTGTATTGATTTACACTTTGCACCCTAGGGTTCAGGTTTAGTAACAATTTGATCCGTATCTTTTTTATTTTGATAAAAAAATAAAAAAATAAAAAAAATAAAAAAAAAAGGCCAACCATACAATTATAAATTGGCACATATGGCCCCCTTGTTCATTTGTCTATCAAGTTGGGCCTAGTTTTAGATGTGGTTTGAAGGCTTGACTAAACAAACCGTCTATTTATTTGTATCAGTTGATTAACTATGGGCATTTTGATAATTATTTTGTTTTTAGCTTTTAGTTTTCACTTGTTTGAAAATAGAAGATTAAAATATTGTTTGATAACTACTTTTAATTTTTAATTCTTACAAAATAAAAAGTAAAAACTTGAAAGTAGTTTTCAAATTTTTTTTTTTTTTGTTTTTGAACATTGAAGGTAGCTACTAAACAAGATTTCAGTTTTCAAAAAGGTGAAAACCAAAACTAAAAGTGAAATGAGTATCAAACGGCCCCTAAATGGTCTTAGTTTATATTGATTTTTTATAGAGATAATCTTCACATAGTGATTTATAATATGACCGGTTCGAATTATAAGCACGAAGTTCTGTGAACCGGGCCAATTTTGAGAAGAAATTCCTACTCATCTTTTAGTAGTCTAAGTAAAATTATTTTATTTTTTTAATTGGAAATTAAATTGTCATTGACTCCAAAGTATATGTAATCGACCAACAACAAATATAACACTCTTTGGTTACCCTTTAGTACTACAATTCACGATATTCCTCTTTATTTGTAAGGTGAGAATTTTTAAGTTCAAATCTTTTGAATAACGAGTTTAATACCAATTTAATACACACCCTTTAGTGTAAATAAAAGGTTGATAAAAAGCAAAAAAAAAAAAAAATATCACACTCTTGGGATTATTGACTTTACACCCAATATTAGGGCTGAATAGCCATGATTGCCCAATCTAATTCTTGTTGGGCCATTATGAAATTCTAGCCCGCTATTGACATGCTCCTCAGCCCCCAATTCTCAGCCACCGCCCGTCACCACCACTTTCAAGTCTTCAATTCTCAAACGAGGGCAAAAGCTAGGGTTTTTACCAAATTCCTTCAAAAATACAGAAGGGGGTTTCAAATTTCAGTTTCTGAATCGCGAGAAGCACACGAAGAAACCGCAATCGAAATCGAAGAATCTGAAAAAAATGGAGGGAGGTGGAGAAGGAGTGGAGATGGTGGTGGACTCCAAGGACTTGCAGCAGCAGAGCAAAGCCTTCGATAAGCTCACTGACCGTGTCGAAGATCGCCAGCTCGATTCCACCCGCGTCCAGGAGGCCATGGCTTCCATCGCCGCCTCCTCCGAAGCCGACAGGAATGCTATGCGATTGAGGTCGGTATATTCCAATTTACTAAACTTGTATTTATCAAAATTTTCAATCTTGAATTAACTTATGATCGAGTTTGATTCGTATGCTATTAAAAGATTAAATTTTCTTTGTTACTCAATAGTAAGGGTTTGAAAGCAATAGGTTCTTTTTTTTTCTTTTTTTTTTTTTTTTTTGTATATACAAGCGATAATGGGGAGGGGAGAATTGAACTCGGGACCTCGAGCTGAATGCTCTTAACCAAATGAGTTACTAGCCCGTTGCGAAAATAATTGTTAGATCCACTTAAAAAGCACCAATTTGAAGAGAATAAAGGCTGAACACGACTGTCATTACACCCGACGTTAATAGTTAATAGTTGATAGGTGATGGATTATTTTTTATACTGTTCGATTCTTGAACTGTTTCTCACTAACATTAACAATTGTCGTCGTGAAATTTGTATAAAATTGTTGACTTGATTTGGGGTTTTGGATAGAACTGAAGGTGGGGGTAGCAGTAAATTTACATTTTCGATGGTGTGAATTGTAGTAACTGGATCTTATGATGTTCAACATAAGCATAAGATGAACTTGTTATTTGTTGAGACTGGCATGCCCATGTTGTAAAGCTTGCTTCGTTACAATTTACAGGGAGAAGGAATTGGCTGCAGTGAAGATCAATGCAGGCGATGTTGACATAATCGCAAATGAACTGGAGTTGGACAAGAAGGTAGCTGAGAGGACTTTGCGGGAGCACAAGGGTGATGCCGTTGCTGCCATTCGACACTTGCTTCGCTAGAAATGAATTCCAAAGTATGATAAGAATTTGGGTTTCTTTTTTGCTTCAAATTTTGCATCCTCAACGCTTTCAGATATATTCAGATATTGAATGACAATTACGTTGTTGTATTGTGAGTTGCGAAGATAAATTATTCAGAAACATGCACCTTAGTGACTCATTTCATGTTTGGCATCAGTTGAGTTAGATTTATTTCTTTTTCGGAAACAATTGGTGACGGGGGAGGCTGGGGAGGGGGAGTCGAACATAGGCCCTCGTGTACAATGCGAGGATGAATAACCAACTAAGCTACAAGGCACTTGCGACTTCAACTTTTTTACCGCTTAACAGAAATTGTTAGTCACCAAGAGGGAGCCTTTACCTTTAGACCAGTGGCAGGAGTGGCCATCCTAATCCGAAGATAAGATTCCATGACAATTATAAAGTGTGTTCATTTTCCAGCCCATATTTGTCTGTTACTATCATATTATGTGGTTGGCCTAACCCTATCTTCAAAGTAAACTTCTTTCTCGAAACCTTTTCTGCTGCGGTGGATATTATCAATTTGTTGGCACAAATTAGAGAATTCCTCTGTTGACCTGCAACATTAATACCAATGTGGTTTTGCAAAGGTAAGTCGTGCGCAGATGATTTCTGACCGTTGATGAACTGTGGGTTCCTATTCGTAAATGGTCAAATCTCTCGTTGTCCTGTGAGCAGTGCCCTGTGTAGCACTGCTCATCCACTGTTAGAGTGGCACAAAACCGATCGAACCATTTAAACCTTATAGCACTACAAAAAAAATAAAAATAAAAGTATTTTTGGACCGAATTGAACCAAATTGCACCTGGTTTGGTTTAGCCTGCATAAAAACGCTCTAACTCGAGCCGAATCTAGCCGAATGATTCAATGGTGGTTTGGTTTGGTTTTGGTTTTGGTTTTTTCATTTTGCGCTCAAATTGAATCAAAGAGCACCGTTTAACCGTTAGTTTGACCACATTTTAGTGGTACTTGTTTTTAACAAGTAACAACCATTGCAAATCACAACATCGACAAACCACCCATTGAATTTCCAACTTTATTCCGCAAAAGATCATCCCATCTAAAAATGGTAAAAAGTAAAAGTAATAGAGATAGTAAATAATGCAAAGAGAGATTGATCACTCTATTTACTCAAATGAATAGACTGACCGGCTGCCAAGTTTTTTTTTTTTTTTAACCCTCATTTTTTTACATTTTTTATAAATCACAAAAACTAGTGACATATTATCATGTGATCCAATCCAACCGACATGACTTCCTCTCGCACTGCACCCACACATTAACCATCACACAACCAAACCCATCAACAGTTTTAATACGACATGCCGTTTGTGCCATCTGACTTTCCAACTTTGTGGTTCCAATACGACATGCCGTTTGTGGGCTGTCTCTGGCTAATTTACCCTTTTTGTCACTGTTCTGCTTCAATTCATCCACACAGTTGTAGGGAAGTGAAAACACTGGTGCAGCATAAAGATCCAGCTGGGAGGGGCTACAATTCTTTCGGGGTGTTATCACCTGCGGCGGTACGCGCTGCTTGGAACTGAATAGTGTACTGTCTCTGCAGGTCTCTGAGCCTCTCCAGCAGTTCTTGAAATGTTGGCCTGGCAGCTGCATCACTGGTTTTCATTCAAGTTGGAATATCAGCACATTAGCCGTTTTACCAAAGTTTTGACTTAAAAATTTGAGGGGCCGTTTGATAACTATTTCGTTTTTAGTTTTCAGTTCAACTTGTTAAACACCATACAGCATTGAATAAACAATTAAGCTTGACCTTCTGATGACAACAAACGCATGCCAACCACCCTTTACCAATAAATGATAGAAACCCACCCACAAAAATCAGACTGAATACCTTTTGACAACAATAAAATATCTCTAATTATATGGCTAACACCTCGGCAAATCAGTGGGCCGTACTCTTGTGACCGATATCACTTTTAAACAGAGTTGATGGGAGGGGGCAAAGTGAGACGAGAACTGAGTTTCATCTTTCAGGGTGAATTTAATCCACGAATCTAATATATGAAATGAACCGAGCATGGAAAGAATTACTACCTCTGCCAGCAGCTCTCAATCAAAGAAGTCCATTGTGGGTCCACATCCTTCGGGATCTCTAACCTTTGGTCCATGAACCCTACAGCTCCAATCACCTACAAGTACCCTAAATAAATTGTTGTTCATACATACACACAGCATATTTGAAAAAGATGCGACCAAGATATTTTTCCCAAAGAAAACAATACCTGCATTGAGTTCAGATTATCCCAAGGGATCTTCTCAGTAGCAAGCTCCCACAATATCACCCCATAGCTGTATATATCAGACCTGTTTACATCCGAAGTTCCAAACATCACGAAGAGATAAATGTAGTTTAGAGAAGCCGTAGAAGGACAGAGAATATTTAAGGGAAATATTCCAGATGAACAATGGCAACATACTTCTCGTCTGAGGGTTCATTACGTAGAACTTCTGGTGCCATCCATTGAGGCTACAAATGAGAAAATTGGCATATTAAAGTGAGAACCTCACATGGTAACATTTCGACTGATTGGTTTAATATATAGTAAAGAGGATATAGTGGTGTGAGTTGAAATACCGTGCCCTTCCCAGTCTTGGTTGTGAGAAATGTTGCATGCTTAAGACGTGAAAGACCAAAATCACCAACCTGTTCAGATAACAACAAATGGGTCATTGTTTAACTTGATCAAACGGCTGTAAAAGCACAAGAAGAAAAACTCATGGAGAAGGATTTAGAAATAGAAACGTGGCGGATGACAGACCTTGACCGTCCAGTTCCTATCAACTAGGAGATTTGATGACTTCAGATCTCGATGAATGATAGGTGGGTTGAAATGATGAAGATAATTCATGCCTCGTGCCTGTGGAAAGGTAGTGAGATGCAAAATCCTAAGAGACTAAAACATTACAACAGAAAAGAAAAGAAAAGAAAAACAACATATAACAAAATTCCCAGATCATCTTGCTTCTTTCTCAAGGAGAAAGGGGGTGGGGTACTAGATCTGTAATCATATAATATATATATATATATCATTTTTGTATTGTTACTCAATACTCACTATATCCATCGCCATAAGAACACGTCGTCTCCAGTCTAGTTTTGATGTGTTCCTTTGTAATAAGCGAAACAAACTTCCACTGCATGAAAAAAATATTGATACAAGAGGCACGGTCAGCTCAGAAGTACTTTAGAATGAAAATATGCATGAAATACTAATACACTGGTTGAAATGATAAACCTGAATATAAATACTGGCAAAGATAGATATTTCAGAAAGGGAAGTTTAGAACCAACCGAGGGAGGAATTCAGTTACGATGCAGAGACGCTGAGGTGAAGTCACAGCTCCCATAAAAAGCAGAACATTTGGATGTCGAAGCCTTTTCATGAGAGACACCTTGATAAACAATACCAAATTGTGATATCAGTGTTGAACAAAAATGAATGACAATCACAAAGTTAACCATAAAGGAAAAAAGTAAAGGAATATTTTTACAGTATTTCAAACATAATCCCACAGGCTTCAAGAGAATCACACCTCTTGTCTGAAGGAAAATATCACATCTTCTGAATATTCTTGCCTGGAGAATACCTTGACAGCAACATCCTATAAGAGCAAAGATACCATTAAATCACACATGAAGAATACATGCTCAATGTACTCCTAATGCTTCCTCACATTCCATAATCTAAAGGTGATGAACATCCCACATGCATCATTGATATTACTCCTAGTTCGTGTGAATAAATAAGTCGCTCACTTATAGTTATACTGCAAAAATATAATTCAACAAAAAAAAAATTACATGTATCAGAGACTTTGAGTGGTATATATGGCATTTCATCCAATTTCATGCTTTATGCAAAATATGTAGGCATGAAAACCCTATGGTTATGAAGAAATTTGCGGAGCTTTTTTTTTTTACTTCTTGCACATTGAACTGCATTTTGTCTTTCACTAGGGTAACTGGAATTCTTTTACTATCTTTTCCCTTTTTTTATGAAAAGAAGAGTAAATGGAAATCATCACTCGACCATATCATTTTAGTTAAATCTAGAACTATTTTTTTGGGCATCCATTTAAAAGTGAAGATTAACCAAAGAAAGAGTAAAAGAACATACTGATCCATACCACAGACCATGGTATACGGTTCCGCATGATCCTGCAGAATGGAGGAAAACAGCAAATACATGTCAGGAAGAAATTCAACCAAGCAAACCATAAAATCATAAACTTGCAAGAGAAAGGAGCATAAGTTCAAGAGAACTTTTGTTTGGTCAAGATGACCAATTCTAGCTACTGAAAAAAAATGGACATTAGATGAATGTTTTGGAAATTAAAAAGTCATTTACCCATGTCATTAGTGATTCAAAGAAAACAGTAGATGATTTGGGAAAGATCATATATACCTTGGACAATTAACTTAATCACCTTTGCTCATTTGGGTGATTACAGGCATGCTTTACCAACATCAATTAAACAGTTTCCAGAATGAAGAATATCAATAATTCAGAAGCATGACGGTTCACTGGAAATATGATTACCTTGCCCAACTTGTTCTCCAATCATCAAGTCTTCCCATAGGATTTCATAGTCCAGGCTGTCAGTGTCTACATCCACCTTATTCACAGCACTGCTGCTAGCACTTCCACAGCTGCTGGCACTGCTTGTGCTGTTAACATTAAATGAGGAGGTCCAGGATCCTGTGGCCTCATTATTTGGAGTCCGGTTATTTTCATTCACCTGACTTTCTGGTTTTGAACCAAAATAATTCTTCTGATGAGCTGAATCATTCTCGTGTTCAGTATGCAACCAAGGCCAAACAAAACGAGTATTCTTAGCCTCTTGCCCTTCTCGCTCATTTCCTTTCCATGGCCATGATATCCCTTTCTTACCCATCCATGTTTCTGCTTTCGAGGATATCATCATCTGGATCGAAGGTTTTCCTTCACTCTCATCACCAGAATCTCTGTAGGGTTTTCCTGGAGACTTCTCATCAATATTGGAGAATACTCCAAAAGGAGATAGGGGCAAATCTCCTCTAGGTGTGCTAGCCCCACTTGAATTCGCATCCTCCCTATGATCAGAGAGAACACAATCTGAACCATGATCAGAATGATGGCAATCGCTCTCACCTTCGGGATCTATGTTGTTTTCTCCCACCCGAATTTTCGACTTTACTTTGTTGCTCACTTTGGATGCCTGTTTCAGGACTCTAACAATCAGGATACGCTAGTGAATAATAAATCAAAGGAACACGGAAACTATAAGACTAACCAAATTTGTTATTTTGGATGCAATGGCATTTTGTAGAGGCTGCTGAGGATCAAGGCCAAGTTTAGCCGTAACACGAGCTCTAGACCGGCTGTAGCTTGAATCTGATTCTGGGGGCTTTCCTCCTGACATTGGAATCTTAATTTCTCGAAAGGGCCGGATATCACTTGACACGCAAATAATCCCAATAAAAGTGCCATCATCATCATAGAATGGAGTATCTGTTACAACAGCCGTAAACCTCTCCCCAGCTTTGTTCTTGACAGGGAACTGCCCAGTCCAGCTCTCCCCCTTGCTGACACGATGGATTATAGTGTTTGCTACAGCATAGTCTTGAGGATCTACTAAGAGCTCAATGGGACTATGTCCAAGGGCCTCAGCCGCAGAATAACCATATAAATTTTCAGCAGTTTTGTTCCTGCAATATTCAATTTTCCCAAATGCACCAAGTTGATACCTTCTAACACTAAAACCATATTTCAAAGAGGAATTTTTATACGAAAATAATCAAATGCTGATCAATTTAGTTTCATCAACAGAAATTCAGCATCACAACCAACATATATACAGTCAATCTCAATTCAACGAACCAACAATTCACATTTGCAACCAGAGTTGAATTTATATAACCACCCAGTAATCGAATAAATACTAGAAAAATATCAAGCAATTCATGCTAGTGACAGATAAAATTTACCAATACAAAAAAGTAGACAAATGAACATCAAAATCTGCAAAACCAAGCCTTGATTGAGCTACTTACCAGTAAATTATAAGCCCATTGATATCAAATATATGCACAGATTGCCCAATTGACTGCAATATGTTCAGATACTGCCTGTCCGTAAAGTTCACAGCTGAAGGTCCGGTGCTACTGCTTCCTTCACTGCCGCCACCGCCACTGCCTCCAGTGGGAGGATCATGGCTGCGGCTCTCCCTCTGAAGCGGCGAGGAATGCCGAAATGAAGAAGACCCTCTCTTCCAAGCCGCCGCATCGTGACTTCCATTACCAGCAGCACCGCCGCCCCCAGCGACTCTCCTTCTGGGCACAGACGAGAACCTTGAGCGCTGTGGCGAGACGGAGTGGGCCCTCTGGTGCTCTGATTTGACATCCTCAGAGTGCCTGAGCTTGGTCATCTCCTTCTTGAGGTCGGCCTGACCCGCTTCCAGCACTTGGATCTTCTTCAGAAGCTCCTCCGCCGGCGGAGTATCCATGGCAGCACCAAAGCTTGAAGCTTTGCACCAAAACCCACCAACCCAGTTGAAAATCTTCAATGAAATGAAGAACCCAGTTCTGGAAATGGCAGCAAACCGACCTCAAACGGAAGAAGACTCATGGGTTCTCTCAGTTTTCTTCTACTCCAATAAAAAACTTGAAAACAATGGACACCCAGTTGAGATTATGATCTTGAAAGCTATAAGCAAGTATGGGGGTTGAAATTGATAAGACAGACTCAGAGGTATTGATTGATGAATCTCCCTCCCTCTCTCTCTCTCTCTCTCTCTCTCTCTCTCTCTCCAATAACTGCTCTTCTTTTTCCTTTGCTTGTATAATAAGTGCAGTCAATTACTAGCTGATTTGAGAGGTCAAATAACATATTAGCATTCTGCTTTTCATCTTCCTTCTTCTTCTTCACCCTCTCTCTCTCTCTCTCTCTCTCTCCCCTTCCTCTTTTAGGTTTAGCTTATTCCTTCTCTCTCTCTCTCTCCCCTCTCCCTCCCCCTCCTCTTTTAGGTTTAGCTTATTCCTTCTCCTCTCTCTCTCTCTCTCTCTCTCCCCTCTCTTGTTTTTGGGCGGTTAGCTGTTTCCTCCTATTCCCTAATTTTTTTTTTTTTTTTTTATCCCATCATCATCTGAATCTTAACAATTAAGACCAGAAGTTAATTTACATGCTAAATTCTGAAAATGATGATCCACTCGCTAAATACGGGAGTACGAACACCAACCAATCATTGTTAGATAATCCCCTTCCCATGTCCAATCGGAGATCAGCGTCCTCTGCACGCGAGCTGCTGCGTTTAGGTTTTTAACCAGGCTTTGCCTTTTCCCCTAAAAGGCCCTCCAAATTGGACTATTTCCGCTCCTCTTTTTATCCCGCCACCTTCCTCCTCCTTTTTTCGGACTCCATGCAAAAATATTGTACAAAATAAATCCCAAGTGGGCAATGTCCCTTTTCGTCCATTAACTTTCCCTTTATTTTCTGAGTTCTAATTGGTCCTCCCAAATCGGGATTAATATATTGGGATTGGATTAACTTGCGGTTAAGATTACTTCATTTGCAATTGCACATTGTTCATTGAACTGACTTATAGTTCACCTACATTCAAACGAGCTTATAATTAACTTCCCAACTTAATTATGAGCTCGTTTGAATGTGTATTTTAAAATAATTGAAAACATTTTTAGAAAAAATATTTTTGGATTTCAAAAGCACTTTAAGTACTTTTCCAGAATTTACATTCATCTTTACTAATGATTGGTTCTAAAAATATTTTCATCAAAAACACTTTCAGTCATTTCAAAAGCACATCCAAACGAGTTCTATTATGGTAACAAAATTGTGTTTTATCTATGGAAACAAACATATATAATTAAAAAAATAGACGTTAATAGGGGTTGGTTGAGTTGATAAAGATGATTATATTTGCTAGATCAATGATTAAGTTCGAATCCGCTACCAGCGACACCTCCACTTGCGGCATGTTGTAACTTTGAGATGAGGTAACCTCCCCTCCCGCCAACTTTTTTCAACCTCAAAACATGAAAGGACGGATAAGGTTAGGTTTGTGAGCTCATATGAAGTATTTGTGTTCATACGTATCACGAGAAAAGGGCAACCTTGGAGTCTAAATCTAAAAGTTGTCTAATTAATCAAGTGCAATTTTTTGCCTATTTAGGAAAACTGGATCTACCATGGAATTATATGCCGTGAATGGAGAGGGGTATCTGTTGCTTATTTGGCATCACTTTCTCTGAAGACCTTGAAAATTCATTGCATCTATGGCCCTATGGGTTGAAAGAGTGGTGAAACATAACCACTAATTGGGGTTTGACTATGTTCCTTCCTCTTTAAATTTTGCATAATCGGGTCTTGTTTACTCTTTTCTTAAATAAATAATAATGTTTTTATCACAAATGTCTTTGAAATTAACTCACTTCATTAAGATAATTTCTGAAGTTAAAAATTGATCAATGTCATCTCTAAATATGGATGTTGCAAATCAATATCGTCAATCGTTTTGAATTCCGTTGAAAATTTTGTTAGTATGTTGATGTGATACATTGTGGAGCCCTCCACTCCAATATTATAATGTCATGTGGAAAAGAGAAAGTTTTTAATCTCACAAGCTCATCTAACTTCATGCAATTTTATATAAAGTAAAAGTTGTTTTAGTCATGCAGTCTTACCAAATATTTCGTTTGGAGCTTGTGTTTATGTTACATGTGTCTTTTAATCGTACATTTTGAGCTTTACTTTCAACATTTGTGTAGACTAATGTGAGTTATTAATGTTTGTGTTAACAATCATTCACGTGCAAGCAACGTTTAATATTTGTCTTGTATTTATTCTTATTCATGTGCGTAAATAACATTTAGAATTTGTTTTGAGCTAGCGGAATTTAGGACTTTGTTCCTCCTTGCCCTTCAAACTTCCAATTTGGTTTTGACTTCCGTTATGCTTTCAATTCGTGCAAGTGGGAATTCTGTCGTGATCTTTTTATCTAAATCGCGTGCAATGTACATGGCCAACTTCTAGTGGCATATTCATAAAAAAGAAGTACTACATTCACAAATAAAATTGTTAAATAGTTGAAATTATGATAACTGAGTTATGAGAAGAAAAAAATTAAGAGGAATTGAAGCTTGCTGATTTGCAACGAGTTCAAAAACTTTTACTGTCTATAATGGACAGAGTAGTCACTTAGTACTTCGATCTAGTAATATTTCTCTTCACTTCTAAGTGAGAGGTCGTAAGTTAAGTTTGATTATTGCCAAAGGCGAATTTGAATCACAGTATTGCTAGGCCATCGTGAAACTAAGTCATCCTCCTCCCTCACATTTTTCATTTAATCTTTCTCTCTTTATAAAGAAGTCAATACAAGATGTTGACGTAAATATTGTAACCATTCAAATAGAAGTGGAGAATCCTACTAAAATATGGACAAATGAAGGGGAATTGGCACGAACTAAAAGTTTAAGAGATCTCAAAACCAAATTAAAATTAAAAAAAAAAAAACAAAGTAATTAAGACTTGTATGTAATAAGGCATTGCTCAATTATTATTTTTCCTTCCTTAAGCTATGTTTGAGTGAGAAATTTCTATGCCGCATGGAATTGAGGTCAAGTTATTAAACATTATATAATAAGGATTAAAAATACCCTTTTTAAGCATTACAAATGTCTTTGAAAGAGATTTACAAATTCCTAATTTTAATGAGTCATTTATAAATTTTCTTCACATACACTTGTAACGCTTACAAGCGACAATTCTAACCTCTCACATCTATCATTATGTACTTTATTTTTTATGATTTTACGTCAATTTCTTAGAACTTGAAAATCTCACACTTAAATCGTGCTTATATTAGTTTGATGCGGCCAACATTTGTTTCTTTATTTTTCCATTAAAAGTTTTCTTTTTTATAATAGGACACTATCAACTTTGGAAGCAAGCAAGAAGCAAGTTGCACAAAAGTTGTAGCACTAGAACTTGGTTTGCGTGCACAGCACTATCGTGGGCGTGCACGCGCACAATTTTTGGAGTGAAAGAGACAATCGGCAGCAGCAACAAAATATTCTTAATTATCTTTCCTAATTAGAGAATTACCACTATGTATTCTAGTGGTTGGGAATGAATTTCAGATCCGCATATCACAAGGCACGTTTTGGATTCGATTCTAGGCGCTGATGAATCACATCATAGTGATCAGGAGGAGGCTGAAATGCCTTTGTAAGTTTTTCCGACCACCAAAAGGATGGACTGTCGTGGTAAAACCACTAGCTGATCCATTTATAAAAGAAAAAAAAATCTTTCCTAATTAGAGGGGATAATATTATGGATGTGATATTCACACACCCCATTTTACTTCTCACACACTTTTTTAATTTTCGATCGTCGGATAGGATGAATTGAAGAAGATAAACGGACAGAAATTATCAAAAGGTGTGTGAGAAGTAAAATGAAATACGTGAATAGCACACCCCTAATATTATCATTAGCAAACAGGACAAGTGACACTTCCATTATTACCATTATTAAGCTCTTAAACTTTACCATAAAAAAAATTGACCACCCCAATCTATGCCCTCTAAAATATCACTATCTCAATAACAAAGCCAGCTCTTATAAGGCTCATGGTGACCTATCAAGTTGACTTAATTAATTAGGCATACTAACTATATCCATTTCTATAATAAATTAAGTAATGACCTACTTGGACTTCGATACCAACGCTTGCTTTATTAAGTTAAGATCTTAAATTTCAAATTTTGTCTTTTTTTTCTAGTCACATTTGGTGCCTAGGAATAGACTGGATCGAATAACCCCGAGTTCTGAAGTTTATTAAGTTACATGAATTAGATGGATTAAGAATCCGCTCTTCTGCCCCCCCCCCCCCAGCCTAAGAAGTTGGGTTTGCCAACACAACATTAGGGTCGTCCACTTCGTTATGTGTTGACCTTGGTTAGGGATTCATTTTTAGAAAAACTAATGAAAAATGCTTGAAAACTTTGAGTTTTAATGATAACGACAAAATAAAAGGTAAAGTAAATAATACTAGGTTTGACTTTTTTGTGTAAAAATATAAATTTTGTTAAAATGAACAATACCTTGGACTTTTCGTTAAAACTCCCTTCATTTTTTTAGAGACCATGTGTTTAAACCTACTATTGTGGAGGCATCGTCACCAATTCATCTTCTACCGTCTACTGGACACAACTTAGAAGTTGGCCTCGAGTTTCACCTTCAACATAACCTATGGCTAGGATCTAGATTTAATACACTCTTTGCTCGATGAACCGACAATTAACCACAGCTCCTTTGCCAGGAGAAAAAACTTACTTGCAAAAGTATCATATCTTTTACTTCTCACATTGCGTATCTGAGATCGAGAGAACGCAGAAAATGGAGACGTGAAAGCTTTTCTCCATCAGAAAATGAGAAATAACAACAAAGGGTATCGGCCATCCATCACCATCTCAAACATCAATCCACTCACCCCATTAAAGCATCAACAATATGGGGCAATTTCGACCGATGAGATGATAAGCAAGTTCCAGAATCCATCCAGCCTGAGAAGAGGGGATAATTGTGGTGCAGAGGTGAGCTGAATTGGTGTTGTCCAACGCCGGTCTTTGGTCGCTTGCTAAAGTGGGAAGAAATATGTTCTGTGTAGTACAGTAAAAAAGAATCCGGCGGCTTTGGTGGTGCCTGTGCAGTTTGTTCTTGGAATAAGGAGCATCCCCTTTTGAAACTGTAAAGTCTTGGAAGTTTGATCAGCTAGTCAATACTATTTGTAGGTCTCCGAGGCATAGGAAGCTCGAGAGTAATTAAGAAATAACATCTTTCGGACTCTCTGATATATTGGACATCACCATTCATGAGCTTTAAAATCTTTCTGCACATGCTCAGTCCTAGTCCCTCCTGAGTCATCCATTGACTGCTATGGAACATGTCTTGAACTAATTGAGGAGGAAGACCCTCACCAGGGCATACCAACCTTCACCATAAACACGGGATTAGTTGTTTAAATATCACAACGGTAAGAAGAAAAGTGACAATTTTAAGCGTTGCAATTTGTAAGTAGTGCCCAACAAGACTAGCAATTACTGTGAAGAAAGCTGGGAGAGAGAAATTGCAATTACATGAAGCATACAATCATTATGGTTAGACTACGCCAATAGAAAGTAAGAGGTTCATTAGGTACAAAACCGAACTTTGCATTACTAACTCCTATTCACGAAACCAAGTCATTCAACATACATCAAGTAAGTCACTGGCTCTGAAACCGTGATCATAACTTTCTCCTTTTAAAGCACATAGCATATATATGTTAAACCCTACGCGTTGAACATAATTTCAGCCCACAGGACACCAGGCAAAGTCAGGTTGCAAGGACAAGTTGTGTACATTACTCTGTTATCTCATCCCCATCAACATCCACAACTAATCAAATATTAATAGTGAGAAGACAAACCACCTGAATTCAGTACGAACCAGAGTGATTCCATCAGGTACTTTCTTCAAGATTGGAAGAACATGAATCTCCACCCAGCCTTCAGGAGAGGGTGCATAACGTACCATATTCAATAAGAAATCGGCCAAGATCTGCTGAATTCTCACTTGATCACCATAAACAGCCAATGTTTTGATTTCTTCAGGAATATCCCGAATCAACTGTAGATCTCTTTCTCTCATCAATAACATTACTTGGCTAACAACAGCATTTATGACACCCCCAAGTAAGAATTCTGCCTTCTCAAGCTCCAATGATCTAATTGAAAAGCTAAAAAGAAGTAAGAAACTTAATTATGTTTTTCTGTTCAATTATGAAAAAATTAAGGTGCCAGTATTTATATTAAAAAAAAAGGGTTAATCTCAGTTTACTATCCTGAAGTTTCGTGGTTTTCTACATTTGGAACATGATGTTTTTTTCATCCCAGAGTCATACCTCAAGTCTTAATTTTGGGACAGTTTCATACATCCGTTAAGTTTTCTGTTAGCTGATAACATGGTGCCCACGTGGACAATAAATGAGCGCCACATGTAAATATGGGCCCACTTCAATATTAAAAAATTAAAAAATAATACAAAAAAAACAAAAACAAAACCACCCGTCTTCTCCCCCAACCCCCTCCCTTCCTTCTTGCCTCTGTAATTTCTTCCCCATCCCCCTCTCTCTCTAAAATCCCTACAAGCCTAACCCATGTGGATATTTCTCCTCCTACCACAATTTCTTCCCCATTCCCCTCTCTTTCTAAAATTGTAAGTACAGCAAAAGCTTGTACAAACGGCTCTGTACTCGTCTCTGATGGACTATGCCTACAGCAGTTTCAGAAGCTCGTCTCTGCTCCTTCCATGGCGATCCCCATCTCCTCACCCACAAACTTCCTTCGCTTCGAAGCTCAAATTTATGGTAAGCCCTTGTCGTTCTCCCGTAATTTCTTGCTGTATTTTTGTTGTTAATTGCTTCAATTTCACAGAGACTGAAGCGTTTGGACATGGCGAAGCATCCAAGGGTGGTCAGGAGTTCTTGTAGGTTCAACGAAAATGGCTCCGTCAATGGGTTTCCGGTCATATCCAACAACCTTTTCATGCAGGAGGTAATGATTTCTCATGCCCCTTTTCATATTTTCTTTATTTGTTGGGGTTTTTTGAGTTTTATATGGGTTATAAAGCTTGAAAATTTTTGGTTTTGAATTGCAGCGGAAAGAGAGAAATGGGTAGAAATTAGGGTTTTACAAATTATAATTTGAGTGTGTTAGAGGAGATGGCAGATTGCAGGTTGCAGAGAGGCATTTTAGAGAGAGAGAGAGGGAGATGGGGAAGAAATTACAGAGGAAAGAAGGAAGGTTGGGGGAGACTGGTGGTGAAGGAAGGCTGGGGGAGAGGGTGTGGGTTGCAGACGGATGGGTTTTTTTTTTTTTTTTTTTTTTTTTTTTTATTAAAGTGGGCCCATATTGACATGGTGGTGCTCAGTTATTGTCCACGTGGGCGCCACATCATCAATTAACAGAAGTTCTAACAGAAAACTTAACGGATGTATGAAACTGTCCCAAAATTAAGACTTGAGGTATGACTCTGGGATGTGAAAGGATCAGTGGACACATAAAGAATCAACAGATACAAATAACAATTAAAGCAAGGGGAGTGATTTGTATTATGTCTCAAGATAAGAATGCAGTCCTAGCAGAAGATAATAAACAGAAGACATGTGAGAAGAATTTTGTTAAAAGAACGTAATGGCATAAGTTTATAAGAAAAACTTACCCATTGTCAATGCTATCCAGATCTACATCTTTTATAATCTTCAAAATTTGCTTCTCACAAGCAGCACCAGTCTCCAGAAACTGCCTTTGATCTTCAGTTAAGTCTGTAGGCTCCAAAAGTGAGTTAGTAAAACGTATACCGCTTAAAGGATTTTTTACTTCCTGGCAAATGTAAGCCAATTCTTTCATCTTAGATAAACATTCCTTTTCCTGTTGCCTCTGAACATTAAGAGCCTGCTGCAGTTCTGGACTAGCAATCTGCAAAAAGCAGAAAGCTCCAATAACCTGACCTTCCGTATTCACCCTCTTATTCGCTGTCAGGAGAGCTTGTACATACTTCCCATTCCGGTCAAAGAATGAAAAGGGGAATTTATCTGTGTCTAGCCCTTCGATGGCGTTGTGCAAGACAATCATGAATTTTGTCTTAGCATCTGGACCCTTGATACGACAGCAACTGCCAAAGACCTCTCCAACCAACATTTTTCCAAGGATTTCTCCGTGGCTCCACCCAGTGAGCTTTGCCATGGCAGCGTTCCATTCCGAGCAACATGTGTTATCATCTGAAGCAAATATGGGTGGGATCAAAGGATTGGGGCTATGAACAATGGCCTTGTAATCACCTTGTATTTTTATGAATTTGTCCATTACTACTTTTTGACCGGTAACGTCCTGACCAACAAAGCAAACTCCAACTATGTTATTAGCGTAATCCTTGCTAGAGCAAGCATTAACCACAACAAAAACAGGCTTGTTATCATGCTCTGGGCCAAATGTCCTCATTTTGATTTCCACATTCTTATCTTCTTCACCTGAATTGCAAAGGCTAATGTAGTAAAATATCCAACCTTTTCCAAAAATAGACTTACTTTCAGACTTAATATTAATCATTCCATTCAAATCATCCATAATGAAACAAAAATATATCAAATAAAAAGCTGTTTTGCCCCCTATCTTTCTTATCTTTGCTTTTCTTTTTTGGAAATTCAATTTCATTCAACGATACTGAAACTAAAACAACCCAAGAGGGGAAACAACTAACAATCAAAGGCACAATTTCTAAAACAAAGCAAAACCAAGGAGGCATGCAGGCCCGAACAACAAAATATACCAGGGAAACATCAGTTGGTGACAGGGAGTCTCCACTCCACAAAAATATTCAAGTTAGAATTTGATGGAGAAGGTTTGAGATTTAAGGCCAGCAACTAATAAATGTTGAATTACGTGTTTAGCCCCGTATTTTGCCATAATCAGCCATGCTGACATTAACGGTATGCACCTGTTTGTTTTAAGGTAACATTCCAAAATTCATACCTATATGGTACGTAAACACATGCTCTGCCCTTGTTGCATTGCTACTGAGCAATCACCCAATTGACCAGTTTCAAGGGAGAAAAAGTAATGACCTAAGTCTCTCTTGCAGATAGAATTGCATTATTAAGACCGAATACAAGCGATAACTACAATACATTGCTAATACAAGAAAGGCTAACATTTTTTGATCTTTCCAGTGAAGCTTAATTAATTAGAAGGTATCAAGTCATCACTATAAAACTATCTCAGTGAAGTTCATGTAGCACTTGAAGTAGCCAAGATTGCTATGACTTTATCCTGTGCCATTCAAAGATTTACTCGGAGAATTTGAAAATTTGACCTACACTCTTCATGCGTCAGTTTTATGATGACAACGTTTGGCAAGAAACTTATATTTTGATTAGCGCTGTGGTGTCACTGATGTTGAGAAAATACTGGAAAAAATGTCAATAACACCGCATAAATAAACTCCCTAATTAAACAGGAATAAAGACATTAGGTCCAAAAAGACTACCTTTTAACGCGCGGGACAGAAGTTTTTCAACAATTTCTTCAGATTCTTTGTGAACGAGATCATGAACCAAAGACTTCCCGGTAGCTTCCTCAACTGAGAGTCTGGTCAACTCTGCAACCTTTGCATTCCACCCATTTATACAGCCATTAATATCGACAGCAAATATGGGAGCAGTTGCAGTCTCTATCAACCTAACCATTTCTCTTGCTACAGAGCTGAGCTCATTGATCCCTTGGAACTCCAGATCACCAAGCTGGGTCTGCATAACAGCTTTTGAATGGTTTGTCTCTGTGTCCTTAAACGAGTCACGCAAAATAATCTGCAAAGAGTGTATTGCATCCATTTCTGCATTCTCCCATGGCAAACTCCGGCTTTTAACTACTTCCAGAAACGCCTTGAATGAAGAGCGTGGATGCATCCTCTGCCCATCATCCTTGTCCTCTGGATGATGCTTTGCTCCACCCCATTTGATCTCTTTCCCAGTGTGGGATCGAAACCAGAACAGAAAATCCCTTTTAGTACTATAAGCAGCCGCCATCCCGCAAACTGCATCACCAAGAGAGGCAGCTCCAGGGTAACCGGCATCACCCAAACTATCTGTGCTCAAACCAGTTGAATTTCCATGGACAGCCAACAACCATTCCACAATGTCCTTTATCTGGGCTTTGGTAGGCGTCACACCAAGCGGGTAGTACTTCCCTTGGTAGTAGAGTGCAGCCCCATCACACTTAACAAGGTCCATTATACTAGGACTTTGAGTGACAATGCCAGTCGGGGAGTCACGCAGAAGCATGTCACACAACAGAGTCTGCGTCCTTAAAACATGTTTCTCAGACATTTGTGAAGCCAATTGCAATTCCATATTTAACTGAAGTCCAAAGGCCTGCATTAAAAACTCACAAGCATACCGAAGCGGAAATGGAATACACCGAGCGGAGGTGTGATGGCAAACAACCAGGCCCCATAATCTCGTTGAATTCCTCCCTCCAAGAGCTTCCTCATCAGTTCCATTGATGATTACCGCCAACGCCAATGACGCAATGGACCCCATATTAGCCATGTACTGGGAATGGCAACCATGAGGAGCTCTTAGTGTGGATCCGACCAAGCACAAAGGCTGCATCAACCCTTCATCCTGAATCACATCAACCGGATTGGCGTGACAATCTACTATCATTCGAACCCGGTTCTGCCTGAACAAGAACCTTGACGCCTGTGGAATATCCGTGGCCGGGTAGTGCAGCCCAATGTACGGCTCCAGGTCAGGCCTTTTGCTCTCAGCCACAACCTCACCATGCTCATCCTCATGAAACTTATAAACCATAACCCTATCATAATCAGTAAGCTCCCTCACACTCTCCACCACAGTATCACACAAAAGCTTAATGTCGCCGCCCGGCAGCGACTGCAGCTGCGAAATCGCCCTCACCGCCAGCTTCTGCGACTGCACCGCGCCAGCAATCGACAGCGCAGGGTCCTCTGTTCTCGCAGGCTCCAAATCAATCACGACCCCAACATCAATCCTATGCAAAATTGCATAGAAGGGCTTTCCAGAAATCTTGGAGTGGATCCAAACCGGGTTCAAAAGCGTAATCTCCCGAGCGCCAAATGCCTTCTCCAGCAAAACCGCGCTCGACGGCGTGAACAGCGTACGGATGTCGGTCCCAATTGTGAGAATCTCCGGCTTCTCAAGGATAGGAACTGAATGCGGCGTTAGGTCGAGCATGTCACGGGCGTTCTCGCTGTACGCAATGACTCCAAACGTGGCTTCGTCCACAGCCATCATGCACCCGAACGGTTGGACATGGCCGCCCCTCTGAATCCTCGACAGGTACGCCGTAATCTGCTGCTCCGGAACCGAATCTTTGGTGGTTTTCATGCTCTGCGAGTAGTCGAACGACTTGCCGGACTCGCCGGACTGCTCGAACACCGCGTGCAGCCGAGCATCAACGGTGTACTGAGCAATGGCTTTGCTCATAGACTCCGTGTTGTGGTGAGCTTTGATATTGCTGGTGCCCGACGATTGACCGCCTGACGCCATTTCTGCTGACTTGGGTCCTCCCCGTTTGACTCAATTCTCACTGGGTTGGTCCTAAATTCGCTGAAAAATTATAAAAAAAAAGGGTAAATTCTATTACTCCATGAAAATTCGACGCCGATCAAAGTGAAAGCTTGTGACTTTTTTCAAAAAATGTAAGAAAGCTTGTGTATTCTGATGGCGGTCCTTAATATTTACGTGGTTTAATTCTGAGATGGGAAAAAGCAGGTTTGGCTTGATTCTTTTTTGTTTTGTTGTGTTCTCTTCTCTGTGCTGGGAGAGAGAGAAAGCGAGAGGGGAGAGAGAGAAAGAACTACGAAGAAATGAGAACGACACTTTATTTCTCTCTTCTTTTTTCTTTATTTATTTATTTTTCTTCTGAATTGTTGTTTTTTTGTTTGTGTGGATTTATCTCTAATTTTCTTCATTTTCGTTTTGCATTATTCGTGGTGAGAATAAAAATGGTGGCCATCATTCGATTGGTGGTCCTCTGCGTTTGGGAGTTTGAGCCAATGAGTCAATGACAATAATTTCCAGAAAAATTTCAAGGACTCTCTAAAATATAGAATTCTACATCAATTCTTTATTACTTTATAATTTAAAATCAATTTTTGTGTCAAAATTATAAATATGTGTAAAAAAACTGAGGTGATAGAAAACACATACAGTCCCTACTTTTAAGATAATCCATTTAAAAAAATCTCCTTCATATTTTTTTTAATTTTAATTGTAACATCTCACATCACAAGGCATGAGGATCTTGTAAGCCTTTTATGTATATTTCCATCTCTACCTAACACGAGGTCTTTTGGGAGCTTACTGGCTTCGAGTTCCGTAGGAACTCCGAAATTAAGCGAGTTTATATGAAAGCAATCCCAGGATTGATGATTCATTGGGAAGTTCTCATGTGAGTTTCAGAAACAAAAAACTCATTGGGAAGTTCTCATATGAGTTCCAGAAACAAAAAAGTGTGAGGGTGTGGTCAGAGTCCAAATTGAACAATATCGTGCTACGATAGAGTCGAACCCAGAAACAATTCCCTTTTTTTTTTTATCTCTTTTATATAAATCTTTGCATATTTTATCTCTTTTATATAAATCTTTGCATATTTTATTTTTGCCAATTAAAGTTGGGACTTAAAAATCTTCTTGCACTGACCATAAGAATCAAGTCAGGTTCTTTCCCCAAGATACTATATAAAGCAAAACTATAAACAGAAGGGAATTCAGATGTTATTTCTAATTTTAGCAATAAATGGAAGGGAATTCAGTTGTTCTTTCTAATTTTAGTAATAAAGAGACAATGCTAAAGAGATCATGTCTTAAAAGTTTATCTACACTAAAGTAAAACTATAAATGGAAGGGAATTCAGTTATCCTTTCTAATTTTAGCAATAAAGAGACAATGCTAAAGAGACCCATGTCTTAAAAGTTTATCTTTACTAAAGGAATAGCGAGTGAGTTAAGCTTCACTATGTGCTATTAATAATGTAGTTCAAATTCGCTTTTGACGAGAATCGAACATAAAACGCCTTATTTACAAGTAAAGAAAAAACCTACTATAATACATTTCATTTTTTTTTCTTTTTTTCACTCGTAATGCATCGAGTTAAATAAATCTAGAACTCCCAAAACTTATAGCGGATATGATCAAATATTCTTTCTAAATTAATCAAGAACTTATTATGTACGAACGGTTCAATGTGCGTTCAATAACTAATTTGTAGGTGTTATTGTGAGTGGACAAATTTATACCAACAACATTTAAATATCTTGTTGGTGAGAGGTATATATGGGTTAGACAGACCCAAAATTACATTTTATGACTTTATACAACGGTATTTTGAGAAAATATTTATACTGTGAGGCAACAAATTTCTATTTATTCGGTTGTTTTTTCTCGAGAGCGAACAATTGCACACATTGTTGATACATCCAATTCCCAGTTGCTCTACATTCTCCCCCAAAACCAGAAACCAAGAAATTTATACGAAAACATAAATTTGTTTAGTAAAATGATCGAGGGTTCTTCGTTTTATGAACTTTCGATACAGACTTGCAAAATGAAAGATAAAAATCAGCTCCAGCATTAGCGATACACACACACACTATTCTAACAACTGAACAATAATCGTTCCAGGCGAATCGTAGACTTTGAGAAACTTGGAAACAACAATGCTTGTCTGAAAGCAGGTAGTCCGGAATCAGAACCTGCTATCCGATGTTTTTTCACTTGGTGTAAAGAACGTCCTCCCATGGGTGGCGGTATAGGGGCTGCTTCAACCTCTTCTGGTCGAATGTGTGCCTGAAATTTGGAGCAGAGAGAAATCAGTCGGGTAAAAGTATATTCTACGGATGTACTCAGGAAAGCATCATATATACAAGCAGAAAATGATGTCTTCTCTCCCTTGTTTATCTGATCCACCATCGAACGGTGGTGAACCTCATTGTCATTAAGAACAATCAGTTGTTTTGTGTTACCCTCAATGACAAAGCCAGGTATCTAATCCTATCTTATGCCAACAGATCGGAAATTGACCATTGAATCACTAGTAAGTCCTATATGTATCAGTGACCATAAGACCGTGTCTGTTTAGAGACAACGGGAAGTCCAAAGTACATTATCCTTGCAGGTAGAGGAGATGTGTGCCTATATAGATTCAGTGTTCTGATTGTTGACATGTCGTTATCTAGAATATGATTGTACCTTAATCCGCAACAACATAAAACTAACCTATAAAATATCTGCAGAAAAGAATAAATAGAGTATAATTATAGCCAGTACTCACCCAATCAAACCAATAGAACGTGCCAGCACGAATAGCCCATTCAGATATCCAATCTCAACAATCTCATCAATCTCTGGTTTGGTGAACATTCCACTGCCAGCAAGAAGATCCAAGAACAGGGTTCCAATTGCACCATCAACGTTGAGGACCAGGTTATTTGCCTTCGAGAGTGTGTAGGTTTCAACTTGAACGGCATATTCCATGTACTTGACAGAAGGGAAATGTGTGCGTGCAAACGCTTGTAGAAGCTCTACTCTCTTATCTCTGTTGTCCCCTCTCTTGATCCTTTTGCACAGCAAAGAAACAAAAACTTCCATCAATAAGATTTCAAACGCAGCTACTAAAATGCATAAACTGAAACTCCAAGATTGTACTGTCGCATATTTTTTAAAACTCTCAATACCTGTGCCCAATCCCTGGCACACGAATGCCCTTCTTCTTCATACTTTCGACGAACTCATAAGGTGTAAGATTCTGATAAAACACAGCAAAGGGACTACTTGTTAGACTTAAAACATCATTTTAAGGTTTAAAGTTTCAATGATTAAACATGAAATGCCCAATAAAGCTCACCCTGTCATATGCATCCTTGAAATATCGAGCAGCATCATCAACGGCACCACCAAATCGTGGTCCAATTGTGAGCAAACCTGTTTCAGAAGCTCATCTTTGAGTATTCCGCAACCAAATTATCTCTGATCCTTAAACTAGAAACTTCATAACAAAGTATAGAACATTTTCTGTGGGAATATATCTACCTGCAACAAGGCAGGAAACAAGGTCCTTGCCAGCCCTAGCAGTTACTATTGAGTTGTGAGCACCAGAGACACAAGGACCATGGTCGGCACATAACATGATGCAAATCTGATATCAACGTCATACATATTAGTGAAAGAGCTACAATACGCAAATGTGCTTCTAGGACGACCACATTAAACTGGAGGGGTAAAAAGTACAAGTAAGCAGCTTTATAGTAATGAGGAACCTACCTCAATAAATTTAGTACAGTAACTGGGAAGGCTACGCTTGAACCACAAAAGAGAGATAACGTCACCGACACCATAACCCTGCTCAACAATGGAAGACATAGGTACACCAGCATAGCATGGTTCCTCACCTGCATAGTAGATAAAAAGTAGAAGTCAATGATACTGATGTCTTCTGCCAAACTCATCAATAATATGCAGGAACATTGTAGGGTTTAGTATATACCTCTGTCATCAGAGATTGTGGATATGATATGAGTGGGAGCACGAACTTTTCCGCTCTTAATCGCAGAGTTGAGATCTTCAGGTATTTGTGGAGGCTTGAATTCCTTGACTGGTGCAATCTTGCCTTCTTCAACCTGCACAAATAACCGAAACATGTAATGTTAGTCTGCCACAGATCCTCATGGAATTCCATAACTAAGTCAAGCAATCTTTGAGGAGTTTATCTCAAGGCGTGCTGTAATTACCAGTTTTTCAAATGTTTCCTTGATAGCAATTTCCAAAGCTTCATATGAAGTGGGAACAACAGCACCAGCATCCCTCAGGGCTTGATTCTTTGCTTGTGCAGACTCCATCTCACCACCACTTTTTGCGCCCTGATTTACATAATGTCAAGGAAGAATTAGAATCTTTTGCCCACTTACTGTCTTCGGAAGATATTATTCAAGGGCAACTGAGATGAGAACTTACAGCATGACCAAATTGTACTTCGGATTTGAAAAGCCTTGCACAAGTCCCACTAACCCAGGCAACCACTGGTTTGGTAACTTTGCCCTGTTTCAAAGCTTCAACTAGAGAATACTCGTCTCTCCCACCAAGTTCCCCAAGTACAACAATAAGTTTGACCTGCATTCGATCAGAAAACCAGATTCCGAATTTCAGCATACTGATGACTTCCTACAATATCCTAATCGTGGGCAGTCCCTTCAAAAAAAGAAATGAAAGCATAATGTACCTGGGGGATATTGTTAAACCGCAGAACATGGTCAGAAAGAGTTGACCCTGGGAACACATCACCTCCAATAGCAATACCTGAAGAGTTTCAAGACATACCAAAATTGTATTAAAACCTTGTTCAAATATTGTCAGCTATTAAAACAAAATTAAACAGAGCAAATATGGATACCTTCAAAAAGCCCATCTGTTACACGAGCTACAGTATTGTATAACTCATTAGACATCCCACCCTGCAATATTACAAAAATTCTTTTGTAAGAATTCTAGAACACAAATATGACTTTCTTGACAAGGCACACCACATTGCGGTTTGAATAACTATGCGGTAACTCATGGCACATCAAATAACTAGAACTACTCTCGATGGTTTCTAAAACATAAGGGCACAGGACAGAAATGAATGAACTCAATTCCAATACACTAAACGTTTAAGGTGTATATCATGAAAGTCTTATGAATAACCAAATTATCTGAAGTTCAAGATATTGGATTAGCTACATACAGATTTGGAGACAAAACCAACAGATCCAGGCCTGTATAGCTTGCAGTGAATAATGTTATCAATTGTTCCAGCAGTGTCACCAATCTTAAAAGCTCCAGCTTGAATTCCTCCAACAGTAGCTGGGCCAATGACAACCTGCAAAAGATACGGTAATTAAAGTTAGTATCGCCAGTTCATTTTCCCAGGTTAGTGAAATTAAGATGACTTTGCATCAATCGTGTAACCTTGTTGTTTGCCCGTGCATATGCGATCAATTGCTTAGTGTCCGACTCAGGTACACCTTCAGCAATGATTGCCACAACTCTAATGGTTGGTTGCTTCAGAGCAGCCATGGAAGAAGCGGCAGCACTGCAGATATATCAACATACATTCATCGTTAGGTACAACCATAGAAGTTTCGCACTCCAAAACACTACTCATAGAATAATCACTAACCTTCTGTATGAAGCAAAGTTGATAAAGACATCAGCAGTAGGATGTGCAGCGCATGATGCTTCAATGCTGCAACAGTTATCAACCCAAAGGTCAGACAATCTCGAAACAACAGATAAAGAATGGTAATCTGACTAATAACATGATTTGAATATATTGGATATGGAAAATTAAGATGAACCATGCATACATGCATATGCATAACTATAAAAAAGGTGGCTTGCAGCCACAAAAGACGAAATCTAGGAAGAGGATGAGAGAATGGCGACTTACCTTGAGTGCACTGGTATGGCGATTTCCTCTTGACCGAAAAATAGCTTCTGGAATCCCTCAGAACCGGGGTTAATGATTCCAGCAACTGATGGTGTCTCCCTCCCTATTACAAACCTCAGTTATTACATTTACATCTTTTTCAAAAACTAAAAACTATAAGTAAGATCAAGTTCGAAGTCAAAGTTAGGAAATGATACACACCGCAAAGGAAGTCAAAATCAAGCATGCGCTGGATTGGGAGCTGTTTGTAGTTGTAGAACAGCGCCTGAGTGGTGTGCGAAAAAAGTTGTCCCGTGGCCATGGTTTTCGGGTCAAGACAACCTCCGGCTTCTGATCACGGAATAAAAAACCAAAACATCAACTACTAATTCATGGTGATCACATATCAATTACATGATCCAAACAAAATTCACAGCTCTTGTTTCGACAATTACGGTTTTGGATCAGCAGAACAATTACAGGTAAGCAGATCAAATCAAATGGTGAAGTTAGGTAGATACACTAGTCGATTTCTGTTAGGAAAACACACCTAATGCCAAATAGATATGCAAATATGGTTACGAAACAGATCTCTACGCAATGTACCAACCAAACCGCTACCACACAAAACCCAACAATCCAATTATCCAAGAAAAGCGAAGCAGAAGCAGATGTTAATCCCCCAGGAACAATCCTAACCATAGTTATACACAACAAATCAAGCAAAACAAACAAACAAAAAAGGATAAAAAAAACCGGGGGAATTTGAAGCCCGGACAAGAAATGGGATCCCGGAAACGGAGCCAAACAGCGGATCTCTCCTAATCCGGGGTGGTTAGTCCACCGGAAATCCGAAGTAAATCCAGAGTAAGAAAAATATAGAGAGAAATTGGAGCTTACCTGATTGTGAGAGTGGAATCTGGGATTTGGGCCGAAATGCAGATGCTGGGATTTAGGAAGGATTGGATAGAAGGAGAGATTATATAGAGAGAGACAGAGAGAAGGGGGAGAGGAGAGAGAGGGGGGAGGGCCGGAGATGGAGAGGGGAAGGAGGGCGGGATAAGCTGATCACGTGGCGCAGGGTAGTTAGCTCACTGAGTGCGACTTTTTTTTTTTTTTTTTTTTTTTATATTAATATTTGTTGGCGCTGTACAAAATTTACTACTCTTTTTTATTGATTTATTATTGTACGCGACAGGTGTGGTGAGTTAGAGAGAGAGTGGAAGAGAGAGAAAGAGAGAGGTGGGCGGAGGGGTGGCTGGTTGGGTGGTAGGTGGATACAGGGGACCAAGAAGGGGGAGAGGAAGGTTGGCTTGACCATTAATTTTATTTAATTTGATTAGATAAATGACATGATTGTGGGATGATTATTATTTTTAAATAATTATTATGAAGGTGAGGGAAATGGTTCGAAGTTATTACGGTAAGTTAGAAAGAATCGAAACAAGTTGTGTGAATTTAATGAAATGATTCTAATTCCTAACTTTTCCTATGCTAAACATATGTAGAAGGATGATGGTAATTATTAATTAGACATAGTTGTTGGTACTCTCCAATACATATATGATTCGTATATAATGATAGGGCATACCTTTATAAAGGAGACAAATGTACCAATTTTATGTATTCAAATAGTTTTATTGAATATATATAATTAGGAAAGTACGGAGTTCATTTTTTTTTTAGTACAACGATATATTTTACACTAAGATGGGAGGAGAGTTCAACTAATCCACACAATAGACAACCTAATTTGGTATCGAATTCGCCAATGTAATGTACCGCCTTCCTTGTCTTTTAAGTTCGTATTCCAATATTCCTCATCGTAGATTAGTATAGTTTATAATAAAATATTACACCATAAATCAGTCATAATTCTAGCATTATATTGCCTATTATATTATGTATAATGTATCAATAGATATCTCAGGCGAAGCCACGACAGTTTACCTTTTTAGGGGAGGGGTGGGTTGGAAAGACTCACATAGACATTTTAGCCTTTTCCTAATCACCATCGTATTATTTACTAGCGCTAGAAATCAAACACATAACCAACCATGTGAAATACGAGCGTGAAATTCGTCTAAATCATTAAACCATCCCGTGGTGGTTTGGGGTTTGTTTATTTTTGTTAAATACAAAAATATTATACATTAAATATGAATTTGAGAAAAATTGCACAATAAATAAGTCACAATTATTAAGTATAAACTACCTATTACTGCCCTCCTAATAGGTCTGTATAGTATTATATCGGGGCATTTTGATCTAGATACTTGGTTTTTGAATTTAGACTAAACATCTAAAACTTTTAGAGATTTGATCAAACTGCTTTTTTACAATTTTAATTAATTTTGAATTACACAAATCGTTATCATAATTAACTTACTAATTAAATTCAATGTGTAAAAAATTTCTAAAATCTTGCAAAAAAAAATATATTGTAATTTATGTCCCACTAATTCAATATATTAAAGAAAATTCTATAATGACAAAAAAATAATAATAATAAATAATACCGTTTGTTAAAAAAAAAAAAAAAAGTTGAATTATGGGTGAAAGTAAATGATGATATATTGAAAGTACCAATGTAATCCAAATGCTATTACATGTCTATTTTTCAAGTTATACCTTATAGATCATTTTTGCAAAATATTAGCCAAATTGGAAATATTTAAGACATCTAATTGGATTCAAATAAATGAACGAATACTTTGTTATATAAAAAACAATGAAATTTGATATTGATAATTAAATATGCAAATGATTTTGGATTGATTTGAATTTTTGCAAGGATGATCTATGAATCGAGACTAACAAAATAGATAGTTTGGATCGTTTAAATTCGATGTAGAGTGGGCCCCACACCTAATCCCTATTTTTTTTTTTTCAAAAAATGGGGATCCTTTTGCATAAAGGGCCTGTATATATGTAACATCCAACATCGCCCAGAGGAGTGGATCCTCTAAGCCTTATATGTATATTCTCATCTCTACCTAGCACGTGGCCTTTTGGGAGCTCACTAGCTTCGAGTTCCATCGGAACTCCGAAGTTAAGCGAGTAACTCACGAGAGCAATCTCATGATGGTTGACCCACTAGGAAGTTCTTATGTGAGTTCCTAAAAACAAAACTGTGAAGGCATGGTAAGGGCCCAAAGCGGACAATATTGTGCTACGGTGGAGTCGAGCCTGTGATGTGGTGAGGGCCCGGACGGGGATGTGACAATATATATATATATATATATATATATATATATATATGTATGTATGTATATATATATGTGTGTGTGTGTGTGTGTGTGTGTGTGTGTTAACATAGTGTCCTAATAATTTGGTACATTGTTAGTATGTTACATAATCCAAATTTGTGTACAAATTAGTATTTTGATATGTTATTAATTTTTTGCTTAGATACGTACCAAGCTACTGGTATGCTTATATTATCATAATTTGGTATGTAAAATTTAACACCAAATTATGTGTAACCCTGAAACTTATCGATATGTTTCAAGCCAATATGGGCACATTTCAATTTAGTAAGCATACATTTTAATTCGATATGAATAAGTTTTAATTTGGCATAGGTAATTTGAAAATAAATTCTATTGTACATGTCAATGTTTATTTTTAAAGAACGATTGTACATTTCAATTTAATCGTACTTGAATTTTTAGAGACGAATATAAAGAATGAGGAATAACCATCAACGACAATAGTAAAACTAATGAAGAAAAATGTTACAAACAATTTTTGTATAAAACAAGGTTACAAATATTATATTCCATAAATTGATGAAGGGATGACATTCCATAAAAATTGTCACATCCCGGCCCGGGCCCCAACCACATCTTGGACTCAACTCCACTGTAGCACGATATTGTCCGCTTTAGGCCCTGACCACACCCTCACAGTTTTGTTTTTGGGAACTCACACAAGAACTTCCCAGTGGGTCACCCATCATGGGAATGCTCTCGCGCGATACTCGCTTCGAAGTTCTTACGGAACCTGAAGCCAGTGAGCTCCCAAAAGGCCTCGTTCTAGGTAGGGATGAGAATATACATATAAGGCTTATAGGATTCACTTCCTTGGGCGATGTGAGATGTTACAATTCACCCCCCTTAAGGGCCCGACGTCCTCGTCAACACACTTCCGCCCAGGGATTGGCTCTGATACCAAATTATCACATTCCGGTCCAAGCCCTGACCACATCCTGGGCTCGACTCCACCGTAGCACGATATTTTCTGTTTTGGGTCTCAACCACATCCTCATAGTTTTGTTTCTGGGAACTCAGACGAGAACTTCCCAGTGGGTCACCCATCATGGGAATACTCTCGCACGTTACTCGCTTAACTTCAAAGTTCCTACGGAACCCAAAGCCAGTGAGCTCCCAAAAAGCCTCGTGCTAGGTAGAGATGAGAATATACATATAAGGCTTACATGATCCACTTCCCTAGACGACGTGGTGAAGGGAAAATATGAGATTTATGTGGGATTTCTAGTGACTAGCATGCATATACAATTCAAAATTTATATACGAAAGCAACGGAAGCATGTCATACATTTTATCAAAGCTATAGTCATGCAAATCCCCTTCAAGATGCATAGGTTTATATAAGATGCATCAAAAACAATTTATTGAAGAACAAAGTTTAGGAGTAGTTTTGTACCTCTTGATCTAGATCTAAGACCAAGGATTGACCACCTCCAAGCTCTTTGCTCCTTGAACTCCTTGAGCCTAGCCTCCCTCCTTGCCTCCTCCACTTTGTTGAGAATGAGTGCTCCTAGGTCCTCTTCAAGTTTCCAAAGATATGAAAACCTCTAAAGATCCTCACCCACTTTGTAATGAGAAAGATGAAGGAATTAACCAAAGAGTGATAAGATGATTAGCTAATAATCCCTTTGGTGGCCGGCCTTTGAAGAAGTTTAGAGAGAATGAATATGTTTTCTTTTGTGTATTCTCAATCACCTAACACACTATGTCTTGTTTTGTTCCTTTTATTTCTTAAAGAAACAAGTCAACAATTGACTCACTCTCTCTCTCTCCCTTCTCATTTGGCCGGCCTATTGTGTTTAATTTGGGCTTTGGGCTTTTAATTATTTCAAGTCATCCAATGCTTGAATAAAAGCCCAATGGGTTTTGGCCCAATGGGCCCGATTAAACCCGAACGTTTCTTTAAGCCCAAAACGATCTTTATCGCTTTTATGATTTCTTTAGACTTTCTAAATTAATCAAAACACTTAATTAATCCAATTAATTATTTCCTTCATCCATTAGTTACTCACTACAAGAGTGTATCGGTGAACAATCTTTTAGGTTCTAATTAGCAAGGCAGTGAGGTGATTGGCACCAATCCAATTGATTATCCAATCACTTAGTGATTTAAAACTTACTTTTAATTCACCTTCCTTTTAATGACTACATTTAATCATCTAGAAGAACTCACAAGCCATGAGTGACATCTAATCATATATCATGGCTACCCAAGCTAATGTAGAAGTTATTCGGAGAACCTATTCAGTTGGAATTACAATGTAATTCGATCCTTCTCTAAAACAATACTCTCAATCACATTACTAGGGTATGGATTTATAATGTCAAACCCCTAATGTGATTATTCCTTCTTATATGATTCATTTGAGACGTATAGGAACGCTTTCCTTTATTACGCTCGATACTTCGGCCGAAGATTCCCGAATCATATCTTAGAGTATTCATCCTCTCTTATCGAAGATTAGAGATTCCTTGTTGCGCATTCACTTGCCTTCATGGCTAAGTGGCTTAACCCCAACGATGCCTTGGACACTCTCGAATGGAATGACTTTAACATAATCAAAGATTAAGTACTTAACCACAAGACAACGAGATGCCTCAGGTCAAAGGATTACTTACATTATTCCAACCATTAGAGTTACTTGCTTGACATGTGAGTAGACCTCCATGCAAGTACTCTCGTTCGATTGTGTTCAGTGAACTCATTCCCTTAATGAGCACCTACATGCTTGTCTTAGTGTCGCTACACGAATGGGATGAGACTTTCCATCCTTCCAATTGAAGCGGACATAGTATGTACCAGTCTATGGATTGTCAGTATCCCTCCGACAATCCTTATGACCAGGAACCTTTTTGGACATAATGGTTATGAGAAGAAGGTCTCTGTAACCTAACATCATTAGGTTACTTCTTCCATCGATCCATTGTCCATGGATTCACTATTTAGGACATATTTCGTTCATTGAGATAGTCCCAATTAGTATCTTTGCCTTCCGATGTATAAGAGTCATATATACATCAATTCATTGTCCTGAAAGGTTTCTTCCAAAGATTGACTTTCAGGGCATATTTCCAACAATCTCCCACTTGCACTAAAGTCAATCACTAGTGTATCTTATACATCCAACAATTTCCCTCTCTTATGCTCGTAGGTTAACTTGGTTATGTATTTAATCACCTTTTAATTTTAAAAGGGATTTACTTATCAAATGTTTCTAAAACATTTTGATGATGTCTCTTTCTTGTGTTCGAATACTTTGATGAGACCTTGATTCCATGGCTTGAGCTATCGCCCCATTACGTCGTAGTATCCTACTAACGACCTTATGGTTTGGATTCAATCATTGGTTCTAAAAGAACCCCTTCCATTCAAAACACCTTTTGAAGCAGTTTCTAAAACAATATATCGATATATATATATTTCGTTTGTATACTTTATACAAACTTTGCTCCAACCTTGAGACCATTGTAGTACGATACTAACAATACATTCATATGATTAGTACTTCATCCATTATGAAGTTCCATTTGTTAAAATGGGTTATTTTCACTTTGGTTCGTAACCTAAGTGAATGCACGCTTCCAAAGTCCCACTTTGATGTTCCTTTCTTAAAGGCAATAATACTCTATCAGTTGCTTTGGTTCTGATCCTGGGATATAGTAATATCTTAAAGTGATAACCCATGATCTTTCACTTTTGGATATCTACTCACAAGTCCATACATGTGTCCCTTTTGTGATTTTATGACACATATGAAAAAGATTTTCTATCATATAAGGAAATTTTATGATTTGAACCATGAGGTGACGAATTTGAATTGTCTTGTTGTTAAACTATATGTTGTGACTCATTTTGAAACTATTCCCTTTTTGTTTCATCAACTTGTCCATATGCTTTGTTATTAGCTTGTTCTCGTAAAAGAGAATGATGGACAACTTCCAACATATAACTATTTTATGCTAGGTTGACGAAACCAACATTCAAAGACTATTCTTTAGAATGTTACACAACATAGATTTTTAACGTTTTGAAGAGCTTGAGTCTTTTAACAATTAAAATTTTAAACTCTTAATAATAGTCAAATACTATTATTATTTAGACAACTATAAACCAATCATATTCAAGTTTATATCCATTTTAACACCTCCCACTATTTCTTATGACTTTAATGAGAAATGATTTCATACATTCAAAAATGTATAAACGTGGAATGTACGAGTAGAGGACATTGTGTAGTAGCTTTAAAACCTTTCAAGCTCATCTGTTTCAACCTTCATTAAGTTGATGTCTTGTTATTAAGTGATTAAAATCTTTAAACCTTTTATAGATTTAGACACTTCTTTCTTGGTTTTAATCACTAACACACTTAACATTTTAAAACAATTTTAAGAATGCCCAATTAGTTGTTCAAAACTACTAATTGAATCAAGAGTGACCTTGATTATTATGTTTTAAGTGATAACCCTAGAAAACGTTTTTTTTTTTTTTATTACTTATATCATTATAATGTGATATAAATCTTGTATCTCAACTAGGATACAACAAGACAATATTCAATTCATAACACTACTTTAAGGAAATTATATATTAGAAGGCATTCATCACATTACATTAATATGATAACACAAACATTCACAATGTTTAACTTAAAAGAAATTAGCTCTAAACATTTAGAGACTTATTTAAGTACCTTCAAACATTTAGGCATTAATAGTGGTCTTCCATCATATGAAGCCACATAATAAGTTCTTAACATAATAAGAAAGTTTAAAGACAATCTTTAAATGCCTAAACAAACTTCCCAAGTAGTAAGCAAAATCATGGTGACCGAACCCTTCTTCACTCTTTTATTTGCTTGTTCCTCTTCTACTTAGTTCCTCCACCTATATACAATTATACAAGTGATTAGCTCTTTATATCAAATATAAATATTTAGAAGATCTAACAATTAGAATTGAAGATGAGAACATAAACCATACCTTGTGGCTTGTCCTTAAGAGTTGCAAGGTAAAACCTGCAATTCCTCCTCCAATGCCCCTCCTTTCCACAGTGGTGGCAAGTCCCCTTGGGCTCCATTTCCTTTTTCTTTTTCTTCACTCCTCCTTTCAATTTAGGAGTGGGAGACTTTATCTCCTTCCCCTTTCCTTTGCCATACGGCTTAGGATTGGAAGAGGATGGCTTGTTGTAGGCTACTGCAACAGTCCCTACAACGTTCTCTTTCATAGTCTTCTCAGCAGTTACTAACATGTTTAGTAACTCAGAGAGAGTACTATCTATTTTATTCATATTGTAGTTCATTACGAACTGCGAAAATGAATCAGGAAGAGAAGCCAATATAAAGTCCTGGGCCAATTCCCCGTCAAGTGGAGTACCTAGGTTCTCCAGTTGTTCTATGAATCCTATCATCTTCAGTACATGTTGATGCACTGGAGCCCCTTTGACCATCTTGGTCTTCACAAGTTCACAAACAGTGTTAAAGCGACGGTTGCGCGTCCCTTCACCATATAACTCCGTAAGATGGAGTATTATGGAAAATGCACTGTCCATGCCCTCGTGCTGTCTCTGTAGCTCCTCATTCATGGAGGCCAACAGATAGCACTTGGCTTGTGTATCATCCTCAACGTGCTTGTCATACTTAGCACGTTCATCCTCTGTGGCCTCAGGGCCAAGAGGTATGTCAGGTGGAGCTTTGTCTAGTACGTAAACAATCTTCTCCAATGTTAGGAGAATCTTGACATTACGATACCATGATGGGAAATTGTGCCCCTCTAGGCAATGTTTGTCGAGTATTTTCGCGAATGTGCTTCCAACCATATCTAAATACATAAACAATAAAATAAATTAGTTTGATTGTTGATTAAGTCACACGATTCGGGTCTTTAAACCGAATGACACCACCCACCATTTTTGGCAAATTCCATATCCCTCAAGATGGAATCCGGGAGATTTCAAAGAAAGCTCCTAGCAGGTTATAGGAGGCTCACTATTACCAAGCCCACCTCACGATGATACGATGTTGGCTAGCAACAATAATAATGAGAGGGTACAATTACCCATTTACAACTTTTGTAATTACCCATCTAGTTTGGCCTCTAGAGAATGTTGCCTCACGATGATACGATGTTGGCATTATTGCACTTAGTTAAGTTATTCCCACCATGCTTAGTTCATGTAGGGGTTCAAGAATAACCTCACGATGATACGATGTTGTCTATCCTCGTTGCCTACACTTACCTCATCATATGTTCATGGACTCCTCCTGAGTGTAAGCATGCACTTTGTACTCCCCCATGATAGGGTGAAGCCGGTGTACAAGTCACAAACGATTGGAGCCCACCACGGTGGAAGGCCTACGAAGAAATGTTCAAAACATCTCTCGTTTATCAACTTAATATTCGTTTGTTGAGGGATTTTAAGGTCTCATCAATTTTATTTATTTAAACATATTCAAATAAATTGTCCTATTACAACTACTAGTCCAAAGTTAATGAATTTAGTAGCATATGATATCCCCACTATTCGTTTTCATAAAACAAATCAATATCAAAACATTTTTCAAAATATTGGAGATATATATAACTACTAATTGAAATCATTATAGTTTAGTAGCGTATGATACTCCCACTATTTGTTTTGAGAAAAACAAATCAATATCAAAAACGAATTTTTCAAATATTGGAAGTAACTACTACTACTACGGGTTTTGCAATCCTTTGAAATTGGACTTTATAGTTATCTTAGGCTCTTGGATGACCATGGACTTATTGGGTTATTGCAACAACGAGCCAACATTGTTGAATAAGATCTCGGGGAGGTTGTGTCAATTTAATTACGTGCTTTTCAATCCAATTAAAACATTTTCATTGAGCCATTAGAAATGAAAGACAATCATTCATTGCTTATTAGGGCGTTGGACCCATTTAATCTTGAATCTCATGTCAAAACCCTCTTTTAGTTATGTCTCCTTACCAATAGTTAAAGAAACTCTAGTCTAGCACTAGAGGGAATCAACTAACTAAAAGAGATTAAGAAGTAATAAGAATTACAAACCGATTTGTACAAATTCCTACAAATTACATATACTAAGAGGGAGAGATAGATTAATGTCGAAACGTGACAAGGTCCAATTGAAACAGTAATTAAAACACATTCCCAAGGTTCAAACAATTTGATTTTAGCGCCTTATCTCATAGCTCAATTATCGTTTAAGGCATAAGTCCATAGTCACCCATTTACTAATTACTCAATCATATTAAATAATCAAATGGAATGCAACATATAAACAATTAGATTTAGTGCATATGGGCATAATTCAATGATGAGTTTAAACATTAAACAAAATTAAAATCAAACATTTCAATTTTTAAATAGTAGGGGTCTAAATGCAAATATGAAAAAGTTAGGGGTCAAACCATAAATACTAAAAGTAATACCAAACTTTTCTATAAATTACAAAAACCCCACAAGTGGGAAATCCACTAGGGATGGCCGGCCAAATTAAGGGGAAGTGGGTAGGTCTCACCTATCTTGCATTATTTCAACATAAAGAAGAAAAATATATCTTGTTTGCCACTTAATTTTGTTTTAAGGACTTTAAGAAAAAGAATGATTGAAATATATATCTAGACAATTCTAGGTATTAATTTAAATTTTGGTGTAGGCTATGGATGGTATGTACATCATCCATAACCACAAAACAATGCATGTAAAACCATTTTCACCAAAAACAAACCATGAACACCAAGAACAAAACCATGAACATATTTTCAAGATTTGTATGTTCTTGGTGATTTTTCAAACCCAAAAAAACAAAAGTGACAAGATCACTACTTTCTAGCTTCAAAGTGTGTGTGTGAGGTTCAAAACAAAACACAAACACTAACAAAAAAAATCCCCATTTAGCCGAACCCCCTTTGAAGAACAAAACCCCAAAATTTTTGTTTCTAAACCCTCTTTTCATTCATGCATCCAAAACATTTTTGCATACATATCTTTCTCAACTATTGATACACCTTTTCAACATTTGAAAAAAGACAAAAGATAAACATATTTTGAATGAAAAACAATTTAAACTCAAACTTCATTCATGCATCAAAAACACTTTTCTTGCATATCCTTTTTCAACTTTTGATTTACAATTTTTCAACACTTTGAAAAAACAAAAGATAAACATATTTTGAATGAAGCAATAATATGACATACATAAAATTAAAACCCATATGCATAAAATCTAAAAGGACACATCATACATAAACCTTTGGCTCTTGATACCACTTGAAGGGAAAATATGAGATTTATGTGGGATTTCTAGTGACTAGCATGCATATACAATTCAAAATTTATATACGAAAGCAACGGAAGCATGTCATACATTTTATCAAAGCTATAGTCATGCAAATCCCCTTCAAGATGCATAGGTTTATATAAGATGCATCAAAAACAATTTATTGAAGAACAAAGTTTAGGAGTAGTTTTGTACCTCTTGATCTAGATCTAAGACCAATGATTGACCACCTCCAAGCTCTTTGCTCCTTGAACTCCTTGAGCCTAGCCTCCCTCCTTGCCTCCTCCACTTTGTTGAGAATGAGTGCTCCTAGGTCCTCTTCAAGTTTCCAAAGATATGAAAACCTCTAAAGATCCTCACCCACTTTGTAATGAGAAAGATGAAGGAATTAACCAAAGAGTGATAAGATGATTAGCTAATAATCCCTTTGGTGGCCGGCCTTTGAAGAAGTTTAGAGAGAATGAATATGTTTTCTTTTGTGTATTCTCAATCACCTAACACACTATGTCTTGTTTTGTTCCTTTTATTTCTTAAAGAAACAAGTCAACAATTGACTCACTCTCTCTCTCTCCCTTCTCATTTGGCCGGCCTATTGTGTTTAATTTGGGCTTTGGGCTTTTAATTATTTCAAGTCATCCAATGCTTGAATAAAAGCCCAATGGGTTTTGGCCCAATGGGCCCGATTAAACCCGAACGTTTCTTTAAGCCCAAAACGATCTTTATCGCTTTTATGATTTCTTTAGACTTTCTAAATTAATCAAAACACTTAATTAATCCAATTAATTATTTCCTTCATCCATTAGTTACTCACTACAAGAGTGTATCGGTGAACAATCTTTTAGGTTCTAATTAGCAAGGCAGTGAGGTGATTGGCACCAATCCAATTGATTATCCAATCACTTAGTGATTTAAAACTTACTTTTAATTCACCTTCCTTTTAATGACTACATTTAATCATCTAGAAGAACTCACAAGCCATGAGTGACATCTAATCATATATCATGGCTACCCAAGCTAATGTAGAAGTTATTCGGAGAACCTATTCAGTTGGAATTACAATGTAATTCGATCCTTCTCTAAAACAATACTCTCAATCACATTACTAGGGTATGGATTTATAATGTCAAACCCCTAATGTGATTATTCCTTCTTATATGATTCATTTGAGACGTATAGGAACGCTTTCCTTTATTACGCTCGATACTTCGGCCGAAGATTCCCGAATCATATCTTAGAGTATTCATCCTCTCTTATCGAAGATTAGAGATTCCTTGTTGCGCATTCACTTGCCTTCATGGCTAAGTGGCTTAACCCCAACGATGCCTTGGACACTCTCGAATGGAATGACTTTAACATAATCAAAGATTAAGTACTTAACCACAAGACAACGAGATGCCTCAGGTCAAAGGATTACTTACATTATTCCAACCATTAGAGTTACTTGCTTGACATGTGAGTAGACCTCCATGCAAGTACTCTCGTTCGATTGTGTTCAGTGAACTCATTCCCTTAATGAGCACCTACATGCTTGTCTTAGTGTCGCTACACGAATGGGATGAGACTTTCCATCCTTCCAATTGAAGCGGACATAGTATGTACCAGTCTATGGATTGTCAGTATCCCTCCGACAATCCTTATGACCAGGAACCTTTTTGGACATAATGGTTATGAGAAGAAGGTCTCTGTAACCTAACATCATTAGGTTACTTCTTCCATCGATCCATTGTCCATGGATTCACTATTTAGGACATATTTCGTTCATTGAGATAGTCCCAATTAGTATCTTTGCCTTCCGATGTATAAGAGTCATATATACATCAATTCATTGTCCTGAAAGGTTTCTTCCAAAGATTGACTTTCAGGGCATATTTCCAACACGTGGAATGTTACAAAACTAGCAATATATTAGTTAATATTATTGAGTGCATTTTGACATAAAAATGAATTTAAAAGACACTTAAATTAAGATTATACTTGACATCCAGCATTGTGTCCTTCAATCAAAGTATTGAAATTAATAAAGTTTCAGTCTAAGACATTACTCAATCAAGGACCGGAACAAAAAATTTCCTTTAAAAAATGACATTGTTTATAATTATCTTATTGTTAAAAACACCTTCAAAATGAGGATAACGCTCAAGTAATTTTATTTTTTTATTGTTAGCTTCATTGCTTGTTGATGAGGTAAATGTAAGAGAAGCAAGGATTGTGTCATGTTTGAACAAATCTTTGTCTTGCTATATTTGGATACTCCAAAAGTCTACTCCTTGAAGGGTATTACAATTTTTATTTTGGTAGCTTTGCACATGTTCAAAGAAAGTGGCCGATTCCAATTGGTCAACAATAGTCAACTGCCGTTTCCCCCCTCTTCTTCTATTTTAATTTTATTTAGTTGTTTAAGCAAAATAAAGAATGTTACATTAAATTTATTTAAATTAAAAAGAAAAAAAAAGATTCAAAATTGAGCACAAAAGATCGAGCATACTACTCTAATAAACTTAGCTAAATATATGTCTATTTTATTTTTTTGGAGTTGCCATCTTTTTCCTCAACATGGACTTTGATATCTCATGCTTTCTTTTAGGGTAAATTTAAATTCCCCAAACCACACAATATATTAGGTAAGTCCTCACTGATAACTTGTTATTTATTTGCAATTTTATATACTTCATATATGAGTTTGTAAATTCATTTTCAGTTGAACAACACGAGTATTTTGCTAAAATATTTGGTTATCGAGCTTTGTGAATATATATACGGTTGTATGCAAAAATCTCTCAAATATTTAGCTCAAATTTTTTAAAAATTGTCAAAATATAGTTCGCCGAGAAGCTAAGGAGTGATCATGTTGCTTTCATGTGAAATGTTATTGTTACTTCAGCATTTAAAACAAATATCAATCACATACACATAGATAAACATATATACACACAACATATGTTTTTAATTTTTTTTTTTTTTTTAACATAACAAATCGTAGTCATTGTAGTCAGATTTCAACATCAAGATTTGATTATATCATTGCAGGTTCGTAAACTAAGCCGAATTGACATCAATGCAAATACAGTGGCGAATCCAGAATTCGAATTTTGGGGGATCCTAGTGTTAAAGGTTCAAGTTTTTTAAATAGAAACAAAGCGCGCAAAAAAAAAAAAAATTCAATGTATTCACTGAGACATTTCATTGAATACTTGGTGGATTTGTTGTCGTTAGCCAAACTAAATTCCGCACATGTCAAATGATATTGACATATGCCGAAGCAAATCTAATGAGTGATATTGCTAGAATTTGTTGAGTGTTGTCAACACAGCCTGCGAAAAACATTTCGTCAAATACTTAATAGCACAACAAGACCCGTATCAAACTTCAAAGGATCATTGAAAGACCTTTATATGTATATTTCTTAGACTCCGGGTGGTCTTTGGACTATTAGCACTCCAAAAATCTTATTTTGCACTTCAAACTTTCTATAATTAGAAGAAGAAAAAATACACTTATAAAAAGTGTCAAATGAAATTTTTACAGTGCTAATAATAGTTTATTTTAAGAAATCAAACAAAAACTTACCAAAAAATATGTATTTGGAACTAAAATCCATGTATCAATCGTATTTATTTATTTTATATATTAAAAAATCGTATAATTACTTATTAGTGGACCCTTGACGACGTTCATTCATTTGACTTTTAAACATTTGGTATTTTCATTAATTTAGATTAGTCCATTATAACACTCAATTATAAAAGCGACAAGAAAACAACCAATATATCCAACATGGTTGATTCATTTCCCTTAAAATGAAGGGTATTTCGGCCTACCACATCTATACCAATGTCCAGAAAAGCATTCCACGGTTTCTACCTAACTCTCTCTCTTTCTCACTCTATTGTCTAATACGTTGTTTATTATCCTAAAATGCCCTTTTTCAACAAAAACTATAGTTAGTTGTAGTAAGAAATGGAAACTGTTGTTGCACAAAATCGGATTGATTTTGGACCAATTTAGATCTGATAGTAAATTACACACACAAGAACACAACGATATATTGTGGTCCAGGATTAATCTGATTTGTGCATCAATAGAAACAATCTGTCTTCGAACTATTTATATTCATTTGTGTTTGCAACACTCGTTCAAAGTGTTTTCTCTTCAATTAAAAAATTGGGTCAGAATGGGAATAAATGTAAGCTTTATTCTACTATTTTATAAGTTAACTTGAACATTTTGAATTAGGCGAGGTTACGTAAAAATATTTCATCCCTTATTCTTTGTTCTCTCGAATAAGAATAACATCTCCTTACAAACAATCTAATTCCTCCAAAATGAGGAGTTGAATTCCTTCTTAGGTGCGGGCTCTATCTATGTTTTGATTTACTCATTAGTAAATACATTGTAAATTTTTTTTGTCGAAAAATACATCATAATTTGGATCCAATTATTATTTTTTATTGTGGTTATAAATTAGTAAACACTGTAAATGAATGAATCCTAATCCCCTAGGAAAGAGATCATCTCCAGATCTCTCCCTTCAAAATCCAAGGATCAAGTGATCCGGGCTTTTGAAATTTGATCAAATAGCTAAAATTTATTATAGCTTTTAAAATTTTTTACTAACTTCTCTGTTTTTAACCATTTGATCAAATTTCAAAAGCTCGAATCACTTAATTCTTCGACTTTAGAATGAGAGATCTGGAGAGGATCTCTTTCCAATCCCCTAGCTCTATGCCTTACAGTGTTTCCCAATGATTGCTCAGCTACACAAATATGAGAAACAATTTGAGTTTTGAGTCGACCGTGTGTGATTGATATACACGTACATATTCTTTTTTTTTTCTTCTTTTTTCTCAAACGATAGATTTATTAGATTAGATATTAGATAGGAAGTTAACAGGATTTAAACACATGTTGTAGTACAAGAGCAACATTCATCTCTACTATTGTAGTAGAGGGGTCATTTGCACGGAGGAGGATTCTTTACCCTCCTAATCTCTTTACTCTTCTAAGCCCTCCTATTTGAACGGTCACGATTAAGCCACATCAACATCTTATATTGATTTTTTTATAGAGATAATAAGACAAAAAGTAATGTGTGAGATAAGGAGATGGAAGATGATGTGAATAAGAGGGTAAAGAATCCTCCTCCCACTTGCACATATACATATTCTTGTACTCATTATTTTCTTGAGTTGACTTCCCAATTGTCGTTCCCTCACTTGTCTCAAGTGAAATCATCGTTATATCCATTCCTCTACGCTAAGCATGAATATATAAATCAAATAGTTCACACTTCACATCCATTATTGCAAGAGCAATTTACATAAAGCGAATTTACTGTCATGTAACGTTCTGATTTCAATAATATATAGTATGTGTTCAAAAAGTTGTACATGTTATTGTTTAATTAGAACAGAACACCATAATAACTATGAATTCGTTTAATGTAAGTTTTTCTACACTACTACCCCTCGTTTCTATACTTAAAGCATATAGTATATGATATAAAATACATATTGTGTATGATATTGCAGCCCATCATCATTGACCAATGCATTTCTGTGAGGTTTTGGACTGATTCTACCAGTCGTGCAAAGCATTCAATAAGGATTTATTGAGAAGGGTAGCCTTTAAAATCCATACATGGTAAACAACCATGGCGTGCTATATATTTTTAATGTTCGCATATTGCACAATTAGCCAATCCCATAAATATATGTTGTTTATTTCAGCATAGTTGGGGTCGATCTTTTTGTTCTCAAAACATAATTCATAGATTGTACTCTTCATCCATGAAGCCTTGGGATGCCAATGCATAGAACAAAGAGGAAAGTCATGGGGGTACTGCCCTCCCAATAGCTGGGCAAGGCATGGCATGGGGGTATTTCTTTTCCGTTTCACCTAAATCCATCCTTTTCTCATAAATTTCTTCATCTTAACTTCCTTCCTAATTAGAGTATTAAGTGGTTGGTGACTTCCTTTAACTTTATTTCTTGGGCCCATGTTTTTAGATAAACAAATTTCTTAGTATATGTGATTACTAGTACTGATTTTCAGTTCAATAATTTTCATATTTGGGATAAAACTTTATTCCTTATGACAAGAAAAACTTATTTCAAATTTTGGTCCAAGTCAAACCTTATAAGTCAAATTTGGAAGTCTTATCAATCAATGCGTAATATCTTACACCACATAGTTGTTTTTGGTGTGTGAAATAAGCATAAACTATTTGCAATACGGGTAACCGAGGAAGGCAAATGAATGGTTTCATCGATCCTCAAAGTCAGCACAAGAACAAGTAGCTATATATGGTGGGGACTATTTTTCCTATTTTCTTTTTAATTTTATGTGTTTGCTAAGCAACATGGTGATGGGGTTCCTCTTGTGCTGGCTTCTCTCCCCTTGCTTTTTTAGATTTCTCCCTTCTCAAGGTATGACTTTCAGAGATGGATTGTTACAAGCTCTTTACACATAACAGTAAACAAATTTGAAAATCATTATCGGTTCTATTAGTGACATGCTCTATATTTTGACATATTTATACAGTTATTTGAGATATTATAATTCACCATGGATTCTTAGTATCAGCATCAAACATATTTTTTGAGAAACAATTTTGATTACCGACGCTCTTGTAACGACGTTCTTCTTCCCACGTGTGGATTCACAGTATCCCTTCCTTTGACCAACATGGAAAAGGTTGGATTAGAGGTTTTTCTATTTCAGCTTTTATTATTTCAGTTGTTTTATTCAGGGAAAAGAACATAGTTGATTGCCTTAATGTGTCTGTGCCTTAGCATTTTCTAGCTAGAGCAATTTGCTCTTAGCAAAACATCAACTTTCTTAAACAAATTAAACTACAGCAGATTGAAACGGCTCCGGCATGTTTCAGCAATCTCTTCAACGTGTTAGAAGAATAAATTTTTCAAGGAACAGAAAGCTTTTGCAGATCCGGCTTCCTCATTTGGTTTCTTGTTTCCAGCTCTATCGTTCAAACCGAGCCACGGAGGAGACTCAAAGATGGTGCAGCCAGAAAGAGGACTGGTTGATCTCATCGATCAATCCCATCCCATGTGATGTTATATTCCTGGTTGCTGATGACAAGATGTAGTTTTGTAGGCCTGAGAGTGGTAAAAGTAATTGTGTTAGACTGCAAAGTTAGAAACAGCGCTGCAAGACACTATGGGGGAGTCCCACATCGGCTATCTAAAGAAGTAGGAGAGTTAAGATGTGGGATAAAAACGAAAGCCCAACAGTAAAATAAGCATACCTTTCTCGGCCTTTTGGCTAAGATCAAGTGTAGTATCTGTTCTTATCAGTTTAATATCTGATACGTGAATCAATGATTCACACGATATTAAATTAATTTTTTAAGGGAAAGGGTTCACCGCAATAGCTTGCTATTGGAACTCTTACGTGTTGCTTAAGTGTTGCACTATTGCTTAGGCCTGGCACACCCCACCAAACCGAAGTTTAAATTTTGACGGCCCAGCCCAACCATTATTCGCTTGCTGCTGCAAACCCCGTTAAATGCTGTGTGTTGGAACAGAACGGATGACGGAGTTTCGGATTCAGGAATATGCAAGCTTTCGTGTTCTTCCCGAAGTTACGGTTTGCGCATGGAGAATTTGTAATGACATCCTCCCAATCAGAGCAAACCTCACTAGGAGACACGTGGGTGATCGATGATTTGACTTGCCTCCTCTGTGGTTGCGCGAGCAAGAGCGGTACTTGACACCTCTCTGTGGACTACATAATATTATTCTATAGTGCAATTCACTCCAGATCGTTTCAGCGATTCAAGAGCATTATTCCAATTAGAGAAATAACACAATGTGATCTCTCTACAAAAATTCAACAAATAAGTTGATTGAGCACAACCAAAATTAACTTTGGAGAATAGATGACTACAAAATACCTTCCTTCGTTTCTATTTTGTTTTTGTTTTTTTAGTATTTTTTGAGCAACACACGAGTTGATTTAATTTATTTGTGTTGTGCCTTTGCGTTTTAAAGCAAAACGCAAAACAAAATACCTTGGCAGTCCTAAGAGACGAGGTCAGGGACCATGTCGCAAAACGAAGTCATGGTAATTAACGTTGCGAGACAAGGTCACATACGGCGTCGGGACTTGGGATGTAGAGAGCGAGACGAGGCATATGGTTCTTTCGCGAACGTTGGTGTCGATTTCTCACATGGGAGAAGTTATCCCAATAATTTGGCTCGAGTAATTACTCAATCATGAAAACGAAAAATATATTAATGTCACCAAACGTGGAATGGGATACAAATTTTACTCTCCTGTTGTTAACTTTACTACCAAATGATCCCCTAAAGATGTTAGATTGCATCAGATTGGAATGGTATGATATCATGCGGCATGTTTCAACCATAGCATTCTGCAATCTCTCCAGTGAGTTAGAAGCATCAATTCGTTACTTTTCAGATTCCACTTACCCATCTAGCTTCTTGTTTCGAGCTCTGTCGTTCGAATCGAGCCATGGAGAAGAAGTACCGATCTCCAAGATGCGGCCAGAAAGAGGACGAGTTGATCTCAACTACAACTCTTGCACTGGGAAGAACAAGACCAATGGCATGGGTATGATGATGATTCGGAAGAGCTGGATGACGAGTACTGGCCCAATGATGGATGGGACTAATGCATGTGGAAGCGTGGTGGAATATGATGACAACTCATGGCATAACATCCGATCATCGTACATTGTGCGGTTAATTTTTGTTAGGTACTATTTATATTCAATTTTAAATAAAAAATTTACAATAATTTCTGATCGCACGATATACGATAAACGAATGTGATTGGAGGATTTCCAGAATCCTCACGATTCCGACGGGGATCCTCCTGGAGTGTGAATAAAGTAAAGTATAATGAGTTGTAAAGAGAGATTCCCTTTCATTATTGTAGGAAAGAGACAAAAGAATATAATGTCTCTTAATCCTAGATAAGGTTCTGTAGACTTCCTCCCTTACCTATATACTCGGTTGAGCATTCATGCTTGGTTCACCAAGCATTGTAAGATATTGAAGTATCGTTAAAGACAGTTTGTTTGTTTAACCCTCTTTGTTCAGTATTCTTAGCTTGAGTCATCCTAAAGAGTAGAGATCCTAGTGTATAGCTTAGTTTCCTAGTAGTGTTAAGTTTTATTTTAATCTCTGGATTTTGGTGATAAGATTTGGTATTGTAGGCCTGAGAGTGATAAGATGTAATTGTTAGAAACAACACTGCAAAAAAGTATAACAGTCCCACATCAGCTAGCTTATTAAATTAGGAGAGTTAATTTGTAGAAAAATGGAAGCCCAACAGTGAAATAATCGTACCTTTCTTGTGCTTTTGGCTAAGATCAAGTGTAGTATCTGTTCTTATTAATTTAATATCTGATACGTAAGGCAGTGATCTCTATGATATTAAATTAATTTTTTTAGAATAAGGGCTCGTTACAATAGCTTGCTAAGCGTTGCACTACTGCTCGGGCCTGGCACAACCCACCAAATCATAGTTTAGTCTCTTACAGCCCAACCTAGAAGCCGAACGTAGCCTATTACCCAAGTATTTATTGGAAAATTTGACAGTTCGCAACCAAAGAAGCGGCCTCTCTTAAGTGCCTGAAGGAGGTGCTCTGGATAATCCTTGATACAAGCGACGCCGTGTTGTGATTCCACTGAAAATCCCAACTGCTGCATCAATCCCCTCGTTCACTGCACTCACCACTGACACATCTGCTGCACAGTCTATGCAATCAACTGCAACCAATCGCAACCAATCGGTTGTGAAGCAATTAACATCAATTTAATCCACTATCTAATCTCACTTAGTCAGCATAAAATCAGTTAAATTTTAGTTAATTACCTCCTGCAAGAGTGTAAACCAGAGAACGGTTCCTGATATCAACCACATCCTCGAAGCTTGCGCCGCGGATGAGCTTGACCCATTTGCCATTTTCGAGAGATTTTGCTGGAGAGGAGGTTTTTTATGGAATCCCAACAGTTCTTATGAGATTCTTCACTTCTTCAAGGCCTTTGCTGCTTGTAACCTTCAATTTGGCTGAAATTTTAGCACAAAACTTAACCGTTAGAGAGAGAGAGAGAGAGAGAGAGAGAGAGAGAGAGAGAGGAGAGACCTTGGTGTTGGTCGTGAGGAGAAATTGAAGCGTTGAAGCATTGCAGAAGAAGCTCAAAGCCATCATCTCAAACATCCATTAACGGATATTTCCCAAGAGTACTTTCACTAATTTTTTTTCTATTTTTTTTATCTTATTAGCTTTAATGCATTTGCATTTTTGTGTATACTTTGAGGGAGCTGCGGAGAGACTTTAGGTGAACTTGGGTTGAAGTACGAGGACAGAAAGAGTACTTTGAAATAGTGCGTTAAAATCCCACATCGACCACGGAAGAAAGTAGAAGAACGAAGATGCATATAAAAATAAATGCCCAATATTGACATAAGCATACCTTTCTCGGCCTTTTGGCTAAGATCAAGTGTAGTATCTGTTCTTATCAGTTTAATATCTGATACGTGGACCAATGGTTCACACGATATTAAATTAATTTTTTTAGGGTGAGGGTTCATTACGGTAGCTTGCTACTGGAGCTCTCGTGTGTCGTCCAAGTGTTGCACTACTGCTTGGGCCGGGCACAACCCACCAAATCCTAGTTTAGTCTTTTACAGCCCAACCTAGATGCCAAACGTAGCCTATCACCCAAGTATTTATTGGAAAACTTGACAGTTCCCAACCGAAGAAACGGCCTCTTAAGTGCCTGAAGGAGATGCTCTGGATAATCCTTGATACAAGCGACGCCGTGTTGTGATTCCACTGAAAATCCAACTGCTGCATCAATCCCCTCGTTCACTGCACTCACCACTGACCCATCTGCTGCGCAGTCTGCAATCAACTGCAACCAATCGCAACCAATCGGTTGTGAGGCAATTAACATCAATTTAATCCACTATCTAATCTCACTTAGTCAGCATAAAATCAGTTAAATTTTAGTTAATTACCTCCTGCAAGAGTGTAAACCAGAGAACGGTTCCTGATATCAACCACATCCTCGAAGCTTGCGTAGGAGATGAGCTTGACCCATTTGCCATTTTCAAGAGATTTTGCTGGAGAGGAGGTTTTTTATGGAATCCCAACAGTTCTTATGAGATTCTTCACTTCTTCAAGGCCTTTGCTGCTTGTAACCTTCAATTTGGCTGAAATTTTAGCACAAAACCTAACCGTTAGAGAGAGAGGGAGGGAGCGAGAGAGAGAGAGAGAGAGAGAGAGAGAGAGAGAGAGGAGAGACCTTGGTGTTGGTCGTGAGGAGAAATTGAAGCATTGCAAAAGAAGCTCAAAGCCATCATCTCAAACATCCATTAACAAATATTTCCCAAGAGCTGTCATTTCAGTTATGTACTTTCACTAATTTTTTTTTGTATTTTTTTATCTTATTAGCTTAATGCATTTGCTTTTCTGTGTATGCTTTGAGGGAGCTGCGGAAAGGCTTTAGGTGAACTTGGGTTGAAGTACGAGGACAGAAAGAGTACTTCGAAATAGTGCATTAGAATCCCACATCGACCACGGAAGAAAATAGAAGAACGAAGATGCATATAAAAACGAATGCCCAATATTGATATAGGCATACCTTTCTCGGCCTTTTGGCTAAGATCAAGTGTAGTATCTGTTCTTATCAGTTTAATATCTGATACGTGGACCAATGGTTCACACGATATTAAATTAATTTTTTTGGGGTGAGAGCTCAATACAGTAGCTTGCTACTGGAGCTCTTGTGTGTCGTCCAAGCATTGCACTACTGCTTGGGCCTGGCACAACCCACCAAATCCTAGTTTTAAATTTTCATGGCCCAACCTATATTAAGCAATACCAATCAGTCCCTCTTGGAAGCCGATGTTGTAACAGTGCTTTAGTTGTCCATTTTAATTTTAGACCTCTCCTCATGCCAGCTTGTTTGTGCTTTTGAGATTCTTTTCCCTCAATTTGCCTTGGGGCTTCATTTTTTAATTTTCACACAAGGTTTCAAAAACGTCAAAACAGCCATTTTAGTTTGTCACTTGTATATATATTATCCCCTTTTATTTCTGAAATTGAAGTTCCAATTAGCTTTTGGCGATACCGTGTACACTTTGCTGTTTGTATACGTTTCATATCCCACATCCGCTGCACAAAAAACGTGGGAGAAACAAGATAAGTATAAAATACAATACAACATACTAAAATTGTAAATATGGATGTTTATTATTTGGTTTGAGGGGATGATATCATGTTTATGTAATGACATTGCTTATACATGCATGATGTCATTGTTTGTACAGACATAAAGTAATTCACTCAATTCAAATAATGGACATCTATATTTATAACAACTCATATACTTCTAAAGTTTGCTATCCATATTTATAACAACTCATATACATTGCTTGTACATACAAAGTAATTCACTCAAATCAAATAATAGACATTCATATTTATAACAACTCATATACGTCTAAAGTCTTTTCTTACAAACTCAACACCTAAGTAGTAAAGTTGGGACAATATCCAAGCACTTGCTATTATAAGTATGACTAAGTCTTTTCTTACAAACTCAACACCTAAGTTGTAAAGTTGGGACAATTTCCAAGCACTTGCTATTATAAGTATGAGTGAGTCCGATTTTTTTGCAGTGTTGTTGCTATTATAAGTATGGTTGTATGAGTAAGACTAACTTTTTGCAGTGTCAATAACAACAGTTTGCAAAAACAAACAGAAACCAAATGCCGTTTACTTTCACTAATAGTGCTTTAGTTTGACATTGAACTTAAGAATAAATCTATGATTCTCTGTATCCATAATCCCATACCCCTTAACGAATGTAAAATTCCCAGTCCCAGAAACAATTCCAAACTTTCTTCCTTCCATTGAATAATGGTTAGCTCCTTGAATTGCCAGACAACTTCCTCCATTTTCTCCATCCGTGGATATCACTCTTGTTTACCTTTATACAAAAAAAAAACTATATCATATTCATAAAATATGATTTGTTTATGCATTGTTACAACCTAACACACTTAGTTTAATTAGCAATATTTTTCTCTCAGTTGTAGAAAAGAGGTTTCTAGCTCGAATCCTTCGTTTTCTTAATAAACAACAACAAAAATGAATGCACTTAAAAAATTTGTAAGGTTCATATTTATTACGTGACTTTAGGTGACAAAGGAAAAATATGTGGCCATTGAAAATGGGGATCCCTTTGGATAAAGGCTTATATATGCAAATCGTCTGGGACTCGGTCAATGCGAATGACCATTTAGCGGTTTATCTGTCGAACCGCTGTTCAACCGATAACGACCTCCTATCCCAACGTCCCCTACACCCTTGGGACAAAAACACACACAAAATCAATTTGTTTTCTTCCAAGTTTCCAAGTTTTTCTGTACTCTAACACAATAGACCTTTTTCCTCCCTTTCCAGCAATGATCTACAAATCCCACATTTTGTTTCCTCTGGCTTTGTTATCCTTGTTTTCATCAAACACCGTTCGTGTTCGAAGCGAAGGCTCCGGCTTAGAGTCCTATATACTTTCCTGCGGCTCGTCTTCCGACGGGGAAACGGATTCTGATGGCCGGAAATGGACAACGGATTCCAAATACCTCGTCGCCTCCATCAATACGAAGACTGCGAAAGCCGAGTATCAAGACCCTGCCCTGCCGTCCGAAGTCCCATTCACGACAGCACGAATCATGAACTCTGCAACATCATACAAGTTCTCTGTTCCATCAAGCAAACGCCTGTTGGTCAGGTTCCAATTCTACCCGTCCACGTACGACTCCGCCGATTCCTTGAACGGGGTTTTCGAAGTCACCGCAAACAGCCTCACCCTGCTTAAAAACTTCAGTCCTTTCATCACAGCGTTGGCCCTCACGCAGTACTACATCGTAAGAGAGTACTCAATTGTCCCCGCCGAGTCTGGCACTCTCAATATCACGTTCACGCCGTCCCCGAAGCGCGAAAATACGTTCGCTTTCGTGAACTCGGTGGAGGTGATCCCAATGGAGGAAATCTTCAAGCCGACCGACTTGATCGGCTTCCGAGGCCAAACTATCGACGTCCAAAACTCCTCCCTCCAGACAGTGTACAGGCTAAGCGTCGGAGGGGAGTACATTCCCGCAAACAAGGATTCGGGACTCGCACGAACATGGTGGGACGACTCGCCATACCTACTAAATTCAGCTTACGGGGCCTCGTATTTCGACGGGGCATTTCTCGGGGTTTCGATCAAAGCTCCCGAAAATGTCACCATCGGACACACGAAGGACGTCCCCGAATATATTGCTCCTCTAACGGTGTACAAAACTGCGAGATCGATGGGACCGAACCCTCACTTCAACGAGAAATACAACCTCACTTGGGTTTTTCAGGTGGACGCAAATTTCACCTACGTCGTTCGGTTCCATTTCTGCGACTTTCAAAACACACTGATGAACCAGAGAGCGTTCGATATATATCTCAACAATAAAACGGCGGAGGAGTCGGCGGATGTGATCCAGTGGGCCGGGGGAATCGGAATCCCGGTTTACAAGGATTATGCCATTCATGTGAACGACAGAGACGGTGATGATCTTCTTTGGGTGGCTTTGCATCCGCATGTGAAGACGCATCCCCAGTACTATGATGCCATACTCAATGGACTGGAGATTTTTAAGGTTAGTGACAAGCACGGGAACTTGGCGGGTTCAAATCCTGTTCCCTCAAAAATGCTTCTCAAGGCAGACGCCGTAGCCAGGGGTATACTGGCAAACACTGCCTAGGGTTTTGAAGTTATTTTCTGGAATGGATACCCTGTAATTATTCTCCAACAATAAGTTTGATTCACTCGTTTTAATTTTAAATTTGACAATTTTAATTCTTTTTTGTAACTTTAATTTGAGATGGTCGACTATGGTCTGAATCAATTTGACTCAGGGTTAATTTCACCTAAATATAAGCTAACAATTAGTGTAAATATCCTTGTCGCGTTTGAAAAGTCTTGAGACATGTAAGCTTTTTACTAACACTAATATTGTAACTTTGAGATAATCACAAAATTTGAGTGTATGTAATTGTTTTTTCCTTTAACTTGTGTATTAGTTTCTGAAAAAAAGCATTATTTAATTTTTCACACGCAATCTAGCTATAATAAGGAAGACTAATGGTAACAAAATCTGGAACTTGTTTGAGAAATTTTTTAAGAGAAAATGTTTTTGGAATTAATTTTTAGTAAAAATGCAAGTTAATGTTAGAAAATCACTTGTGATTATTTTAGAGCAAGTACGATATTCATTGATAGGCAAAGGAATACGTAACATAATTGAGTATAGGGTGCAATAAATGAGTCTCGATAGAAACTTTGTCGGAGATTTCAAACCGGACGAAAAGAAAAAGAGCGTTCCGCACTAACAAATTACAAAGTTGTACTATCTTCAAAGAGAAGATCCAAAATTACATTAGGGTTCCTCAAACCAAATTAGTTGATTATCTAAAGCCAAACTCAGTCTTGCCAATAGATGTGCCACCTTGTTCTTCTCTCTTCGACTAAAAGTGATCTTCGAGTGGGGAATTGAATGCATAACATGGTGAGCATCATTCACTACGTGCCCAAAGGGAGAGGTTTCATCTGCGGCATCCCGTTGCAGTGCAACAAGTACCAACTGCGCGTTGTGATTTTGAAATGACAAGCCAGATAGAGAAGACTCCCATGCATCCTTTAAGTTAATTTTGTCCACTCGATTTTTTGGTATATGGGAACCTGCTACGTTGGCCATTTACAAGGAAACTTACAATATCGAGTGTAGTGGTGGACCTAGTGGAAATGGCACTTTGGTTACAGAAAAGTGTTAATTCGTTAAACACATTTGTCACGGTTCCGTATGGAAGTCCTACAGAATTCATAATAGTTATTGGTTCCGGTGGTGGTACTGGTAGTGATGGTGGCCGTGGCGTTCGGTTCTCTCTTAAAAACAGACTATAAAAGTTGCTCGACTACTACGAGATATATTATATAGTTGTACTCACGTTGAAGGCATTTATCAAAATTGCTAACGTGAGAAAATATTTAAGAAAGGATTAAGAAACAGCTCTTGTTTTTTTTAATAGGTAGGTATTTCAATGGGACTTTTCTCGACTATTTTTCTCCTTATTTGATAATGTGTTTTGTGCTTAAATATTGTATACATGTTCATGTAGTCATCATAGTAAGCTGGCTCACCTCCTTTATATATGGAACAGCACATTTGTAGAAAAATGTTTTCTACGCACAATTTTTCTTCTCATGCACAATGATATTTATTCTAGTATCTAAATCAAATAAAGCACGAGCCATTCAGTACTATTATTTAGTGGTATTACTCTTCACTTAAAAGTGAGCTGAACTCTTCTTCCCTTTAATATAAAAATATCAATGTACTAAAAAATAAATATCGAATAAAGGACGAGTACCAATGAACATAAATAAGTATGAATGTGCGAAAGGAAAAAAAGATGTGCAGTAATTATTTACCCATTTATATCCCAACAATCTAAATGCATCACCACCCAAACCTAACCTAAAGAAACGCCAAGGCAGTCAATACCAAAGAGCATTTACCGTTTCTCTCTCTTGCCTCGTTACTCTCTAACCAGTAACAACCCCTCCTATCCTAACGTTCCCGTTAGACCCTGGCCAAAAAACCTCCCTCACAAAAAAAGGAACAAAAAAAAACGAAAGAAAAATGCAGAAAAAATGAAAGCAAAACACAGTTTGGTTTTATAATTCTTGCTTCCTCCTGAAAATCCCAGGTAAATTTTCAATCTGTACCTTTCAATGAAGCAAAACAAAGCAGATCTAGATTCAGTCAAACTATTGTAATTGAATTGAGCCCTAGAGAAGTCCATTTTGTACAGGAAAACATTTTCTCTTACTGTTCTTGTTCTCCTGTACTATTTTTTTTCCTGCGTCCTACATCGATCATCTTCCTCCCTCACCTTTCAGTTCCTGAATCTCCCATCAAAAGGGTTTCTCTTTCCAGCTATGATCTCCAAAACCCACATTTTACTTTCTCTGATCATATTATCCTTCATATTATCCTTCTCCTTAAACGCCATTCATGTTCTCAGCAAAGACACTGGCTCTGAATCTTACATCATTGCTTGCGGCTCTTCGAGCGGCGGCACCGACTCCGACGGCCGCAGATGGGTACCAGATTCCCGGTTTCTTTCATCCTCGGAGAATTCAAAGACTGCGACGGCGCAATACCAAGATCCTTCTCTGCCTTCCCAAATCCCGTACATGTCTGCAAGAATTTTCAACTCTGCAGCATCCTACAAGTTCTTTGTTTCCCCACGGCAGCGCCTTCTGGTTCGGCTCCATTTTTATCCGTCTTCCTATGACGGCCTCGACGCTTCGAACTCGTATTTCGACGTGATCGCAAACGGGTTTTCTCTCCTTCGCAATTTCAGCGCCGCCATTACAACCCAAGCTCTCACGCAGGCCTACATCATGAGAGAATTCTCACTCGTTCCCGCCCAATCCGGCAATCTCAACATTACATTCGTACCCTCGTCGCAACATGATAAGTCCTATGCTTTTGTCAATGGCATTGAGGTAATTTCGATGCCGGCCGAGATGTTTCAGCCAGCGAACATGATCGGGTTTCAGGACCAAACCATCGATGTACAAAGCTCTTCCCTTCAGACAATGTTTAGGCTCAATGTCGGTGGACAGTTTATTCCGACAAGAAATGATTCGGGGCTGACAAGAACATGGTACGACGATTCGCCGTACTTGTTCGGTGCAGCATTTGGAGTCACATTTCAGGCTGAGAAAAATGTTAGCATAAAATATCCTAGTAATTTGCCGGAGTACATTGCTCCTCCCAACGTCTACGGCACTGCGCGATCGATGGGACCGAATTCGAAACTCAATCAGAATTACAATCTCACATGGGTTTTCACCGTTGATGCAAATTTCACATATGTTGTTAGGTTGCATTTCTGTGAGCTTCAACTCACCAGGATTAATCAGAGGGTGTTTGATATTTTTCTCAACAACCAAACAGCGCAGCAGACTGCGGACGTTATTGCTTTGTCAGGGTCCATAGGAGTGCCGGTTTACAAGGATTATGCAACTTTTGTTAATGACAGAGATGGTGACGAAGAAATATGGGTGGCATTGCATCCATCTGTGTCGGAGAAACCAGAGTACTATGATTCGATTCTTAATGGTTTGGAGATCTTTAAGCTCAATGATACGCGTGGGAATTTAGCCGGTCCCAATCCTGTGCCATCTAAGATGCTTCAAGACGCTGAGGCTGCTGCAGCAAGTAATTTTTCTCCCCCAGCAGGGTCCAAGAGCAAGGGTGAAGTAATTGGAATAGCTGGCGGGGCTGCTGGCGGCGCGGCTGTGGTTGCGGCATTGTGCATTGCTGTGTACATAAAGAAGAAGAGAAAGAGTGGAATGGATCCCGGGATGGGCAATTGGTTGCCTCTTTATGGTAACTCTAACACATCAACTATTTCGGGCAAGAGTAACACAGGTAGCAGCCATCTTTCGAGCCTGGCTGCAGGTCTTTGCAGGCATTTCTCATTGCCTGAGATCAAACATGGCACCAAGAATTTTGACGAATCTCAAGTTATTGGGGTTGGAGGATTTGGGAAGGTTTACAAAGGCATTATTGATGGAGGCACCAAAGTGGCTATTAAAAGATCAAATCCATCTTCAGAGCAAGGTGTTCATGAGTTCCAAACAGAAATCGAGATGCTTTCAAAGCTCAGGCACAGGCATTTAGTCTCTTTGATTGGTTTTTGCGAAGAGGACGGCGAGATGATTCTGGTTTATGATTACATGGCTAATGGGACTCTAAGGGAGCATTTGTACAAGAGCAAAAATCCTTCCTTGTCATGGAAGCAAAGGTTGGAAATTTGCATAGGAGCTGCTAGGGGACTGCATTATCTTCACACTGGTGCAAGATACACCATCATCCACAGAGATGTAAAAACCACAAACATATTGTTGGATGAGAATTGGGTAGCTAAAGTCTCTGACTTTGGGCTATCAAAAACAGGTCCTAATCTTCACCAAACCCATGTGAGTACAATGGTGAAGGGCAGCTTTGGGTACTTGGACCCCGAATATTTTCGGAGGCAACAATTGACGGAAAAATCTGATGTTTACTCATTTGGGGTAGTCTTGTTTGAGGTCTTGTGTGCAAGGCCGGCCCTCAATGCTTCATTGCCTAAGGAGCAAGTTAGTCTTGCAGATTGGGCAATACATTGTCTAAAAAAGGGAATTCTCTTCGAAATTATTGATCCACATCTCAAGTCAGGGCCACCTATTAATCCTGAGTGCTTGAAAAAGTTTGCAGAGACAGCTGAGAAATGCTTAGCTGATCATGGACTCGAACGCCCTTCGATGGGGGACGTGCTTTGGAACCTTGAGTTTGCTCTTCAACTGCATGAAAACCCTGATGGAGAAGCAGTTGCTGCTCAAGATAAAGCAAATGATGCTTATGCTATGCACAATGCCACACTGACAATTGAGGAAGAGACCGTTTCAAGTGAGGCTACGGTCGATGACTTAAACACAAGTGCAGTTTTTTCACAAATAGTGAATCCAAGAGGAAGATGAGACAGACTATGCATATCAGTTCACCACTTTTTTTCTATGTTTTATTTTGTCTAGGAATTTTGTTTTGTAGGCTGTGTTCTAATATTATATATTATGCCTCTTCAATTCAGTTTTTCACCGTGATAGATATGAGAATAGAGGATTGAAACTATCACAGAAGTTTTTTGGGGGATACGATGCATGCCTTGTAAATTATATTCCAGCACACTTTATTAGGTTGAACCCTCCGTTAGATCTTGTTTTGGTTTCTGTACCTGAAGGAAAAGAATGGGGGAAATAAATTGTTCCAATCTTCAAAATCAAATTATGTCCTAGACTCTAGTCTCGAACTCCCAATTGTAATAAACTTGGAACAGTTGCAAATATTATTTGTCACCTCCTCTAGCTGATAAATTGTTCGAAGTGGCTTTTTTCAAAAGTGCTTGATACAATCCAATCAACAATAAAAAAAAATTTATATATACAGATGCCCAACGAAGCAGTACAAGAATTGAACGAAGTACTAAAACAAGGGAATTGCTGAATTGGTGCATGTCGATTTATAAATTATGACTTTTACTTAAATTCCAAGTTTATTTCCCTCATCTAAATCTCCAGACATGAGCAAAGAAAATTTTCTTGGCATATAATGGTTTAGGGTTTTATTTTTTCTTCTTCATATGGTTTTAGTTTTTTTAGGATAACCGCTGTTTTAAACAATAGAAAATCGAAGTGCATACATGAGAAGCGACTAATTAGTGCAAGAAAGATTTAAAGGTCATGAAAACTAAGCACATGGATCGAATTGATCGAGAGTTCCGACAAAATAAAGAATATAGAGTAGCAAAAAGAAAGAAACTACAGGAACAACAATAATATTTAGTGTTTGAGAAACTTTAATTTAAAAAAAAAAGCTACTTAACAAAAGTGCTAACACTTCAAAAATTATAAACTTACAAGAAATCTGGAAGTAAAATGGGTAGAAAAGATAAACCACATAAAGAAATTTACCGGAGAATGATAGGTAGGAGAGGATAGCAAAATAATTTGGGTCATATTCTGTTAAACCTTGGTTTATATATATGCCAGGAATTATGGAACATTACTTGGCACATAATTCACTGCCTTCAAAACATTCCTGGTTTGGTCTTCTGTGATTAATTCTTGGGATTGAATCCGGCTGTCCGCTATCTTCCTGATCTGAATCGTGATTCTTGCTCCAACTCTGAGATTTTCTTCCTTACTTGGACTCCAAGACACGTGGATACTTTCCTATGTAATTTTTAAGAAAAACTAATGAAAATGGCTTGAAAATTTTGAGTTTTAACGATAAGGACAAAATAAAGGGTAAAGTGAATAGTACCATGATTGACTTTTTAGTGTAAAAATGTGTTTTTTTGTTAAAATGAACAGTACCGGAAGATTTTCGTTAAAATTCCTTAATTTTTCAGCGGTTTCCTTCCATTACTGTTTTCTTTTTTTTCGTTAAGACAGATGGGTCGAACTTGAATAGTGAGTAAAAAATGTAGAAATTACTGTAAAGGGAAACTTGAATTTTTATTATTTTTTAAATGATGAGTGAGTTGAATTGAAATAAGTAAAATTTGAGTCATCTACAATAATATATTTTTAAACTCGCAATTTATAATGTTGTTAAATGAGAAATGCTAAGAAGATTTTTTTAAAAGTAAGACTCTCTACCACTTCATTTTTTATATAATATTTTATAATGCTGGGGCGAGAATTAATGTGGGTAGAGAGTCTATAAAGAGTCTCACGTTGAGAGAGTTTTCTTAGCATTTTTCTTAGTGGATTTAGACCTAATATGAAAAATAATTATTAGGGTCACTCATCATAGTTTAAACGTAATGAGAAACAAGAACGCATCTAACCGTTTATGTGGTACCATCAAAAGATTCAATCATTAATTAATCGTGTGTGTGTGTGTGTGTGGTACCATCAAAATATTCAATCATTAATTAATCGTGTGTGTGTGTGTGTGTGTGTGTGTGTGTGTATGTACACATACATATGTGTGTGTGTGTGTGTGTGTGTGTGTGTGTGTGTATGTACACATACATATGTGTGTGTGTGTTGATTTACTTGCATGGTTATACTTGTTATCATCTCATCAGTGTGGTACACTCCACCAACAATGCATGGTTTACTAATTAGAATCACTCATTGGAATCATGTGTGCTCATTGACAACAAAATGACCAAAAGAAATTGATCAATTAGCTATAATCTAATGGTAGTCCTCTTTTATTAATTGATTGGAGAAGATTATAAATTCGATTCACGTATATGCATGGGCAGTATATTATACATAAATAATTCGATAACTGGGTGTGACCAATCCAACTGTGACGACGTAACTTTTTTGTGTAAACCCCAATTTAAAATGGTATTGCTATTGATGTTGTCCAGTAAATTACAAGGGCCCCGACAGAATAAAATCCCAATTCAAGCTTTGAGTCGAGAGATATGAAATATACAAAGCGAACCCTCAAATTTCATGCTACAAATTAATCACAGAGGCCATAGGAAGGAGGCCTCTTAATTTATCCCCAGTATATATACTCCAACCGGATTTCAGTGGGAGATTGCAGGGTCACATGAATCCTTTATACGATTCAAATGATCTACCATTTCTGTACTAGAAGATCCCTCTGGAGATCCTCTCCATCTTATGTAACAGGTTCCCCATTGGCAAATCTCACCACAATGCTCACACTCTACTTCTGTTTACCGGAAAAGGCCGCGAGGTCACCATCTGAACTTCTAGCTTTGATGGGTCTAGAGATAACTTTTCCTTAACAAATGCATCCACATCGAATCCACTCTCGCTTTCCATGTCATTGCTATTAGAGGAAGGGCTGATTGGCTCTTCATCGATGTTACTTTCATTTGCTCCAACTATTGTTCGCAGAGCGTCCTGTTGCATTTCTTTTGAACTCTGGTCCAACCTCAAGATATTCTTTATACGTTCAAGGGCCGGATCTATGATGTCTAAGAATCCCATAACCCATGAAGCATCATCTACAACTTCAGTACGCTGTTGCAAGAAACCAAAAAAGAGTGTTCAATGTTGAGGGCCTGAAGCCTTCCAAGACTTGCATCCCAAACAAATAGCCTTTTCACGTGTAAGATGCAGTAACCTAGCTAATTAGTGAGCACTAACCTGTTGGAAATAGAGGTCGCGAATTTCCTCTGCCCGTACAGCATTTCCTTGATTTTCCTCTAATGATGCCCATGTCATCCATGTGACATAACTCTGAGAATTTATATTAAGGGAGGACCTAAATAATCTCCTAGCGGCTGATAGGTTACCAACTCTCTGTTCTAGAACTCCCCAAGCCTGCCACACAAACAGATGGTCATTGCCTAAAGCCTTCATAATCATACATGTGGATAACGTTGCAATGACATTGATCTATGTTTCATCTTTAAGAATATTGCTTCTTATGTGTCGTTGCTAATCCTTTTGCTAACAATCATGATAGAAAGGACGCAAAGGAAGTTTCATTAAAAACTTAGCTGAACATTCTATATAGTATATATAAGATACCAGAAACCTAATTACGGTCATTACCTGTAGGCAACGAGCAGCAGTTTCACTAGTTGAGTTAATAGACAATGCCTTTTGATACAATTTCCTTGCTGTCTCTATGTTTCCTTCTTTCCATTCCATCCACCCCCAAGCCTAAACATCCGAAGATTTTGCAATCAATGAATTAGTTTTGTGCTAAATTCAATGATGCATGTATGCACAAACAAGCCCTGTAATCCTAAAGATACTTCTATCAGGTTTTATCAGCAAGTAGTCAATGCATAAGAGAGGGAAATCACTTTTCTTTTGTACAAAGAAATTATGATGTTGTATGAAAGAAAGATAAAAAGGAATGTCATGGTAAGCAACAAGAAGATGTAAGTCACTTTATGCAGGCAACAAAACGCCCAATAAATTAGCGGTATACAAGTCACAGATTCCAATTGTATCATTCACAGACATAATTTATCAGGCCGGTCATATCAAACAAATAAAATTGCATCAGGTTTATGATTTACGATCAAACTCAGATCTCTGTACTGATAAGAGAGTCATACCGTCCACACTGGTTGATGCCTTGGATCCAACTCAGATGCTCTCCTGAACAACTGCCGAGCAAGATTCGCGGTTGAGTTTTTATATTCCAATAAAGCAAGGGACTGAAGGAGAACTGGATCCCTTGGATTGAGTGCATGACCAATCTTTAAAAGCTTTCTTGCCTTGTCAACATTACCTATATTAATTTCAAACATTCCCCAAACGTGCCATGCAAACCTATTCTTGGGGCTTGACTGTATCGATTTCTACAGATAGAGGTGGAAAACATTAAAATCAACACTGGAAACACAGAACATAAAACGAAAAAACTAACACAGCCAATTTAGTAACTAAATCATTCTAAATTTCTGAGAAAAAAAATACTGCTGCAAAGTCCTAATCCACGATGAAAAGGACCTGATCGACATGCATGACCTTTTTGACAATTTACTAATAAAAAATCACCTCGAAGAGTTGCCTGGCAGCACGATTGTTTTCTTGTTGCATTTCCAACTGAGCCCATGCCTGTATCGTAAGAATTGGACAAATTACTACAAGAAAACATTTCAACAGACCAGAATAGAAATGAAAAGTTTTACTTTGTAACCGAGAAGCCTGTGTGCAAGAAAATGCTGACTTACAAGCCAACTGGCACAGCTTTTGGGATTGCACCTAGTAGCCTGGCTGAACAAATACCGAGCCTGCTCATAGCGATTTGCTTTAGCTTCCAGCAATGCAAGTGTCTGATATACGTACTCATTCCCACCACAAAATTTTAGACCTTTAGCAAGCAGATGTCTTGCCTTTTTGATATTTCCCTGCTTTAGCTCTAGAACTCCCCACCCATGCCAGGCAGCAATGTGTTTCTTATCAGCAACCGTGGCTGCATCAAATAATTCTCTAGCCCTTCTTACGTTTCCCATCTTAGTTTCCAAAACAGCCCAGCACTGTAAAAAACAACCTCAATTAATGAGATCAATCAATCAATCCTAGCAAGATCTATTCCCACAACTAGTTCCCAAGAAGATTCTTTCGGACGCTTACAAGAAACAACGGAGTGCCTGATTTGTTCATATCCATAAAGAATCAACAACTAAATCATTCACTAATTAAGGCAGTAACTCCATCTTTCTTAGTGAATGTAAGCGGCTCATCTTAACAAAACCCAAAAACTAACATGCATCAATAGCCATTGGTCATAATCAATGAAGTTCCAGACTTGTATGTTTCCATTTTTCCGAGATGAATAACAAATTGCAGAGAGTTCACTCCGGAAAAACAAAGAAAACCCACCTGCCAGATGTATGGATTTTCTCCTTGAGTGGCTTGGCACCCTTTCTCATACACAGCTCGAGCTTCCGCAGTCTTCGATTGTTTGCTCAACGCCTTCCCCAATGCCACATAAGCTCTCCCATCTTCCGGCCAATAATATATACACTTTCGCAAACCAAAAAACAAATCAAACAGAGCATTACCAATCAAGCACTCCAAAAATATTCAAACTTGCATTTTCAAAAACACTTTCCCAAACTCCATATCCATACATACCTTCTCAAGTATCTGCTCCGCTTCCGCGTACCGGAAGTTCCTGGTCAAGATCTTAGCTCTGTACAACGCCAAGTCCAAGTTCACCGCCAACGGCTTCTCCTTCACGCCCGACTCCGCAGTCTCCGGCTCGAATATCGGCATCTTCTTCGCCAGCTCGGCAAGCCCTGCGTCGAGGACAGTAGTTGCCGCACCGCCACCATCTCCCTCGCCGGAGACGTCCATCGCCGGCCGGCGAACCACGAGCTCACGTTTCGCGGACTCTGTCTCCGGCGGGACGTCATTACTCTGGCTCTCGGTCGAAACGGTGGCGTTTGCGGGGAGCGGGTCGAGGACAGGGGTGGAGGAGTCCCGGGAAGAGCAGCGGGGAGGCGGAGGGGCAGGGAGGGAATAGGGGGAGGAGTGGAGGGGCAAAGTGGGGATCCGGAGGGTGAATTTGGAGAGGGGGTTAGGGTTTTGGGAGGCGGAGAAGAGAGAGAAGTTGGGGGGGTTGGAGGAGGAGGGAGAAGAGAGAAGGTGCATTTCTGTGAGTGTGTCTGTGTGTGTTTTAACGGATTAAACCGTATTGTATGATCCACATTGAAACCGCGAATGTGAGGCGGGTAGAGGAAGAATGCTGTCTGTATAATTACTATTATATCCTTATAGCCGTGGACGTGCGCACTTTTGGACCCTACAAATTTCTCTTGTATTAAAAAAATAACAAAAACCAAACTAAAAAAGGTATTTCTTCTCATTTTATTTGTGCTTAGCACATGAGAGTTTAATAGATTTTGAATGGAGTTATAAAAAATTTAGAATGACAAATCGGCTCATAGCATGAATCAAGTGAACAAACAACAAATGATCTATTTACTGAAAAATTTGGTGCATATTAAGCTTTGTTTCATGCTAGATAAATTTTGAAGTTTTAGATAAAATTCAACTAGCACAGTATTTAATGTTAGTTAATTTAAAAAGTTGGATTTCGAATAAAAGTTCAATGACAATTTAAGCACCTTTCTTACTTGGGATATGAATGATAATATTTTTATTTTTTTCATTTTTTGTGGCTGGGGAGATTTGAATGAGATTAACGATTCTTGCATTACAAGCTAGTGTTTTTTTAGCAAATGAGTGTTGCGATTTTCAGTAAAGTTTATATGAAGTTACTAGATTATATCATTTTGTTATAGTTTCTTGAGATTTCATATTCGAAGGGATATTTTAGTCAATTGGAATTTCCAGAAGAGCGATCTCAAAACTAGCGGTCACCGGGTACCAGCTTCCTCCAAGTGAGACTACATATACTTGAGTTGAGTAGACTGGTCTACACTTTGCCACGTTTCCACTCTTTTTCCTGTGGTTCTGATGAGGACAGATTTGTTATGCTACGTGGAGCCCCCTCATTGGTCAGTTTTTTAAAGATCAGATTGTGCATCCGACAAAAACAATCCAAAATCTGAACATGCGAGCGTGGGTCACTAGGTAGAACTCTTTGCGGTTCCTTTTCTACATGGCCACGTATAAGGAAAGCTCAGTGTAATCCAATGAGATCAAAATATAATTCGTCTTGTTTTTTTGTAAAGGGCGTTTTACAAGATGACATTGGGAGAGTGTCTTACCCAAGTTTTTTAATGTAGTCGGATTAAGTTTTTCAACGTAATCAGACATATATTATATATTAGTATCGCTTACATTACATAAAATGTATGATCGCTTTTTCTAGGTCTCATTTTCTTCTATTTAAAGCAAGATCGGTCATAAAATCAAACTGTAAGGAGTAACCTGTATATAGCGGGACGGTGGCTCACACAACCATTTAGAAGATTTTCGCAAGAACAAAATGTCAAATATGAAATAAAAGTTAGCTTGAGCTTGTATGCCATAACAAAATAAACAATCAGCTACAAAGCTTGCGTACAGGCAAGAACGATATTAGAGTGAATGGCATCAGTCTGCATTCTGAACAAAAAACAACGTAACGAATTCGAGCAAAAAATTCATGAACATGATGTTTGGCCATCTGCAATTGATCATCACCATCACTTTTTCAAAGAAATAAGATTGTATGAGAAACTAAGTAACCGAAAGCAGCGACTCCCTACGAAATTGTACAAATCCTCAAAAATGAATCACCATGGGAGATTATTATTATTATACCAATGAACCTTTTTACAGGTAGGGAAAATGTCAGTACATTTAGATATCAAATCTTTCCTCCAATTTCAATGAAAGAGGAAGGCAAATTAAATTTCTAACCTGATTCTTCATCTTGATTGCTGAGTTGTGTTTTATATTTTATTGACCTGCTTCAAATAGCACAAGTCATCCTGTCGAAGACTTCAACCACAAGTCTCCTAAACGGCCTCTAACCGCCCCACCGCCTCTTTCGGCTTGGCCTATGCAACCGTGCTTCAGCTGTTTCAACTAGAAGATCAATCTCAGGCTTGGACAACTTGTCTGGCTCTTTTTTCAGGGTGATTGGCTCCTTAAAGCGCTCCCCACGTTTCTCCATTTTTTCCTTTGTCGCAAGAATCCTTTGGTTGTCGTATCCTTCTGCAACCTTGTCCCCACTGGAACCAATTTCTCCACAGACTCTTCGCCTATTCACATTCTGAGCTGCTGATGAATACTCAGAAGCATGTTTTCTCTGTAAGGGATGAGCTGTCTTGAGGTCTTCTGTTAGAGTCTGGCCCGCTTCAGCATCCAACTCACCATTTTCAGCTATAACTGGAAACTTATCGAGCCCTTTTGTATTTCTTTGGTTGCGTCCAACTTTTCGGGTGTTAAATTGGACTGCCCTTACCTTCTCATATTGACTACAATCCGCTAAGGTTGTCTGCTCACCACCATCCATATTTTCCAGCATACCATTGCGAATCAAAGTTCCACGTTTGTGGCTTCTTACAGAGGACTGCAGCGTAAAGCAAGGAAATGTTACACTTATGTAAAATATTAGTCAACTAAACAGTAAAACAGACGATTGGAAACATGCAGCAGAATGAACCATCAACAAAATTCCAGCTAGTTCCAAGTATGATGTAAAAGACTTCAAACTAAGGAAATATCACACAGGCCCTGCAACATCCGTTAAAATGTCTTCAAATAGGTGGCAGATGTAAAAGACTTCAAACTAAGGTAAATAAAATGAGAGGACTATTCAATAAGTATCACATGTGTTCAAAGGACATCTAATGAATCAAATCCAGGAGACGGGAACTTTCGTTTTTCCTTTTGATACTGAGATTTGATGTAAGAAACACGAATATTTGATTTTCACATTGAATATTCAGTTGCTACTTGGTAGGAAACTGCCCAACAAGGATTAAGAGCTCTAAATTGTCGGTGCATTGCAGGAATACTCGGATAATAGAAAAAGTAAAGAGCATGACTGCCAATAGGACATTAGCCATAGTTTGAAGTACAAATTAACAGAGCATGGAAATAGCAAAGAGACAAAGGTTGCAACTTTTTGACAGCAAGAAAGAAAGAATCTCAATAAATAAAGAATGAAAGACAAAAGCTAAATAAGGGAGAATCCCTCCCGTTTTCTTCTTCAACTGGGTATGTGCCCAAAAGGAGTCCCACAACTACTGATGAGAAGAATTAAAATAATTGCAGACTAATATTGAAATCACATTAACCCAATGGTGTTACAAAGAAGACCAAAGTTTTCAGATCAATTGAACCCTAAAAATCAAAACACAAACAAACATGGAAATAAGAACATGAATTTGTACAAAATACATTCTATAAATGTGAGATATATATGAAAACCACCCACAACTATAACAGTAGCATGTGATGATAGGTAGTGTGGAAAAACAACCAAATTTGAAAAGAAACAAAAGAATAAAATAAAAATGCATGTTGGATTCATGCAAATTTGCAACCTTAAATACTAAAGATTCTGCTGACTTGAACAATATCTCAAGTAACACCCATTGTTATCATATATCATCCAATATAAAACACCTATTTTATTCAAATATTTTACCACCATGTTTTGATTTGCAAGGTGTAAAGCAGTCTCTTTTACTTGTCAACCTCCATGAAATCAACAAGCATGACAAGGCTACTTTACCCTGAAATTCGTGACAGATAACGAGGAATTGGAAAGTATAGAAGATTCTACAATAATGCCTTGATGATGGACTGGGAACCTTATTCCCCCAACTTACATGCTTGAGACACTGGACCTAGAAGGCCTTCCTAATGGGAACCAACACTTAAGAACATATAGGCAACACATTACTTAACAGAGAGGAAAGTAAAAATACGATATAAGAGGAAAGGAAACAAAAAAATAGAGAAAAGAAAAGAGCAAAAATGCAATGAGATAGCATTAAAAAGAATAAGAAAGGATTGCTCAACTCTTGTCGAGCACTCATATATACAAGTTCAATGATACAAGGTTTCACCTTGGGTTCCCCCAACCGTACCTTTCCTTCCCCAACAACCAAGTCAATTGAACCTCTGCACCTCAGGGCCGTCCGCTCATGCTTACCGATATACATCTTAGAACTACTATTAATACAGTTAGCACTACTTCCTTTTCTCCTCAATTCTAATCTATCCTGCTCTGGTAGCATAACATGCATTGCATCATTGTAGGAACCATATTTAGCATGAAATTTGTCATGTCTTACATATTTCTGATATGAAAGGGATGACTTCTCAGAATACAATTTATCACCACGGCACCTGACAGTTAACTGATCCTCAGTCCAGTGTAGGACTTCAGATCGCCAGTTAGATCTTCTCCACTTAAATTGATCACTCGGATAAATGATGTCATCAATTTCATCAGCATTATAACGATTATCAAACCAATTACTCTCTTTGAATTCAGCAGAGTATGTTTCTCTAGCATTTCTCCAATATCTTTCATCAGTTGCTTTTGTGCGAGAAACATCAATTCTTGGTGATAGGGAATCAATCCACCTTCCTTCATCACCTGCGTATGATTCTTTGTAAGACTGATCGAACAAATACTGATTCTCTCCATGTCTGCAATATTCATCTTCAATTTTCTCAGAACATGAATCATCCCAATTACATTTGGGACTGTCAACATATCCACCCCTTCCCCCGGAGTGTTGTAATTCTCTCCTGAGCCGAGGAAACTGCCCTTCATCAAATTCATCCAAATTATTCATTCTTCGATCAGTGAATGAAGCACATTTCCTAAATTTTTCTCCCACAAAGTCATCTTCACGTTTATAACCGAAACAGCCACCACCATGGATGGGTATTTTCTGAAACTGCAGTTTCTTGGCATTCCTTCTAAATTGAGCATCCCTTTCTTCAACAGTGTGTGGGGAATAACTGGAATGCCACCCCCTGGACTCCCTGCTAGAGAGAGGACTCCTCTCCTTAGTGAATCGTGTTCTTCCAAAACGATGCCAATCTCTATCCCTATCTTCACAAAAATACTCTGTTTCATTCCAGTTTTTTCTGAAATATGGATCTAGCTTGTCTTGGATCTTGTGATTACCTTTTCTACCCACATAATTTGTTTTAGCGGTATGAACATGGTTGTCGGCATATCTCCTAGATTCTTTATAATCTGAAATATCTTCTCTATCACTATAGCCAAAATCTCGCAGAATTTTCTTCTGTCTGCTATAATTCAATGAGCTATCCCTGTCATAAAGATCCTCCATTTCCGAGGTGAGGGACGCATCATCATCATCATCTTTAATGTGAATCTTTGGTTCAACAACACTGTGAAGCCTCCTTTTCTGATGCTTATTCTCCTTTCGAGCATGACTTTTACGTATGGAATATTTTTTTATATCAACTATTGTTCTCTTGATGCCATTGCTTTTCGAGTTCCCAAAAGATGATGTGACAGGAGTATGAATATCTTCTGGATCAAAACGAACACCATTCTTTGATGCTTCAGAATCACTTCCAAAACAGGATGAAGTGGGGCTAAGTTGATCGTCATCACCAAATGATAATTGTGCTTCCATCAGGTATTGATCGGCATACAAAGAATCCTTGCCAACACTGTCCTTTGTTTTATTTGCAATTTCAGTAGTCTCCAATGAGACAGCATTCCCCTGAATTTGGTCATACCCATCCAGATCAACGACCTGGTTATTTCTTTGATCAGAATCTATTGTCATTGGACAAGTGGCACTGATCCTCGGGGAACACCTGACGATATCAGGGAAAACTATATGAATTATGCCTTCAGAAATTGTAATTAAATTTATATATGGAACCTAATAATTGAATTATTTAGGGCTCCACATATAACAGAATACAAACCTGTCTGATCTTCTTGTGTTCCCTTCTGGAGTTCCTACCAATAAATCATCTTCTTCGGCAGGAATAATTCGGTTGCCATTTGCATTTAATTCTCCATTATCAGATGCCTCATGTGCAGTAAGATTTGTATGGCCCTGTTCCTCACCAGAGTTTGAGGTTTCCTCAGTGCCATCCTGCACCGCAATCTGCCCAATCAATCAATTAGGGATAACTTAATGTAAGGTAGATGCAACAAATCCATCTGACAATTCAAAGTGACAGCCAACCTGTATCACAACATCAGAATCCAAACTACGTGGATGCCTACTATGAAAAGATGGTTGGCGTTCAACCATACTATCTTCAACCTGAATTGCTCTTCCTTTTGGCTGAAGAAATCAAAAGCCAAGTCATAACCATCTCAACCAAGTTTCTGAATACAAGAATCAGAGAATAGTAATAAACTGTGACATACTAGTTCCAACTCTCTGAAACTGGAATCAGAATCTCTAGATAGAGGCGGAGCAAACTTCGTTGGTCCAGCATTGTTCGTTTCTTTATAAATAGTTTCCTGGGAGAATTTCTCATACGCAGATCCAGCTTCTTTTGCCTATTTTATGTAAGGAAGATATTAGTGGACATGTCAACACGTAAAATTTGAACAAGTGTTATGGTGATATAATAAGATCCTCAAAAAATTCGAACAAATAACCTGATAAAATTTTGACGCTTTTGAGACAGGGATCCCAAACTGCATAGATGTTAACCATAGTTGTTCCTGCAATGCATTTTAAGTATTAGGATTTTATTTACTCAGACCTGTGTTAAAAGAAAACAATTGAGAACCGGTTGGCCATATCACAAGACCATTAACAACACAGCCACAAGTTACACAGCATAGAAAGTTTTGGGAAAAAACTTTTTCAACTTGCCAGAACATCTAAATGGGATCTAGAAGACTAGAACGGACATTATTTTTACACCATAAATTTCTTTGGGACGATAAGCATGGCATTATTTCAGTTACCAGGGAGATGCAGTACTGTTTCCAACAGTCCTCGTTCAAACCAAAATTGAAATAATCTGTTACATCAACTCCAGGATACTTCCATGGCTTCTCCTCAAATGATTCAATGTTTACATCAAGTATTGTCCTGGAAAAAAGAAAACAAGGACGCTAATGTGTCATAGTCGAGTTCAGTATTACTCTAAAACCGTCATTTTTAAGAAGGTTCAAACTGTAGCCAAAATTCCCGATTATACAAAATTGGGTTTGTGCAATATTTAAAATTTTGTTTGTGACTTACTAACCTATACCAAGGAAGTCTGAAACCATATCTATTTTGAGCCACCATTTGATTAGGGGGATCACGAATACAACTAATCTGAGAGCTCGACCCCTTGTGTTGATAGCACATACTATTATCATGGTACTGCACAAAGCAGAAAGCACAAAGCACCAAGCATCTATGAATATGAAAAATAGTAATCATCATCTATGAACATCTAGTTCTGTAAGCAGAAAGATATCGATTATACATAAAGATTCCGAATACTTGAACTCTCTGTAACCAAAGATTGAAAATTACTCGTTTCAAGTTAATTTAGACAAAAATAAGATACTACCTTATACTCTTTCGTAGGCGGAAAACCATCATCACCCTCATCCTCATGCTCATCATTCTTCACTCGCCCTCGGCCGCCATTTGGAAACACTTTGCCCTCACAGTCCTCATCATTCAGCACTATTTTCAGGTCATCCTCGCTATCACTTTCATTGAAGTCCTCATCCTCCTCCAAAGCCGAAACTTTCTCACCCAACTCCTCGCAGACAGAATCGGGTTTCTTCGAATCGGAGCCAGGACTAGCGTTTTTCGCCTTTCCATTATCATCACTTACATCTTCTGTGTAAAAGAGAGCGAAGTCTGCTACGCCATTGATGGCCAAATTGGCCTGCGCTTCAACGCCTGCATACAAATCCCCGAAATCATCGTCGAAATCCTCCATAATTTACAAACCCCGGAATTGAAGAGGGAAAACTGTGCTAGGGTTTTGCCTGACGGTGATGGAAAACCGCCGTTGGGGACGAAATGATTAGCTTGGATGCTTTGATGAACAAAAGACTGGAGCTTGAAGTGCTTGCTGTGACTAAAACCCCCTTAAACCCTGAATCCCTAAAACCCTAGTACGGCCAATTATTATTTATAGTTATTTTCCTTTAACGGGCTTTTACAAATTTTGGCCCGCCTAAAATAACAAGCCTCATCACCTAAGCAAATTGCTAATACATGTTTGTATGGTGCTCAAGTCAACAATACTACTCACAATCAAGATGGCAAGGAAGATGCAAACAAAGTCTAATGTTGACACGACAATATATGTAAAGATCTATTCGCTCTTGTAAAAGGAATGGATTTATTCATTTTCAATACGACTCTATAAACTTTAATCTGAACACGCTGTTTTCGTACAGTAACGTGTCGTGTACGACTCTTTTAGAAATTATAAAGGTAACTATCATGTCTTCTGCTTTCATTATAACACGGTCAAATATACCATTACAAAAGTGCCCATTACGCCTTTTGTTTCCATTATAACATGGTCAAATATATCACTAAATATATCTTGAATTTTATGATGGATTTGATTTTCATTATGTTCTCACACAAGAGTAACTAACCAAATTTTAACTCTAATTTTTCATTTTTATATACAACGATAATTTACGCTAATAGATGAAAGTTTTCGATTAAGTCACAAAACAGAGCCATCATAATAATGTTTAATAGAAACTCATCATCCACAAACTTCAAACCTAAAAAATCTCAATGGTTCATTTTCCACTATTTGTGCAAGTTAAGGATAGTTTCTGAACCGTTGGTCCGTTTTTCTGAAATCTTTTCCACTTCATTTGCACCAAAAATATATCAATTTCTTATTATATTTTGCTCATACAAAATTGAACTACCTACTCGACGATTAAAAATATTACATCTTCAAGCCAACGAATTATTCATTGTTCAATGCCCGAGTGATCTCCCATGAGACGCCTTCAATTTCTTGCATAAGAGCATCACTGCCTTCACAACCCCCCCGCTTGCAGTTAACAATCGCGACCGTGAATCGCTCTTTCGCTAAGGAAGCCAGATACATATCTTGTTCATCCTGGGATACAGAGCAAAATTTTAGATCAATAAGAACTTCGCATACACCAAAAACTAGAAGCGTTTTCTCGACGAAACATCAATACAGATCAAAAAATTAAGGACCCAAGAGGAGATCCTTGTGACTCAGATTGTAAAAGCGACATAGGATTACCTCAGGCAGTTCATGGAATTCGTCAGGAGATATTTGCAGCAACTCTGCAGCAGCATGACCAGTACACCACGCAAAAACCTTCCCACTCTCGTCTGCAAGAGTGACTTTCAGGTGGAAAGTGCGGATAACTTCAGCGCCACAGTTGTTGTCATTACAGAAGCTACACTCCATAACCCCATTGGGGTGCTCAATAACGAAATGGCCACATGTGGTATGTGAAAATCTTGTACTGACATTGGACTGAGCCCCCAGCCAAACTGCCCAAACCTGAACTATCTGTCCACATGATAACCGATAACTAAACATCCAATGTACCAAGAGAACTGATTCAAAGAAGGGATGCAAGGTAATTTTGTCTTAAAGTTACAGAACTATTAATCCTTTATATTTTAGGTGTAGTTTTTCTACTAGTTTTGTATGAGCGGTTGGGTGTTGGTGTACTGATAATAATTACAAAACCAATGCAGGAGCACACTCAGGAGTCAGGCCTACCAATCTACCATCGTTCCTCGATTCCAAACTATATTTTGGAAACAAAGTTGTGATAAACTGGCCAACGTTTGCTATTGATAGGCCCAAACACAAAGAGAAGCTGAATATAAAGGCCAGTGAACATAGTAGATTAACAGCAGAAAATTCAGGAGTATAGACAAGCGAATACATACAGAAACTTAAGTCAAATGTTCTACCATGGCTACTAACCAAACATTAAGTTCATGCAAATCCCGTACCTGCGTGCAGCTACCCTGGCTGGATAGATCAGCGAGCCTTGACAACTTACAAAGACAAGATGAATTTAGTAATGCTGGCAAGCAACTGAGGTTGAAGAAAGAAGCTCCAGCACTGTTCTCGAACCATGATGCTTCCAAGCTGACAAGCAAATATGTTTAAATGGAAACCAAACTAAACCACATATCTAGAAACAAATCAGAAAGTGTCTAAACAAAAAATACAAGCTGACTTATTGCCAACATTAGAAAAAACGTTAACCAGCCTACATACTGACATCAGAGGTGACTAGTTGTAATTCTTGAATAAGCTCACCACTTCCGCTTTGTCATAGAGCATGTCAGGCCTGATATGTACACTGTGTGACCAAGGCTTAACCTTCCAAGCGACCTAGGAAATAAATACATAGAAGCAAAATCAGCATTATATATGTAAACATTATAATCAGGGAAGGGACAGTAAAACCATCTGTATTCAATTAACTAATTCTCCATACCAATTCTTCACAAAATGCAACTTTGCCCAAATTGGTCCGGTGGTATCTTCAATTCTCAAGGAGAAGACTGCTTCTGTCGTATGTTTTTCTTTGACAATATTGGTAACAACACCATAAAGACTGACACCAGTCATCTTGTCACGAAGGCCAGAAACAAATGACTGCAAAACTTCACAAGCAAGAGATGTTAATAAAAATTAAAAACAAATGGTAACAAGAGCGTCAGGACAGGCAGTTGATTTCACATGAACTTGGGTGATCCATTAGCTAGTAGATAAGAGCATGATAGGTTTACATGAATGGATCAGGACATTAAAGATAATTCCTGAAGAATCATAGTATGGCTTAGATACACTAGGGACCAGTGCAAAAGTTATATCTAATGCACTCCTTTAGAAGCACAGTACTCGTAGCTTCTAACAGAAATTAAATTAGAGGCACAGCTAAATAGCAGTCAATAAAATGAGGAAGTATAATAGAAGTAAACTCACTCGGAAAGGATAGCTACTGAAGTCAATAGACCCATGTGAATCACAGGGCAAGGAAACTTGAGAAACTTGAGAAACTTGTGGACCCTGACTGGGATCTATTGTGCTCAGAAGTCTTGACCCTTGATACCGATTTGGTGTCAGTGCCACACATACCTGATTAATACAGAAATTAGTCTGCAGCACTTCAAGTGATAACCCAATTACTAAAACGAAGATAAATGACTTACTTGCTCCTCATGTTGAATGAAAGGCACCAAAAACAATTGTGTTGCACTACCAAATTCAAGGCAAACTTCACCACTTGTTTCGATACCACTATCTATAGCTTTAGAGACATATGGTTTATCCAGTGCAAGCATACTTCCCACACTGAAGAAATTGAATTATGGACATAATAAGGAACAAGTATTAAAAAAAATATGAATTCTAGTGCAAGAGTTTACCTCAAAAGATTGGCCAGGACAACCTGATCACCCCACAGCAGAAATTGTAGCTTGACGTCATCATCGTTAACAAGAGTAATTTGTTTTCTCTGTAAAGTTCCAAACTTCCCATGAACTTCCAGTGGCCCAATAGATTCAATTCTACGCATAAATAGGAAAAGCAAGGTAAGTGGTTCACCACCACGCACAATTTAACACCACGAAACACCTCTATACCTCATAGAACATCTCGATTTATTAAAATATAAAGAAAATTTATCTAACCTTGCATACAATGAATAAGGGACATCTTTATTAGCTGCAGAAATTGAAGAGAATGAATCCGAATAAAACTTAGCTCCTATGAACAATGAATCACCATCGTCATCCTACATTAGTGAAGACAAAAAGGAAATGTAAGAGAAAAAAATTTATAAAATCATCCCCAAACCTTTTCCCAACCGCAAGGCACTGAAGAAGTCCAGCAGTAAAAGTTACCTCATCTAGCAATATCACTAGATATTCCGTTGGCAACAACCGTGGATAGCTAGATCCTCCTCCGGTGGCAGGACGAAGATAGCACCCAGTGAGGAAGATCTCCCTCCCCTTCTTCAGAATCCCATTACGGGGATCTACTAAGTCACAGTACCTGCAGGCACAAAAATTCAAGATTTTGGTTTCGGATTAAACTTCCAATGTAATTGTAATTTGCAAATACACATATAAAAGCAGTAGACTCCAAGATTTCGGGTAATTACCGGCGGTGGAGATAAATGTCAATGGTATTGGAGCTCCAGTAATCCCCCAAGGAAAGCATATGGATGTTGGTACCTGAGAAAATAAAAAAATACTAATTTCAACAACAAATGCAAACAAAAATCACGTTGCACACTGAAATTTTCGACACGAGAGACTACCCGGAAGAACAAAAGCCTCCACAACAACGGCCTCCAAAACACTACTCAATGACAAGAAATTCTTCTCATAAATGGAGTCAATCGTCACGGTGTTCGGAAGCTTCCTCCTCTTATGCTTCTTCCTCAACTGCTTCACGCATTCTGGCATCTTCTTCGGAGGCCTGTCCCTACGCTGCTCGCTCCACGCCTATCAAAAACCAAACACAAACTCTCATATTATTCCTTTCTTTCATTTCCCCACATTTCTCGGCAACCAAACAGACAGAAAGAGAGAGAGGAATTCGATTAAGGGCAGTACCTGGGCGAGGTCTGAGAGCAGAATCGCGGTGGTGACGCCGCTGGAGTAGGCGCTGCAAGTCTTGAGGATCCGAGAGGCGGTCCAGTTCCAGCTGGGTCGAGTACTGGTCTCCGCTCCGTTTTGATTCGGATCCAGATTTTCGTCCGTTTCGGGCGAGAGGACGGACCTGGCGTAATCGATGAATTTGAGAAGCGGATCTTCGTGGTCTTTCTGCTCATCGATGTCCATGGCCGAGTTGATTGAGTTCATTTTGGCTGAGTTTACAACTCGCCCTGCTAATCTGCTCTGAGTAAATATTGTATTAAATAGTAATACACTTTTTTTTGGTTTTAAATGGGAGGGAAGAGAAATCGTACCGGTTTTTGGCGCGGGTTTTGAAAATTATGGGATCGGTAGTGGACTGGGCCGCAGTCCATAGGATTAGTATGGGCCTCGCACGCACTAATTCCATCAGGATTAGTCACTCCCCACCCCTTTTCATCATTGGAGGCCGCCAAGAAATTCCGATAGAAAAGTTCATAGCTCCTGTTGAAGCCCTGTCCTGGTAGCTTGACAACTCTATCCTGTTCTCTTAGGCATAAAATAAAAGGTATTTTAACGAAACACTTCTTATGCTGTTCACTTTTAACAAAAAAAATATTTTTACCTTAAAAAGTCACTCCTGATATTATGCACTTACACTTTTATTTTGTCATTTTGATTAAAATTAAAGGTTTTTTTTAAGGATTTTTCGTTAGTTTTCCTTAAAATTAAAAGCTTAATTATTGTTATGCCCTCAAAATTGTGATATAATGGTATTCACGGGGTTGACAAAATCTGTGGCTCAAAAGTGACTTTTTCAATGTGATCTGCTGCTTTGCTTCTGCCTCTTTTTATCCTCCTTGGCAGCTTCAAATTCATTGGAAATATTGCCTTTCCCTTTTGCAGATCGTGGTTTACCGTTGTTCTCATATTTTTGAGAAGGGAATGCCATCGTTGATAAATTGGCAAATTTAGGGTTGCTTTCATCTTCCCTTGTTTGGTATTCCTTTTCTGGACACAATTTTTAGACATCCCAACCAACCTACAAGTTTGTCTCCTCTTTTTGATGATTTTTGTTTTTTGCCTGATCGTCTTTTCTTTTGGTTTTGCAACTTGTTTTGCAGATTATTACTTTAGGTTTTGTTTTAAATGAGTTAAATTTCATGTCCCCCCTTTCCTTATATCTTTCTTATTTTCATTTCTAAAGGGGTAAAGTTTATGTCCATTCTTTTTCATGTATTTGTTTTCCTTTTTTCCTTTTTTTTTTTGGTATTGCAAAAGGTAAAATTCATATTTCCTAACTAAGTGTAACTTCTTTCTTTGTCAATCAATAAAATGTCCCTTGTTACGCCAAGGTTTCTTAAAAATAAAAATAAAATAAAAAAACAGAAAGTGTCTCAACTTTCACTTTGCCCCTCAAAACAATTTTGTCTTACTTGACCCATGAACCTTTGAAAGAGTGATACAGAGAATGTTCAGCGGGTGAAGTCGGACAAAATGAGGTTCAGCGGGCAAAGTGACATATGAGTCACAATTTAGAGGGCATAACAAATTAACAATAATTAAGCGTAATTTGAAATATCAAATAATGATAACACAATGATTACCACAACAAACTCGCATATCAGATTAGCTGCATTGTCGTATTTTGTCCACCCCACATATGGAATCTGTACCTAGAAAAAAGTATCAAAACTCCCCTCCTCCCCACTGCAAATTACAACCCAAATCGAGAAAGGAGGAAAAATTGGATGGGATCATCAGAAACCTAAATGATGTACTGTCACAAACAATGCAGGAGCAGTCCAGCAAGACGAAGCTCAAACCAGCAACGATGCTGTACAGGTATACTTCACATTAGAATTGAGTCGCCCTTAGATCTCATGTTTCAGAATCACGCCGGTGATCCCTACAGATGATTTAGGCCGATAATGTTCATCTGTATCGACCTCTTCAATTTCCTGAATGGAAGAACGTATGCAAAGCATTATACATCAGGTATTATCCAAGTCTAGGCATGATAATAAGTTACCCAAACTGCACAGAATTTTATACCTGTACCACTTCCTCTCCTTTGATGACCCGTCCGAATACAGTTAGCTTATCATTTAAATCTGGTATTGGTGCAGTTGTGATAACAAGCTCAAATTCTTTGTTGTCTGGTCTAGCCTTCGTAGTTCCAAGCATAAAAGCTTCATGCTTCGGACTACAGGTTCACACAGGCAAGAATAAGCTATCAGCTTTGCAACACAGGACCAACAGGCCACACAACCAATATAAAAGTTTTATCTATGAAACAAACCTCGTAACAAGTTGACTACGAAGCTTCCCTTTTGATATCCAATCTTCAGCTGCTCCAAGTCCTTGGGAACCACCCCCTTTGATTATATAGTGCTTGATCACGTGACTGAACGACATCCCCTTGAAGTGTCCCTTTTGACTGCAAAACTAATGCCTTAGAAGTGCCATGAGGGCATAACACACTATTCCCCTTACAACCAACCAAAACCAAGCAAGTCTACTTCTGGATGCTACTGCTACTCAGAATATTGAAATGATTTCTAATCATCGAAGTTCTAATTTTATTTACATCTAGCCTCGATATAAGTCAACTAGGCATCCATATCACCAAGGCTATATGAACCTTTAACCTGTTGTTGTGTATTTGATAATTTACAAAGGAGTTACAACAAAATATACCCCTTGGCTTATAAGATGATAAAAATATTAAATAATACACCCCTTGGATGCGAGCAATTTTACTAACAGCTATGTACAAAGTCACCCCGTCCCATAATTTTAACTTTATTCTCTTACCCTGTAGAGAAATAGCTTCAAATAGACATGATTTAATATTACTACAGCAAGTATATATGCAAGATACATGTGATGTCGAATACTCACCATAAGTCAATAAATCTATCCACAACCTCTGGAGAACCATCCTTGAAAAGTTCCACTGTGATAGGACCTTTTGGTGTATTTAGAATCTACAAAATACACAGGGAAGGGGGAGAAGAAAGAAAGTGAAACTACAATTGTGGAAAAGCAGATAGGTGACTTACACTCTAAAAATAAAACATCAGCAGAGAGACCAGGAATGAAATAACACCGAAGGAAACCGGTGCAGCAATCCTAATTGTTAAATTTTCCCAACCCAGATACCTTCCGAGAAAAGAAGTTTATTGATAAACTTTGCTGCATAACAAATTTAATGGCCGCACCAACACCACAAGGTCCACAACCACCCCGCTACGTTAATTCTAGAGGTCGAAAATTGCAGGTTTATGCAATGTGACACCAAATAGAAAGATGGCAGTATTAAGAGACTTACAGCATAACCGGGAAGATCACCCTTCTTGCCAAACCCATCAAAATCCTAAACAAACAAACAAACAAAAACCCATCTAATTTAACCAACTACGCATTTACGCATAATTATTATCCAAACAAGAAGATTAACTAATTCTTAATTAATTACACAAATGGAAAATACCCATTCCAAATTAATACCTCTCGATTAGATAACTCCGACCCAGATTGGTCCAGCGACCTACGAGGGCAAATTAGCGCGCACAACAAAATAAGTAGCTGAAAATATCCATAATAATCCAACTTTCCAAACAAATAAAATCATCAAAATTTTGAAAACATCAGTTGAAATGGTACCTTCGGAGCCAGTAGCGATAAGTGGCGACTAACGACAAGGCGACCAAGGCGATGATTAAATTGCACATAACTATGGTGGCGATACTGATTCGAGTCGGCCCCTTCTTCTTCTTGCTCTGAAGTAACAGCGCCTGCGGCTTTATCCGCGCCATGAGGTTCGAACTTTAACTCTAATCACGAAATCTGAAGCAAAAAAAATTAATTAAAACTAAAAAATTGGTTGATGAATCTTGATCCCCAAATCGATTGGAATCGAAACGTAGAAATGAAGTGGAATTTGAAATTGGTGAGAGAGTACCTTTTGGGGGTTGGTGTGGATTGGGTCACAGTGAGGTTCAAATGTTCGAATCGGATAGAGAGAGAGCCAGAGTAGAGTTTGGTGGGCGATTTCAGTTTTAAGTAACCGATCTGGTTCGAATTTTTCGATGTTTCTCGTTGAATTTTAATTTTGTGATTTCAAAATTGGTGGATGGAAATGGAGCCCACGTGAGATTATTCGCCGGAAAAAAGAGAACAAATCTCTTGAAAAATTAAGGAATGGACGGTCGTGATTGAAATAGCGTGTTGATTTCGGTTGTTTGGCGTTTGGTTTTGTGGCAGCCAGACGCGGGGTTTGCTCGTACCCGCCTTTGCTAAATGAACCGGTTTATAATTTTATTTGTAAGTAAGATGACCCAAATTCAACTTAGATGAATAATAATTTGATTCATATTTTTTAAAAACTGGAAAAAATAATCCTTACCGATTTGGAATTGAGATCCTTTCCGGATCTTGCATTCCAGAGTTTACAGATTGAGAAATTCGGATCGTTCATTTTAAATCTTATGGTTCCGGTTAGTTTATCACACTGGCATTCTTCATATAATCGAACCAGACTCTTTCTCCTTTTTTTTTTTTAACCAAATGATATTATCCATATAAAGATGAGAGGTAGGCTTCACCTCACAATGGGCTAGCAATAATATGATTCAAATTCGTCTTCAACGAGAATCGAACCTAAAACATCTCATTTACAAGTGAAGAATAATACAACTAAACCGTAGTACTAAGTGGCTCTCTCCCTCTCTTAAATGGCTCGAATTTCAGTACGTTGATTCTGGAAAGGAATTCACTAAAAGGCATCCTACATTTGGGAAAGTTTAGGTACAATGAAACATGTTTTTCTATTTTGTATGGGTAATCACGAGACTTGATAGGAAAGCTAACCAAGACTCGTATGCTTATACATGGCAAGGCCAAAACAACTACATATGAAAAGAGAAATGAGGATTTTCTTCGGATTTTTTTTGTGAAGATTTTAGGAATCTTTTAATCGTGTTCATTCATCATAAATAGTACGGTTACAAATCATTTTAAAAAATTTATTTAAAATTAAATACAAATAGTATTTAACAAAACTGACTGTATGATTCACACTAAACGAATATGATTAAAGGATCATCTTTATCCTCGTTCCGTAAAAAAGGGCATGACATGATTCTGCGCCGAAATGTTTTCTTTCATGTATCCTCTCATTATTTAATGTTGCCAAGAAGATGGTGTTATGCTTCTCAATTAAGTTAGGAAATTATTTTTGGAGCACCCGAAAATAGAATTAGTCCAACAAACAATGTCATTGGCCTATCCATTCGTCAAATTATCAAATTAACTATATTTTGACAAAAATTGCAAATTACAGTCTCTTTAATTGTGACATCTCATATCGTCCAGAGGAGTGATCCTTATATGTATATTCTCATCCCTACCTAGCACGAGGCATTTTGAGAACTCATTGGTTTCGGGTTCCGTAAGAACTCTGAAGTTAAGCGAGAAGGGGGTTAGAGCAATCCCATGATGGGTGACCCACTGAGAAGTTGCTCGTGAGTTCCCAAAAACAAAACCGTGAGGGAATGGTAAGCCCAAAGCGGACAATATCGTGCTAAGGTGGTGGAGCGGGCCAGGGAAGTGATCCGCCAGGGCGCGGGATGTGACAATTTGGTATCAGAGCCTAACCTTGGCCGTAGTGTGCCGACGAGGACGTCGGGCCCCTAAGGGGGGGTGGATTGTGACATCCCACATCGCCTAGGGGAGTGATACTTATATGTATATTCTCATCCTTACCTAGCACGAGGCCTTTTGGGAGCTCACTGGCTTCGAATTCCGTAGGAACTCTGAAGTTAAGCAATAAGGGGGTTAGAGCAATCCCACGATGGGTGACCCACTGGGAAGTTGCTCATGAGTTCCCAAAAACAAAACTGTAAGGGACTGATAAGCCCAAAACGGACAATATCGTGTTAAGTTGGTGGAGCGGGTCTGGGAAGTGATCCGTCCTTGACGGGAATGTGACACTAATGCTCAGTACTTTGCAAGAGGAAGACAAAGCGTGATGATATTCACACTCATTTTTTATCTATGCTTAATATTGTTTGTATTAAAATTAATAAATCGAAATAAGCAAATCAAGATTTTTATTATGAGACCTGATATAAGAGGAGATATTTGGGCTAAATGGAGGTTTTAAAAGATATTAGGTACTAGTCGGCTAGCGGACAAAGATCTAACGCTTAGGCGTCTATTAACAGTTTTTTTTAATTTTTTTTTCTATTAAATTTATTATATAACATTTTATATAAATAATGTCTATTTATACTTAAAAATATATATAATTGTATTAGGATACATAAATTGCAAAAATAGAATGACATATAGATTATAAAGTATTAGAACATTGATCTTTCTCAGTAAAACGCAACGTGTTCGAATTCTAATCGCTTTTACGCGAGAAACGGGGACCACCCTCTTGCTAGTCTATTGTGAGGCTTAGCTCACTCTCCCCACCTCCTTAGTGTAAATAATATCATTTGTTTTTTTTTTTTTTTTTTTTTTTAAAAGCTCTCTTACAATTTAGTGAAAAATAAAACGCAGAATGACAATTATTTATTTTTTGTCTAAGTGAGAGTCGCAACCTAGACGGGCGTCTAGACAAGTCTAGGTGTCATTTCTTAATTTTCAAATCCTAAAAATTAATGTGGGCGATGGCTAGCCGCCTAGCGCCTAGGCGGCGGTAGGCAGAGATTTTTAGAACAGTACACGTATACAAACATGAAACAATTTGAATGAATCAATATATAGAAATGGTGTCATAAAATAAAATAGATACAAACAAAGAAAAAGGGAATACTTTCTTCATGCATTGACTATATATATGTGTGATCCTTATACCTCAATTTTCAAAGACCTCAATATTTAAATAACATAGTAGACTAATAATATCATTTATTTTATTTTGTAAATAAATAGATATTACACCCTTCCACTTAACACTTCAAATAAAAGTGATGGGAAACAAAAGCCATGTTCATAAGGTTTCATAAACAAACCATTTAAGCTACACCATAATTTAAATTAACCAACCCAAACAATTCACATACACAAGAATTAAAGCAGCAAAATTCTTGACACCAAAAGACATCAAATTTTCTTCAATTTAATCACATGAACCACTGGTGCACAGCAACTCCAAGATCCCTCAGCCTCCCATACAAAGCAATGCATTCCCAATAAGCTCTCTTGCTCCCACCATTCCTCCTCCCACTCTGCCACCATCCGTTGCTGCACTCCAAGAACAACTCGTCCACCAGACAGATTGTCCTCTTCCTCACCATGTCCACCACCACTTCCGCTTCAGCTTTCATCACAACGTAGTCCTCTTCCCTCACATTGTCTTTCAACCAATCCGATACGTCGTTTTCAGGGGTGCTTGAAGCCTTTTCGGGCTCTACCTCGAGGTTGTAGACCTCGAATTCATTGTTCATTTTCGGGTAGTTTTGATCAAACCATTCGATCATGCCGTGGTTTTCCTCGTTTAGGTCTACATTGACAAACACTCGGCGGTTGTAACTGTCAAGGGAAACACCTAACAACTCGGGGAGGAACTTGATTTTCTTCAAGTATTCATTCGATTTGGCCAAAACGAGCCTCGGCGGTTCCAGCAGCACGTCTTCCAGACCCTCTAACACCGTCTTCTTTTCCTCGGTTTCCAACTGACAAAGCCGCCGGGACGTCACGGGCAAGTCATAAGCCGGACTTATCTTCCTCATTACCACAAAAGTGGCAGCGTATCGGCAGAGATACACGATTTTGTAATTGGGTTTTGGCCTAAAGGCGTTCGAAGGGTCGTTGCTTATTGGAACGACAACAATGCCGCCAATCTTCAGAATGCGATCAGCAAATTTAGCATCGGCCAAGTTGAATGCGAAAACGAAATCCATAGACTCGTCCAAGAACGAGCTTTTCGGCACCGACTCCGAATCCACAACGAAATCAAATCCATTGAAATCAAAAGGGTGAAGATTTTGAAGCGTACCGGCATTGCCAGGAGCCACAATGAGAGATGTATCACCCTTTCTGCGGAGGCCTTCGCCGGCCAAATCACGAAAAAGCAGACCCAACTGCTTGAAATTGAAATTTTCGGATTCGAAATTCAAATCCAATCGGGAAACTTTTAATCCCCTCAGAATTGTTCCAATGCAGGGCAGTGTAAGAATAACTAAACCCAGAAAAACGGCGCACGGAATAATCCGCAATGCCTTGGAATCGGGAAGATTGATCACCAAGTAAGTCCCGGAATCCAATCCCATCTGTCCACCATGAAGGTGCTTCACCTTGTTTTGATCCTTGGCTGCAAACCCGTCAGCCAATTCCATTGCTCTGTTAATTTTCAACACTTTTGGTCCGAAAATCCCGCGAAAAGCTCAGTGAAAGCGCGGGATCCGATCGAAGAACAGTTCGAAAAGCCGGTTTGGGGAGTACCCAGATGCGGAAAAGTTTGAAAGATTGCAAGTTTGCAACGTTTTTCACGAAGGAATAGAAGGCAAAAAAACAATAGCGAAGAACATGATGGGATTTAGCGGGCGCAGAACCTGGCCGCGGTGTGATTAGCACCCACGAGAGCCACGAAGGAGTTTTTACACCAGAGAAGTAACAGCTGCCTCATCCTCTCAACCTCCATTGTCGTCGTCCTCTCTATCATAAACTCACTCTCTCCCCCCTCTGCCTCTCTTCGATTTTTTCACAAACCAGTGCGAGATTGGCGTTTCAGAATCTTACCCAGATGCTATTTTGCGACGGATCGTCATCTGAAAGCCAGCCGTTGTCGACCGGAGCGGCGATTGCGACGGGAGAGAGCGAGAGAGAGAGAGAGACGCTGGGAGTTTGTGATGAAAAAATAATGGGGTTGGAATTTGGTTGGTGGGATTGGAAAAAGAAAGGGGATTTATTTATACAGAGAAATGAAAAATTATGGGAGAAATGTGAATTTGCATTACCGTTGGAGTTTAAGCAACTTGCTATTTTTGCGATTTCTGTGTTTGGGCCGCGTTCGGCCCACCTAAATGTAGAAAATGGGGGAAAGACATTGGGATGGTTGAGGAAGAAGACGCGTTAAATATAGTGTTCTAGGTTGGCATGGTTTGAGTGGATTTGTTTTGTTGTTTAGGTTAAACTCAATTATGCGTTGTTTTGAGCATTGTGTGTTCCAAGATTGTGTTGCATAGAAGCTGACATTCCAAGTGGGAGTTTGTAGTTAGAAAGTTAGTTCAATCTTGAAGTTGACTCAAGTGACGAGGGAGGCAGAGTAGTGAGTTAGGATTATGATAGGTTTAGAAACAGCAACGAAAAGATGATGGGGATATCGGGTTCACATGATGCCAACCAAGTCAAGAAATTTCACCTAATTTTTAGTTTTGCACCCCTGAAGGAATTTAAATAATGTAATGTTGCACTGAGACTAATAGATGATATGTAAAATACATTCAAAATAACATATGAGTCAAGCCATATTTGTCTTAGAGAACATTTGAGTTTTTTTTAGGCTCTTACATACGTCTGTTTAATCACTTATGTCGTTTTCGTTTGATCTATTCAATCCAACGATTAAAAATAAAGAGGTGAGTGTGAGGAGTTAAAAATGGTGTGTGGAAATCACCTCTCTTATTTTATCAAATCCTGACTTCACCACCACACATATTTCAATTCCTTCCAATGCATCAAAACATGAAAATTTTAAGTTGTGTTTAGTGCAACTATATCAACCACTTTGGATACGTATTTGAATGTAATAATACTAATATGCTTACGTGCATATTCATAACTTTACTTACGATTTCAAAACATAGCTTCATTAGTTCTTTATTTTATTTTATTTTATTTTATTTTTTGTTGGTTGACAACGGAGCGTAAGTCCGAAAGAAAATGAAATATTACTACTATGGAATTTCTTTTCTTCTCTTTGTTGAAATACGAATATAGAACTTGAATTCCTCATGGAGGGCAAGACTTGGTTTTGAGCCTTGGAATTTAGAAATGGGTTTAGGGGTGGCTCGAGGCTCTGCAATGCCAGGAAAGCCGGTCCAATTTTAGTAAAGCCCATGAAAATTTGCAAGGAATTACAAGCCCAACACTAATTTGTAGGTGCTAAAAAGTTTGTTAGAGTGAAATTTCCACTAGGAGTAGATAATTAGATTGACAAACAAATGAGGGTTTTTAACTTTAATCTATTCGTACCGACAAAAATCCCGGATTTTTTCTGGTCCAAATTTATCTTATTTTACCGATAAACTAATGAATGAAGCTCTATTGAAACGACAATAATAAAAAAAATCCTTTTTGGCTTGAACAAGTTCGATTCTTGATGTCACTTGGTACTACAGTAATATTTCTTTACTTATAAGTAAAATGTCTTATGATCAATTCGCATCAAAGGTAAATTTGAACCACATCATGCTTAACTTATTATGAGGCTTAGTCCACTTCTCCATCCTTTAATATAAATAATATCATTTTTAAAAATATAAAAACCTTAAAAAGCAAATGTGACCAATTATATGATATCAATCTTATCTATGTAACTAGTTTTTCTTATATTGATAGGATAATTTATTCATATGCTTATTTTTACTACATATCTTTGAAAACTTTTTACCATTGATCTCTTTAATTCATTCGATTTGAAGACCAAAAATTAAAAGGCATGTGAGAAATAATAGCACTACCCATATTGATATGTGAACCCTTAATATCTCTCAATTAGCCTCCCCCTATCTCCCCCATTGCCTCACCCTTCCTCATCTCCATTCTCTCATTCGAGAGATTCTTCAGTGTTCCAAGATCATGGAGTGGTATATCCATTTTCTCCACTTATATGATGACACATAGTATACCATTCGTAGTCTGCGCATAATGAAAAATTTCTCCTCCTGCACAGTCTTGCAACTTCCATCCACACTCCAATGCAATGCAGTCTTCACCCGATTTTTCTAGTTTTTATTTGATTTGAGTTCGTTGGTGGGTATTTGAACCCAACAAAAAAAAAGATCAAATGAGTTTAAGCCCTAAACGAATAGAACCAATGGGAACGTACCTGATTATTTTATTCGGTTCACGATTTTTCAGTTTTAAGGGTGAAACTCATTTCCCAATTGATTTTATAAACCTCAACTTCCTCCGCAAATAAGTTTATCTAGAATACAAATTAGAACGTCATACTAAGCCTCGTTTGGGGGGTTGGTCTGGATAGCATCAAACGAGGCTTTGAGAAATGGACTGAGATGAGTAAGACAATACGATTTTGAGCCTATGCAAACCTTATCTTGTGTTTTTATAAATTTGGAGTGCATATAATTTTGTGAAGTGTTGATAACAACTCCAGAAAATATCCATGTTTAAGTTATTATTGTCTTGAGCCACCTACACATCTCTTTTCACCTCTCACACATCCTCTGTTAATTTTTGTTCTTAAATTTTTTTTAATTTATTCGATCCGACAATGATAAATTGAAAGAAGTGCGTGAATAGCATCACCATTTGGGTAATGGCTCGCCATAATCCTTACTCATGAAGTCAGGATAGGATTAATAGTTGAAATAAGATCAAGGGGCTATAAAACTTCAAAACCCCTCTCTGGTATGAGCATGAAAACAATTATACTATTCTTTGCTTTTAATATAAGCCTATTATTTACTTGTAGTCCTACGGTTTAATACATATTCTTTGTAAGGGGTCTTAAATTCGACTCTTATAAATGATGAGTAAGCTTTGAAAAAGAGTGATAGCTAGCTATGAGTTGGTTGAAGTCTATCTCTTATAACATTAATTTGTAGTGGAGTAAAAGGTGGGATATGTGAGAATATTGCTGTCGGGAACCCTCCAAAACGTACGTGTCGAATTGTGGGAGACTAACTCATGTACCACATTGTACTCAAACAACCTCATTCACACCTTCGACATATCTTTCTGGAATTTTTTCTGGCACTGATAGATATGTCAATTTCCTCGTTTCTGATAACGTCGGCACACAGCAAAAGGTAATGCGACCCCCTCCACTCATTACCACGTTGAAATTGCTCATGTAATAATTCTTTGCAGGTGCAGTTTTATAGCCCTAGATAGTTCAAAAATAATTACACAAGATTCTGTACACATTGCGCAACACGACGACCTCTCTGACTGTACGAGGCTACAAAACCCTAGCCAGGTCTGTGAGACAGTTAATTTTGAGATAAATTTCATCTTCTTACTGTCAAACTGGAACCCTAGTTACCAGTGCAATCCCATGTTGAATCCTGTATGAGCTATGTATGTGTGTGTGCTCGCGTGTTATGGAAGCAGTAACACGTAGACAGGCACTGCATTCTGCAGTTAAGTTACTGGAACTAGGGTTAAAAGGACAGAGAAAGCACTATTATAAACGTGAAGACTAATTTCAAAGAACAGCTATGATGTTATCTGAAACTGGTAGATCTGCACAGACATGTATAGCTCAATGTGATTGAGGTATTCCTTTTCACATGATCTCTTCTTCTACAGACTTGCTTTTTTGGTACATCAATTAAAGAAGTTGGTATATGATGGACGAAGAATAAAATTTTTTAACAGAATAAAACAATAGCATCAGTAAAAGCATTAGAATAATGCCAAAAGCAACAAACTGAACAATTCACATGCTAATCGAGCGAGTTAAGCAAGGGAATACACAATTAAAATGCTCATTGTTTACTCCATGCATGCACCTTCTCACATGCCCCCTCATGTAGTGACATTCAAGCCAAACATGTGAACCAGATGACATTAAATATTTGTAGTCGTTGAGCTTCACACTCATGTCAACTTGCTTTTATATCATGAAGGAATTGGTTGAGGTTCCACCTGAATTGATGATTCGTAATGGAAGGAGTAGTCTAACTCCTTTAAAGCCCATGTAAGGTTCTTTATTAACTTTCTGACGTGGAACAACCTTTCACATCTTACACGTTCTCACACGTATAGCAAAACCAGTGTTTTAAAAACCTCGCCCCAAGGCACACCTAGTCGGCTTTGAAGGCAGAGTGGGAGGAAAATCGCTTCTGTTTTTTGGGAGTGGACGAAAAACTCACCTAGCTTTGACGGGGTGCACCTAGGCATCCGAGGCATGCCTAAGGCATTCATTGAGCATCCTTGTTTTCCATTTTGAGTCTGCCTTCCCAAAGACAAAGATGAGTCGTAGGGCTTTTTTTTTCCTTTTTGATATTCTTTCTCTTTAAAGTTTAAAATGATCCTATTTTTCTAACATTTATTACGCACTATCTTCTTTTATGTTAAGTTTTATTTTTTATGTTATTGTTTCTCCTATGTAAGATAGATAAGCATCTTTAATTTTTGTTTTAATTTTTTTTATTTTTTGTACAAAGAAGCATTTTTTTTTTCCTGAATATTTTGCCAGAAGGAAAAAAGATAAACATCTTTTGTTTTTATTTTTTTAAAGTTTTATTATTTTCTTAAAGGAAACATTATTATTCTTATTTCTATTTTTAAGACTATCCAAATATTACCAAAACCTCTCATATATATATATATACACTTACTTAATATTCTAGATGTCTGATTCTACTCTATTTGTTTGATTGTTGATTAATTTGATTACTTGGTTAAACTTGTTTGTGATGTTGTTTGTGACTTGTGCACTTTTGAATAACAATGAATATTTATTTTATAAAGTATTATATTTATTTTATATGTTATATATAATTGTATATATTATATATTAAAAAATTTAGGCCTCACGCCTTCACCTAGGCAGGACTATCCATGAAACTTCTTGCCTAAGCCTTCGCCTTTCAATACATTGAGCAAAACTGAAGCAAAGAACGTGGACAACACATTATATTGAGTGATGTCGAGCATATGTGCTCATCAAGCTTTATGCACGGGTCAACCTGTTTTGACACAAAAACGATGGTTGAGGCTCCCCTCCAAAACTATTATAAGCTTATACAAGGTTCCTTTAAGTCATCAACATTGGACAGCTCTCAACCTCTTCACACAAACCATGAGGACAAAAGGAGAAAAGACAAAAAAGAAAACAAATCATACAATTGGTAGCTAGGGTAGCATAAAAGTATATATATAAGAATGCAACAAGAGGCACTTCATGAAAGATTCATCTACTGAAGATTGATTTCCACTTCACATCTAATAACCAACTTACTACTTTCAAAGCAAGAAAAAACATGGTTGAAATTGCAGATCACACCAAGGTTCTTATAAGGGAATTCAGTGAAGACACAGATATTGAAGTGGTGGGGAAACTAGAGAGGGACTGTGAGATAGAGTCTAAAAAGGGGGTCTCCATTTTCACGAGCATGATGGGTGATCCCTTTTGTAGGATTAGGTTCTACCCCCTTCATGTTATGCTGGTAGGTTAATTAGGGTTTACTATTTTCCCTCTTATATTTTGCCCAAACAGTATGAAAACCTTTTCAATTTTCATATATCACAATCATTAATGCTTTTCTATCTCTCTTCCAATAAGCATTTGCATGATTTATATATTTCTTGGAGCTAGCTACTTTTTATACAATAGTCCCTCTGTCCCCCACCCCTCCAAGGGGGTTGTTAATGCAAATGACCCGTAGCATTGCTACACCGTTAATATGTTTGAAAATTGCCAACAGGTAGCAGAGCTGCTTGAAAACGGGGAACTTGTTGGCGTGGTTCGAGGATGCATAAAGCATGTAGGGACTGGTTCCGGGGCAAGATACGTGATAGGTTGCATACTAGGCCTTCGCGTCTCTCCTATACACCGGTATTCTCCGCTTTGTTTTTCGGATAGCATAACAAAAAAACTGTTTTACAAATCATCCGTAACTAGACAACTTATAACTTTGTATGTTTTTCCGTTTAGGCGGATGGGAATCGGGTTGAAACTCATGAAGTCGGTGGAGGAGTGGTTGCTGAGGAAGGGAGCACAGTACACATTCTTGGCAACTGAAGAGAGCAACACCGCGTCCACCAATCTCTTCACTTACAAATGCAATTACAGGAAGCTCAGCTCGCTGATCATATTTGTTCAGCCAGTTTGTTCTGCTGTAGAGGATCCGATGCCTCGAGATATAAAAATAGAGAAGCTACATGTCGACGAGGCAATTTTCTTGTACAAAAGCAGGCTAAGGAGCAAAGACATATATCCAACAGATATTGACGTGATCTTGAAGGAAAAGCTCAGCCTCGGCACTTGGGTGTTCTATTTTGAAGAACAAGGCTGGATCAACTTAAACAGTGAGGAAAGTAGTAAGGACACCGCCGGCGAAACTCAAAGCTCTTGGATCATCTTTAGCATATGGAATACCTGTGAGGCTTACAAGTCTCATCCACTGAGATCTTTGCATGCTATTGCTACCCTAAGCCATGCAACGGAGAAATTTTTCTCCTGCCTAAATCTGCCAGTCAGTGTCTCCATGCAAAGCTCCTTCGGGTTTCTCCTTCTGTACGGGCTTCATGGAGAGGGAGAGAAAGTCGGGGAGCTTATGAAATCCGTCTGGAACTTCGCCTCTAGGTTGGGACAAACTGTGAAGGACAGCAAGCTGATTTTAACCGAGCTGGGGTTATGTGATCCTCTTATAAAGCATGTCCCTAAGGATTCCGATATGTCATGTATCGAAGATGTCTGGTACGGCAAGAGTTTGATCAACCACGCTGATGACAAAGATGAACTGCTAGTACAGGGATCACTTGGGAATGTGTTTGTCGATCCTAGAGAGTTCTAGGGTTGATTACTAGGCTCTGAGTGCCAACGTTCCAAAAACATCCCCAGCTGTTCAGCACACCAACTTTGTTGTTGTATTCATCTTCTGTTTTAGTTAGTTGGAATGGCATTAAACACTGAAGAGAGCCAATATCCTTAGGTTTTTCGGGTTGTAATGATTTTCGCACTTCCAGTTTTCCTTCTTCACTTCTCTTGTTTTTGTCTCTTGATTCTCATTTAATTTATCCATTCTTAAATTCTTATGACCAAAAACAAGGGCAGAGTGCGGATTGCGGAAGGAGAAAAAGAGAGTACGAAATCCTACAAAATACGTTTGTCGAGAGTACACCCTTAGTCTGCATTAAAATCAAAACTCATTGTTCCTTTTCTGCATTCGATTCAGAATACCTTTAGATGGATTTAACAAGACATTCTTAGGAGAGATGCACGCTGCGACTAAATTAGAACCAACAAAACAAAAGGGGAAGCGATTAGGTTGATGCTCCGTGATTATGTATTTCAACGGGAAACCAAAACCCGAGATATCTCTTAACTCTGTTAACCCATGAAAATGTTCCAATCCTCGTGTGCCAGGCTCAGTCATCTCTTCTCTTATTGTTAGCAGGAGAATTTTGCTCTGTAAGGATCTTTAGAACATTAACCAATGCTCGCAAGCGGTCCCAAATGTTCATGCCGTAGAGCGCTTCAACAAGTGATTCCTGGAATTCAAAGCCATTCTCCGCAACGGGATACTGTTGTTGGCCAAGTAACAAAATCAGTCAGATTTGTAGTTTTAATGTGCGAGAGAGATGACATTACAGTTCACTTTTGTTATCTGACCTGAATAGGCTTTGGTATCTTGGTCTTAATGTATGGCCACCATCTATCCTCGACAACTGATTTTACAAGACAACAAGCTCGCAATCCTTCTACACCAGCAAACCTTCCAAATCCACTGTCTTTCACACCACCAAATGGCAGGGACTGAAAATTTGCGAGAGTACGAGACATCTTTAGTTCATTGGATTAACAATGTCATCATGTTGAACAAAATCATAACGAGTTATGTTGCAACAAGGATACTTTTACACTTCAACCAAAGAGATCTCTGATTTATGACAACGAAAACCTTTCACCTTCAACCAAAAATGAAAATAACAAGGACGAAAACTGAAACAATATCAATTGCTAGCTGATAAAATATTTACCTGACACATGTACGTTGATGCAAAATCATTGATTGCAGCAACTCCACAGTGTATTTGGGAAGCTATCTCTTTTGCACGACGCTGGCTGCCAGAAAAAACAGCGCAGCCAAGACCATATTTTGAGTCATTAGCAAGCTTGACAGCCTCTTCATCAGTGCTAAATTTCATTATTGGCATGATTGGTCCAAATGCCTGCAAAAATGTAGAAGGCATTTCTCCATGTAACTAATTGGAGATGAAAGGTGCACCAGAAAATGCCACCAAACATGCGAATTTAGATACCTCCTCTTGCATCAACTTCATCGTGTGGTTTACATTTTCAATGACAGTAGGTGGGAAAAACTGATCAACTGCGCCTTCATCTATATGGCCAACACTTCCCCGAACAACAAACTTTGCTCCTTTGTCTAAGGCATCATTTACAAGGTTTTGAAGCCTTTCAGAGTGCTCTTGCAAACATATAGCTCCCATATCATACTTTCCAGTAAGTGGTGGGCCCTACAAATAAGACCAAATAATAGAATCACAAGTTTTAAACATTAAGTTCTTAAAACTGCTACTTGATCTCAACAGAATGCTTTACGTTATTCAAGATTATAGAATGCACAGCTCTTATTGGGCCCATCTATAAGTATACGTTGTATAACTGTCTCAACAGAACTAGCTGGTTAATTTTTCAGTATTTTTTTCCCGACCATTCCAGCCTATGTAATCACTAAGAACCTGGGAAGATGGGTCTGCGTCTGGCTGACATTGTAATTAAAAGGATATGTAGTGGATGCAACTGCTAACTGTGAAATCAACTTCAATGAAATCGCGAAAAAGAAAAAACAGTTGCAAAACAACCTAAAGATTCATTTTTTCATACCAAACATGCTGAAAGGGACATACTTACAGCAGAAACAGATTTTACAATCTTGGAAACTTGACTGACAAATGAAGAATAAATCTTCTCATGAACATAGAATCTCTCAGCCCCAGCACAGTTCTGTCCACTTGACTGTAGAACTGCCCTCACAGCAATTTGGGAAACCTAAATTGAGTAGTTAGGTTAAACAGTGTTCAGGAATACAAAAAACTATAATCCAAAATATCGGCAATTAAATGTTCATATCTGATGAAATACATGCAGAGGTAGGAAAAAAACCATACATGTTCCACATCCACGTCTTCACAAACAATGAATGCATCTTTTCCACCAAGTTCAAGTGTAACTGGTGTAAGATTCTCAGCAGCCCTTCTCATTATCTGCAGAAATAGCAGAAGTGAAAGTTGAAAGTGAGAAGCCTGTTCTAGGAATTAAACAAGAACAGGAAATCCATCCGATCAGGCAAAAGAAGAACATACCATCTTACCCACACCAGGCGATCCAACAAATATTATCTTGTCAACAGAAGACACCAGTGCTTCTCCAGTTTCAGCAAACCTAGTGAGATAGAAAAAGTTTGATCATAAGGAGACAGTTAAACAAGACTAGAGAAGTTAACAACCCCACTCCCAACTAAAAAAAAATCAATACCCTGTTACAACGTCAACTAAATTTTCAGGTGCTCCTACAGCAGCAAGGGCTGATTGGATTATTCGGAGGTAGAAACAACCAGACCAGGTTGCGTGTTCTGAAGCCTGCAATTACAAGCATATAACTGTCAAATTAACAAATAATCTTCAGAGCAATTCATTAGAAGATAAATCATGTATATATACTTTTTTTCTGAACCAGGTTTTAATGATATATAGCCTAAATCCCCAGCAACGAATAATAGCTAACACAGATATGGGGTGTTTACACAACCATCAAGTCGAATGGAATAAGGTGTTAGGGATATAGAGACAAGTGAATTGTCTTTCTAACAAAAAGTACAAAAGTGCAGCTAGTGATTAAATAAAATAACAGTGGCCATTCTAAAAATAACTACCTTAATCACAATGCCGTTTCCAGAAAAAACTGCTGCCAACATTGGATTAAAAATATTATGAAAAGGATAATTCCATGACACAATGGCACCAACAACTCCAAGGGGATGGAATTCCACTTTGGATCTCTTGTGAAGCATTGACCTTCCGCAACATCTGAAATTTTTTTCATGAGCAATAATCACAATACAGTACATTTATATGTCCATTGGTGGAAGTGAATCTATGTTGCCTAAAAACCATTAAAAAAATAAAGATAGAAGCTCCTTATATGGGTTAAAAAGCAAAAAAATGGATAGAAATGGTAAAATTGATTTAGTGATAAGGTGAATGCTCAAAAAAGAGTACAGTATAAGAAATCAACATTAACATAAAAAATTAGATTGTACTGATATCATTCAAGACAGCAAACATTGCGAAATGTATATCACTGATACTGCAATTAAATAAACCATGATGGAGATGGCCAACAAGGTATTTATCACAGCAGACTGTTATCTTACTCAAATTAACGGAGATCAGATAATATATAGAAAATGTAAACAAAGCAGAAGAAAAAATACCGGTATTCAGGCTTTAGCCAACGCTCACCCTCTGAAAGAAGCCAAGTGATCTTCTCACATGTTGTCATTATTTCACCTAGAGACGCATCTACCATAGTCTTTCCCGTATCACGTGAAGATATTCTAATCAAAATTTATGTGTGTAAGTACACAAACTAATCTCTTATAAAAACACAGTACATGTGGAACCCATGTATGAGATGAGAGAGAGAGAGAGAGAGAGAGAGAGAGAGAGAGAGAGAGAGGGAGATTTGAATAGAGTACTTACTCACATATAAGCTCTTGGTGTTCGATAATATACTTCAGCAGAATCCGGAGAAACTGGCGTCTTTGCTTGAAGCTACTCTTTGCCCACGCTTTTTGTGCCATTCTTGCTTGATCTACACGCTTCTTGACCTGACATTTACAAAGCGGAATTTACCAATTTTGTGATATTCTGATCTGGGTGATCTCCACCTCTTTTATCATTTGAACTTGTTTGTAAATGCAAAATTATGCACTATGCAGGCACAAAATCAAGCTCATCACTTAATACCGAATGGAACAATAATCTGCCCATTTAGAATTCAAGAAAGAGGAGTACAATATTAGAACACCCTACACATTCAATTGACCAATCCCCACATCCAAGCATGCATAACATGTCTAACCTCAACGGGTGTCAGTGCAGGGAAATATCCCAAGTATTTCATGGTTGCAGGCTCATAGCACTGAACCTTGGTCTCCGCTTGTGGTGTCCTTCCCCTCGGAGGTACCTGCACGGTAAAACCACAATGTGAGGCTAACCAAATGAATGCTTCACACAATCACATTCAATACAACTCAAACGACAAGAATAAGTGCAAAGGGAAACAAATTTGAATGCAATTACAAGCAATTTAATTACTTCCAAAACTATAACTAGATCAGATTAACCGATAAATGCGAAGAAATTAACTACAATCAAAGAACTGGAGACAAATGCTTACAAAATTTTACAAATTCTAATAACAAATACAATCAAAAGGCGAAAAATCTTTGATAAACTCACGTATATGAAACTGTTCTCCTGCGTCTGATTCCCGTCATCCAACACTGCCATTGATCAAACCACGCCCAATTAATCAATCAATCACACAATCTGGAGAGAGAAAGAAAGGGAGAGAGGGAGGTAGCAGCGTACCGTCAGAAGCATCGACATCGATAGAAGGCACGTTGTGGGGAATGAGCATCAAGAGGAACCTACAAACGGCGTAAGCGAATCCGAGGACGAACAGAGCCCACCAAAACGCCATCGTTTCGAAGCAGGACACAAATCAAACGCCCTTACGCAGGAGACGAGAGGGCTGAAACAAAAACTTGCAGTTGCGTTTTCTGGCTACGAAGAAAACAAAACGAAAACAGGAAAAACCGAAAAAGCGACGGAGAGAGATTCTCTGGGAGGAGTTGGCTTTGGAAATGGATCGAGCTTACTTGTTTACTGGGGCTCTTCTTCCACTTTCTTCGTCGGGATATTTTGAGATGGACGGCTACGATGACATCTGTGATTTGATCGGGTCAGGCTAGCTTCTGAGTTCAAGCTTTCAAGGGGAAGGACATTTTTTTTTTTTTTTTTAAATGGGAACTATTAGTGACAAGCCACAGTTATCTACTTATTTGGAGACTGAAAAAACTCACTCACACATGACCACAAGTTTGGCTTCCAAACCAGCAGTGAGTTTCGAACACAAAACCTTCAGTTTTTAGTTTGAAAAAAGCTTCGCAATCATTCCTTTACCACTAGGCCACCAACTTGTGGTTGGTACAGAAGGACTGGAGTGAGGGAGAAATGTTCGTGTGTGGATCCTCTAAACCACGTGTTTATTTGGTACAGCGCGTGAGGTACTAAATTTTGTAATACTATTTTGTAGCGGTTGGATCTTGGTTATTTCAAAGAATAAACCTCATGTCATTAAAATCAAGTGTTATCCATATTCATAGACCATAATTATGACTATTATCACAAATCAAAGTCTCTCTCTCATAACACATGTTTTAGATGCTTTTTCAAAATCACTTGCATTTTTATTAAGAATTAGTTACAAAAATATTTTCATAAAAAATACTTTTAATTATTTTAGAAGTACTTTTAAATCAACGGTTCAGACTTAAACACATGAAACTTGAAGCACACGGCCATAAGGTTCCTTACTGCTCTTGCTTTTCTCATATTCTTGTAGTAAGTAGCTTGAAAAACCAAAAACAAATTAACAAATAGCAAGAAACCATGTTGATGCGTTCATATTTACACGCTTAGATAAAACCACAACACGTCATGATTAATTAATAATGATATGAATTGATTGTATGTACACGATAAATAATGAATAATGCGTCATAAGATTTTTTTACATTTATTAGATTTGCAGATCACATCTTTCACATAAAGTAAAAGAACGAGATGCAAATAATTAGACATTATTTATTAATCATAATATGGATCGTTTATGTTTCTCACACGAATTAAATGAACAAGATGCAAGCAATATTGCCTATTATGATTTGAGAAGTGATTTTTCTGAACAATTTTCTCCCTTTATACATTCAATTATAATTCCGTACATTAAATTGAATAACTTAAAAGAGAATTAAATGACAAATCTAAACAATTGAGGATTTAGGAATAGGTTTCTCTCCCTCCTATTCTCATCCCTTTTTCTCTCATTCTCTCACAATTTGCCTTTTGTCTTATTATCTTTATAAAAAATTCAATATAAAATATTGACGTGGTTTAACTATAATCGTTCAAATAGGATGAAAAAGAATAAGAGATATTATAAAAAGAGAGAATCCTCCTTCGTTTCACAAACAATGGTTATTATTTATTAACAAAGGAAATTTAGAATATTAAATGCTCTAGAACACTATGAAAATCTCCAGGTTGCAGTCTTTGCTTTGAATCTCAACCTTGTAAAAAAATAAAATTTTAACGAAAAGTTTATAGTACTGTTCACTTTAACAAAAAATTACATTTTTACACTAAAAAATCAATCATAGTACTATTCATTTTACCATTTATTTTATCTTTATCGTTAAAACTCAAAATTTTCAAGTTATTTTTATTAGTTTTTCTTATAAAAAAAAAAGCCGGAATCAAGCCTTCCATTTGAAACTCATTAAAGCAAACGACATGTCGTTTCAGTTACGCGCGTTTTGGGGCGAAACACTCCCGATCCCCAACACAGTGACACATAACCATTTTAACTTATCAACTGTCATTAATCAATCGTGTCTTATTCTCATAATTCGAAGCAAAGACAAACAATATCACTTCCCCAAAACATCCACCGTCCGATGCCTGTTCCCAATTCTCGGAGCCCCACACATAAAACCATCCAACGGCTAGCATAAACTACAAGTGGAGCCATCACATCGTTACACGTACCCGAGTTCCCTCAAGGTGGTCATTGCATAGAGAGCTCTTCTTTCTCAGGACTCCGTACTTTCGGTGTTGTTTCTGACCAGCTTTCCACAGAGAGACAGAGAGAGAGAGAGAGAGAGAGAGAGAGAGAGAGATGGAAGACAGGAGAGTAGGAGTGGCAATGGATTTCTCGCCGGGCAGCAGGGCAGCCCTGAAATGGGCTGTCGAGAACGTTGCCCGGAAAGGCGATCACCTTATCCTGGTGGTGGTCCGGCCTGAAGAGTACTACGAGCAGGGCGAGATGCAGCTCTGGGGCGTGACCGGTTCACGTACGCCTCCCACTCTCTCCTTCTCTCTCTATAAATTTATTTATAGATCAAGATTTAAACTTTCTCTCTTGCTTTTGTCATTTGTTTTTTATTTTTGGGTTTTGTTTGTAATGAGTGTGACTCAATTTTCATCACTGATAAAAAAAAAAACTGAAAAATACATAAAACTATGGTGGTCTCTGATCAAGACCTTTTGTTTCAAGTTTGGAAAATTTGCGTTTAGTTTTTAAATTCGATTTGTGGGTTTTGTTTGAGATTATGAGTGCATGCATGGTGATTAGTTGATAAATCGATGGACTTGTTTGCAGCTTTGATTCCTGTGAAGGAGTTTTCTGATCCCAACGTTATGAAGAAGTATGGAGTGAACCCTGACGCTGAAACCATCGACATCGCCAACGGTGCGACGCAGAAAGAGTATAGAAATTGATTTCTTTTAATTATTATTAATCTTGAAGAATCATACTAATTAAGCTATGTTTTGATGATATGATTAAAAAAAAATTGATAACTAATAAGTGATGTGATAATTAATAATTATTGGGCTGGATTGGAGCAGGTTACCGTGGTGATGAAGATCTACTGGGGCGATGCCCGTGAGAAGATTCTTGACGCTATTGACAAGACCCCCTTGAGCTTCCTTGTTATTGGAAGCAGAGGCCTTGGCAAGATTCAGAGGTACATATTCATATACATTGCAATTCATAGCATGTTTTCGATTTTAATTTGAAATGAATTGCACCGTGCAAAAGTTGCAGTTAACTTGATAGTTTAATGAACAGAGAAGCTGTGTCACTAGTACTACGGTTTAGTAAGTGAGAGGTTATAGGTTAGACTCCCTGAATAACAATCGAGTTTGATACCAATTTATTATGTTGGCCAATTGTGTGGCATAATTCAAATTTTCCACCCCTTTGGTGTAAAATAGCTTTGTGTATTAAAATGGACAGAGGAATTGTAAGTTTAGGGGTGGTTTTTGAAATTTTTTTATGATACGTCTCCTAAATTTACAAGTTAACTGGCTAAAAACAGACTTAGAATTTCTGTTTGTGTTTTGGGATTTTTGTGCACATGTGGCGGAGTTGGTTGAGGATGTCATTCTTTTCCATGGGAAATTATTCTAACTTTTTTAAGAATATGCTTTTAAAACAATTTGAGCAACCCCAAACCAACTAAGGAATCCCCTTTAGTTGACTCTATGTATCTTTGGATTCAATGTTTAGGATTATGATTGGATTTCGACGTGCTTGTTGTTTTCGCAGGGTTATAATGGGCAGTGTCAGCATCCATATCGTAAATAATGCTTCGTGCCCGGTTACCGTCGTCAAGAGTCACTATGAGTCTCATGACAACTAAATCCTTTGTCCTCAATGCCTGCTTGGTAAATAAGTAGAATGCATCTATTGCTTCCTTTCCTGCAGCTGCAAGCCTTTTAGTTTGCACAAGATTTAGTTTTTATCTGAATAAGATCTAGTTAACTTATGGTTTCAGCTGTTTGTTGCTGTATGTTGGAGTTGGACAAATTTGATGTACGTATATCGGTACATTATATGCATTTGCTACCGTATATAATGTGAATTCAAGTTGTAGTCCAAGATGTTGATTTTCTTCCCAGAATTCAAGGTCTGATTAACTAAAGTTTCTCAGGTTCAGCAATCTACATCCAGTAAAATTAACAGGATAGTGGTTTTGACACCTTTTTTTTTTTTTTTTTTTTTTTTTGTGATTTTTTTTATATTTATCTATGCACACCAAACTGAATATCTTTTTATTTTAGTTGAAGAGCTTAAGCTAGTTGACCTTGTGTTTAGCTCAGGTGGTGAAGAACAAGGAAGAGTAAAGGGTTAGGGTTAGGATTAGGATCGGCCAGGGTTCGGGGTAGTATATTAGGGTTAGGGTCGGTCAGGTTCGATTCCCTTCAATGTAACAACAAAAACGAGCTTAAGCTCTTCTTTTATAAGGTATGCAGTGCACAAAATAGCCGAGTAGAGAGAGAGAGAGAGAGAGAGAGAGAGAGAGCATCCACCTATTATGGGAGATTGAATTCTAGTCCCCTAATTTGAAAGCCAAAACTGTGAATACAAAAAATGTGTCAAGTTAAATTCCATTGATAGCCAAACAATCCGCAAACTAAGGCATTATTCACCAAACACACACAATGGTTATTATCTTGTTTCAAAAGCCTCCCATTCTTTCATTTTCTTCTCTTCTAGTTCCTTCCACCAACCCTGCAAACAAATTCAGAAACAAAAATGGATCCAAGGTGCTATACTCAAACGCCTCTCATCATCTTATTCTTCTTCATTTTCGGCTTTAACTCCGCGCACGCTGTATGCAAGCCCCGGGATTTGAAACTGAGGTACCTAACTATTCCCTCTCCATCACCAAGTTCTCCTAACTCGCAGGCTTCCGTGCCTCCTAGTAAGCCACATCCGGGTCAAGTCTTCCCTTCGTCGCGGCCAGCAGGCCCTCCACCAACCCGTAGTCCTACTCCGGCCCCAACTCCCTCCCCAAACCCTCCTTCACAGGCTCCACAAGCATCACCCCCTGCTGGCAATTCAATTTCTCCATCTTCCTCCTCATCCTTTCTTCGCCGTTCTTCTGACAGCCCACGCGGAAACCTCTTTGCGCAGCCTTTTGTTCTCAACACGGCCTCATCATCAACCCCACCTAACCCGGCGATCCAAGAACTATGCAAAAACACCGACTACCCTGATCTTTGCATCTTATCCCTGACACCTTTCCAACCACCCAAGGTTGACCCCGTATCCGCTCTTGGGATGACAATCAAGGCTTGCACCGCACACGCCCAGATGTCTCTAGCCGCAGCCTCAAAACTTGTGACGATGCCTAACACTGCACGTGGAACGATTGCTGCGCTCAGTGATTGCAAGGACTTGTACTCTGATGCCTTGGACGGCCTTCAGAGCGCCATTGATGCAATCCAGAGCCGCGACATTGGCACGATTAATAGCATGCTTAGCGGGGTGGTGACCGATGCTGTGACGTGTGGGGATGGGTTTGAAGGAGAGCAATCTCCGCTGGGTGATTACGATGACAAACTTCGTAAAATGGCCAGCAATTGCCTTGCCATTGCTTCCTTGATTAAGTGATGATCAATTGATCATGATCTCTCTCTCTCTCTCTCTCTATATATATATATATATATCTCTTCAGTTCCTTCCAATTTGTTTTGTGCTGTTTCTTGTTGTACAAGAAAAACATTACATAGCTAGCAAATTGATAAGAGTAGAGATGTAGGAGTATATAAATTAAAGCTTACATTTTTGTACCGTAGCATGTATTATTTGTCTTTATTTTTTGAGAAGCATTACACCTAGCCTATAGGATTTACTTGTATATATGCTATTATGCAAATTCACTTTAATCTGTATCACATTCGTTTGGGGGTAGGGATTTGAAACTCGAAAGAATGTGTTTGAATAGGGGATCTCAAACCAAAGGATTTGGAGTATTTAAATTTTGTGGTTGATGTTTCATGAGATTTTAATAATATTAATTAGTTCATTGAATCCACATATATTTGATTATTTAAGGATATAAATTTTGAAGAAAACTATTTTTAGCACTCTTAAAAAGGTCTATTACGTTTGTACACCTCTCTTATTAGAAAAGTAGGGAGTGATGTTCGTAGAGCAAGTGAAAAAAGGGAGAGTTGTACTTCGAGAAGGAGGTGGATTGTGTGCCCTCCCATTTCCATACTCTGTCCATGCCTTTCTGTTTGTGTGATTATGGTTAAGCCATGTCAACATTTTATATTCCGATTACTTTGTATCTACGTCTTCTTCTTTTTTTGTTGATATTCGATAATAAGGGAGGAGGAATTGTATGAAAGATTTGGGATGCTCACATAAGAATATTTAACCATTTGAGTTATAAGCTCCTTACAAGAAATATTAATGTTATAAACATGAACAAAAATCGTCCTTTTGAAAATAGACAATTGAGACACAAAATTTAAAAAAAAAATTATTTACGGGAAAACAACTTCATGAACAAGGCTAAATATAATATAAAAAAAAATGGAAACAGCTAGTCTGTAGCTTTGATTCGAGAAATATTCAAAACTAGTATTAACTATGGAAAATTGGATTCTAAGTTGAACGCACAAGACACGCATGAGTTAACTAACTTACATATGTCGAAATTTACAAAAACTAGTACGTTTTTCTGTGTCTAATCAAGGTAAGCAAAGCTTCGGCTCTGAACCGTTAAGGTCAATATCTTGCACAACATCAACGTTGAAGAAGAATTATCATTTAGTATTATGGTTTAATGATATTTTTTTTACTAAAAAATAAATAATTTTAAGTTTAAATTTTGTAAATAACGAGTTTGTCACTAATTCATACCCCACCCCATTTTGTGTGTGTGTGTGTGTATATATATATATATGCCGTATAAAAATTTTTAAAAAATTCATGCCCCACCTCATGTATTGAGCTTGACCGCTTGAGCCATATTCCCAAGCCTACGACTGGTTTCGTACACAAATTTAAAAGAAGGCGCTACCCCATATATTTTTTCGTTCCTTCTTACGCATGTTCCGTTAATTTTTATGTTTTGATTTTGTTTATTTTATTTGATCTGATAATTAAAAATTTAAAATATTACATTTTTATGTTTTGATTTTTTAATTTTAATACGATGATTAAAAATTAAAAGAATCTATAAAATATAAAAAAAAAGGGTGCGGACAAAAATCTAATAAAAAACAACTGCATAAAAAGCTGTGCTAGTAAATGAAGAAGAAAAAAATTCAAAAAAAAAAATTTAACGGAAAGTTTTCAGTATTGTTTATTTTAACAAAAATTATATTTTTATACTAAAATTTTAATCTTGGTACAATTTGTTTTATCCTTATCATTAAAATTTAAATCTTTCAAACCATTTTTGTTAGCTTTTCTAAAAAAGGAAAAGGAAAGAAAAATAATCCACTTTCATGCTTTACCAAATCAAGACCATTCTCAAAATGCCATAATCCCACTACTCTTTCACTCTCACTCTCACTCATTGCATTTACTTCTCCAACCTTTCGTTTCCATTTCCCCCCGTTAGGGTTAGGGTTAGGTTTAGGGTTTCTCCTGGCTCTTCCATCACTGTGCTTCCGCCTGCTCCCTGACTTCTTCAAGGTAAGTATATGCTTTTGACTTCGCTTTTTTAATGTCCAGTTTCCGCATTTTTCTTTTCTTTTATTTTCTTGTTCTTTGTTTGTTTCCACGGAAAATCTGAAATACCAACTCAGGATTCAAGAAAAGAAGCCAAAATGTTGGGAGGCACTTTCTTGTTTTTTCTTTTGTTAGTTTTATGGTGAATTAGAGTACTGGACGTTAGTGGGGCCCTAATTTTCTGTTTGGTTGCTCAGAAAATAGGAAATAGATGAAAGGAGGAAAATGTACTCCAACTGGTTTGTTCTTACAGTTAATGTTGTCTCCAAAAACTTAAAAAATCCATAGGGAGACCAAGGCAATGAAAATCTTTAAGCTTCAGTTTGGACCGTTTGGTGCTGTTTTTCTATTTCTGGTATACTAATCAGTATCACTGGTGTATTCATCCGTTTGGGAGTGCTTCTGTAGGGCTCATAAGCGTTTTTGGTAGAAGTGATTTTATTAGAAATACATTAAATTTATAAAAAAAATCGAGAGCCTCGTGATTAAGCACGTGGAAAAAGCGCTTCAATGACCTAGAAGCACGTTTAAGTTTTTATGACAAACATAGTCCAACACTTTTAGTCCTCTAAGAAGCAGTCCCAGACATGCCCTAGGGGATTTGGTTTCTTTCATACAACTTGCTGGCGCTATTAGATTCATAAGCTCATCGTGATTTAGTTCTTACTGAGGGACTTGGTATTATAATCTTCAGGTTCACTGTGGGGTCTGTAAAATAATGAAATTGTGTTGATCTTCCACCCCTTGTTTTCTGAATGTTAGGTATCATAAAAAGAACTGCAACTGTTTCGGCATAGATGGAAAGCTTCGGTGGTGCTGGGTTTTCGCCTGGAGGTTGCATTGTCAGGAAGAAGAGGAGTATCGTATCACATAAACCTCGGTTAAATCCACCGATATTTTCACTCAGCTATAATATCCCTATTGGCAAAGGAACCATTGATGGGAATCAGAATAATAAGAAGAAAATAGTGCATCCTGATGGATTGGGAAGTAAGAACAACCCGAAGAAGTTAAAGCTTAAGTTTGGAGGTGTTACTCGTACACTCAACAGCAAGTATATAGCAGATGTTGGCAATGGTGGTGGCTCGTCTACTGCTAAATCTTCAAGCTCTTTAGATGCCTTCACACCCCAACTGAATCCCCTTGCTCAGGTACCTCACCCTGATTCTCGTTACTATTGCAATTGTTGTCTCATTTTGTACGACCTGTACGGTGGAATTTATTTGTCACCCTGTATGATTTTTCCAATGATTATTCTTTTAATTCTGTGTAATCACAACTGTAATGACCAGGAAATCTTTGAAAAGTTTCTAGTTCAGTGGTTGCTATTTGGTTTCAAAAGTTACCCCCATTTTTATGGAAAGATTTGTTTGATTTGTTCATGATTACATTATAACAATACCGTGTATCATAACATTATTGATGCAGGATGATGCAGGTGGAGGTGGGGTCAATGAGCCAGTTCGGAAAAGCAAGCGGGCTCCTAAGAGAAGCGCCTTGGATGCTGGATTTAATGAAGATGACGATGAAGATGAAGAAATCCGATTCCTTGGAAGACTAAGTGCATCTAAGGTTGCTCGTTCAGAGAGAATTCAAATGGACGTTCGCTTTCATGGAGATGATAGCGGAGGGTATAAACCAGCAAGGCTAGGAGCAGCTAGTAAAAATAGGTCAAGATCAGAAAAAATGCACGAGGATAAAGACTATTTGGGAGAAGACGATGAAGAAGAATTAACATCTAATGATGAACCTGAACCAAATGGGAAGAAGCTGAAAACAGGATCTCTTAGTCTACTTCTAGAAGGGCGGAAAGAATCAACCCTCACCACACGTAACCGGGCCTTCCAGCCTGGAAAAGATATTTTACCTGGTTCAGGTTTTCTTGACATTGCAAGTGATTTGCTTTCTGTCCCATCTAAAAGTGCGCTTATTCTTTCCGTGTCTGTTGCATAATTTTGATTATATTCATATGCACACCCGTACTGAACTTGTTTTCAGTTTTTCTGTTGGCTGGTTGACCACAGGCAAGAAGGATAAAATGTCTGAAGTGGAACGGCAATTAAAGAAAGCTGAGGCTGCACAGAGACGGAAAGTGAAGTTAGAGAATGCAGCTAGGGAAGCTGAGGTTTGGCCTTTATATCACGCTTTATAATATTAACTCAGGTGGCAAATGTAGAAACAGTCTCACCTCTAATTTTTAGGCTGGGGCAATCAGAAGAATACTGGGTCAAGATTCCAAGAAGAAGAAGGAAGAAAAACTGAAGCAGCAAAGGGACGAATTGAATAAGGTCTTTGAGAGATTATTAAACATTTTTCAGTCTTCTTCCTTTTTCTCGTGGCCCTTCGCATTTATTCTCATGCAGTATTAACTATAATATTATGCAGGGGAGGACCGGCTGTCCTGTCACACTGGCACCAAACACTGTCCGATGGGTCGTCGGTCCTAATGGAACCACCGTTACATTTTCTGATGATATTGGTCTGCCTAGTATTTTCAGTCCAGTGCCTTGCAGGTACAGCATTTGCTTTCTTCTTTACCAGCCCCAGTTCTCTGTTTTTAATCTTGCGTTTTCTTCTTGAGATTGACAAATTTTATAACTTAGATGGTTTGTTTTATTTAGCTATCCTCCCCCACGCGAAAAATGTGCGGGTCCAAATTGCACGAATGCATACAAGTATCGGGATTCCAAGTCGAAGCTTCCCCTGTGCAGTCTCCAGTGTTACAGGGCAATACACGAAAAGATGCAGCCTCTAATTACTTGCTGATACCATCTCCTCCTGCACATCATCTTGAACCAACTAATATGTTCGATATAGGTTGCTAGAAGCTGGACAACGGATGACTCATCATTTCGAAGTCATGCACCCTGAAACCGGTCATGGAATGGCGTAGTGGCATCGTCACTTTCCAATTTATTTTCTGATCACTAATGTTGTTAGAATAGGAAATTATGCTGCAAGTATAACTAAGTAGAATAGTTAGTTATATGAAAGAACAGATGCTTCGGTGCTACGATGAGAGATCACATTGTTCGATCCCGTGTTTTCCCGTCTCAATCGAAAAGTTTCTGTTCATGGAGAAGATGTCGACTTGGGATGAAATATTTCACTGCCTAATGAGCAGGTTGAATTCAAGATGGAAAAACTTACGGCTTATGCTAATTTTGGCGCGAGGGGAACATGTTTGAATGAGACCATTCTTAGTGCATGGATAATTAATTTAAATTAGAGTAATGACAAGCATCCATTTTTTTCTTCTTCGCATCTTTATTTTTGGCCATCTGATTGAATATCAAACGAAAACAACGCATATGAATAAACTAAAATGCATAAGAGGAGGAAAATAGGTTATCTTTATTTCTAGCCATCTGATTGAATATCAAACGAAAACAACGCATATGAATAAACTAAAATGCATAAGAGGAGGAAAACAGGGGGCCTTTATTCTGGCTATCAAATTGAGAATCAAACCGACAGGGGGTCTTTATTTCTGGCTATCAAATTGAGAATCAAACCGACACATTGATGTACGCACATAACGATTTGTTGACATGGAAAATGTTTCTGGGATGACAAAGCTCACGAATGCAAAACATTTTACGTTTAATTACAACTGTGTACATTTTAGATGATCATAATGGATCACAAACCCTTCAAATATATGTAAAACTTTAAACAGATGTCTTTTAACTACCATGTAAGATATACGCATATTCTGTTACAAAGGCAGCACCAATCGTTACTAAATCTATGATCCGTCCATGAAAACAGCACCGTGTCCGCTGGATTTCATAAACTTCTTAAATAGAAGAACCATGATTGCGATGGTAAGTCCAACAGCAGCCCATGTGAACAAGCGATCGTCAGCTGGTTTGTGTACTTTAACTTCTGGCCTTTGTAGCAGCTGACTTGATCCAGTGGAAGGAGCTTCATTCACCGCCCTCGCTGCTACAGGGGCAGGGTTAGCATTCAGAGGGGCTTCCTGAACTTCTTCGACAATCCTGTCTCCTGTTGTTGGATTTGCAGGCCCTTCCCCAGCAGTTTCCTCAGCGGGTGTGGATCCAGCGCTTGCGGAACTCTCCTGAACATTGCTTTCCTTGTTTGAAGGATGCTCTTCCGAAGCCTGGGAGGGGCTCAGTTGAGGAACAGGGGGTGCCTTGCTCAGCATATATTCATGAATCTGTGAAATTAATATTACCCATTAGCAAGTTTCTGTCATGAGATCTTCAATTGTGTAATTGCAACGAAACTTTCAGCAGATATTTTACCTCGTCCATTAACTTCTGGCGTTCATCAGTGCCATATCTTGGGGCTGCTGCACGAGATTTGATAGCCAGGGCACGCCTTTCTTCCTTCTTATATTCCAGTGAACCTAACGCACCATTTGGATTGGTAGGCATGAATGCAATAAGTGCAACTAAAGCAGTCCGCACTGCCAACAGACACAGTACATTAGCAAGATGAGCATAAAATGTCAATCACCGACGAATCAACTCAAATTTCAGTTGTGTTTCACATCACATCAGCACACAGACTGTTCTCAATACCGGTTAAAATGTCAATAATTGAATAGACACACATGAAGAATACAAATGGGAAAAGTCCAAAACACGGAACCCCATAGTGATATGGTCATCGGACTAAGCAAGTCCAGTTCTAACTCCATTTCAAGCCAACCATGATTTAGTGGCGTATCTATACAATGTTACGAGTTTGGGTGTGCAATTGGTCTAAGCAATTGGATGCTGCTTAGAAAAAGCATATTGGAACATTTTATAGCTCTTTGAGACATTTTCTCTGCATAACTATACACTAGCACACACAATCTAAGAAAGAGTGGAATTTACCGCTCCATGATGGCTGCCAGTGCTCGGGATGATGATTTGATATGCTCAAGCAAATCTTGGTTTGGGTTTCGAAGCGACCATTTGGCTGCAAGTGAAGTAAACAAGTCAACACATCATGACAGAAAATACTAATCCAACCAGCAAACTAGCCCATTAACCTCAAAAATGCACAACACATTACCGTCAGCAACATGAATGAAGGGGGTTTGAACGGGTACTCTGCCGGCAACTGAATCCGCCCGTGGTAAATTCCACCTTCGAATTCTGTGTCACTAGGACCTCTGATTGCAAATTGCCAGTCAAATATGTTCTCCTGCAAACAAACGCTAATCAGCTAAATAGCATCTAGTCCTAACAATATCCCCAATTTCAAAATATCCCTAAAATTGCAAACCAAATGAAATTTAGAAAGAGAAAAAAGGAAACAAAAATCAAAATTCAGCTCGAGCCCCCAATATTTAAATTCAATTAAAATCAAAATTCGGGTATCAAATTCAAATCTCACCAACAAAGTGAATTAAACAGAAAAAACTACAAGATCAATAATCTGAATTTGCAAAATCATCGGGAAAAGTAAGAAACCTCGAGGGGGAGGCTCATGAAATCATCGGAGGGTTTGGATTGCATCTCCTTAACCTCCTGCAAAATCCGCTTCACCGCCGGGTTCTTCCGGTTGTACTTCTCCTCCGCCATCGCCGTCCGGTTCGATCTGCACCGCTCCGATCCGATCCACCGCCTCCACCGCCACCACCACCACCTCTCCCGGTTGAATTAAATGAACAAATTATATACGGAATACAAAATACGAAGCGGAGAGGAAAGAGAGAACCGGGCGGTGTTTACACGATATTTGTTGGGTCTATGCCACGTCGACTGCTGCACGATTTCTGAGGTGTCAGAATATGATTGGGGGTCGTGGTTGTTAGGTATATTGGGCCTTAATCTTTACTGGGCCTTAATCCATGTCAAAAGCCTGCTTATGAATAGGTCCAGTCTTATTCTCATTTGAGCTCCTAATCCATGTTTAGGTCATTTATCTTCTGAAAAGCAATAGTTTTATTAGAAACTTGGGCAGTTTTGAAGTTTCATACTTTAGAGGCCAATGTAGCAGGCTGGGCTCTGCATTTAGGCCGATTGGTTCGTAATGTTTAATTGTCGCGATTTAATTCGTATAATATATTGATTTTGAAATTTATGGACGATGATTTTATTTGATCAACTTTTTATGAAGCAATTGCGAGGCTTATTCATATGTCACACACGTTTTAATTTTGTAAAAAATTTGATAAAATTAAACTATTGTTTTTTAATAGCAACAATTTGTAAACTAAAATTGAAATTTTCTCCAAATTATAAAGGAAAATTTTATTGATTGCTTACTATAACGTAGGTCTTTAAGTTGCTTGCCGGCCATGGTCAGCAGTTGCACCAGCGACTAATCGTCAGCGCAAATCCGTCGCTGTTGCTCTCATCTCGGACCCGACAAGGCACTGTTGCCAGCCAACGACAGATGAATATACAAACGCTAATCATCCAACTTGTGTCGGATGTCGCTCTCAGAGCCTCCTCAGCTATTTCCGTCAAGAAACACAGCAGCATTTGGTGCAAGCTGCATTGTAAGCTCCCAAATCCCACGCTACCTTAATTACCTCTTTATCTGTTCGCGCGTTTGCTTATATATTCTACGTATTTTTTGTTTGTCTCATTCTTGGCTGAACTTCTTAATATGCATTGTTGGGGAACTTTCTTCAGAATTTGTTTTAATTATTAGGGTTTATACATCAACGAGGCTTAAGTTTGTTTGAATCCTTAACATTTCAGACTTGATACAGATATGATTTATAAATGATGGTTAAGAAAATGAATGATCAATTATGAAATTTTTGCGGTTAAATTACGTTAATCACAAGTGGGTGAACGAGATGTGCTACAGGGGTGGGTGCAATACTGACCTTTGGATATTAGGGTTTATACATCATGAATCTTGAAAATTTGATTTTTTTATATTTTTTTAAGAGATATTGAAGAAAGTTGAGGGTTTCACCATAAAACTAATTAGCAATATGAGGAGTAGCCTAACTTAGTTATAAGCTCATGCAAGGTCCCTAATTTCATCAATATGGGATCCATTTTCAACATATATTCAATGATGATTAAAAAATTGAACGAGGATGAATTTTTTTTCACTTTTAAGTTTTAAAACCTGTCAATAATCACAAATGTTGGACAAGGAGGTGACGTTAGCGTTGATCTTTAAAAATTAGGGTTTATACATCAACGCCTTGTTTGAATCATTGAGAATTATGTATATTAAATTTACATCTGTTGGTTGGACAAATGGCATTCATATATTTGGACTTTGGGATGCAGGCCATATTGATACCATAAAAAACATCAATGTCGTTGTTCTGCCCTTGATTTCCATGAGATATAGGACTCTGTCAAAACTGGGTAGTATTAACTTTATAATGATGCTTTCATAAGTAAGGAACTAGGAATAAGAAACTCAGACGATCTTTAATGTGTTCATGTTTGCAATTAGCAATTAAAAAGTGCTTTTACCAACAAGAATTGAGAGCCTAAATCGTGAGTTTTCGTGATGACGAATGCTATGTTTTCTTTCGGGGATTTCAATTTCGGTGGAGTTCATGATATATTCAGCTCAACTGAGAAAGGTTTTGATGGCATGGAAGCGGAGAACAATATGGCGAAACAAGTGAATTTGTTTGGAGCAGAGGAATGGGGGAAGTTGGGGGAATTTGGTTCCGTTGATTCGGATCATGGATTCCATGGAAATGACTACTCCTCTGGAGGAAACTTGTTTCCCAAGTATCAACAAGAAGAACAGCAGCAGCCACTGATTTCATACTATGGACTGTATGATGCCATGCAGTTTGATCCTCTCTCGATGCCATTCCAAGCGTGCTTAGGGAAGATTGCAAAGCTCGAAGACATCCCAAATTTGGTTCCACATGTTGAACCAAAGAAAGAGAAGCGAGACCCTTTCTCCTCGTTGGCAGGGCTTGATCTCTTGAACAGCTATGGCAGTGGGTTTAAGCGGTTGAATGGAGAAAGAAATTTTGAGTCAAGCAACTACAACGCGTGCACAGATCAGGTGGCTACAGGCAGGAAGCTTTCAACTGAAGAAATCATGAGGGTGGCAGGAGCAAGGTTCATTCAGACTTATTCTCAAGTGTCTGATGTTCCCTCCATGCTGAGCCATCCGTTTGCATCCTCCTTTTCGGGCCTGTCATATGAGGAAGCTAGAGACGTGGAGCTTGTTGAGTTCCTTCTTGCTTCTGCAGAGAAAGTAGGTTATCAGCAGTATGAGCGTGCTGGGAATTTGCTTAAACGTTGTGATTCACGTTCTTCCAGTACCGGGAATCCAGTTGAACGAGTGGTTCACTTTTTTTCTGAAGCTCTCCAGGAGAAGATTGATCGAGAAACTGGAAGAGTCGCACCACAAGTTTTGAGGACCAAGCAGTCATTTGATGTTGATAGGGCAATGAAGATTCCAAATGATACCTACCTGGCATGTCAAATCAAGCTTCCCTTTGGGCAAGTCGTACAACTTGCTGGAATTCAAGCCATTGTGGAAAATGTGGCTGAGGCTAAGAAGGTGCATGTGATTGATCTGGAAATCCGGAATGGGGTGCAGTGGACAGGTCTGATGCAAGCCTTAGCATCACGTTGTGATTGTCTGCTTGAGCTTCTCAAGATAACTGCTGTTGGAACTACTTGTAGAGAATCGGTTGAGGAAACAGGTAAGAGGTTGGGGAGTTTTGCACAAACCATGAACTTACCCTTTTGTTTTAAAATAGTGATGGTAGAAGACATGCTAGATCTCAAAGAAGACATGTTCGAGCTAGATTCTGAAGAAACAGTTGTGGTCTACTCTGAATTCGCGCTGAGGAGCATGGTTCCAAAACCAGATCGACTCGAATCTGCAATGAAGGTGATAAAAAACATCCGTCCATGTTTAACTGTGGTCACTGAAGTTGAGGCAAATCACAACTCGCCAGTCTTTGTAACTCGCTTTATTGACGCCCTTTTCTACTTCGCTGTGTACTTTGACTGCTTGGAAACTTGCATCCAACGAGATGATCCAAACAGAAGTATTTTGGAATCAATGTACTTTGGGACAGGAATTAGAAATATTGTGGCAAATGAAGGAGAGGAAAGGAATATCCGAAATGTGAAAATTGATGTTTGGAGGGCATTTTTTGCGCGGTATGGAATGGAGGAGATAGAATTGAGTTCATCGTCGTTGTACCAAGCAGACCTGATTCTTAAGAATTTTCCGTACGGAAATTCTTGCACGCTCAATATGGATGGGAAATGCCTGCTTCTTGGATGGAAGGGCACACCTCTCCATTCTCTTTCTCTTTGGAAATTTCTTTGATGAAATAAATAAAAAGGAGGTTGCCTGTAGTTTTAAATCTCTGACATCTTATTATCTTCTTGGTTGAGCTTCAAATTCTAGTTTCGGATAATAATCATGGTCAGGAACTGCATAGGTTATTTTCTTTGTTAACCTTGCGCTTGTTCAACCGAAATGGTTGGCGAACACATTTGATGACGATGATGATTGTCCTTTCAATGTATATGTTTCCCATGAGGGATTACAGAATCTACAAACATGGGAGAAAGCACCAGAATTGTACTTTTGTCTCATAAATTCTCATGAGCGAATTTGTTAACATTAAGTCGAATACTATAGTACTCTTTGAAATTTTCCTCTTTGTCCATCGAGATGATGATCGCATTGCTCTAGTTATCATTGAAAGGATGCCCCCGCGAAGAAAACTGAGCTGTTAAGAGAGGCAACTGCTTATGAACACCATAAATATGTACAAGCGCATCCAAACACGTCTCTACAACTATGGATCATAAGTTCATAAGACACTGGATGTATCAATTTATTCCACAACTATCTAAATTCAAATACCTTAAACGTAATACAATCTGTATCGTATAATTAGTAAAATGAATGCCTAGTCTAGTGTGTCACGTAGTGCCGAATGTATATTACTCAAAGATCGGATGTTCTTGATTTTTCATGTGATTTTACAGTTCTTGTATTTCTTCTTTTCTTCCATGAACTCGGTCATTCTGTTTTGCGATGCTTTACGAAAGCCATGCTTCCAGTTTGTACTTTCTTCACTCTAATATTCTGTGGTCTTTTTTTTTTCTTGCTTGTCTTATCCCTAATCCTTATTCCTTTATCCTTTTGGTCATAAAGTGCCGGCTGATGTCCAAATCAAATTTACTCATAGAATATATCAGATCCTTGGTGGTGAAAACTATATCAGCAGAACGAATAATTTGCTTCTTGCTTGGATCATGTCGTCGAGCGCTCACATACTCCTAGCTTTACATGCACAAGCTTCGTACCTAGTGTTTGGATGTATTAGGCTTTTAGGGATCAACATGAATCATTGGAGGGAAACCATAATTTTTTCACTGTACTAATTAGTTTTCTAAACATATGTCCTAATCCGATCGAGTTACTTAACAATTTCAGTTTTCATACAGCTGTTGACAGACTGGCCTTGGAATTTCACAGAAGGCCAAGCTATAGCATATCCTACAAATTTTGTCAAACCATGTAAAGAAGTCATGGCGTAGAAGGTCAGCTTATAAGCAGACACAAACCCACAAGAACATTCGTACACTTTTCGCACTCCGAAAAACAAGAAAAGCTCAGCTTTATTCTTCTCTTGAAACCATGAGTTGTGCCTCTGGATTGTCAACCGTCGAAGTGATGAGAGTTGCAAGGGAACGGTTCATACAGTTCTCTTCCCGGAGACACGCAGATGACTGCATGGCTGACCATGTTCTAGGCAGCACTGCCTTCGGCCTCTCAGACCAAGAAACAAAAGATGTTGGGCTTGCGCATCTTCTTTTAGCTTGTGCTGAGAAGGTTGCAAAGAAACAATACGGCTGCGCAAAAAAGCTGCAGAATCTATGTGATTTCCTGTCTTCCAGTAGTGGAAATTCTGTTCAAAGAGTTGTTTACTATTTTTCCAAAGCTCTCCAACAGAAGACCGACAGAGAAACTGGCAGAAACACATCACAGGGATCGGAAAGTAGAGATGTTGCCGCTATGCATGTTGAGGAAGCAATGGCGGCTTTGAGTCCTGCTTTAATGGCATGTTTCCTTGAAGTTCCCTTCTTTCAAGTTACCGAGTTTGCGGGCATCCAAGCGATAGTGGAAAATGTGGCATCATCCAAAAAGATTCATTTCGTTGACCTTGCCATCAGAACCGGGGGGCACTGCATCGTGTTGATGCAAGCGCTCGCAACAAGATATGAATGCCCAATTGAGATGCTAAAAGTTACTGCTGTTGGAGTAAAATCAAGGAATAAAATTGAGGACACCGGCAGAAGGCTGGCTCAATTTGCTGAGGCATTGAAGTTACCTTTTACCTTCAAGATAGCCATGGTAAAAGATATCAAAGATATCAAAGAAGGTATCTTTGAGTTAGATACTGGTGAAGCAGTTGCAGTTTACTGTCCTCTACTGCTATCCAGTACAATGAACTAACCCAATTGCTTGGAATCTCTGATGAAAGCCCTCAGAAGCCTCAATCCGCGTCTCATGGTGGTCAATGAAGTCGAGGCAAATCACAACTCTCCGATCTTCATAAACCGTTTCTACGAAGCACTCTTCTACTACAGTGCATATTTTGAGTGCCTCGATGCCTGTATGGACAGAGGCAGCACGCTTCGGATGGAGTTGGAGGAAACATATTTGAGTCACGAGATCAAGAACATTGTTGCGAGTGAAGGCGAAGAGAGGGTAAACCGGCGGATGAAAATCGATGGGTGGAGGAGTTTGTTTGGAAAATGTGGAATGGTGGAAGCAGAGCTTAGCTTGTCCTCCTTGTACCAAGCAGACCTTATTGCCAAACAGTTTGCTTGTGGGAGGAGCTGCACAATGGGGACTAATGGGAAGTGCTTTGTTGTTGGATGGAAAGGAACTCCAATTCTCTCACTTTCTGTTTGGAAGTTCCACGCAGTCAATGTTAAGACCTTTAAACATCTCTTGTAAGAGCTATAGCCCTTGTAGAAACGATAATAACGGAAACATATGTTTTATTAGATTTGTTTTCCAAACAAGGTGACATGAAGTCATAATTTTCAGGCCTACCAAATCTTACTCTCTGGTCCCACCCTCCTTTCTTGGTCCTAGTCCGACCATCGAATAGAACAATCTCTTCAAGACATGAGCCAAATTAGCTGAAGGAAAGTGCTTTAATAGGTGTTGCTAAGAGAATTATTGTTGTAATGACACCCGCTACGCGCAACGCCATGACGAAAAATGCTTCTTATATTAACGGAATGTGAGTTTATACCACTAATCGTGTTGATTCTGTTGATTCCTGAATGCTAGTGCTTGTACTTTCATCCTCAGCATTCGCAACGGCACCGTCGATCTTTCCGGCTTCAGACGCTGGCTGGTTAATAAGCCGCCAACTAAAGTAGGTTAATAACGTTTGCTACCGCGCCGTTTAAGGGGTAGTTTTGACTTCGTGAATGACGAGTTTTATAGTAATTGTATCATGCCGCCGCCTTGTGTGGGTGAGTCCAAGTATTTGTGAGAGCATTTGTACCATTAGTGGCGAGTGTGCTGGTAAAAGCTTGCAAGAAATCCGATCACAAAAGCAGTGATATCGAATTGATATTGAGCTGGTTGGCTGCTCTGAATGATGAGATTGAATGAACGGTTGAAGCATCTTCATTTATAACTCGAAAATTGCTGGCTTAGCACTTAGCAATCACTCATTATTTGTTATTTTTAAACGTTGAGTGGTTCTGGTTCACATTAATGTGTTAATTCCTCTTGGTTTAGACTAATGTAAATAAGTGTCTTAAGTAAGAGAGACTACATGAAAGAAGATGACAACAAGTCAGTGTCTCAAACGTGCTGTACATTTTAATTTACATTAGTGATGAATTTTGAATTGAATCAGTTACCATCCATTTTGAATAATTGTTTTTAATTATCTTTTCACATTTGGGTCCACTTTTGTTTATTATGTGGTTATTGTCATGCTACTTCTCAAATGCTTCCACATTTCAACATAAAATAATGCATTATTGACGACTGAGATGTAATGACTGCCAATAAGTCATAGTTTTATAATGTATTCGATAATCTTTGTTTTCTCATGTTCGTTTCTTTCCTCTTTTCCTCTCTCTTACTCTTTCTTTGCACCTTCCCGGCCTATGTTTTTTCTCAAGTCCATACACCAAACATTATCATATTATAAACTTATGTTTTTGTTGACTGAAGCTTGATTTGTTTAGGTATTTCAATATCATCTGTTAGGCAACACAACCACTGCTATATTTTCAGCCATGATCAATTTACTCCATATATTCATATACACGAAAGTTCGAATTTTTTTTGTGATTTTGAAAATTTTAACTTAGATAAATCCCTCACTCTCCATCTTTTCTTCTCTCCATTCCCCGTTCATTTTCGTCCTTAGCACAGTGGAATGCTGCCCACGCGTCAATAATCGTGACTTCCTCTCTACTTTTAATTATGTTGAATAAATACGAAGATTTCAAAAGTTCAAAACTTTGAATTAAGCAATAATAAACCCTTGCGTATTAATGAAATTATTGTATTATAAGATTATAAATCGCAAGTGGTGAATTGCCCTGTAGTCTTCCTCTTTAATTTTAGTGTAGCTTACAGACTTATTAGTAGTAGCATCTCATAACCAAGAAGAAAAAAAAATCACAAATGATTCTTCATAATCTATGTCTATAAAACCCTTATTCATAACTTGTACAATAATATATTCAAGAAAAATGCTAAGGAGATTTTCTCAAAAGTGTGACTCTTCATGAACTCTCTGTCATCTTATGTTTTTTTTTCACAATATTTTATATGGAACTTTCATGAAAAGGGCTTGGCCTAAGTCTATTTTAACAAAAAACCGTGCTATAATTTTATTTAATGAAAAATCCTTAAACTTTAATAAAAATAACAAAAAAAAAAACTTAAATTTAATGAAAAAAACATAATTTTAATATTAAAAAAACCCGGGTCATACTTGAGTATCACATTGTAGACCCCCCACCCCCAACCCTATCTTCCTTATCAGTGAACCGAAAATAGTTTGACGTGCAGGACGCATGCGTAGTCATAGATACTGTTTATAAAATTTACTACACTATTTATGAAACTTAACGGTACTACAGTGTTTAATGAGATTTACTACACTATTTATGAAACTTACTACACTGTTTATAAAACTTAATGGTACTACATTGTTTATAAAACTTACTATATTGTTTATGAAACTTAAAGGTACTACATTATTTGTGAAACTTAACGGTACTACACTGTTTATGAAACTTAACGAACGTTGGGCACACATGTTTATATTTTTATTGTTTTTTTTTCTTTTTGTCCTTATCATTAAATAAAGTTATTAGATGGTTTTTGGTTAAAATGTAAAGTTTTGAAAACCTTTTCATTAATTTTCCTTAATTTTTTTATAATATGTTGGAACGGAAATGAACGTTATACTGTGGGATAATGTTAACGGGAGCAAATCAAATTTGCAAACCAAATGATGTGTCACCAATTGAAAATAAACACGTTATCAAAACTAATAATTCAATCATCAACAACCACCTTATTTGGTTTACAAAATTTGGTAAAAATTTGGTCTTCATAGCATTACCCTAAACTTTGAGAGAGTAAAGAGTCCATGGAGAGTTCTACTTTGAGAGAGTTTTCTTAGTCTTTCTCTATTTTCAAAGGGATAATGCTAAGAAGACTAAATTTGTAGGCAAATTTTTGAAAACTAAAGGACATGAAATGATTGGTTTATTATTTAAACGTTGATAAACGTGTTTATTCCTATTAATGACACATCATTAGTTTGCAAATTTGATTTTCCTAGCATTACTCTTTTTAAAGCAATTAATTAGTTTATAGTAGAATTTATATTTTTTTAAAGTTGAAAGAGACCCACAATTCGAATCACCCGTTAAACAATAAGTGTATCTAAAACATCCTTCGTTCATAGTAAAGCATCCTATATATACCTTGGAATGAAACGAATACATTTGCAAATACTATGGAAAGTCAAATTCGGTTTAAGCCAAAAGGAGAAAAACAAAAAGAAAAATGGATTAAAAAATTAATCATGGTACTATTCATTTTACCCTTTATTTTATTATTTTCGTTAAAACTCAAAATTTCAACCCATTTTCATTAGTTTTTTTTTTTTTAAATTAATTGGTAATATGAAGAGTAACTAAATTTGTTTATAAACTCATACAAGGTCTATCCTCTCATAAATGTGGGATTCACCTCAACATGAAAGACTCGAAATTCTGTCAACATTCTTAGTGCGCGAAAACAACATGAATTGACTGATAACAAGAACCGAAAGCTAATCATCCGCTGCATTCAGAATTCGATTCTTTATATACGAAGGACGGTGATCAGTCAAATCGTATTCGCTTCTTGAAGCTTTACTGAGATTTCTTTCTCCCTTACTTCGACTATACAAGGACAGAAGTTCATCGCAAAGATGTAAGCAAAGAAAGAAAAATGGACACAGCAGGCACGTTATTTCTAAGGCCTCGCAATAATCACAAGCAAGTTGGTTCGGAAGAACGTACAGCGATGCACATTGAGCACAATCTGCTGTGATTAATTTGACGAAGAAGCAGTAGAACATATAAGTAAACAAATGGGGGACACACAACCAAAGGTAAGATGGAGTTTTTTATTATATACTAATGAAGGAGCATATATAATATGTTTTTCATATACTCTATCAGATACAATGTGCGATAAAATAAGTGCATTTAAATTAGAAAGAGTTGGGTTAGGCATCCTTGGACAAAGAAAAGGTCTTTATATAAACAAAAACGAAGAACTACTTTATAATTGGACAAAGAAAGAAGAAGATAAGAAGAAACAAGGAAAATGCCTCAAAAATTTGGCAAAGACATTTTCAACAAGTGAAAGAAAAACAAGGCATTTCCAAACAGAAAGTTATAACCAATATGCAGTGAAAAGAAAATAATGCCTGAGCAAGGGGTAAAAAATCATGGACCTGAGCAGCGATGTAGAATTCATTCGAATGCAATATTTTCCTTTCAAATGAAAACCTGTAGAAAAATAAAAAACCAAATGAAAGGGCATGGTAGAAAAATTGAGGGGGAAAATAGATTAAGAAAAAGTAATTAAAAAAAAAAAAAAAAAAGAGGGCGAATGATGTTGTCCAATGTACTGAATTTCTCTTAAGTATAAAGACGGTTGTATATACTTCTTGACCAAATGAGATAACATCAAATTCGAATGAACTAATAGGGGGATTAATCATAACTTGGGCATTCATAGTTGTCATTCTAAACTTGATGCCATACTGTAAAGTAACAGTTTATTTCCATTGGATAATTTGATTTCCCAAATTCAAATAAATAAATAAAAATAAATTAAAGAATACTAAACATTATTACACATCATTACAACATCCCGTCAGTCAAGAATCAAATCCAAAAGTAGAATTGGGTAAACAAATGAGAACCCAAAAGAAAATAGTCAGCCTAACTAAGAGGAAAATGATCGAACAAAAAAAAAAAAAAAAAAAAAGAGAATCAAAAAGAAATTGCAGAAAAAAATTCTTAGGATAAAGAAACCCACTCGGCCATTCAGTAGAAAAATTATGAAGCATTGATTCAAAGATGCATCCGTTAAGGTCATACAATGTCCTAGAAGATGAACTGAAGAACCAAATTGTCTTATAGCATGCTTCTCAATTGTTTTAAAAATGGATTGGATTTCTATATTTTAGCAATTGGCACTTTAAGATAAGACAATTGTATTTAAAAATAAATGATCAGATACACACTTACCGTGTGAAGATGGCTGGAACTTTTGCTAAACACTCATATTGGTAAAAAAATTAAAACAAAATACTTGTACATGTTATTTCTTCGTTGCTTCATTGTAGGTGAGAATATTATGAGATCAGTAGATGACATAATTAAAGGAACCCAATTCAACGCTTAAACCTAGCTTATCATTGCATTGAAATGACAAAGAAAATGCATATTATATCCATGCTTTCAGCCATTCATTAGATAGATGTGTTTGAATGTCATTGATGCCAATGATAGACTTCATTACTCTGCACATACAAATTGTTCAAAAAAAAATTAAAGCATCTAAGTGCATTAAAAGAAGATATATCTATATCTAAAGAGGAAGGCTTATCATGAGCTTCAAGAATATGTAAAAGAAAGGTAAGTATATGAATTCTCAAAATAAAATTGAAATCGAAATTCTTATATCTTTAAAAATTTAAGACAAATTAAAATTAGGTTATAAATTGAAAATATATTAAGAGGAACTCTTCAAAGTATGACTTCTGCTGCAATATTTTGATATAAAACAAAACCCCCATAATTAGATTTATTAGGGTTTTTTTTTTACATATTTTCATGTACTTCAAAAGACATACTAAACGGATATATCACATTTAAGTTAAAGTATGCTAATTACGAAAATAATTTAAATGGCTCCTCAAATTATCATTGTTTACATAAAGAAACTAATGCTATATCCTCTGTTTATACACTATATGTATCTTTGATTATAAAACCAATAGAACTTTTTACTATTGATCTTAGTATTAATAGAGCAGATAAGAGCTAATGAAATAGAGCTAAGCTACTTCACCTCTTCCATAAGTCCACGTCTCCACCCAAGCCTAGACATCCTGACATTGCCCAGATAGGTGTGCCTTCCTGACCTGCAAGATTTACACATAATTGGAAAATTGAAAGAGGTTTAAGTATGAACAGATTGTAAAACGAAAAACTTTATAGCACTAAATTGGGTTGCAAGCAAGCACCAACCATCATTAATAAAAAGCGGGTACACAAAATTGGCAAGAGATAAAGTTATTTCATGAAACGCAGCTCTGAGCGATGTCGATCTTCGGTTTCGGCAAGGAAATGTTACATGATCTCAAATCACCTTCAATTGGTAATTATGTAAAGAAACAGTTACGCGAAAATTCACATATATATATTTTTTTTTTTTTGAACCTAATCTACCAATTCAGTGCAACAAAAGAAAGAGATGAGTTGGGAAAAGCATACCTTCACAAAGCAAAAAACTTTTGATATTCCACAACTTTCTTCTTCTTCTTCCTTCTGAGTATCTTCTGATTCAGGGATGGTAGTGTTGCAGCACTCATCGAGCATGCCTATTTCAGTAACCCCAAATTAGTTTAATTTTTTTAATGTTCAAATACAAAATTGGGCATAATAAAAAATGAACCAAAAGTCTTAATTGCCTACCCAAGTGAGAGAGGATTTTGGAAAACAGCGCGAGGCGGCTGCGATGTCCGGACCTAGCCTGAAATTAGTTAATTACCCAGATGAAAAAAGAAATAAAGAGTGAATTAGAAGATTTATCAAACAGCTTACCTCTGCAGTTGTTGCCAAATTGAACAAATCAAGCTTCTATAGCAGTCTACAGATCACAAAGCTGAGAGATGAGGTCTGCTTGAACTGGTTGTAGCGATGATTGAGACTGGAAAGGGATGTGAAAATCATTTCATTCATTTTCCACTGCATTTTCCCTGTATTCCATCACCAAAATGTTCTTTTTTATTGATTTCTAAAATTTTAAAAATAAAAATAAAAATATTCAAAAATAAAAGTAAACTTCAACGGAAATGTATAGATTATCTTCAATCATTTGTAACCATATAGAGGTATTGAAGGAATGATACACATGAAAGCTCATATGCATTCTATAAACAACATAAATTCACTTGGAATTTACTGTTAAGCCAAGCTACTAAGAAATTGGAACTTATTTTATAAAATAATTAATCTTTTTTCAGGTTGAAGCAGCTCCAATCCTGGGGTTGGTGACCTCGAGCATTGTGGCAACTCTTCTGTTCTCATCATACAAAAAGGGCTCCTTTTTATAAAGAGATTATCATCAATGCATTGCTGCTCAACACCTAAATCATCAAATGTGAGACAAAACAAATTCTAATGTTTAAAAGGAATTCCACGAAATAAATAATGTCCTTATCAAATCTTTAATTTATTACTACAAAACCCAAAAATTTAAAAAGTTTTAAAAACCTTACATGACCATTCATCAGCAAGGTCAGGGCAGCAAAACCCAACAAACCCAAAATATTCGAATAAATCCCACAGGAAAAAAAATCCATTTGAATTGAGAAACCTCAGTGAAGATAGTTGAGGAAGCCACGTCAATCTCAAGAAGCAGAGAAAATTAGGGATTTTTTCCGGACTCCAAATCATCCCTAGACACCGTTACTCTTTAAAAAAAAAAAACCAAATTAGGGATTTTTTTCAGTGAAGAAAAAGAGAAGATTAAAAGAACGATCATTTAATGTATACACGCATTAAAGATGTAATGCTCTGATAAAAGATTACGTAAGAAGAATGATCCTTTAACGTTATGCTTACTGCTCGTGGAAAATCTCCTTAAGAATTCTGCCACCAACTTTGAACTTGCAAAGGAGCTATCTTGAATTACCGGTGACGAAGAATCATACTCTACAACGAAAACAAATTAAGGAATCTAAAGATGGATGAAAAACCTCGTACCTGATCCATTACCACTACTTTTTCCATAAGAAAGATTTCGACCAACCTTCTAGGTATAAAATTTTTCCTCGAATTGAGACCAAATTCATTTAATGGTTCGCAGTTTTTTAGAGAGATTGTGTTGTGGTTCATGTGACATCCCACATAACCCAGGGGAGTGATCCTTATATGTATATTCTCATCCCTACCTAGCACGAGGCCTTTAGGGAGCTCACTGGCTTCGGGTTCCGTAGGAACTCCAAAGTTAAGCGAGAAGGGGGCTAGAGCACTCCCATGATGGGTGACCCACTGGGAAGTAGCTCATGAGTTTCCAAAAACAAAACCGTGAGGGAATGGTAAGTCCTAAGCGGACAATATCGTGCTACGGTGGTGGAGCGGGCCCGGGAAATGATCCGCCCCGGGTCGGGATGTGACAATTTGGTATCAGAGCCTAACCCTGGCCATGGCGTGCCGACGAGGACATCGGGCCCCTAAGGGGGGTGGATTGTGACATCCCACATCACCCAGGAGAGTGATCCTTATATGTATATTCTCATCCCTACCTAGCACGAGGCCTTTAGGGAGCTCACTGGCTTTGGGTTCCGTAGGAACTCCGAAATTAAGCGAGAAGGGGGCTAAAGCACTCCCATGATGGGTGACCCACTGGGAAGTTACTCATGAGTTCCCAAAAACAAAACCGTGAGGGAATGGTAAGCCCAAAGCGGACAATATCGTGCTACAGTGGTGGAGCGGGCTCGGGAAATGATCCGCCCCGGATCGGGATGTGACAATTTGACTCACACGAGAACTTCCCGATGGGTCACCCATTCTGGGAATGCTCTCGCGCGCTACTCGCTTAACTTCGGAGTTCCTACGGAACCCGAAGCCAGTGACCTCCTTAAAGGCCTCGTGCTAGTTAGGGATGAGAATATACATATAAAGATCACTCCCCTGGGTGATGTGGGATGTCACAGTTCATGCATTTTGAGAGGGGATGTTCTGGTTCTAGGGTTGTGAGACAGAGAGAAATGAAAAGATTCTAGAAGTAAATGGAACAACCTCGTAAAAATTGCCACGATCATATCTCTTATGACATGGCAGCACCAAAACCCAATAGGCAGCTAAGGGCATATTTGTAAATTCACCCATTCAATACCAAAAGCAAGGTAGAAAAACGGAAGGGATATTTTGTCAGTGGCAGAAACAAAATAAACAAAATCAAGAAGGGACCAAATTGGAAGAACACTGAAGAATGAACAGTGATTTGAGTCTAAAAGGACACAATGGAAATTAAATCAAATGTTACTTTTTTGTTATAAATAGGTAAAAGTTAGAGAGATAACCTTTAATAGTGACAGGAGCGAAGTAAGTGTAAAATACCACACTATAACTATAACACAAGGGGATGACTAATAAAAGAAGGACGGATAGATACTGATGTTATTTATCCTTCCTTTTCTCTGTATTTTGATAGTACATGGAACATTCTATTTATAGAGCAACTCCATCACACACCTTTTAAAAATACGATCTCCTTCATTTCCAAAGTCCACATTATTGTTGGTATTGAAAATTTGTGTAGGCATTCATTAATTTGCCAAATATTTTCAACACTGCCAATGTTTTCAACCTCCCATTCAGATGCCCACATATTAACATCAGTTGCCTCGTTAAAACCTTGTTTGGAAAAAATCTAGTGGGAAAAAACCATAGCGGAGGAAAAAGAGTACAATTTTATCTGGATTGTTGATATAGTGTTAATTATGCTTATGTTGCATCGTTAAAACCTTGATAGGAAAAACCCAGTGGGAAAAATCCTAATAAAAGGAAAAAAAGTACAACATACATGTATCATAGATGCTCCCCCTGATATGTATCTTCTCCTAATTCTGCATTTTTCAAATTTATCTGATTGGTAAGTCGATGTAATCCGATACTTTGCACTAACTTCTAAAACATGTACTTTGGTAGAGACTTGGTTAATAGGTCTGCCAGATTTTCATTGGAACAGATTTGTCTGACTTCAATAACTTTAGCCTTCTGAAACTCATGTATACTGAAAACTTTGGAGATATGTGTTTGGTCTTATCGCCCTGGATGAATCCTTCATTCATTTGCGTAACATAGGCTACATTATCTTTATGGATGATAGTTGGATTATCTGTCTTCGGAGTTAGATCGCATGAATTCCAAATATGATGGATCGTTGATCTTAACCAAGAACACTCACGATTTGCTTCATGTAAAACAAGTATTTCTGAGTGATTTGAAGATGTAGCAACTAATGTTTGCTTCGTTGAGAGCCATGAGATTGTTGTATCTCCATTCTTGAACACATATCCAGTTTGTGAGTGAGATTTATGCAGATTAGAAAGAAAACCAACATCTGCATATCCAACAAGGACTTGGTCATTTGTGGATTTCTTTGTGTAGAAGAGACCCATGTTTGTTGTTCCACGAAGGTGTCGCAATATATCTTTGATTCCCTTCCAATGACGAATTGTTGGAGCAGAGCTATACCTTGCTAACAAGTTTAGTGAAAAAAGCTATATCTGGTCTATTATATTGTGCTAAATACAATAAAACACCTATTGCACTCAGATATGGTACTTCTGGACCAATGACCACTTCATCATCTTCTTTTGGACGGAATGAATCTTTCTTAATGTCTAGAGAACGAACGACCATCGGCGTGTTGAGTGGATAAGCTGATTGGTGGACCAAAATTCCATTAACACAATGCTCGATCCGCAGGCCGAGACAATATTTTGTTTTTCCAAAGTCTTTCATTTCAAATTCGCTTTTCAGATATTCAGCAGTTTTATTGAGCTTTTTAGGAGTTCCAACTAGGTTTATATCGTCGACATATACTGCCATTATAGCAAATTCAGAGTTGGATTTCTTAATAAACACATAAGGGCAAATGACATTAATGATATACCCTTCTTTGATCAAATACTCACTGAGACGATTATACCATATTCGTCCAGATTGTTTCAGCCCATAATGATCGCTTTAATTTGATTGAGAGCATACCTCGTGGTTTGTTAGTTGTTTTAGGCAACTTAAGTCATTTTGGGACTTTCATATATATGTCAGTATCTAATTCTCCATATAGATACACGGTGATGACATCCAAAAGTCACATGTCAAGTTTTTCTGAAACCATTAAACTTATTAAGTAACGGAACGTAATTGCGTCCATTACAGGAGAATATGTTTCCTCATAATCAATTCCAGGTCTTTGAGAAAAGCCTTGTGCAACGAGTCGTGTTTTATATCTTGCAATCTCGTTTTTCTCATTTCGTTTTCTTATGAATACCCATTTGTAACCCACGGGGTTTATATCAGGCCGGGTTTAGACTACTAGTTCAAAAACATTTCGCCTTTTTAAGGAATTTAATTCTGCATGGATTGTATCTTTCCACTTAGGCCAATCGTGCCTCTGTTTGCATTCATCGATAGAGCGAGGCTCAATATCATTACTTAATATGATTTTGGTGGTTACTGCGAATACGAACATGTCGTTGATGATTATTTCATTATGATCCCACAATTCATTAGTACAAGCATAATTTATAGAGATTTTTTTGCTTTCATGTACATCTGTTTCTTCAGATATATGTGTCTCATCAATGACATTTTTTTTTTCTGAAAGTATAGTAGAATCATGAATTGTGGAGGTATGTAGTGTTAGAACTTATGGTTCTTACAAATTTTTCATTTTGATCTTCAGGCCAAAATGATAAGCACTCGAAACTTCAAGTTTGAGATTTTTAAGATGAATGAGGATGGTGATTGTACCACATCATTCTCATTGAAATAACATAACATAGGATATATGTGTCTCAAATATATCTTCAAGCCAAATTTTTCATGTACATCTGTTTCTTCAAATATATGTGTCTCATCAATGACATTTTCTTTTTATGAAAGTATAGTAGAATCATGAATTGTGGAGGTATGTAGTGTTAGAACTTATGATTCTTACAAATTTTTCATTTTGATCTTTAGGCCAAAATGATAAGCACTCGAAACTTCAAGTTCGAGATTTTCAAGATGAATGAGGAGGACGATTGTACCATATCATTCTCATTGAAATAACATAACATAGGATGAGCGATTATTCTGCACCACTCAAGTAATAGGAAAATTTAAATACGCAGAGCAGGGTGGGCAATTATACCACACCACCTAAAATTGCAATGAAATGAAACAACAGACAAATTTAAATACGCAGAGTAGGGTGGACGATTATACTGCTCCACCTAAAATTTGCAATAAAATTAGATCTACAGTCCAAGACAGGCGATGATACCGCACCATCTTGGATTGCAGTAAGATTAAATTTGCAGTTCAAGATGGGCGATTATACCGTACTATCTTGGATTGCAGTAAAATCAACATAAATAAACACTGGGTTAGTAATCAAGATCTACACCAAACAAGAAATCAAAGATATATGTAATTGTTAGGTTGAGAACTAGAAGTAGCATGGTGCAAACAGTTATTCACGAGGGTATATCTAGCAGTTGAGGTAGAGGAAGAAGATGAACAATAAAATACTTAGAGGAAACATTTTTCTTTTCTTTCAGCGAAGAGAAATGAGAAATGATTAGAGAGTTGTGCTGATAACGTGTTATAAATAGATAAAAGTTATAGAGATAACCTTTATTTTGATAGTATACAGAGTGCTCTATTTATAGAGGAACTCCAGCACACATCTTTTGAAAATACAATCTCCTTTATTTCCAAAGTCCATATTACTATGTGGGTATTGAAAATATGTGTGGACATTCATTAATCTGCCAAATATTTTTAACACTGCCAATATTTTCAACATTTTTTACTACATATATATATAATTGGGTAAAGTACAAAAAACTACCTCAACTATTGCGATCATGACAGTTTCATACCTCATCTTTTAAAATTGACAATGTCATACCGCATCTTACGAATTTGTGACAATGTCATACCTCCGTCAATTTTTCTGTTAGTTTTTCTGTTAAATGCTGACGTGGCAATAGACGGGGACCACTTTCTATTAAAAAATTAATAAAATATTATTAAAAACTAAAAAAAATATTTAATATTTTATAAATATTAAAATAATAAATAAAAGTAAAATTAAAAAAAAAAGGGTAAAGTACAAAAAACTACCTCAACTATTGGGGTCACGACAGTTTCATACCTCATCTTTTAAAATTGACAATGTCATACCGCATCTTACAAATTTGTGACAATGTCATACCTCCGTCAATTTTTCTGTTAAGTGCTGACGCGGCTTAATTCGTAACCTACTTTCTATTAAAAATTATTAAAAACTAAAAAATAATTATTTAATATTTTTTAAATATTAAAATAATAATAAAAGGCAAAAAAAAAAACCCCCTCATTTTGTCCCTCCCCTCCCCCTTCCTCCCTCCTCTCTCCTCTCCCCATCTTTATCCCCCACCTGCAAATCCCAACAAAAAAAAAAAAAAATCCAATTTGTCTTCCCCCCACACTCGCACTCAATTTCCCCACACCCACACCCATACCCACACCCACACTCTTCTCCCTCCTGCAACCTAGAAAAAAAAAAAAACCCAGATCTCGTCGATGGGAAGATGGGTGCACAAAAAAGGTGGAGGATGAGTGCAGAAGAGAATGTGGAGAATGGATGAAAGTGGTGGATTTGGGGTTTGATGGGTTTTCAAAAAAATAATTTTTTTTTTTCCTTCTTCTTCCGTGGGGGAGTTAATGGTTTTTTTTTTAAAAAAAAAAAAAAAAAATTTCCTTCCTCCTTTTTTTCCTCCTCTTCTTCTTCTTCCTCCTTCTCCTTCTCCTTCTTCTTCTTCCGCAGAGGGGGTGTTGATGGGTTTTCAAATTTGTTTTTTATTTATATTTTTTCTTCCTCTTCTTCTTCTTCCTCCTCCTCCTTCTCCCTTCTTCTTCTTCCGCGCCGATAGGGGGAATATTTTTTTTTTTCCCTTCCTCCTTTTTTTTCCTCTTCTTCTTCTTCCTCCTCCTCCTTCTCCTCCTCCTCCTCCTTCTCCTTCTTGTTCTTCTCCAAGGGGGTTGTTGGGTTTTCAAAATTTTTTTTTTATTTTTTATTTTTTTGGGTTTGCAGGTGAGGGGAAGAAAATGAAGATGGGGAGAAGAGAGAGGAGGGGCAGGGGGAGGGGAGGGACAAACTGATGGTTTTTTTTTTCTCTGGTTTTATTATTATTTTAATATTTAAAAAATATTAAATAATTATTTTTTAGTTTTTAATAATTTTTTAATAGAAAACATGTCCCGAATCAAGCCACGTCAGAACTTAACAGAAAAACTAACAGAAAAATTGATGGAGCTATGACCTTGTCACAAATTTGTAAGATGCGGTATGACATTGTCAATTTTAAAAGATGAGGTATGAAACTGTCATGGCCGTAATAGTTGAGGTAGTTTTTTGTACTTTACCCTATAAAATTTGATAAGTCCGAACCAAGGCACATTGCCAGGCTCGAGTTAGACAAAAGTTGATAAAGACTTGCTCGTGGTAGGTTACTTGGATTAATATTCTATGAATTGTGGAATTCAATGTTACAGTGCCATTATGATTGGTTGAAAAGAGTTGTAGAAATTGAGGTATCATTTGGTATGCTTTATAAAATTTGAATAAAGTTTAAAATTAATGCAGCATATAGCACCCTTGCTTGTGAGAAAGTTTCATCCCCAATTTCAGGTTGTTGTCAGGCATATGTAGCAGCCTGGCAAGCAAGCAAAGGATACTCCAAAATCCCTTGGTTCACTCATCTATGCAAGGGCTTTTATATTGAGTTAAACCTAGCGAACAAGGCAAATAATTAAGCAACCATTATCCTAATTTTGAGCCCCCAATCTACAAACTGAAACATAATGAGAACTTTTTGTTGCTTGTTGCCCAAAAATAATCCAGATCAGAATTCCAAAACCAAAAGAAATGGCGAGCCTGCTCTTGTAAGTCGACAATCTAATATATGCTCGCTGAAAGTATTAACCTTGAGAAGCCATTGATATGAACAAGATTGAACCATGAGCGGCAACGATAATGCTAATCATACATCCATTTTTATCTCCTATACACCCTTGGTAATTTTCATATCCAACTATATAGTAAAAAATTAAAAATAAATACGTGAGAAGTAAAAATAAGTATTTAAATAGCTCTACCTTATTTCAACTACCGCACCAAAGTAGATGCGCCAAGGTTGCCTCGAAGCCGTTGGAAAAGAAAATGTGCACGCAACATCTTTTCTTGTGGATCATCGACATTGGAATCTTTTCCATGTCAAAATGTTAAAGCATTCTGACAGAAACATTGTCAAAAAACACCGGCCAATTAACTAAAGTACTACATGTCGGTTCCTTTAGGAAAGTTTCTTGTTGTAATTATCTTCCCTTTTTTGATAAAACTAAAAGTTATTCCAAGAGGTCACATTGCACATCTGGGCTATCTATCTAGCATGCACGTCAGAGTACTTAATATTCCTTTTAATTTATGCAGAATATTAATTTATGCAAGCCTCCAAGTGCTCACATTTACAAACGACCTTGGTCATAAAGAATCCAGAGTGTACATCGAGCACCCAATGCAACTCAAGTCATGATTCATGAGTTATGTTGCATCCGCATGCATGGTACTTTTGAATTTCGGTTTAGCTATCACTTTGCAAGTATATCAATATTCGAATAAGTTCATACTATAAGATTAAAGGAAATCAGTGGCGAAGTCAAAATTTTACTTGTAGATAAGCCTCACATAAATGTTAAAATATAAAATAAATAGATAGTAGTTATAAGAGAGTACAATACATGTTTGGAGTTGTGAGCTAATTAAAACTTTTGAGTGGCAACCATTTAGTACTACGGTATAATGATATTCTTCTTCATTTGTAAATAAGAGGTCTTAGGTTCGATTCTCGCCAAAGACGAAATTGAACCACATTATTATGGCAAACTCATTATAAGGCATATCTCACTCTCTCACCTCATTAGAGTAAATACTATCATTTGTTAATTTTTTTTTAATTTAAAAAAAAAAAACTTTTGAGTGGCTACTTGCTTTTTTTTTTTTCACTTTGAGATTAACCTTCCAATATCAAGTCAATTAAAATGCTAGAGAGATCATATTTTTTACTATATTTTGAAGACCAACTGATGTGGCGATTGATGATTAGATTCCTTCTTTAATGGTTTAAAGAAGTAGTTAAACCATTATCGGCCAAATCATGTGTCTCAAAATATGGTTCAAATAGATGGTCTTTCTAGCATCAACCCAAGTCAAAATAGAATGGATTGTGAATTTTCGACCAAAAAATGAGAAGAATGAATCAGAAATTTTGAGAATATGATATATGAAATTTTAAAAATCTAGTGAAAATTTAAAGAGAACAGAGAAATTTACAAATCTTAATATTGTTGTGGGTTGAGAATTTGGAGGACAATATATATAAATTCAAGAAAGGGAGAAGGAAAAGCTGAAAGTTTATTAATCTTCGGTTGGACAATGTGAAATAATATTTTTTGAAAAACTAAACTAGACTTTAGATTTTAATTTTAAGAGTTATTGATTTGTTTATCAAATAAGATATTAAATTTAGATTTAAGATGAGTGCTGTTAGAATTGAAAAGAAAAAAGTGAGGGTAGGCCTAGGCCTATGCTTGCCTTATTAGGTGCATTTGTTGCATCAGACTATCTCAAACTGGATTAACTTCAGGAAATAAAGTGGACTGACTTAGACAAGACTAAGATGGACTTAGTGAAGCGTTGGGTGTAATATTAGACTAAGAAGCAAGATAATGAAAATAGTACTATCCACAGTTTGGTGTTTGCTCAAACGTGGACTAAATTATTGTTCAATTTTCTTTTCTATTAAGGATATTTTCAAAATTAATATTATTGGATGAGAGTGAGAGTCAATAAAAAAATACAAACCAAATTTCTTGCCAACGAAAGAAATATACATAATTCAAGAGTAGCATAATAACATGTAACGCAATATTTTACAACATACTTACAATAGCTACAATATACGCTAGCTACTATATTCTACAACATTATCATTCAAAAGTAAATCCTCATGATTCACAAAAAGCTAATTAACGTTAGCCAAAATATTTCACAGTACATGACTAAGTTGGAAGCCACGAACTAATGTTGTACGATTAACAAGAACTCCTACTGGAAGGGACAACAGTCCAATATACTACCTTCCAAATATGCACGGTAGTTTAGCTTGGGAATTAAGGTAAGGCTTTATACATATTGGATTCCTCTTCTTAATCCATATAACTATAAAGTTATAGCGTTCATTCATGAGACAGGACCAGGTAAAATTAAACCAATTCTTGTTTCAAGCCTCCAACTAAATCGATCATACAAGGAAAACCCCATGTCCGAGCGCTACAGTCTAGAGTCAATGTTATACAGTAGCATTACTCCTGGACAATCATATCCTCATCCGGGTTATTATCCTGCCCAGCCTCCTAATCAATGTATGGTAATTCAATATTCTCCACCACCACTTCTTCCTCCGTATGGATATGATCATCATCTTCAGTATTACAGTAGTAGTACTACTCCAGATCCCGGACATGGGCAGGGCGACAACAATCAATCCCAGCTTGCTCCTCCTCCAAAAGGCAAGCCCAAGAAGCCCAAGAAAAGAAAATCTGTCAAGCAAACATCGCATAAAGTTTGCAGTAATCGAGTTAGCCAAAACACAGGGGACAATCATAAGATTTACAACATTGCCATCAGATACAGTTTTCGTGATTTAAGCCATGCGGAGGACGAAGAAGGAAAAGGAGAAATTGGCATCCAATACGGTCGTCGTGACTTGAAAGAAGAACAAGAAGAGTGAATATATTAGGGCAATTCGGTGCATATACATTATGTTCTGGCGATTCCCACACCACAATAAAACAATCTGCTGTTCTATGTGCCTTAATTAATTAATATATGTATAAGAAATTTTGTAGAACATCCACCGTATGAGAAAAATTTTATGAAATTGAAATATAAGAAGATTATATTATGATAACTTTCAAAGTATTGTTGAGCTAGTCGGTAGAGTTCTTTCATATATCTGTTTTTAAGTGTTGATGGTGCGCCAAAAATTTGACTAAAGTCCAAAAGGGAAAGAAGAAATTAGTATATATGCCCATATCATGTGGGGGTACGCTGATCGTGTTGGTAAAATTATTAATTGCATGCTAGGTTGGAAAAATTATATATATATATATATATATATATATTGTATGCTGTTAGAACATTGTTACTTGGTATACTCGATACATGCATTGCATAATATGTATAGATGACGAGTTTATGTTATAATGTGATAATAATTAAAAACGAATCCGCGTGTTATAATAGTATGGAATAAGTAAGTTGATGTTTTATTATAAAATTAATTGACAATATATAAGGAGAGTAATCTCACTTTTTATAAGCACATGTAAGGTTTCTTAGTTTTTGATATGGATTTAGACTCTTAACAAGCCCTTCATGGCTAAGTCATTTAAACTTAACACATGAAAAACACACGTAACGTGAGAGCATGTGGATTGTTTGGCTCAACACGTGAGTAACATATTCCAATATTATGTAGGAAGTTGAAGTTCTATAATAAAACAGAGAATAGTTTAACTTCTTATAAGCACATGAAAAATCATATAATTTTTCGATGTAAAATTTACATTCTCAACATGAGTGAACTTGTTATACCACCTAATGGTGTCAATTATCTCTCGCTGAGTTGAGAGTCTAATTAACTGATAGTAAACTGTCACAAATAAATTATGCCATATCTATGGGAAAAAAAAATATTTGTATTGTTCTGTAGCGCACCAAGACAAGACATGCTAGAACTATTCCATATGTCTAAATATTCGATGGAATGCTTGTTTGGAAGTGCTTTTAAAATGACTGAAAATATTTTTTAGGTTCTAAAAACACTTGAAGTGCTTTCCAAAATTCACTTGCATTTTTGCTAAAGATTGATACTAAAAACGCTTTCAGTTATTTTAACATCACTTCCAAACGAGCTACTATATTTTAGAATATATTAATAATCAATCCACATTTAGTAACTAAACTACAAGTAGGTTAGTTATACCACATAATGTGTTCTAGTACCACATAATAATTTTTCATATCTATGTCGACATAAAGTGAATTAAGACTAGTGTACACTTCTACTGAAGAAAGTTTTTATGAGTAAATTGTAGCCATGGTCCCTTAACTTTAACTCAACTGGAGCAATGGTCCCTCAACTAAAACTCCATTACCATCGGTTTGATCCCTCAACTCATCAAAACGTTCATCTAGGATCCCTTAACTAAAAATCCTTACCATTAGTCTCTCAACTTTAATTCAACTGGAGAAATGGTCCCTCAACTTTAACACAATTAGAGCAATGGTCCCTCAACTTTAACCCAATTGTAGCAATGGTTCTGACGAAGTTGACGAAAATGACCATAGCTACACATTTGATGAGTTGGGGGACCAATAGTAATGGATTTTTAGTTTAGGGACCATTGCTCTAATTTTATTAAGGTTGAAAGACCGTTGCTACAATTTATTCTAATTTTATATGTAAATTTTTTTTGCATGAATTCTAGTTTTTTATTGTTATTTTTAACAGGAAAACACATTTTTGTACTATCTTTTTTAGAGTGTGACTTACTTGTATTAGTAGATTTCACCTCTATACTAAAATTTGGTCATCCTCTCAATACTCATTTGAACGTGATTTAACAAATTGCTAACTCGATTATTATACCCTATTTGTTGGATTTATCCAAATTATAAGATATGGTGGTCAACTCCACTAGCACATGTGGATTATATACATGATAGAAATGTATACGTACCACGAAAAATAGCTTGGAAATTAAGCAAGCAACTTGGTATATATTCCCACTCCATCTCCTATATGTAGAAACGAGATAGCTGCATTGGTGACTACAGCAAACAAGAAATCAAGTAATTTTGAGCCTCCAACCAACACAATGTCACATACCCTCTTGTACCGTGGCAGCATGCTCGCCAATGGTTCAGACCCTATGTCCCCTCAGCCTACATACAATCCCAGCTTTTGCGCTCCTCCTGCAGGTTACAATAACTATGGTCCTCCTCCTCCAGTACCAAATTATAGTTATGGATACTACGGTAATAACCATCCATCAGCGCAGTCTGCTCCACCTGCTCGTGCTTCGTATCAGTCGCATGACTATACTAACTATTACGCTCCTCAACCTCAACCTCAACCTCAACCTCAGCCTCAACCTCCATCTAATTATGGATACTCTAACCAAGAGTATTCAACAATGCAGCCTGCTCGACGTCCCAAGGCCAAGAATGGTAAAAATGGGAAAAGGGGTTCTAGTGGTACATCTTACAAAGTTTCTGGGAACCGAGTCAGTGGAAACAAAGGAGACCACAATGGAGTTTTCAACGTTGGCAACACGCATGGTCGTGGCGGCACGGACGATGAAGAAGAAGAAGATTGAATATGAATTATGGAAATATTAATAAGTCATGCATGCACGCTACGTGCATGTGGTAATTCGCAGTTCCAGAAGGGCATGGTTTCATATATCATGGGCTAAGATCTTCCTTACATTCATAAATAATTAAGAGATGATGTACTAGTACTACACTTTCTGATCACGGCTATTGACCTTTTAAGGTTGTAGAAACCGTGTATTCAATAATTGGAATTGAGATATTACAACCTATTATACATGAAGCGTATGATTGCTAACCTAGTAGTTACAATGTAACATATATAAATGCAATTATAGCCTAATAACATCTTATACCATCTAATAACATCATGACGGCAAAACAATAATGTGTTGACATTCATTGGCTTTAAAACCATCCTTGAAGAGCCTTAACAATGGTAACTGCCTAACAAAGGTTAACAATTGCTTAATAATTATTATTTATCTACTAATCAGTACTTCTATATAATGATAGATTCTGCAATGGGCCTGTACTCAGGTGTTCATGTAGTTAAGAGCATTTACCTTTGCAGTCAAGCTCCAAAGTTCGATTATGGGTTATGCATTGGAAAGCACCACGTCCTCTCGTATTAGTTGAACAAATTTGACAACTTGATTTCTAGCCAAAATATTAATTTTAGTTATGATTGAGCCACGTCAACAAAAATATCAATGACATTCAGCCATCAACCATCTTGCAATTATAATCCCAACTTTGAAGTTAGAACATTTTGCATTCATCTACGTATAGAGGGCATCCTATAAAATTCATCATTTGCAGAGGTAAGTCTCACACCCCATCTTGGTGAGAGAGAGAATTGATAATTATTTATTAACACGTGATGTCTCACTTAAGAAACAGTTGGTTGTTTGCTTGCGAAATAACATGAGATTCGCTAATTGCATATCATTCTTAAGGGGACGTGATGCATTATACTCAACTGGAGTACTATTTTGCAAGCTTCCCGAAAAAAAAAAAAAGAAAAAAAAAAGGTATTTGGTCTCAAACAATGAATGTTTTTATCTTTTTATAACTGGGTGGATTTGAGCTATGTCGAATCTTAATTCTCTTCAATTTGCTCTGACCGGGGTAAAAGTAGGTGGCTTGAAAGAATAACGCCGATGATCGAGCCTTTGTCTAGTATTTTGTTTGCTTTATCTCTAATGCCTGTGCCAAGTACATTTCTTTACATGTAAATCCCCACTCAATCAACGAAATTATATTAAAATTCACTACAATTGCACTGAAAAATAACTAGACAAAAAACTTTCAAAGTGTCATTAAAAAATAAGGAATTTTAACGAAAAGTTCCCAGTATTTTATACTTTAATGAAAAATCATATTTTTACACTAAAAAGTCAATCATGATACTATTCATTTTATCCTTTATTTTATCTTTATTGTTAAAACTCAAAGTTTTCAAATTATTTTCATTATTTTTCCTTAAAAAATATTTCATTTAATCATATTTTCAAAGTCCTTGGCAAGTTAGCCTAAAATTCATTGCGACTTTGTATATGTAGACTGTCTACTTGGTATAGGGATTGGTGATTGGTCTTTAATGGTGGGCTCGGGGTCACAGAAGCAAAGTTTGGTCCTTTAGGCTTGATATGGGCTCGGGTTCACTTCCATCTTTTGCCCAAACGAAATAATTTCTCTCTTGAGCAACCGTTCTGGCATATTCTACGTTTTTTGAGCTCAAATTTTGAAAGACATACATATTAAATTGCATATTTAAGTTACACAATTGAAGAAAAACCGTTATATCGGTTGATTTAACAATAATCTAACGGTCCTTGTTTCAATATGCTAGTTAGATGTGCAAACTTGATGCGTATCGAAGAATTTTCACAACTTTTGAGGCCATCCATGCTGTATAAATTTCTTGGTACTCTACTCTCCGTCTCTATAATTTAATTCCAAAACAGATTTTCCTCCTAATAATTTTATGCTTTCAATAAACCTCTCAAGCATTGTAATGCATAATGAAAAATAATAGTGTTATTTAGACACAAAAAATCAATACATTTGTTAATAAAAATAGACACAATACAAATGAGTCGCATAATGGTCCAATTATATTAGATATAGATAGTGTGCCAAGTTTGCACATTCAAAATAGTATTACCGATTGAAAAAAGTCTAAGTTGATTTGATTTCCTTATAGATTTGTTAGTTCTTACAAAGACAACATACTTGTGAAAGATATTAAGAAAATGATGGTACTATTCACACTTATTTTTACCTCTGATATATTCTTGTTAATTTTTTACCATTAATATTTTTCGATTCGTTTGATCTAAATGTCGAAAAATTAAGAAATGTATGAAAAATAAAAATTAGAATGTGAATAACAATGCTAAAAAATTATTCCACTAAACAAAGCCCAATGGACAACCGCAGAAAACTAGACGTTGTAATAGCGCTGATGATGCCCTAACCAAAACTTTTGAATTAAATTTGAGCTGTGAAAGTACGATAAACACAGAGAGACCATACGACGCCGTTACACATCGCACCATATTTACGCATGCAAAATTGTTTTTAGCTTGACAAGTATCTGTACGGGAGAAGTAGAGTGGGCATGAAGGTCCAAAACGCTGCGTTTGGAGCCTGTTGTAGCTTCCTTATTATTTCGGCTTCCTCCACCTCTCTCACAGAGAGTAGAAAATCCAAGCAAGTAAAAGCCCCAGAGCTCCCTCCAAGAATCTTAAAGAGCCCCTCTTTTGGCGCGTGTAACACACTCTCTGACATTCCCAATCTTCCCCTTTCTTCCTTTTAATTCAAAGGAAGAAATTGAATTGATTTTTTTATTATTTCCGGTTCTAAATTTCTGGTTTTTCCACCTCTGGATTCTAAATTCTGGAAGCAAAGGCCACTATAATCTACTGAAAGATGCCGTCTTGAAGGTACTCACACAAATATACTTTCTTTTTGGAATTTAATTATTTTCTGCACTTTGATGTATATATTTTTTCTTGCTCGGGGAATTTAGACAAGGGCTTTGTGTTATTGGGTTTTGTGCAAATTGTGTTTTGCTTTGTTTGTCTGTGTGTTTGTATTGAATTGTATTGTAGTGCAAGGGAATTGAATTTTTAGGGTTCTAATGGTTGTTACAAAGGAGTGCATTGTTGATTGTGGAATGTGAAGGGTTTTCATGAGTGTGGTAATGGTGTTTTGGGTTTCTTTGGATTGCCCATTTGGTTAAATCAATTGTATGACTCATTGAACTGGTGGTATTGTTTTCCCAATGAGGTAATTTGAGTTGATTGTTTCAATTAGGTTCAATTTAGGAGTTTCCAATAGGTATTCCGATTATCTTGAATGTTATCTGATTTTTAGTGTTGCTCATATGGTGTTGGTGTGAGTGTTAAAAAGGTCGGGACTCGGTTTGCATTTTACCCTATGGTTTAGTTTAGGGTTTTGGAGTTTGAGACTTAAACAAGTGTTTGCTTACCTAGATTGTGTTTGTTGATGAGCTAATCTTAGTTTATTTTGGATTCCCACCGTCCAATCTGGTTTCCAACTTATGGATGCAGAGGAGTCCATGTTTGTGGTGTCTGGCACTGTTTCTGTAAAGAGCATGTTTTTCTAATTTTCATTGTCAAGTTACCGCTGTGCCTTAATCTTCACTTACCTTCACTTACTTTTACTTGTAGGTTTTACGGGAGCTATGGATCTTCAAAAATTTCCTTCTCGTGATGCACCTTCTGTTGGTATGAAACCTTTGAGCTTTCTCAGTAAGGTGCATGACAAGAATCAACCTGAGGATCTAGAGACAACTTATATAACTCATGCTAAGGAGCCTGATGCGGATATTGACCTCAGAGAAGTATATTTTCTTATCATGCATTTTCTGTCAGCTGGCCCATGCCATAGAACTTGTGGACAGTTGTGGAACGAACTTCTTGAACATCAACTTTTACCTAGAAGATATCATGCTAGGTATTCAAGGAAGGGCATGCACAGCGAGGATGAAAATGATGATGGGAAGTCATTTCCTTTAAATTACAATATGCTGGTGCACAGGTATGTAATTTGCGCTTTTTTTTTTTTTTTTTTTTTTTTTTTTAATAAGTCGACCTTTATAACAGGCAGTTATTAGGTAACCTTCATTAGATTTCGCTGCGTCTTGTGATACTCAATATTGTGTGGCATTAATTAATTACTTAGACAGACTTAGATCATAAAATGAAAAACAATAGCTATTTTTTTATCATGCTGTTCTAACTAAAAAAATGGTAACTTAGATATAACTCATAAAACAATTTTGTTTCCTTTCATGAGTTGTTTTCTACTTGTTTTTGAGTTAATTACATAGAAGCATTTATTCTTTATTGCTTTTCTTCGTCTTTTCTTTTTCTGAGAATAAACAGTGGGTATGATCTGGATTCTGGTTGGCACTGTTCAAGTATGTATGCTGTTTTCTATATGGGCGACTCTGACATTATTCATTCATCTCAATTCAAATGGACATTTTGTAGATCTTAGTCTTTCTGGGGATCCTCTTTCTAAAACCCATGTAGGGCATACATATATGGGCGACTCTTACATTATTCATTCATCTCAATTCAAATGGACATTTTGTAGATCTTAGTCTTTCTGGGGATCCTCTTTCTAAAACCCATGTAGGGCATACATGTATGGGCGACTCTTACATTATTCATTCATCTCAAGTGTGTATGCTGCTGCTTCTTCTGATAGTTCTGTTCCAAACTTTTTCACGCCAGTAAGCGTAGTCCTTGAAGGAAATAAGTATGATTGTATTATATTTGTTATTTTCTATAATATCCTTTTGATTCCCTTTCCTCATCGTATAGGTATCCTCACATTGAAAATGACCATTTGGTAAAGCTTTTGAAGCAATTGATTTCAAGTGCAGCCCCACCATCAAGAGGTACGAGTGGTGGAAATGCTCCAAATGCAGCTGATGTACCTACTCTCTTGGGACGTGGTTCATTTTCGCTTCTGACCTGTAGGTGACATTTATTAAGCTTTAAATGCTTAATTCATATGCTTGTGATACCTTTAATTTTTGAAGTTATGGTTTTGTCGTTATTGACCAATGTTTTCCTTATTCCAAATTTGTTTCTTGTGTGTGTGTGCGTACTGTATACACACATACATATATAACTTGGTGTGTGAGTGTGTCTGTGTATATCTTAAACTTCATTTCAAGTTTTCATACTGTTATCATGTTCAATCATCTGTTGGGGGTTTGAAAACGTTTCCCTCTCTTTTTGGAAGTTCTTTCTGCAACATTTACATTTGTTTTACTGGTGATCATCCTCAATTTCCTTTCCTGTTCGAAAATATGTGTTTCTTCAGTACATCTAAAAAGGAATACCTTCTCCTTTTTCAGATGAAAGGGATCAAGTACACAATGAAATGAAGCCCCCTCCTGCTCACATGCGTTGGCCTCACATGAAAGCTCATCAGGTTCAAGGGCTAAGGTTGAGAGAAATTGGGGGAGGTTTCACCCGACATCACCGTGCACCGTCTATTCGTGCTGCATCTTATGCCATTGCAAAGCCCTCAACCATGTTTGAGAAGATGCAATTTACCAAGAGGATAAGGGGCCATCGAAACTCTGTCTACTGTGGTATGTTTTCTCATTCTCAGAGTTTACTACTGTTAGGTAGACGTGGAAGTTCATTTTACAAATTCTTACTACTATTAGCAAAGAACCGAGTTACTTCAGTTCGCATGGAAGCGTAGGATTGTTTTTATACTTCTTTCTCTCTCTTGTTTTTCTGCTTATGTAATTTTAGTATCTAGTTTCTGCCATAGTTGATCTAGGATTAAGAGAATTGATATATGAAAAGGAGACGGAAATAATATATTAAAAAAAAGAGAGAATTATTGTAAGCTTTTGTCTGCTGTTTCACTCTACCAAGTTTGCAGTTTCACACCTTTAAAATGTGGTATATTTCTCATGGTGGTTTTATTTGGACATGAATGATGCAGCAACATTTGATTGCTCAGGCAGGTATGTTATTACTGGTTCAGACGATCGCCTAGTGAAGATCTGGTTAATGGAAACTGCATTTTGCTTAGCCAGCTGCCGTGGACATGAAGTAATTTGTTATTGGCCCCTCAAAGATATAGTTTTCCATTGTTGTCCCTCAATTTATACTCATTTTATCTATTTATACTCATTTTATGATTAAGGGAGATATCACGGATCTGGCTGTGAGTTCCAATAATGCTTTGGTGGCATCCTCCTCAAATGACCATATGATTCGAGTAGTAAGATTCATCTGTTGCCAATATATAAGGATAATGTGTCTATTTTTGCATTTTACATTTTAGCTTTGACCTATGCTGGGAACTCAATGTTAACTTGCTTTAACTTTTCATGTTTACTAGTGGCGCTTGCCAGACGGACTGCCAATTTCAGTATTGCGAGGACATACTGCAGCTGTTACTGCCATTACATTTAATCCCAGGCCAGGCTCTATGTACCACCTTCTATCGTAAGGCCAATTCTCTCACTCTATTTAAATGAATTCATGTGGTGTGTCTAATTAGCTGTAAGTAGTTTACTCTTCTGTTTTTGGTGGGAACCATTGTTATTATATATTCTTAAGTTGTTCTCCTTATTAATTAACCTTGTGCTGTTCTTTTGTCATTTGCAGTTCATCTGATGATGGAACTTGTAGGATATGGGATGCCAGGAGTTCTCAAGTGAGTCCAAGGATATACATTCCAAGACCTTCAGATGCTGTAGTTGGTCAGTTGTTTCTCTAGTGCAGCTAAGTTCAATGAACTTACTGACTGGTGAAAGAGAACTTAGTGTGGTCGTATAATTGTTTGACTGCAGGGAGAAACAGTGGTCCATCTTCAAGCATTGTCACACAGGACCATCATATCTTCTGTTGTGCATTCAATGCTAATGGAACAGTCTTTGTCACCGGTAGCTCGGACACTCTTGCAAGGGTATATAAAACCTTCATGTTCCTTGTTATTATTTCTGCAGCCTTTGGTTTTGACACTATCTTCACTTACTTTTGCTTCAGTGAAATGAAAATTTTCTGCCCCTAATGAGTAATGAATAAACTCATGAATTGTATCTTAAATAGTTTTCAGTTCAAATACAAATGAGGGAAAAAAAAATTCATTTATATATTTCTACTAAGAGCTTGCTGGTTGTAGGTGTGGACTGCTTCTAAGCCAGGCTCGGATGAGTCGGACCAACCAAATCATGAGATTGATGTGTTATCTGGCCATGAGAATGATGTCAATTATGTACAATTTAGGTTAGTTTGTGCTGAAATTTTGCTGGCAACATATGTATCAATCTTTGCATGCTGATTTATGTTGCTTCATACACTGCAGTGGTTGCGCTGGAGTATCTAGATTTATGGCAGCTGACACCTCAAAGGAAGAGAACACTCCCAAATTTAAAAATTCATGGTTTGTTTCTCTTCTCTCCTTATGATTGTTATGTTAATTTTTCTCTGATATGTTCATATTTTTCTCCTCTCTGTGCACTTATATCTGTCTATTCTACACTTTTCCATTTGGGATTAGGTTCACTACCAGTAGTACATGATCTACTTTATTTTCCAGGTTCAATTATGACAATATAGTCACTTGTTCTCGTGATGGGAGTGCAATTATCTGGATTCCCAGATCACGAAGATCACATGTAAGTTTTAGCAAAGATAACTTATAACTTCCCTTCTAGCCTGCCCTTTTTCTCAATAAGCTTTTCTAATGAAACCGTTGTATCCACCATCTTTTGAATTTTTCGCTTTAAATAGGAAAAAAAAAATATGTATAGCTAATTTCATACTCCAGGGAAAAGCTGGTCGTTGGACACGGGCATATCATTTGAAAGTCCCACCTCCGCCAATGCCTTCTCAGCCTCCACGAGGAGGCCCTCGCCAGAGGATTCTTCCAACTCCTCGTGGTGTTAATATGATTACCTGGAGTCTTGACAATCGATTTGTCCTTGCTGCTATCATGGGTAATTTGTTGGTTGTTTCTCATGTACAGTTTATGTATTAGAATATCATTTCTATGCATCGTAGTAATTGTCAATGCCTTTGCATAGAGTAAAGAAACCTAGGTCTTGCAACCTTTCATGGACTAAGGCCTTAAATTCTGTAATTTAACATTTCAAAATTCTTCTTTTAATGCAGATTGCAGAATATGTGTGTGGAATGCTTCTGATGGTAGCTTGGTGCATTCACTGACAGGTCATACTGAATCTGTATGTGGCTCAATCTTTTCGTTATTGATTATCCTTTTTTCCCCTTAATTCTCCTTTCGAGAATTTTATCATTTGATCTTGCAAAGAGAAGTATGGTGAAGAGACTGAGTTAAGTAGCGTGTGCCTCCATATTAGAAGAACATGACACTGCATTGTTGTGGAAACTTTCTTTGGTGTGTAGACAGTCAGATGTTGGTTAGGTCATTGCTATGCTTGATCTTTTCAATTGGTTGCCATAGTCGTCCTTCTTTATCTATTGCTGCCTTATCTACAATGTCTTAGTGCTGTACAGAAAATGGGGCCCTTTTGATCAGTCATATATCATGTGCTAGTCTACCTACAAATTGCTTTTGCTGTTTATGTTTTCCCAATATCCTGATTTAGTGGTCTAGTCTTCTAGCTATCACGTTCCATTTCCTTTTATTGATTTATTGTCTATCGTATTGCTTCAGAAGTCTAGGTATTGCAACCTTTCACGAACAAGTGAAACTTAAATCTCTGACAGTATTCACTTCTGTTATTGATAGACATATGTGCTGGATGTTCATCCTTTCAACCCCAGGATAGCAATGAGTGCTGGCTATGATGGAAAAACAATTGTCTGGGATGTGAGTTTCCAGTTTCCTTATTTTTCTTCCAATTATTTTTATGTTCTATGGTTTTGAATGCTTTGTTGACTTGTGATTTCAGATATGGGAAGGCATACCTATCCGGACGTTTGAAACTTCCCACTACAAATTGGTAGACGGAAAGTTCTCACCGTAAGTGACTAATAGGAACTCTCCATTTTGAAAGCTTTTTTGCTATACCTGTCGTATTGTCGTTAAATTTTCTTTATTCTTTATCTAATTATAACTGTATGAAACCCTGTTCCATTGGTGTTGAAATTGGCTATTTATATGGTACTTTATGCCCCAGCTTTCCATGATTCTATGTAGCTTTAACCCTAGCTTTCCATGATTAGTTATTTTTGCTTCTCTTTTGCGTGGCAGATGTTATCTGTTGGTATCCCCGCACCCCATTTCTCTCTTTTCTTTTTGGCTACTATTTGTGAAATATACTTTGCTTTCTGAACTGCTTTCTGGCAGTTACAAAGGGTTTTTTCTTTGTAATATAGGGATGGGACATCAATTATTCTCTCTGATGATGTCGGCCAATTGTATATATTGGACAGTGGCCAAGGGGAGTCCCAAGATGATGCACAATATGATCAGGTTTGCTTTTTCCCTTCAATTTTTCTAGCAAAATCCAAATATATGCCTTTAGTTTGGTTGGATTTTATTTTTACACTTTTTTCAAGTTGTACTTAATTGTGCATACACTTGACAGTTTTTTCTTGGTGATTATCGCCCACTCATTCACGATAGTTTTGGAAATGTTCTTGACCAGGTTAGTTGGCCATTTGCACTATTGTTTGTAATCGACCTACCATAACTTAATTCTGAATATATTTTCAATGCTCTTATGTTGGATGTGTATTATAATTGTTACATGATGTGGCCACTTAGATTGAAATATTCACGTTTGATTCAGGAAACTCAGCTTCCAGCATACCGGCGGAATATGCAAGATCTACTTTGTGACTCAGGTTTCACTCTACTCCTTTTCCTGTATGGAATTATTGTCTTCTGGAAATTTATTTTCTCAAGCACTGGTTTATGGTGGAACCATAGGCATGATACCGTATGAAGAACCCTACCAGAGTGCATACCAGAAGCGGCGGTTAGGAGCTCTGGGTGCCGAGTGGCGTCCTTCCTCTCTAAGACTTGCTGTTGGGCCTGACTTCAGTCTAGATCCGGATTACCAAATGTTGCCTTTGGCAGACTTGGATATCTTGACTGAGCCTCTACCAGAATTTTTAGATGCAATGGATTGGGAACCAGAAAATGAAATACGTAGTGATGATACAGATTCAGAGTACCATATTACTGAAGATTATTCTACTGGAGGGGAGCAAGGAAGTTTAAGTTCAAATCCCTCCATCGATCCAGAGTGCAGTGAAGAAAGTGAGGATGAGGATGCTGAAATGGATGGACTTCGAAGATCAAAAAGGAAAAAACAAAAGGCTGACGTAAGTTCTCTTTCAGTAACAAATTATACTTCAGAATTTGGTTAGGACCTGCCTGAGTGTTTCTGTTTTCTGTTTTCTGTTTCCTCAGAACGAAGTCGTGACTTCCTCTGGTAGGTGTGTCAAAAGAAGGAATTTGGATGAGTGTGCTGCCAATTCATCCAGAAGTAACAGAGCAAGGAAATCAAGACATGGACGAAAAGCTTCAAGAAAGAAATGTTCCTCATCATTGAGACCTCAAAGAGCTGCTGCACGTAATGCTCTTAGTCTATTTTCTAAGATTACTGGAAGATCTGCAGATGGAGAAGATGAAGATGGATCGGAAGATGATATGTCAGGAAGTGAATCCCCATTTCAAGATTCCAACATTGAGAGTGATGAATCTGATAAACAAAATCAGCAAGGCAAGCATTCGAAAGGAAAAGAGGTTTTAATCGATGAGTCTGAAGACATGGTTAAACCTTTTGAAGAGTTTCCAGTAAATACTGGGAGCAGGAGGAGATTGGTGCTTAAATTACCAAGACGGGAGTCAAATAAGCTTGTGTCTAGAGAAAGCACAGTAAATAATCGTAGTAATGAGGGTGATTTGGTTGACCAATCATATAGAGTACCTCAAGAAGCAAATGAGAATAACACTAGTCCTCAGGATCCAATGTCCTCCCCAGGTGACGAAAAATGCAGCAAATTTGAAACAGCAGTGAGTGGGCAGTCACAGAGAGTAAAAAATCATTTAAATTTCAAAGGGAGAATTAGTTGGGGAGGGTCCAGAGCACGAACAACAAAGCGCCAGAGATCAGGAGAATTCATGTCATTGGATGCACTTGCCAGAGCCAGTGCAGTTGTTGGTCACAATGAAAAAGACTACACAAAACCTGAAAATGATTCTCCTCATTCAGAAAGCCAAAGGTTCAGGGATAAGATGGACACAGTGGCTATAGGGAATGAGAAAACCACTAGGGCTAGTACCTCCGATGGCCTTAATGGTGAAGTCAATGTTAAAGAGCATTCAGATTTTAGTGAATGCAAGGATCACGATCAATTGCCTAAATCTGTTCACATGGCTCCTTGGGATGCAAGCACTTCCTTTTGCCTTGATAAGGACGGGACTGGTTTCTCTTTTGAACAAAATGAGAAGCTCTTACCTGTCTCAACGAAATTAAGGTCGAGGAGGATTTCAAGGGATCCTAGTCCTTGCAAACAGGAAATTGACTCTGTGGTAGAGAACATGGAAAATGGTAGGACGATGGAACAGGGTCCAGTTGTGCCAGAGGATGATGGAACCCATAAATTTATTCCAGATCATAGATATGATGGTTCACGAGAATCAGACAATCAATCTGATAAGAATGTTATTGCTAGCACACATGAATCTGTCGAATCCAGTTTACAAAAAAACAAAATGTTCAGTGCTGTTTATAGAAGGGTGAAACCACATAGGGGTAGAAGTAACTTAGAAGGTGATAGTGGTGTCAATGGAGAAGGCTGTTCATATACTTCAAATACAAGCAACCACAATATCATTGCTGGAGACATTCAGGATGACACAACTGATGGAGGATGCAAGACACGGTCCATGGGGTTGAAGGCATCTGCATGTGATCCAAGTAGTCCAGATCATGATCCTAAGTTAGCGGAAGGACATGAGCCAGGTTATACATTGAACTGGATAAGTTCCATGGATAAGTTTCAACTTGGGAATGAAGAACGGGGATCAAGTTCAAGGACGAAAGTTGGTTTGAGGTCTACTAGAAACAGGAGAAGCAGTTATCTTGACATGAGTCCAATGGATAAAAGGAAGCCGCATCAGTCAGGAAAGAAAGTATCATGGTTAATGTTGTCAGCACATGAGGAGAGCTCAAGATATATCCCCCAGTTAGGGGACAAAGTTGTTTATCTGAGACAGGTTTCTCTATATCTTTCTGCTGCCTTTTTTATTTCTTCCATAAGGGTTTTCTTGTTTTGGTTTTGTAATATGAATGTCGATAGTATCATTTACTTTGGTAACCTCCTTTTCTTTTTCCTTTCTTACCAGGGGCATCAGGAGTATTTCGATCTGGGTGGATTGAGAGAAAACCCACCATGGAGGTTTATAAAGGGGAGAATAAGGGCTGTCGAATTTTGCAATGTCCAAGACCTAGAGTATTCTTCACGTGCAGGGTCTGGGGATAGCTGCTGTAAATTGACGATTCAATTTGTAGATCCTTCTTCTGATGTGTATGGTAAATCTTTTAAGATGACTCTGCCGGAAGTTACTGGTTTCCCAGACTTCATTGTTGAAAGAACTCGCTTTGACTCTTCCATGGAGAGAAATTGGTCGTGTAGGGATCATTGCAAAGTCTGGTGGAAAAATGAGGGCGAGGATGACGGTAAGTGGTGGCATGGCAGGGTTAAGTCTAAACAGTTTAAATCATCAGAGTTCCCAGACAGTCCTTGGGAGATGTACACTGTTCAGTACAAGAGTGATCCTAGTGATGCACAACTACATAGTCCTTGGGAGCTTTTTGATGAAAATACTCAATGGGAGCCGCCTCGCATTGATGATAAAAGCAAAACGAAGCTGCATTCGGCCTTTGCCAAACTAGAGCGATCAGCTGGAAGTCGTCAGGTATTAAGGAGAAAATACCTTTTACTTTTAATAACTCAAAAACAAAATTTGGCCAATGGTCCCATCTAGCAAACTCTTTGAAGACTCACAAGGATTTTTCTCAATATTGTTGTGCATAATTCAGGATCCTTTTGGGGTTGACAAACTGGTGCAACTTCAACAGAAGCCAAAGTTTACAAACTGGTATGTCTTCATTATTCTTATAGCGTTCCTCGAATGTATCATTGGATTTCCATGTCGTGCATGCTCTGTCCGTCAAACTATTTGTGATGGAACTTGTTTTTCTCAAATGCTATCTGGGTGTTGACATGTAGTCTTGTCTTACGGAATGCTCTCAGGTGTGTGGTTCCGATATCTCTTGATGTGATCCAGTCTAGGTTAGAGAACGACTACTATCGAAGCCTGGAAGCGCTGAAGCATGACTTTAAGGTCATGCTGGCAAATGCTGAAACCTATCTCGAGAGCAACGCGGTCAAACGCGCGTCAGATAAAGAGCTTTTAGGGAAATTGAAATGCCTATCAGACTGGTTCACACAGACAATATCATCCTTGTAGCTCCCATTGATTTGTAAAGAAGTTGAGTCACTAATGAGGTTGACGCAGCCCATCTTGATTTTTACTTCAGTTTTTTAACCCCTTCTATTCTTTCTTCCTGCGTTTTAGTTTTATTTTTTAGGTATTTTACCATTATATCCTCGAGGATTTTACCATTGTACCATTGCTTCAATTTTGGAGATGGGTGAAATCCTTTGGGGTATTCTGTTTACGAGGGAAGTTGAGATCTGCTTGTGTAAATTTTTTTACTGGATACATTCTTGTAAAGACATTCGTTTTTATTTAATCACTAATAACGAAAGGAAAAAAAAAAAGCTTGTGATTTTCACACCCTATTTTTTCGGTCGCTCTTTGTTTTCTTGCAATATACTTTGATTTATTTAAAGATGGGAGTGCGAAAATCACTTCCCTTTCAATACTTGTATCCACGGCGGGTTTCACCATTCCCGGCCCAGGATTTCTCCTAAAAAATGGCCTTGCCTGTTACCCATTGTGATTCAAAATTGCATGGAAGCAAAGTATTGTGGCAGAAACAAAAGTAATTTTTGAATCCACGCCAAATTGGATGTCAAAGGATAGTCTAAACAAATGCGGCAGTGTTTTCAACACAAGTCTTTCGAACTAATCTCCATCCTACAGTCACATTTTTTGGGAACAACAGCTGTTTCCGGTAGAACGAAAACTGAGCGGATAAAGAGGTGGGCGTGAATCTTAGTCTCTCCACCTATGGCCGCAGCTGGGGTTGCAGCAGACGAAGAACAATGTCATACCCTCCTCTCCTCTAGCAGTTGCCTGCACATATAACTTAAAGCATTAGCAGCAGTTACAAATCTCCATCATATAGAGTAAACAAACAGCTATCAGGTGCAAGTTTATTGCACATGACTTCAATCTGACTGTTCAACATGGTATCACTGTATGCATGGTAGTGAACATATACCCCCCAGAGACGAAAAGAATCCGACTTCCCAACAATACAATGGTGGATATTTGCTCAAAACAGAACGATGTTTCAATACAAAGTGGCCTACCAATCTCTCTAGAATAAATAACACAAGAACTCGGGCTGAATACAAGTTAAGCGTCTCCTAGGAGAATCCATAATCATGGTCACTAATTTTAATAGATACTTGGTTAAATAGTCAACTGAAATCTGAAGCGAAAAGCAAGAAGCAATGATACATGAAGAGCTAGAAGTTTACAAACACCAGAAAAAATCTTTAACCCTGATGCCTTTCTAGAGTTATCTTAAACTATACTAATAGCAAAACCGGCCCTAGCGACATGAATCCAATTGTCTAATGATAAAGAGATTAGCAGTTGAAATTTCATCCAAACAAGTGACGACTTGGAATATTTATGTGACATTAAAATAATTAGCATTGTGCTCTTGAACACCAAAAGTTTGAAAGGCAACTACCAATAAAATTCACCACAACAGATAGAGGATTGGGCATATAACCTGAAAGAAAACAGCTTCTCCATGCTTGCACTCAGCACAGCGCACGGCTTTAGTTCTTGGAAGAGTAGGATCTGCAGCTACATCCTGCAATATCTGAGTGCGCTCACCAACAGCGTGGTGTATCTCGTTTCTGTAGACACAGTTGGTCTCAGCAATCTCCTGCAAACAAAGAATAACATAAAATCTATTAAGTACATAACACAGTCCCTATCAACCCTGAGAATTAAGTGGTAACGGAATTTATAAGTTAAGAGAATAAGTTCATAAGAACAAACAGAGACTGAGTATGAATTATCAGATTTTTGTTTCACTTTCCGGGCATGAACATTTCGGGATCTAGCAAAAACCTTTAAAGAAGAAAGTAATAGCAAAAAGGAAAGAAATTGAGAACCCTAACTGAATTCCAAAATGTGGGTATCAGAATGGTCTACATTTGTAAAAAGACAGAAAATTTTGATGCAATTCACTCAAAAGAAACCAAGAAAAAAATTCCATCCTTGTACCAAGCTTCAGTAAAGGCCAGATTAACCTCGGGTTATGGAAATTAATTATCTTAAACCTAATTAACCAAATGAGATTACGAGGCATTAGGGCAAACCACTTACCGCAGGACTAAAATGAAACAAATCATGCAAAATAATTGCTAAAGAAAATAAAATCAAGGGGAAGCGAGATGAAGAGTGTGAGCTGACCTGGTGATCGCAGTTGCGGCAGGCGTAGAGGAGCGTCTTCTGCTCCTTATCCTCCTTCGGGTACAGAATGTTGTTACTGAAAACCCAATTGAAAATTTCAGAAGAAAAAATTCAAAAAAAAAAAAAAATGAAAAGTTAAAATACAGTGTGGTGGGATTTGCAGACCATTCGCGGCAAAATTTCATGGTACTCATTGTGGAGAAGCTCTGAGTGTTTAGGGTTCGGAGAGTTTGATTTTTTGCTTTTGGCGAAAGGCGGGTTTTCTGCTATTTCTTCTTCTTCTTCTTAATACCAGATGTTATAACTCCTCTGCTTCGGTCTTGACCCTTATTCTCAAGAATGTTTAAGGGTATTTTCGGTAAACTGCAAACTTAGAGGCCTAAGCAATAAGGCCTTTAGCACCTGCAAATGAAGGCCCAAAGGCCCAACATTTTTATTGTTTTTATCTATTTATTTATTTATTTTGTTGATAGAGATGATATATTTACACGAGTAGGAGATTCGATTCTAAAACCTCTAGGTAATTCGGCAAATTAACCAGAGCACTGTGCCCATAAACAGAATCCAAGTTCAAGTTTCTATCCTCATGTATAATATTAGAGTAATTTGATGTGTCAAATTATCGTTTTCTTTCTAAAACATCACGTTAGTGCTTGTTTTATCACAAAAAATTCTGAACTATCATTTCCCTCTCGATCTGCATTCCAATCATCAAGAACTAAGCCTTTCAAAGCTTATCAATCAAGAATGGAAAGAACTGTTAATCCAATCTGTTAGTAACCAATTGTATCTCTTTATGTGTCTCTCACACCACGTGATGCGAGAAATAAACACAAACAGCTATACAACCGTGAACAGCTAAGAATTTGCTCGATGAAAAGCCATCAAGAATCATGGTCCTCTCAGAAAGGATTATCAACCGATATGAAACAAACTCATTTGGGCATAAGCCAATAGCCAGTTACAATCAACTCACTCTCGGAAAGATACTAAATATGCATCAGTTGGCTTCCACTGTATGACCAACTTTTTTGAAGAACAATTCAAGAGCGAAAACAAAGAAATCCTTCGTCTAGGAAGCCTTAAAATCACAACCTAATTTAACATTACACATGTTGAACCAAATACACGACCGCTCTCCACTACGCTCGACCACCTCGTTTAATGCTTTCTGCTGTGCCTCGTGCTCTTCTTCCGGCTCCTCCTATCATCAGAATCAGATTCGGAAGCTGACTCAGAATCAGTTGATTCAGATGATGAGCTGTGCCTTCTTCTACGCCTTGCCATCTTTTGCTTCTTCTTCCTTCGGTGCCTCCTCTCCTCCTCTGAGTCAGTAGATGAGCTGTAATCTGAGCTACTCTCCTCCGAAGAATATTCAGATCCTGTAACTGATGACGCACCACTATCAGTCTCGAAAACTGATGCCTCGCTATCACTTCCAGAATCAGAGGCTGAGCGATGCTTTCTCTTGCTTTTCTGTGACTGCTTTTCTTCCTTCTCTTCCTTAATTTCTGGATTGTCCAAATCATATGATATTTCAACCTTCATCTTCAGTTTAGGATTTTTGAGTTGCTGGGTCCTAGACGGTCTCGAGATGTAAACACGTTCATTCTTGCATTCATATGTCCAATGCCCGGGTTGGTAACACTTCTGGCATTGTGAAGCTGCACCACCAACGGTAGATACATTTGACTTTAGGTCTTTCCGTTCACCCAATCTCACAGCTTTTTCAGTACTCATCAAATACATCTGTCTCTTGGCTTCCCTTTTCTCCTGCCATCTGCTGGGTCCTTCTTCCTTCTGCCCATAAGCATTAACATTCCGAGCAGCTGCAGCAGCTGCCCTTTCAGCCTGAGCTCGACTAAGACCTTTTGCAGCACTCAAGGCTGCTGCCTTGATCCTTTCAGCCGCAGCTTGAGCTTTCTCTTCTTTCTTACTCGACATGTTCTAAATCACAATGTTCAAATCAGAATACAAGCAATTGAATGCCAAAGGCCTGAAGTTCCAAGGCAATCACTGCCACAATCTCCAAATGCTCTCAGACCCTGCATTTAAATGGTAATTAGGTCAATCACATTCATTGAATATCGCCATGTTCCGGTCAATAAAGTAAAAAACTCCCATTTTTCAGTAAAAATCAAGAACGAAAAGGGAAAAAAAGCCAAAAGCAAAAACATTTAAATCAACTAGCTTTAAAAAACATGTGAAACGTACAGGTTGAAGTATTAAAACCGACCAAAATGACCAACTTTGTATGGCTGGAAGAAGTTTCAAACTCCCCAATCAATCAAAACGAAACATAAGAAAGATTTCTCTCACATACATAAAATCTACCAAAATAGAACTAAAACTTACAAGCTGGTAATCTATCAGCAATAAGCATACAAAAGTTACACAAGACCTCCCTGTAAAAAGAAGGGCTGATAAATCTACAAGAATCATCAGATCACAAATTTAACTGGAAAAAAAAAACATATTCGAACATTAAATATTTGAGCATCAATACCTTTGTATAAACAAAACAACAACAAAAACAAGACCTAGTACATGAAAAAATTTCTTGGCTCAATTTCTTCAACTTACTTATTCGTTCCTCAGCGTCATCGGTTTTATTCACAATGTAACCTACAACTAAGCATTTTCTTCAACAAGACTATCAATCTAACCTAGTTTTTGTTAGGATGTCGAGTGGCATCACTTAGTTAGCCCAGGTGTCTCAATTGCTGAGTTGGAGATCTTTAGCCTGCAACCAGCTATGTAAGCTGAGATATGTGCAGATGCAAAGTGTGAGTGAATATTTGATTGTAGTAGTGTTTTTGTTAATATCTTTTACATTTGGGTAAGGCTGTTCAAACAATTTTGAGTCAGAAAAACTGCAATCTAAACCCTTTTCCCCCCTCAAACTATTAAGGCCGATAAGTTCAAGCAACATCGAAATTACAGCAATACTTGTACCAAAAGACCCAAAATTTACCTAAATTCACACATCCAAGAACCCAAAACAATTAAAAAGGCATTCTTTCCCTACCGATCTACTAGAAATCAGTTGCAGAGGCAGAGATTAGAGCAATTATTTAAACAATAGCATAGAGAAAATAAAAAAACCCCAGAAATTTGAGAGGAGGCTTACCTTCTTCGGGTCGGGTATCGGTGAGGGAACTTGAATTAGGGCAGAGAGGCAAATCTGGTTTTTGGGGGAAAGGGGTGGTTCTTGGCCTTTAATTTAGATTTACTATTAGGCGGCTGCGGCTCCATAGAGAAAAGCGGTCCTTTTTTCTTTATGTTAACGCGCAAAATTTGATTTTGACGTCATAAACCGATATGTGATTTGCTACCCTTTTCTTGTTTGGTTTGGAGACATTAAACTTATGAGAGGTAGTTCTGCGATCGATTCATGATGCTTGTAAATCATGTGAAAGTGAGTTCATCTCCAACCAAACGTATTATGTTTAGCCCATATTTAGATTATTGTTCTGTTACAAATTATTCGAAGAGAGCTATTTTTTAGTCTCCTCAATAATTCATTATTTTAAGTTTGTTCTTTAATTTTATTAGTTAATTGAATTAAGCTAACATATTAAAATCAGGTTTCCGACATATTTTGAGTGCCATTTGAAAATTATTTAAAAAATTACAGGAAAGATTATTAGAAGAGATAAAAGAAGGGTGTGTATGAAAAGAGTGTTTGAGATCAATAGAATACGAAGAATTAAAATAAAATAAAGTAAGATAATATAGAAGGGTGAAAATGATGTGAGAAACAGTGTAGAAATGTCTTAAGTATTTATAGGACAAAATTAGAAATTTTAATTTATTTTTTTAAACTTCGTCTAAGAAAAAAAAATTAAAAAGCAGCTGGGCCCAACTGAACAAGTTGGCTGGTTGGCTAAGGATGTCCAGCTCGCTAATCATATGACTGGATTTTGATCCGGTGGGTCCCAAGGTTTTTCACTCATACCTTCATTGAAAATGGATTTTGTCAAAAAAAAGATTATCCTGGGCTTTATGACCCTATGGCCGGCCCGATTTGAGATGACACGATAGAGAGGCTAAAATGCCTTTGCTCCCAGCAAAGTGAATTGTCGCGACTTGACCACCAGCTGGTCGCATTAAAAAAAACAAAAGAAGCTACGTGAGTGGGTTGCCAATATTGCAATGCAAGAAATAAAATTTATCAATTTGTTTACCATACATTGGACTATATTTTTTTACAGGTGTTGGAGGATGTCATAAATTTGAATCCTATGATTGGTCTGTCTATAATAAACATAAAGGAAAATAAAGGTTTAGCTATGGTTTGCATTGTGGTTTAAGTGGAATAATGTCTAATACGTAATGAGAAGAAAAACCCTTAAAATTCAAATAATGACGAATAATGACTTGTATGACATTAGTACAATGGAGTCGCAACGTCTAAAAACTTGCCGATAACCAAAATGAACCTTCAATAACCAACCATCTAAAACATCTGGAAATCTCGATACTAAACCAGTGAAGTTTACGCATCCAGAATGAACAGAGGGCAACATTATAGATGGTGAAAGCAAAACCCTAACCACAAGTTCCTTAAAACAAGAGAGAGATGGGGCAAGTCACATCCCTGCATTATCAAAAAGAAGGCTTTCTGTGGGACTACATATGAATATGACCCCAACCAGCAGCCTAAAATATCCCAGAAAGAAGATTTGCAGCGGTGGATATGGCAGCTCCGGTGATGGCGCCTTGCACTATCTGCTCATGGGACGAACCCTCCGATGTGAGTGCCAGGGCAACGCCTGTAATCGCTCCCGCAAGTGCACTGTTTTTCTGCACCAAGGAACCAAGCAATAACGGCTTTAAGCACCATACAAGTAGCAAGCTCTTAGTAATGCTGCAGCATTCAATCCATGACAGAAGATAATCAAGCATTACCCAATCGTGAGCTCCACGAGCCTCTGCCAGGCCATATGTAAGACCCGAATACACCCCCGCAGCCAGCCCTGAGAAATAAAATAAGTCAACTTCCTTCAAATCCCAGTGGTACATGACACTGTTTCCAAACCGCGCATACATAGTTGTAAGCAGGAAAAACTGAAACCTATAGCTTGCAAACTGATGCATTTCATGTTTGCAATTTGATTTAGAAGATGTGCTTACCCCATTGTAATGATTCCTTTCCTGTATTCTTCACCTGGAAAACATTGTGACGATCAATCAGTGACTACTAACTGCATCACGACTTTGCTAGAGCTCATTCAATAATCCGAAGAAGTACATAAATTATCAAATGGCAGACAAGCCAGAAAGCTCCAATGCAGATAAGGCCAGACAGCCGCAAGAGAATTCAATTATTTATGGATCAATTTGTGGTGGTTCATTAAAGAGGTATAACATTAGAGCACCTCAATATATAATTGATTGGTAATTTGAGGGCAACGACGAAATGCAATCTTGGTAATTGGAATTATATGCTTGATTGCTAGTTTTCTACTCACCATAGCTTCAAGAGATTTTCTGTTGTTTTCACCTGCAAAGCACATAACAGCCGCTTGAGACACAACCAATTGTTCAATATACCAACAACTGAGCAAGCACATACGTAATATTACAAGGGGTTCTCTCGTAATCTACATCCGTGGTTTTGTAGTCGGGCGGGCATACTACATCAATAAAAGTTATAAAAATAACTATGGAGTGGCTAGCTGCATATATACCTCTGAGGTCAGGGAAGCGTTGCCTTTTGTTGCCTGGAACTGAGATTTCGGGCGGAATACCATTTGTACTTGAATCGAATCCTGCACATTATAATGAACATGTATACGTAGTACGTACGCATCAACAATTGTCTGTCTCTTTAGATAGACAACATTAATTATATGCAGATAGCTCAAATCCCAAACATGATTTGTCCCATCAAGTTATTCAGATAATTAAAATTTAAACGAATACTTGTAGATCCATACATATACATACGTACGTATGTAAAAACCAAGAAATTCCAAAGTAGAAGGAAACAGAGAGATTATTTAGTTATTACCTTCAGTGGCTATGAAATAAGCCTCGCGCGACACAGCCTGAATAGCTCCGATCTGTCCATTGCAGCAACACAACCTTATTAACGAAATGCTCATATATTTTGGACGTACAGTTGTTAACACAAGGCACACGGACACATACAGAGAGAGAGAGAGAGAGTGTGTGTGTGCGTGTGTGTGCGCGTGAAGAATGGAAGGGTAAGGAGAGGAGAGGATACCCCAGCAGCCTTGACGAAGCTCTCGGCGATGCGGTTGAGGAGAGGGTGGCCGAGGTCGAAGATGCCGCTCTTGTCGAAGCTGCGCAGCTCCTGCAGCAACGACGGCTTTGTTTCCAAACTAGTGCTGCTGGTCGTGTTCAACATATCTTAACACTGCTTCAGTATTACTTGTTCGATATCGTAAAAGTTCGAGGTTATACTGCTGTGATGAGTGATGAGAATAAAGCGGGGAACAAGTAGAAAATGAGGCAAGAAGGTACGAGGAAGACACGTGCTCATGCAACGCTACGTACGTGTCTTTCTCCTGCGAACTTCGGGGCGACTTGTTCCAACTGTTTGCCATCTGTCCCCTATTAACCTGCCTCACAAACAAACACTACGGCAATGAGTCTGGACTGATCTGCTGGACAGGAAGAGGATCCTCTCAGGATTCATTTTGTGAGGATCTTAAAGATCTTCAAATCTTAGTTGTTTATCTAAATTGTGCAATCAATTTTTATCAGATACTATTTGTGTTTAATTTTAAATTAAAAAAAATCAAATGATTTCTAACTGCACGATACACGATAAATTGCTAAAATATGAGGATCTCTAGAATCCTCACAATTTGAATTCAGATGGGATCCAAATCCTGCTGGACAAACAACAGACTGGAGTTAGAATATCAAATGCATCTCAAATTTTCATCACTACCCTAAACTCCATCTATCACCTTCCAACATAACATTCTTGACTTTAGATTCTGGTATTCGTTAGTGAAATTTAGAATTTGTCACTCGACTGGAGCAGATAACCAAACATCACAATTCGACGTTTTCACTTGGCCCCGGAATCGTAAACGAATTCGATTCGTCTCCTTTTAAGTTGGGCAATAAAGGTCGGAAAAAAGGCAAACACTCATTCTTAAAACCAGCATTTTTAAGATCAACAGGTTGGTATTTTTTTCTTGCAATGGAGGTGGGATACCAACAAATCAAAATTTACTAGACTTTCTTTGGGGTTGCATGTTATTAAAGGTAGAAATCATTCCATAAGTTATCTTGGATAATTCTAAAAACTCTAGCAATTTACAGCGAGTGAAAAATGAAAATTTCACTCCCTACCGAATACTGAAAAACCCCAACTCTCTCTCTTACAAGTTACAACCAACCCCCACCCCCACCATAAAAATACTTTTGGCATTAGAGGGCACAATCCCATCCAACACAGGGCTCTTATAATTTGGTGCCCTTTCTAATTTCTATCACAACCAAAAAAAAAAATTCCCACTAAGTAGAATCGGCTATATGAATCCTAGAACGTCATTGCGCTCGGTTCTATGTCAAAAAATATAAGGAACAAATCGAACAAAACACAAAACTTGAGATGAAAGGCAAAGAAAAAAAAAGAGAAAATTGGATATAGAGAAACCAATGCTGATGAATGTTTTACAAAAACCCAAATACTTCAAAAACCCCAATAAGGCCAAATGAAGAGTTGATGATAGGCTTGGCCCCCCACATTGTGACTATTGACTTCCTTTTTCTTTCCGCGTCGCAGTGGCACTATACAGTATGCACTCCTACCATCGTCGATGGAAGCCATAGACCAAATTCATCCTCTCTTCTCTGTCGATTCACTTCCTCTCTTCCAAATGAATGCTCATCCGCGGCCGGGCACCGCTTTCTGGCACCAAGCACGCATTCACGAGTTGCATAAACAACACAAAGCAGTAACCCCGTTAGCTAAATATAACTTACGACCCATTTACAGCCATTTCCGGTGAAGATTTTGGTGGTATCAACGGGCAGTCCTCTCCACCCAACTGTCTATCATCCGGTGTGCCATGCAAGTGATCCGAGCAGCCTCTAGAAGTAGTAGGCTCATTTTCCCTATTGTCAGCATCATCGCAACTGTTGTTCTCAGAACAGCTCTTAGAAATAGCATGCTCATCATTCTCTTGATTTTTCCCTTCACCTGAGTTGTTGACCCCCTCAGCTATGCGAGTTGTATGCATACTGCTTGCAATTTTCTTATTCGGTAGCACTGCCTGGCTTAGAGTTGTACACAAAGCAGCAAACACACTTTCTTTTGGCTTGGAGTTTTTACCCAACCTTTGCCTCTTTGCTAGCTCGGTCTCCCTATCCTTAGAAGCCAATTTCCGCTTCAACCTAAGGGACTCCATTGTTCCTTCCTCTTCATCAGAAGGTTCAGGATGTTTCTTGGGCGGTGGCTTGTAGTCTTCGTCGTCCTCATCGTCATCATAATCCACCAGCCCAACAGACCTTGGACTACAAAAATCAATATGAACATATGGGCCGTATAGCCAAAAATATTCTGAAAGTGCACTCTGATAAATCTACACTAGAAGAGTATAATACCTGGATGGTGGATAACTTGCAGCAACTCCATTGGATAAAACAGGTTGCGGTTGGGCCTGTACTTTTTGGGTATTTGGCATGGATGCAGATGCTGTATCTTCTTCATCACTGATTACCAAGTTCCATCATATTCAGTGGCTATTGGTAACAAAGTAGCGGGAAAGAGCACTATCAATACACGATAAACGTTCAACACAAAGACATACCTGTCCTCGTTGAAATACTCTTCTTCTTCTTTCTCCAAAGCACGCTCATCATTTCGTTTTCTAGGGTCTGACACATTAGCCGTGCCTTTGGTTCCAAAATGTTCTAGGCACTGCAAAAGCACGTGTCAAATACAAAAGCTCCAAATTTAGGAGTGGAGAAAATATCGGAGCATAGTACCTGCTCATATTTTACTTTGAGGGAGTGAACCGAAGCAAAATTCTCAAATCTGACCAACTGATCCCAGAATGAATCAACCAAGTATTTAACCAACGACTTCAAGTTTTCCTGGAAAAAGAGAAACACAAATGAGATGATACCTTCAAGACATACTTTAGCTCCAGAAACTGTGTCTAAAAGAGAGTAGCACCTTCCGGATGAACTCAAAAAGTTCTAAAACAGCCGAGTTCAGCAGGTTATATCGATTTCCATTACCAACAAATGCATTGACAATTGGCTTCAGAAGGTTGTTCTTAACAATATGATTTATCAGATGCTCATCCTGCAGAATCATGCATTGCCCAATTATTACATGAACAACTTAGCCCAAAAAGAAAAGAAAGATTGCATACTTAACATATCAGAGCAGGTAGAGAGAGTCTATACGTACAACAGGGCACAAAGATGATAATAAACATTCTTATATGTACTATGGAAGCTGAAAAAGTTGCGCAGACCAAGAACCTTTTTGAAATATAACATTCTTTTTATCCAGATTTCCCACTACAATCATACTGATGAGAAATTCTCACTATGAAACCACCATTCTCAAATCTGAACAAGCTATACTGTCACGACATATTGACTTCTAGTCTTGCATGGCAAATCGCTCATCTTAACCTCACTTTTGTTGAAGCACACGACATGATATACTTTAAATTTTCATGCAAATTTTTTTCAGTTTCTGCTATTGATAATTGGTCCAAAACAACAAAAATGATCACCTCCAGATCATTTCGATCTCTTTGGGATTTTAGCTGAGCTCAAGGATAAATAAAACTTTTATTAATCAACATAAACTCACGTGACGTGAAAGAATAGTGCGAACAAATCGAACTGCAGCAACAACTAAATACTTTTCTCTTCTTTGTGTAACCAACAAAACTTTATCCATCACATTACTAAGCAGAAAGTTACACCTGCAAGTGACAAAAACCCAAACATTCCAATGTCAAGGGTCAGCAGCAGAAATCCATTTATGAAAATTGTACAAGGAGCCAAAATATTACTTTATTCTGAATGGATGGTGAAGGACACAAAAACAAAGCAATTCGCATATATTTGATAATATTTCAGGCTTCGCAACACTCTGACTTTCACCTCTTCCACCAGAGATAGAAGATTTATCAAATGATTGACCATTGCCTTCCAAAGAACATGACGCTGTTATAACATCAATTAACTGCCCCAGATGCTTCTCATAGAATATCTCGATAATTGCATCTCTCTGTAGCAAAATCAAATGGGATAAAAAAAAGAAACTCAATAACCAACCCATGCAGTACAAGTATAAAAATGAGGCATTGGAAATTTTTTTTTTCTTACATGCAAGTTTTACCGACATGATATAATAAACTACAAACCAACATTCAAATTGTTACACCCACAGAAATAAACCGTATTGCAAACTCCATGAAAAGCTTCCATATATGAAACTTCTGAATTTGTGATAATAAAAAAAATTCATCATACTCTAAATGAAAGAACAATCCAAAGAATTATGAGATGGACTAGAACAAAATTGGCCACAGAAAGTAACTTCAGTAAACAAGGGCGGAAAATCGTTAAAAGGAAAAAACAATGACCTGGCCCAAGTAAAACGGCAAACAAAACAATAAAGTAATCAAATCAACAAGATCTACAATTGACCATATCCCTAGAAGGCATAAAGCCTCTTGTTATTTTCTGATATTATTGATAAGTATTAAAATTATACGTATAATATGCAAGGGAATATGATTATTTAAGAGCTAGAGAATATAACGAAAAAGCTCATAATAAAAGCTCCTAAAAGAGGGGAAAAAATTAAAAAAAAAAGCAATTAACATACCACAAATGGTGTCAACATGTGCACCAACTTCTTAAGTAAATATTACATGTACATATATGCACACAAGTACAAAGAGAAATACATAATTATACAAGTGCATATTTGTTATGCCCCTCTAACCTAAGTGGACCTACTGGTGTAGCGCCATTGGTAAATAATTAAGAGGGAGTAGTTGCAGTTCAAGAATGAAAAAAAGTATACATACTATAGGACAACAGAGAAGAAGAAAGATGATATCCACAGAAAACTATTAAATTTAAGGAGGCTATAGGTGAGTCCTACGAAGAGCGACAGTGACATAATACATTTAGCAAACAAATGTCTAGAGTAGATACCTGAGCTCCTGACAATGTGTATGAATCTAGTAGACTACGAAGAATTTCAAGAAACTGGCAGTGCATGTCCTCTCCGAAATCTGTAATCATTCCTTTAACCTGTAAGTAGACAATTAAATATCAATATTGATAGAGATAAGTAAAACACTTGCATCAGGATTTATAAATTTTAAATGACTGGGACCAGTGTGGTCAACTAAACTGGAAGTAGCCAAAGACAGTCAATGTCTTTTCCATGCTGGATGCTTATATGCAGACATCAGATTATACATATTATGAGTGTGGGGAAAACAACTAGATTCCTTTTAGATACAGTTGCTATGTCATTTCACCTAATATCAGTTCTAAAAATGCAGACATCAGATTATACATATTATGAGTGTGGGGAAAACAACTAGATTCCTTTTAGATACGGTTGCTATGTCTATTCACCTAATATCAGTTCTAAAAATCTAATACAAATATAGGCAATCCCCAATGTAATCACAAGTATAACCTGTTGCTTGCCTAATTAGGTGGTTTCTCCTTCTGTTATTAAACATAAACACACATATTGTAGTCGATTGTAATTTCGCCTCACAGGCCATAATCATGTCATCGATACGACATTGAAACTGAATAATTCACTATAAGATTTCTTTGAAGATCAACTAAGACAGGTGAAGGTTATTGTCCATGTCCATTCATAGACAAAAAATAATTTGGAAAAGTGCATACCAAGAGTCCAAAAAGTAGAGCTCCTTCCTGACGAACAACATATGAACGCAGAAGGTTTGGATCCTGATTCATGAAAAGACTCAGGATATCTGTCCTGCATCCATTATAATCACCAATTGTTAGGATTATGACACAAGGGAAAAAAACTGAGAGAGACGCAGCAAAGTAAATACAAAATACAGATTCCTAAACATCTGATTACCCAGTTAATACAAGCTTTTTGTCTTCACTCTGCAACACATCAGTTACAATGTCAAAGATTCCTTCATTCATGAGATCCCTACAGACATTCAGCATTTCACACTTTAAAACAAAGACATCTTAAAAGAAATATTTTTAGCTAACAACCATAACATAAGTAACCAAAATTTAAAAAACCAACGGAGAGTTACAAAACATAATAGCAGGTAAAGAAATGTAACTTCAGGATTTTTTTTACCTAAATAGCCGAAGCTGCTGGACCATCTGCAGGCTTTTGCTTAAACTACAAAACTCGTGCAAGAAATATACCTACAATGCAAAGGGAATGATAAGCACAATCAATTCTGAGTGACGTCAAGAAAACTAACCAGAGAAATGCAGCCACAAATTCTAAGGTCACTATCATTACTATGGTCATATTAAAATGCGGTAAAGTTACAGGTGCTGACATTAAGAAAATAAAAATAACCACCATAAGACTTTTTATCAGCGTTAGAGACATTAATAAATATTTCTAAATAAATTGGAGGAAAAAGAAAATCAAAAGAGAAATTACAAGATGTAAAAATCTAGTTAAATATTCAAGATTCCCTTTGAGAACTGCATTGCATCAATATCATGCTGCAGAAGTCAGAAATACAATGAAAAACCACCTATGGAAATCAAATTACCAAATTCTTTTTAGATTCCGCAGAGGTGGATGGCGACCGTAATCTAGCAAACAATTCTTGAATAAAGGTACTGTCATCCTTTAGCAAAGAAACAACCTAAAACAAAATAGGAACATCAGAATTAATATAACGTAAAGCCCAACATGTTCAAAGAAGAGTTGTAAAATCTTACGACAGCGTTGTTTGCATGAATAATGGAATTGAGATTTGCAACTGTGGCCTCATCCAGAACTCTAGCCAAAACAACATCCTAAAGAAGTAGTCGAAAGTAAGAATTGCAACTGAAGTGGTAGGAAAAACAAAAAGGTTAAACAGAAAACAGGCAAACCTTTAAATATCCAACTTTATACGTCTGGTGTATCTTTGACAACACAATAGCATCTTTAATCGGTATGGCCTGTGCAAAATTAAATTGTCAATCCAGATTCACAGCAAAGAAAGAACCAACTCGAATATAAATTAAGATGCTATCCAACATCCCTAGTCCTTAGCCCCAAATCCCAACAGCACAAAAATTATTACCTCCTTAAAAACAACATGTTCTTTCAAAAAGTTACGATGACGTTGGACATTAGATAATTCAGGGTCATCTGCAAACCAAAATTCAACATCAATATCAACACAGTACTGAATCATAATGAACTAAGAATCAAATTACCAGGCTACAACTAAATCGCAATCCAAGAACAGAAGGTTATATAAGCGAACAAAAACCAATTACAAACTCACTCTCAAGGGAACCGATAATATCCATGATTAAATCATCACCGAATATTTTCTCAAAGATCTGAGGACTATTCAGCAGAACTGCAGGTAGAAAACAACATATCACTCAATAAAAAGATAGACATGCATTTATGTAGCAGATTCTGAGAGTGAAATACCAAAAAGGAATACTTACTGATCCCCCTTACTATTTTGTATATCATGTGAAGACCATCAACATTTTCTAAGTCTTCACAGATTCTAAATAGGCCCATGAGCTTTCGAAAAAACTCTTGCTGTGTTAAGATTAAAAGACTCGTTAGGAAAAAGCAATATAGTATATACATGAATCAACAAGCTGTTGATGAAGGTTAAAATAATAAACAAATTTTATGATTAAGGATAACATGTTTGGACGTACTTCAACAATTGATTTTTTTTATAAAATAAGAACCATGCTAAATAATTCACTGCACATTTCTTCAGAGATCCACAAAAGTTGTACAAAGCTTACATCAGTCAATATCAATTCTGTAAGTCGCATCTGTTCAGCAATGCCACTCTCAGTCACAGTCTGCAAGACAAAAAATCCACATGATTGTCATCACTTTGCCAGTATGATGAAACGACAATCTCAAAAATTAAATGAAAAGAGAAAAGTAAAAAAGAATAAACAAACATATGAGATGCAAAAGAACTAAACCACCTTAACGATTAAGGGAAGTGTGGATAGCTCAACCGTAGGGAGCTCCCTCAACTCACTGTTTGCACTGTGAAATGTCTCATCTACAGATATCGAAAAGATCGACAATTCATGTCACTGATTTTCAAATAAAAATAAAATTTAAGAACACACAAGCACAATGTAACCAATAATAAATGTCACAAATTGGAATACAGAAAACAATGAAGGTATACATGGACATTATTTAAATTTAAGGAAAATTTATTTTTATTCATATTATTTGAAACAATTTCACTCTTTCTCATACAACAGATATAAGCACTACAATCATAGATAAGAGAATCCATACTATTATTGAAACATACCCTTCCTTCACACAGAAAAGTGGAAATATTAATTCAACCAATGAGCTTTGACTTAACCCAGAATGGCCAGAAGTTGATGAACAAATTCTTTCTTCAGGGATTTAGGTACCTTTAAAAGTTTCATCATGCATTCCTGTGTTCAATATCTTGTTTTAAGGAGCAGATTTGTAGTCTTATAATATAGAGATTGGATGAACCTTATAGGGTTCCACTTCCACAAATACGCAATTCCTATTACACTAGTAAGCTTTCTGAAATTAATGCTTCATGGCAGATAAATCTTTCATCAAGGAAAATATTTGCATGCACTTTTAATTGAAAAATGGAGAGAAAACACAATAAGCGTTCGCTAAGAAGAGGGTTACAGCAGTCACATATCTAAAATGCAAGGAACAGAGAGGGAGTACATTTTGAATCATATTGCAAACACTTACTGCTAAGAGAATTAAAATGTATATTCCTTTGAACGCTGCATATGTGGTCCCTGAATAGATCACATAAAATAATTAGTAACAACTACGTTATCAGGAAAAACAAATGGCAAAAATTAGGTAGTTACCATATGTAAGAGCAGCCTGTAGGCTCCTGAAAACTGAGAGCTAATTCAGTAGAATATTCTGGATCCCTCCATGAGATAATTGTATCTTAACAAGAAAAAAACCCGAACTTCACAATTTAGTATCAACCTAACCACATGAGAATACCATATAATAGTAAAGCAAAATTGTGTCACTTAAAACTTAAAAATACCTTCTTGCTTTCTGTAAATGTCATCCGAGCTGATTCGATGCAGAAGTAATGTCTCATTGTCTTCTTCATCAATAACAAACAAACCCAGCTCTTCTGAACGCTGTGTTACCACAGTTGCATTCAATCAAAATGCAGGGTAAGTTCAGAAATCATTTCCAAGGAAATGTGACTCAAAACAACTAATTCTCACAAATTTACTGTGTCTATCAGATTAACAAATGAATGAGATAAACAAACCTCCATATAGTCAACCGTGACATGACCAGTTCCCTGATCATCCCATTTTCCATCCTCACTCAGACGGTAAACCTTAACACGCTGAGATACGAAAAAGAAAAATTAGACCAACAACTTCAACTACATGCTATATACCAACATCATTAATGCAAATTCAAACTATAAGATGGCCATGGAGCAGATACATAATTTTGGAATCTTAAAAAGTTATGGACATTAACTTTCTTTGATTCCAATATTAGAAGGAAAAAAAGGCATGCTTTCACAATCGTAAACGCAATTTAAGAGGAAACGAAAAGGTAAACACAGGTAACAGACTATTATACGGAACAAAGATGTGAATAAAGTAACATGTTCACATTCAACATAAGAGATCCTCATAAAAATTTAACACACTCATCAACACAAAATTAATTATTGTAATTGAAAGTGTAAATGTACATACTACTTGCTTACAGCTACCTCATGTTATTACACAGACATTATCACAGCAAATCGTGCAAATACGCCACACAAGCAATGCAATGTACCCTAAGTCTCCATAACACTGAGTTGAACACAGCATCTCTCTGCTCACATTTAATACTATTCTTCATTAGAAACGAATAACTAAAAATAATAGCTCAACGTTGATATTAAACCCAGCACATCCTAGTTCTCTAATGGAAATAGCGAGTTTATATAGTGCAAGCATTATGAACTCTCTCTGAAATGGAGAGATAAAGAAACACTCCTCTAAGACCAAATCAATTATCAAGACATTCTTATGATCAGATTAACACTGACAGAAACAGTACAATGCAGGAGCCAAAGAATGAACTACATCTCAGACACACCTGCATAACACTACCACTCCCTTCACCAAAAAGGCTTAACCTGAATTGTAAGTTGTGATGATTTTCCAGAATAACAGTGAAGACGATGAGCATATAGGAGCATTTAGCACAGTGAACTCATTTCTGTTTCAGGAGGATCCTTTTCTATATTTTGATTGTTAGATTTGAATTTTATTAGACATAGTGTTTTTATGAAGTTATAACTGATGTTTTGCATACTGGGCATCTAAGTTTAGATAAATTATTTGCATCACGCCTGCCATGTCATTTCAGAAATTTTTTAAGATTTTCCAAGAAAACATTTCCATATTTGTGTTGGTTCTTAGCACATAAATAAGAAAAAGTCTAATTTTACAATGCCATAAAGAGATAATTACCAAAGTCAAGAGTTTACTGCCTATGTGAGACTCTAAAAACTCGCAAACACATACAAAATATAAAAAAAGTGAGCATAAATCAGAAACAAATAAAGTTAAAGGATATGGTGATAGTCCAACTTTCCACTTTTCTAAACATGATAAATAGGGTTAAGGAATTAAATTTCAATATACCGTCACAAATATTGTCACTTATTAAATGCAGTTGTTGAAGATTAGAAAAAGAAATTGTTAGGGAGCCCACATTATTAATCACGTCATTTGACATCATTTAACTGAAAACAAGGGGTCAATTACGGGAAACATAAAGGTCCCAAAGCTAGGAATCTAGCCCAATGAAATAGGTATTGTAGATGTCATAAAAAAAAAATAGAAAACAACAAATGTCTTAGAACGGTTGTTATTTCACACTACGTCAGCTACCTATCGCCGTACAAGGAAATTTTCTAAGGAAGACCAATACTTCAGCAAAAACAAAATGACAACAATCTTCCAAATTTCACCATTGTCAATATAGAGACAACATCAGTATCAGAAACACCATCACCAAATTAAACTCGGAGCCCACCTTTCAAGTTCCAGAAAGTTAACTAGCTTAGGAATGTGAACTTTTGCATGGAGCTCAAACAAGCTGTGTACAACAGAAGATTTCAAATAAAACACTCAGAAAGTCCCACTAAACTGCTTCCTGTGATAAATAAACTAAACTCATCCTCCTCCAACTTATAAAAAAGCAGTATCAACCATGGAGACTCCAAGCTACAACTCCTGATTATAAAGATAAATTCTACCACATCCCTCGACCCAAAGCAGTACCTTTTTGCACACTTCAAAAACATAGCTTCCCCTCAAATGATCAAAAGATACTTATGCTACTTACCCACACCGCCCAAACAGTAGTTATTCGCCTTTGCAGTGAAGAACACTTTCCTTACTATTAATAGAATAGAAACCCAGTAATGCTAAGAAAGTTAGCCTGTTTACTAACTCTCTTGTTAACCGGTGTCACACACAGTGCAACAGCTCTTAGAGCTCCAACCAGCTAATTTGATATGTACAACACTTTAAAACCTTAGAGAGCTCGAAGAACACAGGCAATATTTATTTTTGCACTGAAACCCTAACGGAAAAGCATTCAAAATGCTAACATTCCCAAACGAATATAATCAGCCTTCCACTCCCACCACCCCCCCCCCCCCCCCAAAAAAAAAAAAAAGGGAATTGAACAGCTAACAAAAGTACGCAGAAAGCAAAACAAAGCATAAAATTGGGAGTGAATAAAATCAAGCTGAAACCTCAAAACCCGCAAATAACAAAGAAACCATTACTCACTGCCATTCTAGGTCAAAGTATCGAGCTTCCTAATTTTGCAGGGAAAGAAAAAGCAAACTCACCTGCATCGAATTCGAATTGACCGGCGCTTTATCTGGCGCGCCCATCGTAGCTCCAAAGTCTGCGATTCGAATTCGGAGCAAAAATTGAATAATTGGGCAAGAGACTGAATCGAACAGGAGAATTGGATTTAAGAAAATGTTAAATTAGGGTTTTGAGGGCGGGGGAAAAGAGAGATTGGGGAGGATAGAGGGGGTGATTAGGGTTCCCGGTGATCAGTAGAAAACCCTAACCGCCATTAACGTAGCAGCGTGACCTTCCGATTTTTCTCGCACTTTCTCTCTCTAGCGCGCTCACTCTCTCTCTCTCCGCTTTTTATTCTTTTGTGCGCAAGTGTCTCGGCCCCCGACCTTCGCCTTCGATAAGAGAAGGAAAGTGGGAAAACTATTACGCATATTGGGATTTTGTGGTGTCCCCGTTATACCCCTGGATTTCGAGTGAAATTACGGGGGAGCCATTGACCGTTGAGTATGTATGGAAGGGTTTGGTACGTATACAGAACAAAATGGGACGTGATGTAATCAGATGGAACGGAGGTTCTATGCTACATTCAGTATGTGGAGGTCAAAATGGGTTATTCTGTTCCATGTTTGGTACGTGCATAACGGAATGAAATTAAAATTTAAATGACCAATGTACTATGTTCTGTCTGTTATTTGGTACAATGTTTATGGAATTTGGTGGAATGGGACGCTTTTTTTTTTATTGTTGATATTTCAATATATATATATATGCTTATTTATAATATATTTGTTAGAGTAACAGTTACGAATATCAATACGTATTTAAAAATGCAATAGGTAACGAAGAATTTTGATATATTGATTACAAAGCAAATCGTGGTTGAAATTGATTGATTGTTAGATCCCACATCACTCAAATGAGTGGATTCTCTATGCCTTATATGTACATGCACACCTCCATATAGCATGAAGCCTTTTGGGAGCTCACTGGCTTCGGAGTTCATCGGAACTCCGAAGTTAAGCGAGTTCGCGCGAGAGCAATTTCAGGATGGGTGACCCACTGTGAAGTTCTTGTATGAGTTCCCATAAACAAAATCATGAGAGTGTGGTCGGGACCCAAAACGAACAATATCGTGTTACGACAAAATCAAACTCGGGTCAGAATGTGACATTGATCTTGTAACCTAATAAAAAGACATTCTAGAACTTATAAATGTGCAAACAAGGGAAGATGCAATTGGGAAAAAGAAAAAGAGAAAATGAAATATCCCAACTCGAACATTTTTCTTGACTTAAAAAAAATATTGACTTGCTAAAACAATAATGAAAGCATCACATGTTAACACAATTCATCCTACTTATAGCATCGCATATAGTTTATCCTACTTTACAAACCCCCAAAATGGTACATTTTAATGAAATATGGCTTGTGTGAATCATCCAAGATACACCAAATAAGTGATAGATTAGTATCTTTCACTAACTTCATTGCAACTCATAACACCTGACATATAAGAAACACCATGGCTTGAAGCTCATAAGGTAACCTCGTTTTTCCTTCCCCGAAAGTAAAACTTTCACCCAACTTCTTCATTTCAGTAACTGCTCTATCACAACCTGCATCATTTCTTCCTAATAGGTTTAGATAAAGTAGATGCACCAAGAGAAGGCCTCATATCCCTCATTTTCGAACCCCATGTTTTCCGTTACATATGTTGATTCAGCTATGTGGCTCGGTCTTTCCCAAATACCATGGACAAGCGTGGGTGCAACGAGAATGACTTATTTAGTTAGTAAGTTGCATGAAGATGTTTCCACAATAAGAACCCGTAGAAAGCAAACCCAATGGTACCAAACAACACTTTTTTTTCTTGTCATCCTAGCCAAACACACTAGTATTTAGTTATATGCACTTTCATACTTGTCTTTCAAACGCTTCACTTTGTTTTGTACATGTTTCGCCTCTAGACTAATGTTGAGAATCTTTCCCCACATCTTGAAGGCAATCGTTAGGAAAATACTAGCTCTAAAACGGCTAGCCTCACACTTAGCTCCATCAGTTATCATCTCCTAGGGGATGATAAGCAATACATCTCCTCATGATTAGTTCAATTTTGTGAGGAAGTCATATAATCTATCAAAGAAGTCAAATAATACATAGGTAACAATAACATCACTTAAAGAAAATTGTCATAAGAAACAAATCAAATTGTCTTTACATATCTTGTATGAGTTAAGTAATACAAACATAAAAAAAATCAAAACAACAAAAAATAATTACAACAACAATCATCTTAACCAGTTTTCAATCCCTCATTTCTCTCCAGTCATCATACATTGCTCTTGAAAGATCATCCCTCCATTGAGTCTATCTCTCGCTTGACTCAACGGTTTCACTTTAGGCTATTACTTCTGGTAAATCTTCGACTATAGGCAAGTCAGCAACTGTAAGCATAGTGTTTTCCTCAAGGTCAATGTCTATATACATTTTGATAAAATTATGAAGCAAACTACATAATATGATTATTTGTCCCTAAATCCTGATTGGATAGAATGAAGGACTCCGCAAGATAGCTCAACATTTTTTAAGGGGGCCAAAATATCCGTCAATGACATTCTTAGAGCATCTACAATGGGAGTCCTTTTAGGGACTCCCACCACCACTTTTGAGGACTCATTTATGAGCTTTAGAGGAATATTTGAGTCGCTAAAAGAATATTGTTTACAATGGAAATTCTTTATAGTATAATCCCTAATATAGAGACTAAAATATTAAAAAGTTATTATTCATTTAATTGAAATATTGTAACCATTGATGAAAATAAAAAACTATCTCTACCATTGATTTTTCAAGAATTAAAAATAAATAAATAAATAAAAAGGCAAATGAGAAGTTGCCCCACTTGGGTGGGTTCAAAAAACAAAGAAAAAAAAAACATAAAAGAGCAGCACCATTCCCACTCAAAATTAATATGGAGTCCACTATTCAAGTCTCTATATGTAGTCCTCATATTTGAGAATTCTTTTAAGGTATCCGGCAAGTCCCTATGTATTGAGATGCTTTGAGGTCGATTCTGGTTCATTAGAAGTCATTTTTCCCTATATTTAGGGACCATATGGTTGTAGAGATTCCATTTAGGGTCTCCATTAGAGATGCTCTTAGCATGTGAGTATTTCACATTAAAATATTTTCTTGATTCTTAGGTGCATGTGAATGAAGGGTAGGGCCAATTAACCCTTAGAAGGGTCAGCTTCTAGGTTTTAAAAGACGCTAGTCAGGCCGTGGGAAGGGCCTACCCCTAGGCGTCTAAACAGGGGCCTAAGCGATTTCTTTTAATTTTGATTAAATTTTATTATATAACATATAAATGAATGTCCAACTACACTTAAAAAATTGTGACAGCCCATCCCGAAAGTTATCTTAGATAACGTGGAATGACGATTTTGCCCTTGGACGTTAGTCGGTGTCTTGGGCGATTTGTTTTCTTTTGTTCTGGGTTGGCTGCCATCAGGACATACACACACCAAAACAAATTCCTGGACCCTCCTCTCTTTCCACTTTCTCGGATTTTCCTCCATTTCCGTACACTTGTACGGACAACTTCGAAACTAACCTCTCCACCCACGGATCGTGGTCATTGTTGGTATTTTTGGACTCATTTCAAGCTCAGGAGTTGAGCTATACCATTTTTAGGATGTGAAGCTGTCGGAAAACCCAAGAACCATAACCTCCGATTTGAGGTATTGTTCATGTACACGTAATTGTGAAGTTTTTGGAAGATTCTAAGCTTATAGGAAGCTTTAGAACATCTTCACGATGATCGGGGAATAATTTTGGAAGATTTTGGACGTCGGAAAGCTCGGGTTGGCAACTTGCAGAGGTGATCGAAATATTCGGTGAGTTTTCGGGGTTTTGGGTCACAAAAGTGAAACCGGCCAGAATTCGAGTTGCAGATGGCGACGTTGACGGCGGCGGACGACGACGACCGGTGAGGCTCACCGGAGAAGGAGAAGAATATTCCATCAAAGTTAACGGAATATTCTAACAGCGTCAGGTGAGACCTATCTCGAGGACGAGCGCAGTCACTCGAGGTTGGGGAGCTGCGACCCTTCCACTTACCAATGAGTGGGTCTTTTCCTTTTATCGTGTATATATATACACACACACACACACATGATTGATAATTCCACAAACGTTTACAAATTGAATTTCATATAATTTTTGTTAATGCTTTGGAGGACTAGTGTGAACTACGAAGGGCTTGATCCTTGTTTAGGGTACGTAGGCAGTCTAACGAGACGTTAGATGCAGCCATACAATACACATGACGAAATATTTAAGATAATAGCCTTGCTTGTGGAATTGAGTAGTGTGAGGAAGATTGGTGAAAAATGGGAGATTTAACCTTAGGTTTTGGTATTTAAATGTTGGACATAAGTTAAGATAGAAGAACCAAGAAATTGAGGTAAGGAAAGGTAAGAAGTGATAGTTAATTTAATTAGTGTCTAATTGGACTTACACTTATGATTACTCTTGAAAGTAAATAGTTCGGGAGTGGGGTGTTACAGTTATGCATTTCATGCTATTTGTATATATGTCTATATATCTGGAAATGTTTATAATATGGTTGAATTTCAGATTTACATCATGGCATACTCATATGTTTATTACCTGAACCTAATTATTGTGAATGCTTTGAAGTGCTAAATGACGCCACAGACGCTCAAGTAAGATTCAGGTAAGTACACTTTAATGATAATGATGGTAGTGAGCACGATTGTATTGAGATATGTTAGAGCTCATAAACCTGCACCTCGGTGTTAATGCTCCCACTCGTGGCCAGTCTTCACGTGATCGTTCACCTCCTGCACCACATGCTCACCTTGGATCCAAGGTATGTGACAGTCTATCGTACAAACTACTTTAGGTGGTTCCAACTCGTAGGTGACTTGCAATATTTCGCACAACCTTCACATGATCATAGCACTTGAGCGTATTTATTTACACCCAGCCTGTCGTACAGACCACTTTAGGTGGTTCCGACTCATGTGCAGAAATTGATTAAGGAGCTATATGTGTTAGCAATGATTGTTGAGAGATTAGATGAGATATGAATAAGTCGTACAGGTCATTATAAGTGACTCTGACTTATATGTGCTAGCAATGATGATAAGATATGTGATGCGATATGAATAAATCGTACATGTCACTATAGGTGACTCTGACTTATATACTAGCTATACATGATGAGATATGTGATGATATGTGATGTGATATGTGCATAGTTATACAGGTCACCATAGGAAATTCTAACTTGCATGCTAATATGGTTTATTAAGCACGTGATTCTTTGTATTGCCAATGAGATGCTGGATAGTGGTATACTTCCGGGTTTACTATTAGTATACTTTTGATTTCATACTTTTACGTAGTATGATTTGTTGGAAACTATACAGGCCTTTCGGCGAGGGGTTACTACATTTGATAATGGAAATGATTTTGAAAATCCTTATTTCGATCACTCACTCACATTTTCTATTTATGCACCCCTCCAGGTACTAGCAGCAGAGTTTCTGTATCGACGAAGATTTGTGACACTTCCCAGTACGAGATGGCTTCTTTTGATGGTATAATCACTATCTTACCTTACTCTACTATACCTATGCTCTGTATCACGAGTGAAATGGGTCCAGACCCACTCACCGTGCACTTGTGTACTTAGGCATTTTAAGATTTTAATGTATTCACACTTTATACATTATCACACTTTATGGCTTCGTCACCTCGTTGGTGTTGCCCAGCACGCCTCGATTTGGGGTTCTAATGGATATTCTGAGTCGGGATGTGTCAAAAATACATAATTGTATTGAGATACATAAATTGCAAAACAAAATGACATAGAGATTATAAAGTATTAGAATAAAGTACTAGAACATATTAAAGTTATGGGAAACAAGTAAATAATGAGTGTTCATCCAAAATTCAACAAGTCTCTTACAATTTATTGAAAAAATAAAATGCAAAATGAAAGTTATATATTTTGTGTCTAAGTGAGACTTGTGACCTAGGTGGGTGTCTAGGTGGGTTTAGGAGGGCACCTAGACAAGTATAAATAGTCTATCTTAATTTTCAAACGCTGGGATTAATTGGGATGGTGATCAATCGTCTAGTTCTTCTAACATTTTGCTAAGTTTGTTTAGTTTAGACCATTCTCCCCTGGTAATTATTGAATTCCTTACTAATGTTTGCTTTAACTTTTAAAGTTACAATAGATTTTGTTAGATTAGATGTTAGATTAGCCACTGACAGAGTTTAAACCCACGCCGTTATGCAAGAACTCAACATCATTTCACCATTGTGGTAAATGATCACTTGCACTTTAACTTTTAGTTAAAGTAGGTTAAGAATAGTCTATACATAATAACTTTTGGAATGATAATTATCAGTCTACTACATTGACATATTGAATTTATTTTAAACAGTTATGAGAAATAGTGAAAACACTGAAAAGAAAAACAATAGAGATACTGCAAAATTAGAATGAATTAGAGATTATATATTAGTATTTAAGATATGTATCATTTGTGAATGTGTATTTTTTTTCTCTATTTTGATGAAGTTCAAATTTTAAGCACTTATCATTTTTCATTAAAAGTAGGAGGATTTAGGTTTGCCTATACTTATGTGACTTAGTCAAATCTCTCACCTAATTGTGTAAAATAAAATATCGTTGTATAAAAAAAATAGAACTTATACATGTAAAATTGACCCCACATGGCAAAACCTCAGACGCCGCTACTGACGTAAATTATGTCCCCACTCTTGTGAATGGTATTTAGTACTTCTACATGGTGCCAGAAAATCTTCATCATCTGTATATCCAGCAACAACCAAATAGTATGCACATATATTAGTTAATAATACATTTTAGATGTCAGCCAACAAAAGTAAGCAACAGTACTAGGTACTTGTCTATCTTATCGGTTGGAACCTTGAGACCATTAGCTCTAGTCACAAAGTCACCATGAACTCTCAAATCAGTAGTTTATCCCTCCAAACAGGGCAACACATATACGAATTTCAAATCAAGTGTGCATACCCCTAACACATTAGTTACTATATGACCCTTCCTCATTCGATACCTTGGTCTATCGACATCAGTCACAATAACCCCTATGTATATTACCTCTAGCATTCGTAAACAACCTAAAAAAAAAACTTATACTTAATCATAAACATAAATAATTATGTTATATTTAATGTTTTTATTACAATGCTTACCTTAAAGCATCTCCATCACAATTTCGTGGACTCCTTTGGGATAGGGGTTGGTTTTGCAAAAAACATGTCTTGCAAACCGAGTAACACATACAATACTTGGTGAACATATCAACTAATAGTTTCACCAAACTTAACAAATCTAACTAGAATTGTCCTTTTTTTTTTTGTGGTAGTCTAATATGTTTATAAAAGTAGCTATATGCTTCTCTATTATAGCATGACCATCGTTTACCAATCCACCATGAGTTTTTAGTAAATCACATAAAACTGTAAATTATCCATTCACAGCTCCCACGAATAATTAGTCTCACTCACTCATGTGAAATGTGATACAATCTATCTCCTATCCCCTAGCATGAAGTCTAACAATTGTCCTCTGCTTTAAACCACCTCTTTCCTTTTGTCTCCTTTGTGATTGTCTATACCATAACAATTATGCATCCGTAGTATACACTTGTGCTAGTATAATCCAAACACTCATAAAAATAAAGAAATGAGTCTCAAGTTCATCCATTCCTTCATATGCAACAAAACAAATATGTATGAGTGCATAAATCATTGAGGCTAATTAACTTTGATATTGGAAGTACAAAGGTGTGACATGTCATTGCCACATAATTATGAATTTATGAGACGAGCGACTAGCATGTGTAAAATTTTCAACATATACTCACCGATCAACATGAGTAAGAATCAAAACAGTGCAAATGAGTGAACGTACCAAATACAAATGAGCGAGATTCTTTATTCGTGCTGAGGATGTCGTTGGTTTGGGGATGGTAGGTGGAGCAGTTTGCTGATGAACCTACTTTGAAGGAGGAAACGGCGAAGAGAAGGCGTTTTTGGGCGGCCGGTGAAGTGGTTCAGACAACAGAGGCTACGAGGAAGACAGAACAGATTAGAGTTTGTTTTTGTGATTTAGGTAGTGAAATTATTGAAAAGGAGAAGGGGTATTTTTGTCTAGAAATGTGTAATTTTGTATTCCATGAGATGGAACAAGTTTGTTTCAGGAAGAGTGATCCAAAAATTGGATTAAATTTCGTCCCAAGAGCAGATGCGTCCCACCGATTTTATGGTACCAAACATATATGCTACCAAAAGTCGAAGAATAGTACAAATTTGTACGAAATATACAGTAGTTGAGTCAATCCGATTTGTCAGATACTTAAGTTACAAGTAACTAACATCACGAGTGAAACAATTCCGTACCATGTATAGGCAAAAACAATATGACAGAATCACTACCATCGTTTTCTCTCACACCACCAACTTGCCTCAAGAGAGGGTGATGAAATGGGGTCAAGTTAACTACGAAAACTTGGTTATACTTTAACTGGCAAAGTCCAACAACCTATAGCTACAGATTAGGCTCCGCTCGGCAAACTCCAACATGTTACTATGCCATTGCCAAGTAGCTAGCATCAAACTTCATGAGTGCCGGCGAAAAAATATAAATGGGTTAAAAACTATGTCAGATACAACGGTGTTGAGTCTGTTGTCAACCGAACAATGAAGAAAACGCTATGATCTAAAGAAAAGGGATTTTCTGAGCAAAACTGAACCGAAGATCCCTCTGCTGAGCTTGGAGCTTCAGTTCAACCAATTTGTACTGCTCAAGTAAACAAGCATACATTTTAACAGTACCTATACCTTGAAGCAAAAAGTTAAAATTACTTAGAACAATGGTTAATGGAAAAAGGAGCGAATCGAAATGGGCAGAACTTTTCTTGGAGAAAGGGGAGGGCAGATTAACGTTGAGGCCTGCCTGAGTGAGATATGTCTGCACTTCCTCCACGAACTGAGCTCCCGGTATTCCTCTCCGCTCTGTCACCACCGCAGATGACGATGATGCCAATGCTGTAGCCATTCCCTCCCTCTCTCTCACAGACTAGTTGCAATCACAGACATAGAAACGACTTGTAGTTGTGGATGCTTCAACAGTTCGACTCAGCTGAAAACAAGTGCAGAGAAAAAGAGATGGAGGAGGGAGACTCCAACGACGTCACTTTAGTTTAGCCTTTTGAGTCCAGTGTGGGACGGAGGGATTGGTCAAGAAAAGTCACGTTTCATACTTGCATGGGGAACCTGTCCATATCCTATCATCATACTTATTGCTTGCATATAGTAGCACCCAAAAGACATTCCCAATTCAAACTTATCTAGAAAATTTACCAAACGATGAAAATACACTTGTACTTCAATTGTTGGAAATGATTATTTTTGAAAATTTAATTGTTGGAGATGATTATTTTTTGAAATTTTGTTGCTATTGTTGTCAATATTTGAACTTTTGGCTCCCCCAATCTTGAGATTATGACTAAAATGCATAGCCCTCAGAATTAGCCCATATTTTGGAAGAGAAAGAAATGAGTTAGGATTATAATAGGCAAAGGCGGAACAAAGAAATTTCGAGAGTTAAGAAGCGTATTCTTTTCTTTTCATTATTTATAGTGCGTGGATGATTGAAGACTTTTGTCTTGATAAAAAGCTAGTGTGTAGTGGATTAACTCATGCTAAATCGAGAGAAAGTCATTTCTTTTATTATTATTTTTTTCCTTGAAAAAGTTGCACTAGGCAACCCAAGCCATTCTAACACTACTTCTGCCGTTTATGATAGGTTAAGAGTTCGATTCAGTCAAATGTTACAGGCAAACGAGCAAAGATGCCATATTCTGCTTCTAGTTTCTTATTATTTTGCTGCTTGCTTGCCTTTCTGCGGGCATTTATTGTATTTCTGGCTTTTGTCCTGGTAACGAAAATTCCAGTTCAACAGAAGAAAAAAAAAAAACCTATGATTCAATTTGATAGACAAACGACCGAACGAGCAAAGAGGCCACATATTCTGCCTCGGTAGGCCCCGTGCGCATTTTAGCAAACGCGCCAACTAACACATACAAGAAAATAAGCAGAAAGAAAGAGTAGTTTATCCGCCGCACTTTGATATCTCCGTCCATTTCTTCTACCTCTTTACTCCTCAACGGACCACTCGAGGTCTCCTCCCTTCCCATAATAACACACTCGCTCTCGTTTTCTCCCATTCACTTTCTCTCTCTAGATCTCTCTCTCTCTCTCTCTCTCCCCCCCCCCCCACTCAGTCCTCACATTCCCAAAATGCAGGCCTCCCTCTCTCTCCCTGCCCTCTCGCCCGCCGTCCCCAGGCCAAGCTACGTCGTTCAATCCGCCCTCCCTCTCCCGCCATCCAAGCCTATCAATCTCCGATTCTGCGGCCTCCGCCGCGAGGCCTTGGGATTCTCGCCTCTCGGCCGCTCCGGCTCGCACCGCGTCCGCCTCTCTGTTCCTTCCCGCTCTGCCACAATCTCGGCCTCCTCGTCCTCCGGCAATGGCAGCCCTCCCAAGTCGTTCGACTACGACTTGCTCATCATCGGCGCCGGCGTCGGTGGCCACGGTGCCGCTCTCCACGCCGTTGAAAAGGTATGCTCACTCTCACACTCTCCACACAATCCTTATGATTTTTGCTGAGAAATTTCGGCTCTGAGCTTTGGATTCAGCTCAATTGTCAGTGATTGATTGCTATTTTAGCTTAAATAGTATTCCAGAAGCTTCAATCGTCTGTGCTTTTTGCTTAATAGAGTATACTATGTGGAAAGTTTTGATTTTTTTTTTCTGGCTTCTTCTACATGAAGTTGAATTATTCGATCGAAGGTACCGAAAATGTACTTGTGGCAAGTGTGTCTGCGTTTATTTGATGTTATGGCAAGAAAAGCCTACAGCTTTTTAGTTTAGTACATGAAAAATCAATGCTTGGACTTAGAATATTCATGTGTTCGTATTTTTGTATAAGTTTCTGTATATACAAATGGATCGAATGTTTTTCGTGTGTTAACTTAGTATATTTTTGTATATCGAATGTTTTTCGTGTGTTAACAAATGGATCTTTAAGTTGGTATTTATTGATTTTGCTATCCTGAATTCAAACAATGCAGGGTTTGAAAACTGCCATAGTGGAGGGAGATGTGGTGGGTGGAACCTGTGTTAACAGGGGATGTGTTCCGTCTAAAGCTCTTCTGGCAGTTAGTGGTCGGATGCGTGAGCTTCAGAACGAACATCACCTCAAGGCTTTAGGTTTGCAGGTAAATCACAGTTTTATGTCATCAACTGCATGCACGTGTAGATACAAGAATTTATCATTGTAAATTGGTTACTTCCAGTTACGGTTAGTTGTGAAAACATTTGTTTCTTATGGTGCTGCTTTCTTGTGACTTACTGTAGGTGTCAGCTGCTGGATATGACAGACAGGGAGTAGCTGATCATGCGAATAATCTTGCAACAAAAATTCGTAATAGTTTGACCAATTCAATGAATTCTCTTGGAGTCGACATTTTGACAGGTGTTGGTACAATTCTGGTAAGTTGTAAGTTCTAATATATTTGGTGGCAACACAAACTAACGTCACATGTCCAGTTTTCTTTTTTCTTGTTTTTAAATGAAGCTTGTTTTGGTACAATGTTGAGCTTGTTAGAGCATGGCTATGATTAAGTTTGAAATCTCTCATACAATATAAGTGGTGGCATCCTGATAGTTATCCTGACATTGGTTCTCTTGTTCATGAAAATATCAGGGCCCTCAAAAGGTGCAAATTGGATCATCTGACAAAGTAGTAACGGCAAAAGATGTAATCATTGCCACTGGTTCTGTTCCTTTTGTTCCTAAGGGCATTGAAGTCGATGGTAAAAATCATTTGTTTCTTCAATTCCTTGTTATCTAATGGTTGATCAAATCATTTTTTGGTTTTAGAAGACGCGTAAAAATTAACTGATTTGGGAACATTGGTTACTAGCCTATGGGATCTTTGTGACTAATTATATAAGTGACCTGCAGGGAAGACTGTGATTACAAGTGACCATGCACTCAAATTGGAGTTTGTTCCAGAGTGGATTGCAATTGTTGGAAGTGGTTACATAGGTCTTGAGTTCAGCGATGTTTATACTGCACTTGGGAGCGAGGTAGTTCCTTTCTTTCAATTTACATTTCATCTTCTGAATTTTTGCATTATTTCGATGTAAAAAATAAAAGGAAGCTAATTCTATGGGTCAATTAGTAACTTCTCTTTGTGTACACCAGCTCAATGAGCCACCTTTTCATATATTTTAATCTTTCAAAAGATTTCTTTGGTACGACCTAGGAGTTCTTATCTCACAGGGGAGCCTAGACTAATCTTAAAGTATTTTGTAGGTTACTTTCATTGAAGCTTTAGATCAGCTTATGCCTGGTTTTGATCCTGAGATTGGGAAGTTAGCCCAGAGGGTTCTAATAAATCCACGAAAGATTGATTATCAAACTGGAGTATTTGCATCCAGGGTAAGTGGATCTGATTGTTCTGTTTAGTGTTTTCAGGATTGTTGCTTCAGTTTTTCACTGTCTTTGGTTTGTTATAGATCACGCCCGCAAAGGATGGGAAACCAGTCACCATTGAACTAATTGATGCAAAGACCAAGGAACCAAAAGAAACTCTTGAGGTAATTGACTGGATCTTTTTAAACCGACATAACATATCTAAAGGATATGATTTTCTGCCATTAACGGATTTGGTCATATGAATCTGATAGACACAACCACATCCTCTTTTAGTTGAATAATACCCTTGTGAAGGAACCTGTTCCCATATGTATATTGTTAAGTTGCTAATTTATAGATTAACCTGCTGTGATTCTGTGTTTGAAGTCAGGCATATGTCTAGACTTCCAATTTGATGCCTTAGTAGCTTGAGTGCTTGCCTTAAAATTACTATAGGCATAACTGTTACAGTTCAAATGTATGAAAGGTTTTTCAAGGCATTTGTGATAGACCATTGTACTTTAATCTTCTCCCAGGTGGATGCAGCACTAATAGCAACTGGAAGAGCCCCATTTACACAAGGTCTTGGATTGGAGAATGTATGACATCTCGGTTAACATTTATTTAATTTTGGAGTATATATAAAGTTATTCGGCAAAACAGCAACAAGAGTTTCTGACATTACTTTTGCAGATCGATGTAGCAACACAACGTGGCTTTATTCCTGTTGATGAGCGCATGCGAGTAATAGATGCAAATGGCAAATTGGTATGTTGCAAATTTTCTTGTGATCATGAACCCTAACATCAACATTATCAGTTGTTTCTGATGTGAATTTTGAATATCAGGTTCCTCACCTATTTTGCATTGGTGATGCTAATGGCAAGATGATGCTTGCTCATGCAGCCAGTGCACAAGGAATTTCAGGTTAGTGCACCTAACTAATTTCATTTGAATCTCCCTGTCGCTCTCTCTCACGCACAAAAACTTAACTATCCTCAATACCTTTTTTCAGTGGTTGAACAAGTCACAGGAAGAGACCACGTGCTCAATCATTTGAGCATTCCCGCAGCATGTTTCACACATCCAGAAATCAGTATGGTTGGACTGACAGAGGTGAGTAATTTGCTAATTGCCATATTTTTGTTTTCAACATCTTTCACAAAGGTTACGCTTTTAGTTATCAATTTTTATTTTACATTTTATTTCTTTTGACTGTGTTAATTAGAGATCTTTTAGCTTTGATAAATATTGGAAATTTAACTAAGCAATTACCATTTTCAGCCTCAAGCAAGAGAGAAAGCTGAAACGGAGGGATTTGAAGTAAGTATTGCCAAGACCAGTTTCAAGGCCAACACAAAGGCCTTGGCAGAAAATGAAGGAGAGGGACTCGCTAAGGTTCTTTCTTTTTTCCAAATTTATCTTTTGACTACGCAGAAAATTAGTACCGAGTACTGGTGTTGTCAATGAATTGTTCTTTACGGCTGATATGTACTGTGGATATTTTCGATCCCCTTACTGCTTTGTATTTATGCAGTTGATATACAGACCAGATAACGGAGAGATTCTTGGAGTTCATATTTTTGGGTTACATGCCGCAGACCTTATTCACGAGGCATCAAATGCGATAGCATTGGGGACACGCATTCAAGTAATTACCTATTTAAAGCTACTGTGTTGGCATGCCCCTGCACTGCAACTTCTGATGTGCCCCCTATAATCTACCAGTCCTAACATTCAGTTTACTTGTATTACCATCCATTTGATCTTGCAGGATATCAAGTTTGCAGTCCATGCACATCCTACTTTGTCCGAAGTCCTAGACGAACTATTCAAGTCCGCAAAGGTGAGCTGCCGACGTTAATTTCTCAATCCAAGCTTCATCGATGCTAGTTCTTTTTCCTGATGTGTTTTTTACCCATATGTCTTTTTACATTATTGTGGGGGCAGGTAGCTCATGTTCCCAGCCCAGTAAGTGAACCAGTTGCAGTATAAAGCTTCCTCAATACTCGGGTATAAATTTTGAAGGTATTTGCTTGTAATAGGGAGTTTCGGCAAGTTTTGTATCACAAGACGGAAGAGATCAAAGCCCAGAGAAGCGAAGGAACTTGAGGGAATCAAGGACGACTTGCCCCGAAATATTTTTCGCCTTTGTATCTTGGATTCTTGGTTTTGTTAATGGCTTGAAGAAACATTTGTATTCATAATTGTTTTTACACGGAAGCATTGTTTTTTAGAAAAACTAATGAAAAAAAAAGCTTGAAAACTTTAAGTCTTAACGATAAAGATAAAATAAAGAGTAAAATAAATAGTATCAGAATTAGTTTTTTAGTGTAAAAATATGATTTTTCGTTAAAATAAACAGTATCGAAAGTTTTTCGTTAAAATTCTTTTTTTTTTTTTCTCCTAGTTTTAGACCCTACTTATGCAGAAGAGCCTTACAATTGACCGAAAATTTAAAGGGAATTGTTATTAATATTCATGTCAAATAAGATTTTTAAAGTGTCAACAACACTTGCTAATTCGAATTACTATCAAAATTGACCTTTCTTTTAGCAAAATAGCGGTGAATAACAAATTCTGGAGAATGTAATGAATCCGTCCTCTAGGTGGATCAGCATGTTTCTGACCAAATTTTGTTCTTAAAAATTTAAATTATTCAATTCTTGGTATTTTCTAACCGGATAATGCTAGAGAGACCAAATTTATAAATCAAAATTTGTAAACCAAATTATGTGGATTCATATCGGTGACACATCATTTGGTTTGCAAATTTGGCTTCTGAATTCGGTCTCACCAACATTATCCTTTCTAGCCCTAGTTTTAAGACCTACATGTGGATTTATATCGGTGACACATCATTTGGTTTGCAAATTTAGCTTATGAATTCAGTCTCACCAACATTATCCTTTCTAGCCCTAGTTTTAAGACCTACAGGTCTGAAAATTAGGGATAGAAAATGAGGTGGAGAATTCCAACAATTAAAACTCAACCAATAACGCAACGAACAACAAAATATACAAGCATTCTAAACACATGAAGAAAATTGATATTACTACAGCATTTTAACAAGAAAACAGCAGCAATGAAAACCAAATCAAAAACTCAAATCTCTTCAACAAGAGTACTCACACATGAAGCTACTACGTTTACTAATAACAAAGCATAAAACGACGTCAAAATCAAAACACTCTGACCGGGAAAACCCAATCAGAGCCAGGATTTGGAGATATCACTCTACTCTAACCCAAAGTAAGAATAAAACCCAAACAAAATCCAAAGAACCCTAATCTGGAAAATCTAACAACTAAATCCAGGAGAATCACATTAGAATAAGAAACATAAGAAGACTTGCAACAACACGGCTATTTCAAATTAGTTTACGATACCAGATCTACTCAAATACTAACTACAGTTGTGAATCCAAATTTTAATCTGCAGAGACCTCGGCAGCAAGGGCGTCGATGCTGGCAATTCTAGAGTATCTCAGAAAATGGACTAGACCATGAAAACCCAAGATACAACAAACTTAATACATACGCATATCTGATGCTAAAATCCTTCACAAATAATGTGTGTCCAACCAAAAATGCTTGATAAAAAATAAGAGCACCTAGCAGGAAAATACCTGACCGGGCACAATACCAATATCAACCACAATCTAAACAACTAAACAAAACTGAAATTCCAAATCACTGTAGTAAATCAATAACTTGCACTGAAAAGATTTAAGACTGAGCACTCATCGATTTCGATCAATAAATGATTGCAAAACCACAAAAAATTATCTCAAAAACTCATAATCTCTTTAACAAAGTAGCAATCTCTAGAGTGATGCTCTTACATTAAGTTGAAATAAAGCCCACTAGAGTAACATCAAACTACTATGTTACTAACAGCAAATTAAACATAAATCGACATCGAAATCAACAAACCCTAATCGAGAAAACCCCAATCAGAGCCATGATTTGAAGGTCTCAATCTACTCTTCTCCGGAGGCAGATTCATTCTTGGTGTTGTTGTGCTTCCTGGCATACCTCTGGTTCCTCAGAAACTTGGGGTCCATCTGAAACCCAAAACCCGAAAATTAAAACCCAGAATCCAAATAATTAAACCCATAAGCAATTATTAACAAAACAAAACTAAAGTAATGCAAAAATTGATGAGAGAGAGAGAGGTAAAATGGATACCCCTTTGGTGGAAGTGTGGCGGTGCCTCTTAGGCTTCTTGATGCCGTTCCTGTGGGCCTTGCGCGACTGGTTGTGGGCGGTGTGATTCTTCGACTTGGCCATCTCTGCAAATCCAAAAAACCCAAATCACAATACAGGTAATCAGCACCAAAAATGGAGATAGTGATCCAGCTAGAGAGAGAAATATGAGAGAGAGAGAGAGAGAGAGAGAGAGAGAGGAGGAGACGAACCGAAGGAGAACGATGGAAATAGCCGCGACGACGCTTTAGGTGTTCTCTTTGGCGCTCTAAAATGGGAAGTTGAGCTTTATATGAGCTCCTCCAAAACCCTAGCTGCCGGGTCTTGTATTTTCGTAATGACGAAAGTACCCTTTTGGTACCAAACGGGGAATTTGGGCTTAGGTTGGGCTGGACAGGCTTTATTGTTATCATCACAGACCCAATATTATTTTCTTTTACCTATTTTACTTAAAGAAACTCAAAATAAAAACAGTAAACAAGAAACTGAAAATACACCCGGCTATTCCCCTCCCCTGAGTCCATGTGCCTTCCATTACATCACTTTCCACCCCTAACAAATGTGTTAGCTCAAAGTTTATTTTTTAGGTCAGCTCTCCCAAAAACCCACTCCATCCCACCTAATAGGCTAGCTTAAAGTGGAGGCTAGCTTTGAACACAGCACATAATGTACTGAGCAAGAGATTGGCCTACATGACACCAGCTGACATCAGCCATATGAATTTCCTTTTTATTGCCGCTAGTGCTTGGGCACACGTTCCAGCATTAAAAAAAAAAAAGGTCAGATCTTACCTGGGCCACGTGTCCACTTTAAGGCTGTTGGATTTCTTTTTTTTTTTAAATCCAACGGTTCAGATTAATTAACTTAATAAAAAATTATAAAAAAACTGTTTAAAAATACATAAAAAAAAAGATTATTTTTTATATATAAATACCTAACCATCTTTCACAAAAATTGTACTTTCGAAAAATGACATGTGACGTGATAAGATTAGTTAAAAATGATATTCGAAATTAAAAATATATATTTTTATTTTATAAAAAAATTTAATAATATTTTAATACGAATTGACTAGACTTTTGCCCATCTCATTTTTTAGGGGTGAATATGTACTTGACCAATTACTATTCATTTGAGTCAATTAGTATTCATTTGAGTGGATTAAATGGACTTTGGGCCAACTCATTTTTTAGGGGTGGAGTTACTCTTACCTCTCCTCGACTCTAGTGATGGGCATTGTGAATTTGTGATATAAACAAATGTGAAGAAGATTCTCTTAAAGTAAGGTTTTTTTATAAACTATCAGTATCTGTAACTTTATTATTTAACATTAATTTTCGTGTCAATTATAACACATGGAAAAATAATGTTGTGTTTACTAACTAAGAATCGAAATAAGCATGAGTAGGAACTGGTGTACGTAGAAATGGGTAATAAGCGGGCATCGAAATCAGAAATTTCTGCTGAACTATTTATAATGATGTCATAAATTGGAATCAAGCATTAATAAACAAGTGTGTTTAAAAGTAACTAAATTTTATTTATAAATCTATTTAATATATATATGTATGTTTAAAAATTATTATCATTCAGGTGAGTCAATCTTAATCTAATTAATAGTACATCAACCTAACTCAATCCCCTACTGACCAGGTTGTCAAATTTTCATGCCAAAATAAAGTTAATGTTAGAACCCAACCCAACTTATACCAGGTGAGTTGGTCGATAGGCTCACCAAAATTCAACGTAAATTTTATTTTTGTTGTAAAATAAAAAATGTTTGAGTGGAAAATTGAAAAGGAAAAGATTTTTAATTTCAATCAACCAATGAACCATTGCAATTTGGAACATAGAGGTATCTATTTCAATTTTATTGTGAAAATGGGAGGCATTTCATCTTATTTAGCTAAGAGGAAAGGATCCCTTTCTCATCAAACAATTAGGATTTTTGAAATTTGATCAAAAACTAAAAATACAGGCTCATTCTAAAAGTTATAATGACTTTAACCGTTGAATTAAATTTTAAGAATCCAAATTATTTGATAAGAAGAATAAGATGAAAGAGATCCGGAGATGATTATTTCTTAGGTGGGACACCTAAACAATTTCCCATACGTGGTGATGGTCAAAAGTCAAAACGACAGAGAGGTATGTGCAGTAACATGACAACAAATCAAAAGCCAACCAAAATTACATAAATATATTAGGTAAAGCATATAATATTAATTTCCACAAAATACAAATATATATATTTCCCTAATTATTCATCACATATTTCCTCACCACCGCCACCTGCAGAACCCATCAGAGTCCAGGCTCCTCCAGTTGTACCGCTGAACTGGATTCGGTTGTCACCACCAAAACGACAAATCCCCACAAATCCATTTGTTAAATCCCCTCCCATTCGATATCTTCTCCACCGATTCGTTCTGGGTGTTTTGGTCCTTCCTTAAAAACTCCGCCGATCTGCTCCCGGAGAAGAATCAGCCGCCGCTGCCATGTTTCTGCTCGACTGGTTCTACGGCGTCCTCGCTTCCCTTGGGCTGTGGCAGAAGGAGGCCAAGATTCTGTTTCTGGGTCTCGACAATGCCGGCAAGACAACCCTCCTCCACATGTTGAAGGACGAGGTTTGATTCTCTTCCTCTGAGTCCTCGTTTTTGAGGTTGAATCTTTGCTGGGTTTTTGTTGTTTTTGAGGAATGTGTGTGAATGCGGTGGTGGGTTTTGTTGCAGAGATTGGTGCAGCACCAGCCGACCCAGCATCCGACTTCGGAGGAGCTGAGCATTGGGAAGATTAAGTTCAAGGCTTTCGATTTGGGCGGACACTCGATCGCTCGCCGAGTCTGGAAGGATTACTATGCTAAGGTATTAGATTTGTTGAATTGGTAGTGTTGGAATTTGATTGGATGGTAATTTTCAGCTGAATTTTTTATCTGCATATTGCTTTGGTGTATGAAGCTCATACTTTCACTATAACTCCGGCCACTACTTGTATGTGAATCGTGATCTCTTGTCTTGTTTTGATTGAGTGGAAGTTATGTTTTTTCGATTCGAAAATGTCAACAATGCTTTAGTTTTTGAGATTTCAATCGATTTCAACTTGGGACAGGGTGTTTCAAACTTCATTTATTTCTATATTTCGATGTTTGTCTTTGTTGCGCAATACATTATGATTATATTGTAGCTCCTTGTCTGCTTACATGTTCTAACCCAACAATCGGGTTGCAATGCATTTGTTCGCACCGCTGGTTAGCATGTTTTGCCTTCATAATCCGGGATGAAATTTCCTTGGGTTCATCTGATTCATGGGAGGCAAACATTTACAGTGGAGGTTTTGCTGAGAGCACCTCTTTTCTTTTTTCCAGGAGCTATTTTACTAGTATCTTTCCAGACGTGATGTCCTAAAAAATGCCATCATGGTTCATGATTGTGGCTTGGTCTTAGAGTTGAAAACTTACTCTCCCATTACGAACAAGTCACAAAACATTTCCTTGTGAATTAACTTGACAATGATTATTTACATTTGATAAAAACATCAGAGTCTGGTTAAACACACTAAACCAAATTAACCTTTATTCTCCGTCTCTTTCTGTCCGTGTTTTTCTGCTTTTATTTTCCTGTTTCTTTCCAACATACGGGAAATTGTTTCAAGTCAACTTTCTATGATTCGGAGTCCGGACCTTAATTTTGCAAGAGTCCTATCTTTTCAAAAGTCACGTATCCACGTCCATGCTGTCTAGTTTTAATAAATCACTTCATAAACCTTCTCCATGCTTCCTAATGGAGAAGTCATTCATCGAGAAGAGTGAACAAAGAGAAGACGACTATATTATGGAAAGTGAACTTTATGACTCCGCTATTCCAGACATTGGAAGATTTAGTTGTGGTTGCTTCTCTTTGCAAGCGAACCGATCTATTGTGACTTTATTTTGGATCAGACTTGATGACTTCTTTATCAGAATAAATGCTTAGTAGCTACATTCTTGCATTCATTTTGATTTCCCCTTGATACACCAAGTCTCACCGTTTCGTGATTGCATATAAAATTCTGAGTTCCTGCTCCAACCTCTCCTTGACCAAATATATTAAGTTCTATAATTCCTTTTTTCTCTCAAGTTTCTAGTTTGTCATATGGTGTTTATGGTCCGTATTCTTGGCCGTGATTGTTGTTAGTGAATTTAAGTTGTGTTGAATTAATTTTGGATTTTGCTGATTTACATCCTAATTGCTGCAAGTTTTTCATTTTCTCTGCTGTGAACAGGTTGATGCAGTTGTTTATCTGGTTGATGCATACGACAAGGATCGTTTTGCAGAATCAAAGAAGGAGCTGGATGCCCTCCTTTCAGATGAGAGCCTTGCAACTGTTCCATTTCTTGTGCTGGGCAACAAGATCGACATCCCTTATGCTGCTTCAGAAGATGAACTCCGATATCATCTAGGACTGACCAATTTCACAACTGGCAAGGGGAAGGTGAATCTTACAGACTCCACTGTTCGCCCTCTCGAGGTTTTCATGTGCAGTATCGTGCGCAAGATGGGGTACGGGGATGGCTTCAAGTGGGTCTCCCAATATATCAAATAGAGAGTAGTGTAGGCGGATAACATTTCGGCTCGGTATGTGTGGTAATTTTTCCTGCGAATTTGTAGTTTCTGACCACAATTATAATGGAAGAGGAATTTCTTATTCGAGTTTGATCGGATTGATGGATTAACAACTTATAGTATATCATTTGTCGCAATGCTCGATTTTAAATCTGTGCTTCCTGAACTAGATTGTGATTCTTTTATGATGAATTATGACTCTTGTTAAGCATTGTTTTTGGTTCTGAGCAGTTTCATATTCACTTACTTTTGGAAATCCTTGTTGTTTAATCCATTTTTCCCTTCTATGATGGATTCAATTGTCTTTCATGAGCATGGATTTCTTCTTGTTCAAGACTGCGGAATGGCTAAGTGCGTTTTAGGTAACCAAAATCGCTCTATCTACTGTTTGACGTGAAAATCTAGAAGTGTATCTTACAAAAGCATTCTAGAGAGCTTTGTAACTCAATTGGTCAAGAGCATTCGTTTTTACATCGTAGTTTGAGTCCTCCTAAATACCGTTTTTATCAACCAAATATGTTGAGTTACTAGGAACATCTCCAATGGCAGAAATTTGTTAGAATGCCTAAAATACATGATGATATATCACGTGTTATAATATAAGTAGAGAAAAATTTTATTCTTCAAGTGTTTTTACACTTGTATAATGATACATTTCAAAGCATTTACATTTTTGTTAGAAATGCTCTAACAAATAAATTGATATGAAACTCGTGTCCACGAAATTCAAATTAAGAAATAAAAAAAGTGATGATTGCCTAGGATTACTTCGCGTATCCATTTATGTCAAGGACAAAGAAAAGAATGGCATCATTCCCACTCCCAGTTTCCAAATCGACGGCTGGCACACGAGGACACAGCCTATGACGCGTACCATCCAATAACATATTTCCACGTAGGATCCGCACTCCCAAAACCGGCATTTCCCAGTCACCGTACTTATTCACCGGCTCCACGTCACCACCTTCTCTCACCGAACCCCTCCGCTTACCTACCAAAGCAGTCACACCCCAGTCCAGCTTACGCACTCTGACAGTCCCCTATTAATATATTTTCCCGGAAAATCTTTCAAAATGCCAACCAATACAGAAAATTAGGATTTTCCGTCACTTTCTTGGGAAAATCTCGATTAAATTTTTTTCATTGGAAAATTCAAACTTTCGTGATTTGAATTTCTGCCCCGACTGAAAGAGGAGAGAAGAAACCATGTTTCTGGTGGATTGGTTCTATGGAGTTCTGGCTTCTCTAGGGCTATGGCAGAAGGAGGCCAAGATCTTGTTCTTAGGGCTCGATAATGCCGGAAAGACCACCTTGCTTCACATGCTCAAAGATGAGGTATTGATTTATTTGAATCTTTTAATTGCTAATTTGAATTTGAATTTTGGATTGAAGAAATTAGGGTTTTTGATTTGGTGGTTGCAGAGATTAGTTCAGCACCAACCGACGCAGCATCCGACGTCGGAGGAGCTGAGTATTGGGATGATTAAGTTCAAGGCCTTTGATTTGGGCGGGCATCAGGTCGCTCGCAGAGTCTGGAAGGACTATTACGCCAAGGTTGACATTTTACACCAATTATTTATTCAAATTTCAGTTCCTCTATTTTTGATGTGCTAATTTAGTGTTTGATCTGATTTATATTTTGAAATTGTGGTTGCATGGTGTAGGTGTTCGATAAAAACATGAAAACCCTAAACCAGAAAAATATGAAAATGCATATACATGCGGCGGGTGTATGGTATTTTTGTGGGCATATATATACAATGGATTGAACCGCCATTGGAATGTAGGATGATGGTTTTTAACCTTGACTGAATGAATATTTAAGCAACGCCGGGGTTTTGTTATCGCATTCATGGGGTGAAAAATTCAGTGGATTTCGTGTTATTTTGTTCCCAGTCACTTGAACTTGTAGTTGTAGGTGCAGGGTTGCAGTCAAGAGTTTGGTTTTTCTGCTTATTTTAATGCCAATTGATTGTTATTTTGGTTTATATTGATTCCGGGTGTCAAGGGTGTCTTGTTAGTGCCCAACCTAGGACGATTTTTTCAAATTGGGGATTAGTTCAAGATTTTTCTTAACGTGATGTGCGATATATTCATAGATATTCTACGCTCTTTTGATTGTTTAGGTGGATGCTGTGGTGTACCTGGTTGATGCTTACGACAAGGAGAGATTTGCAGAGTCAAAGAAGGAGCTCGATGCTCTTCTCTCCGACGAGTCATTGGCAACTGTCCCGTTTCTGATCTTGGGAAACAAAATTGACATACCTTATGCTGCATCAGAGGATGAGCTACGTTACCATTTGGGCCTGACTAACTTCACCACAGGTAAGGGGAAGGTCAATCTGACCGATTCCAATGTCCGCCCCCTTGAAGTGTTCATGTGCAGTATTGTCCGCAAGATGGGGTACGGTGAAGGCTTCAAATGGCTGTCCCAATACATCAAATAGGTGATGAATGAACAAGCAACCATGCCACAGGCGGTCCAGATGGTAGTTTCCTGCAACAGATGCTCTCTGGTTGACTTGATGATGGCGATTTCTAAGCATAGGTGCTCGTGTAAAGTGGACATGTTATCTTAGGTACCAGTTTTTTGCTTCGAAACCTACCGTGTTAGTTTTCTGCAACAGATGCTCTCCGGTAAAAGTACTATTTTTCGTTTTATATTTTATTATGTTCTGGATAGATGTGTTAGCTTTCTTAATCTGTATTGGTAACTAGATTGCAGAAGTAATAAATATTTACAGAATGTCCACTCTGCCTCTGTGCTTTCTTTTTTTCCACTGCCATTTAGTTAGGCATCTGCAAGTAGTATTTTTGCCCACTTTCCATTCAATAAGTATTGTCTCCCTGCGTTGCACTGGTCCGTTACCCGTGAAGATCAATTGTGCACCAAACCAGTAGCTAGATCACAAAAATTGCTGGATGTACTAATGGTCGTTGACGGTTCATAACGGATACAGATGTGGTTTGCGAGAGGTTTGTATTTAAAGTGGTTGAGAGCATTTACTCATGCTGAGAACTTGTTTTCGATTTCTCGTGTAAAAAGAACTAATGTCTAAACATGCAAACAAAGAAAAATACCTTTCGGATACGAAGGCTTAGGTCATCTCTAATCAAAATGGTTAAATATACCCTCGTCTGGAATTACAGTCTTGCAAAAAGCTATTTTTAAATGGACAGTGCAGGTCATACTCTTATATCATCTCCAATTGAAGAGGCTGAACATAGTCCCTCAATAATTTATTAGGTTTAAACTTATATTTTAAATTTATTGGTTAATTTAATTAAGCTACTGTTGGATGTTTTCAAATCTAGTTGTTGAATTTGAGTCAATTATTGCAAATGAGGAGCTGTCGGCCAAAAAATGACTAAATGGATTACATTTGGCCAGTTTGATGCCTCTTTCGGCCAAATAATAGCCTGGTGGGCTATATCAAGTTATAGCTCAATCATCGGTTGAAGATGAGATTTTGAGCAAATCAAGTCATTATTTAACTTTTGGACGCAAATCCTAGTACAAGAGTGTGCGCCTGACCCATGAAGTTCCGGAATCATATAAAATCGTAGTGCCAGAAGCAGCTTAAAAACACTGAATTATTTGGAGATGTAGCGCTCAAAGCGTTCACGATAACATTAAAAATCGAGAATCACCGACTACTGATCATACAACACTGAAAGAGCCTCCCAACAATCCTAGGAACAGTCTGAAAGGGTCTAAAGCACATAACTAACTGTTATAGGCATTTACAAGATGTACAGGCTACACAAGCAGAGAGCACCATCCCCAAATGTTGTCATTTGCCTGTCCGGAGCTCGGGAATTTCTTCAATTATCCATGATAGCATCGGGGTCGAGAAAATCATCGAATTCCAGCTGTAGAAGATAAAAGATTTGATTGGTTAATGTATCTGCAGAATTGTAACGTAACAATGAAAGAAGATCCTAATCAGATCACTCACCGTTGCTTGATTGTGAGCCATCTTCATCCTAGCATATTCTTCTTGTGCTTTCTTTGAGCGGAACATGGCCTGAACACGTATAACGGATCTTTCAACGCGTTCTTCAGCCTGTTTCTGGCTGGCCCTGTAGAAGTCTTCTTCTGTATCACTTTCCTGATCCTGATCTACACTCACTTCAGCCGGGGCCACATTAAGTCCACGAAGCCCTCTTCTTCTGAAGCGCCATCTCAGAACAGCTTTCTCAAGCACTCCAACTGACCAGAGAACTTTACGGTACTGCCTCCGCACTTGGAAGCCCCGAAAAGCAGCCTGCATAAGATGCCAATTCAATTAACAGGGTTTTCCTGGACTTATAAGAGTTAATCATACACTGGTTATGCAAATCCAGCTGCAACTTCCATGCTCTAGTCATTGTCTAACATGTAACAATCCAAGTTAAAGCTACTGAAGGCAGAACAATCTTGCAATTTGACCAATCATAAATGTTTTTCAGTGGCGACTGACTGACACTAAGTAGATTGACTAAATCTTTCCTATTTAAATTTGATCTTCCAAAAGGATTTGGTATATCCCTGTGTGGCTCATACCAGCTATATTCAATTTCCAACTATACCAGAAAGAGGAAGAGGGAAGAGGGTTTACTTGAATTTTGATAGTTTGACGGCGCAAACTAAGGAAATCTTGACGCATCTTCCAAGTACGAAACCTATATTGAATGCGAGCAGCAGCTTGGATCTTCTTTTTTGTCTCATAGTTGCGAAAGGCATGTTGAATTTTCAATGCTGCAATTATACCACGTGCTTCAGCCTCTGGAATGGAATACTGAACCGCTTTAGTCTTTTGTTTCAGTGAGTTCTCCCTGAAGGCAGCCTGTATTCGTGCTGCTGCATCAGCAGTTGTCCGGTAAGCTGCCAAAGTATCCTTCAGATATAGATCTTCCTCGCTGAGGTTCTCAGAGTTTGCTGCATAGCTTGAGCTAATTTCAAGAGAGCCACTAACATTTCCAGCTACGCTCATAGCGTTGAATTGTTCTACCAAGGCCTTCTCTGAAAGATAAGCTGATAAGCCATCATAGCCCTTCATGAATGCAAAATCAGCAGCAGTGCATCCGCCAGGGTTATCTGGCGTGGGGTCTGTGACCAAGTTTGGCTTTGCCCCAGCAGATAAAAGTACTGCAACCATTTTCTCCCTACACATGGAGTGTTTTAGCATTAAGAAAATCTCCTCAGACGATATACTTCCAATCTTATCACAGAATGCATGCAACAATGTCAGATGCAAGTAAAACAAATATGCCCAAAATCAATATGATCCAGAAGATAAAAATTATTGACTTAAAGCTCAAGCTATTGCGAGCAGAGGATAGAGATGGGTAAGTTCTACCATACGGGTACCAAAACTTAAAGAAGACACAGAACATCAAAGGAGCGAATGATGTACAAGATATGCTTCAGACAAATACAACTTAAAACAAATAACTGAATAAATGGCATACCTTCCGCAATATGCCGCCCAATGAAGGGCTGTCCATCCACGTCTATCACGAAAGTCTAACGACAAGCCAGACCATGAAAACAAGCGAACAGCCCATGTATATTCTAGAATAGCACATAAATGGATTACTCCTTGACCATGAGCATCATACTCTTTGGTTTTAGAGACCTGAACAACCTTTTCCAGCAGCCAATCCTTTAGCCTGTTCTTCAGAATTAGTTCAAACAGACTATCCTTTGCCAGCGGTAGCGGAGTTTTGTTGTCTTCAACTGCCTTCATCAAATATGGCCAGTGATTAGACATGTGAGAGGTTCTGTGGGAAAACTTCTTGGCTTCTTTCAGGGCATTCGGGGGCACTTTACTAGATAGAATATTGAGGCTATGAGATGAGGAGAAAAGCAAATAAGCAAGCCGCATCTGTGCTTGGAATTCTTCCCGTTTGTTCCCTTCTGAAGAAACTAATGTATCACTCAAAACAGGAGCACGATATTCGAAGTTTAGTTCTTGGCTGATGGGTTTATGGCCATCAATACTCATAAAAAGGTTTACTACTCTTGGAGAATGTGGTGGTACAAAACAGCGATACACCCCGGCTTGAACAATTTCTGCAGGAAGGCATACATCACCACAAACACAAAGTAGATCGGACTTTGCAAGTTGAAAAAACTCTTGATGTAAGAAGCCAGTGATTAGAATCTGCAAAAGGACATAATTAGAGGCTGAAATTTATGCTAAGCAGTAGAATATGGGGTTTAAAGCAAAGAGGATAACCTTTGTTTTTTCGTTTGAAAAAGCCCATGTAGGCGAGATATCAGTTATGTTAAATATTTGCTGAGGAACAGAAGATTGAAGATGATCCATAGTGGGAGAAGCAAATGAATTTTGGGCAGCTGAAAATGAGCAATCAAGTACTGGGTCTTCCACTGAGGCTGTAGACTCTGTCATGATCTGGTTTATCCACCTTCCAAAACTGTCCTGACTGTGTAATCCATTATTATGCAAAACGTCCACGGAACCACATGTGGCCTTGGCAATATAATCCCTTCTCTGGACATTTGAATTCATATCACCCAGCAGCGTCTCAACACAAGGAGTGCCTGAAAGATTAAACTGAATGTTTTCACTCCCCACGGTTGGATTGGTTAAATTACCAAAAGAAGAAATTTCAGCTGATAAACTGCTGGTTCCCTGCAAAAAGAAACCATTTATCATGGAAGGTATACAAAATAATTGAATGCCACTGTGTATAATAAACAACAAATTGCCAATGCGGAAGGACTACAATAAATAGGCAGTAAATAATAAGAATTATCAGTAATTCTACTTACGCCACTTATGGAGCCATTTCCCACGACTTGATTCTGCTGGTCATAGCCTGAGATGTTGTCTGGCACCGCAAAATCCCCCACCAAAAAGAAGAGACAGAGAGAGAATAATGGTTAATATTTTCATCATTCTGCGTTCTGCTCTAGCAATAACTGTTATCTTGTCACTTACCTCCTTTAGAATCATTTTTAACCAGAAGTTCATCCCATTCGAGTGTATTAATATCATGGAGCCTCTGTTCATGATTATTAACAGTCAATCCGTCTCCAAGCTCTGTAGACCATCAAAACGCAAGAGTAAGGACCTTGAATATCCGTTTTCAAGAAAAATAGCAATAGGAACTAGAAGTAACAAACCTTCACTAAACAAGGAAAAATCATTAAAATATCAAGAAACAATGAAAAAACCAATTCTTATCATGAAAAGTAATTTATTTCTTCTAACATCACCGCACTCCAAATTCTGTTATGGTTTCCTGAAATGACACAGCCTATTCCAAAACAAAAAATGAATAACATAAGTCATCGTGCAGAAAGTTCATATATAGTCACCTTGAAGCTCATTTTCACCAGCATAATATGCGTTGTTAGCCACAGAATCATGTTCTTCTGATAAAAATGACGGAGCAGATGGGTCAGAGACGGAACTAGAGTTTGAATTCACAGGCGTGACTGGAGAACCCTGCAGTAAGCAAACAATCCAATATAATGTCAGAATATCTGGTTGGTTTCTGAAAAGAATGCAACAAAGAATTTGTTCCAAAGACTGGCATGTTCGTGAAGGTATTACCAAGTTCTCACTTGGTTTTACCCTAAACCCCTAAATGGAAATTGTTGAAAAATAGCAATAACAGACTTAACTATTCATGCCCTGAGAAGGAGCACAAATTCTGAAAGTACTTAATCTTGAACATCGAAAAAAAAAAAAAAAAAAAAAAGCTACAGAAAAACCACCTCTCGTGTTTCACGGTAATGAACAAGAACTATATGTTCTAGCCTCCTGCAACCAGACAAACAATAATACTGTCAGTAAGACTACTCTCTAAGAGATAATAGTAAAAATATGATACACTAATGGATCCATGTAAACTGTAATAATTACATACTTATCAAGCAGCCAATAACACCTCCGGACGAAGGTTGGGCTGTCCTCACCATGTGCATAATATACATGCACTCTTTCTTCATTACCAACCTGAACCATTAAAACAAATGAAAAACTGTTATGGAACTGTCAATAATCATTCCCTGGCAAACCAAACTCTGGCACTTGTACAGGATTTTCAGGCAAGTTTTGAATGCAGTTGCTAAAAAAAAAACCTTGCAATATTTAAAACTGAGAACGAAGGAAATTTCCATGATACAAGTGTCAGTGCAGCGTTTTCAGTAATCAATCCGAATCCCAACTCTACGGGGTTGTTGAAAAAGATTGATATTCAACAGTACGCACAACTAACACCTTAGAAGAAAAAGAAAGAATAGGCAAATAAAAAATGGAAACTTACTTTCAAGTGCTCATGAGCTTCTTTAACTGTCTTCCCATCATTTTTCTTCTTCCAGTTATGACCATCTTTCCTGAAGTTTCTAAGCAACTTCCGGTCGAACAATACAATAGTGCCACCTGTACAAAAAATGACCAAGATAGGACACATAGCAGTTTCAATATTTGTTGAAATCAGAAAAGAATGAATTGAGTGTGAGAAGGGACAATAGTTATACGACACAACACAATCATCTCACTATTAACTGTAACAGATGCGTACTTTTGGGCATGTTCACTGGCTTGATATAGACGGTGAAATACTTGTAATTGTAAAGTATTGCGTGAATTTCATTTGGGCGGAGCCATCTTGATTTGGCTTCCTCCATAGTAGTCGCAACATCCAAATCTGTGCATGAAACAAGAACCCACAGCAAGAAAAATAAGCAAGGGAACTTACATCCTGGTAGTAACATGTGAAATTATGGAATCTGATCAAGAATGCAGTCAGAATCGGAACTGCAATACGAACGAGGGAGGCACGTAGGGACACGAATTCAACACAGACAAAAAAGTCCAATCCAACCATTTGAACAGTATCAACCTGATATCTAATCTATGTCATTTTATCTTCCCTTGCCTTTTCCTTTGTTCCCAATTCCCCGTAAGTCTTGCCTACTTAAAACCATCGCAAATTTGCAAATTGCAATAGAAAAATTTAGTTTGACATGGTTATTTGGGATTTCTAGGCTGGGGACTTGGGCACTAATCATCCTGAGCTTTCATTGTAAGAGCTCAGCCAGCAACTTGGTTGCTCCCCAAACGCGCTCTACAACACAGAAACGATAAAGATGAAGCCTTTCAATAGCTTTGTTTCCTCGACTCCCCACAAACTGTCATCATTGATCAATAAAGACAAGAAAGAAGGCTCTGTTCTTTTCGACACTTACATGGATTTCTTTCTCTCTCCCAATTAGCACATAAAAATACTATCTTTATAGCTTCTTTTTATTTATTTATTTTTTTTTAAACAGGGACAAGGAGTGGCAAGTCACAGTTATCCCACCCCTCACAGAGACATTTCAGCCTCCCTGACCACAAGTTATTCGTGCTTCTGGATTCACTGGATAACACTTCCTGTGAGGAATTCCATGCTCTTGCTTTCGCAGAACATGTAAATTGCTGCCGAGAGGCGATAATCCAAAGAAAAATTCACTTGCTTCGATAATCAAAACCAATCACTTTCCATTACATACCAAATTACAGAGAGAGAGAGAGAGAGAGAGAGAGAGAGAGCAAAATAACAGATTTTTTTATTTTCTTTTATTTTGATCACAAATAAAAAATGAAGACACATCCGTACCTTGCATTGTACGGAATCCATGAATCTCTGAACCCACGAGCTGATTCTCCATCATCAATAAACCCTCCAAGTAATCCCAAAACTTCCCTCACTCAAAGCCTTAAACCCGTCAAAACCCAAAACCCAATACAAAAACTTGATCAATAATTTCACAAAAATAACAGAAAACGATCAAAAGCAAAACAAAATGAACCCAAAAGTACCTAATCAAAATCCGAGTGAAAGGAAAATGCCGGGAGCTTCCAGCAGTGAGAGCCTCTCTCTCTCTCTCTCTCTCTCTCTCTCTCTCTGATTGTCGGTTATTTCGTAAAAAATGAGAAGGCATAAAATGAAAGGAGCTGACTAGCAATCAATATATCCAAGAAGTCCGGACTTGGAAGATTTTTCGGCTATCAATAAATATATTTGTTGTAGCAGGACAGGTGAAGTCAGCTGCTCTTCAATGCCCGAGAAATTCGTTTTCTCCGATGCGCGTTTCAGGATAACGATTCTACGGAGGCGGAAACTGGCCGTTCGATGAGGAAGATCTTAGGCCACCGATAAAGACACTTGTTATCACCACCACCACGTGTACGGTGTATCCCGCTGGTCGGTGGGGTTAACTATTGACCTTCCCCTTTTTACCCCCGTACTTTTGCCCATTGTTAGTGGTCCAACCTCCATCATACGTTATCCAAAATTCAATGTGAATTGAATAATTTGAATTCACGGGACCACGTCATCTAAAACTTAATGAGAATTGAACTATTTGAATTCACGGGACCGCTGTGTAGACAGAAGTGTGAAACACACGAATTGTGTTTTCTCATGAACTTTCGACTCCATCACGATTTTCGAACGTTATAAAGGTGGAGATTGAAGTGATGCAATTTTCGAAGTCCCCACTTCCCTACCGACGTTAATATATGTGCATGAACCATGGTAGGGTTCGTACTAGGTTCATGGAGTCATCGTCAAATATGTATCACAGTTCAAATGGCTTCAGCTACATATGCATTAATCAATAATAATAATAATAATAAAATGTGTTTTGCAGGTTCCGTGAAACTTTATATGACTGAATCGAGCTCAATTTCAATCATATTTAGTCTCAATCACGCACTGTAGAATATTAAACATTGATTCGAGTTATTTAATTTCATTTATTTGCGATTGACATGCATACTAGACCCACCACTCCTACTTTAAGAGCAGTTCCACCCCTAAAGATTTTACGTCAGCACCCAGCGCATTTATCCACTCAAGTGAACAGTAATATACTCTAGTGAATAGTAATAGGTTAAAGCATCTCCACTCCTAAAAAAAATAGCCTAGTTAATTTATTAAAATATTATTATTTATTATAAAATAATAAAAAAATAATATTTTTATTTTTATTTTCTGACTTTATAAAAAAAAATTATTATTATTATTAAAATATTTTTATTTTCCCATCTTCCACACTTCCCTTCCCTTCCATTCCTGCACGCCATCCACCCAGCACAGATAATCCATCCCCACCACCGCCTCCAAACCTCCTCTGACGCCGTTGCCCTCCTGTCCTTCAAATCCCAAGCCAACCTCAACAACAAGCTCCTCTACACCTCCTGTCCTTCAACGCCGTCGCTTCATCCTCCTGCATCTCCACAACAACGCCCTCTCTGGTGCAACAAAAAAAAAAGGCGGACATCATATGCCCTCCGACGCCACGCTGACGTCAGATGGACCGGTCTCAAGGTCTGTCAATTTTGGGCTGGCCTGGAGACCAGCTTGAGCTGGGTGCCAGGCAATGGAACGGGATGGAGTGGATTAGCTGAGTGCCAGTCTTGTTTTTTGGCTGAGTGCCGTCCTAACCACCTCCCGATGGAACTGCTCTAAGAGTGATGAGAACAATGCACTCCAAATTGAGAATGATGGCTGCAAATCAAGAAAGCTTATTGGATCAACTAGGTAAAATACTATTTCTTGGTAGGCAAAACAAAGTAATTAAGAAAATCAACAACTCCCAAAGGTAACGATACTTGGGTTGTTTTTGTTTGCCAAATTAATCAAGAAAATTTCAAGAAGTCTAATCAAGTAGTAAAATGGACTGAGTGGCTCTTTTTTATTTTATTTATGTATTTCCAAAACACTCGCCGTAATAATGGAATCATTTAGCATATATTGATAAGGCCAAAGATCTGTTGTCTCTAAGTGGCTGTCTCTTTCGTATATTTTTGTTAAAATTTGGGCACATTATACATATACTAAAACTCGGTTTGCTTAGTACTGTTTTTCACTGTTCATGAATAGTAGATTTACTTATTTGGTACTCATTCTGAGCTTTTTAACGTTTATTGAACAGTAGATTTACTTATTTGCCCCTCCTATACACGTGTTGCTTATCGTAGAAGGCAAGAAAGATGGAAAAGCTGGGGCTCTTCCATTTGCTGCCAGAACGAATTTCTCCAGCTCTCTCTCAAGACCCAAACCCCTGGCCTCCGCAAGAAGCGTCATCTCTCTCTCACACTTTTTTTTTTTTTTCAATTTGTGATCAAATTTCCTTTGCATGAATGCTTCTCTGACATATTTGTTTCGGGTTTGGTTTTTGGGTTCTCTTTTCTTTGTTCAAATTTTTATGATTTTAATTTTAAAAATGTGGGTTTTCTTTGTTAAATGGTATGGTCCATCTCCAATGTTTTACTATTTAACAAAAAACTAACGATGTTAAGTCATATCTTAAAGCTTAATGAATAAAATAATAATTCCCTACAATTGTCATGTTTGTTTAACCCATTAATTTAACCGACCACTCTCCTCAGCTCTCTCTCTCTCGCTCTCTCTCAATGTTTGGAGTCCCGTTATGATCTAATTAACCATTGGCAGTCTTTTCACTTTTTTGATCTCCTTAAAAAATGTTTTAATTTTCTTTGAAGTATGTCTACAAAACCAAACTCGCAGGACCCAATAAACTCAAGTTCTTAATTTTGAGCAATTACAATTAAGAGGTTTCTTTTTGGTGGTACGGAGGAGGAGGAGGTGGCGGACCATCGGCGGTGAACTGGGAGGATAAGGAGGAGGAGATTGCTTGGTGGTTTTAGGAGGCGAGAGAATGTTACGGGATTATTCTCTTTGTTTCATTATGCTTAATATAGGTTATGGTATTTTAACAGTGTCAATATTTATCAAGTATAAAGACATGTGTCAAAATTTTAATAAAGAGACATGGAAAGAGACACAATTTAGGGATAGCAGACCCGTATTTGATATCATACAATGGACCTATCAAATCATATTTTAAGAAATGCTAACCACTAGCATTATATATCATACTTTGAGAAATGCTAACCACTAGCATTCGATATCATACAATGGACCTATCAAATCACTTGCAAGACCCTATTAATTAAACATCAACAGCGATCACCAAAGGGGCTCTCCTTTTAGTAAACCAGCCATTACTAATATTGCGCTGTAAATCACTTTTAACAAGTTTTTTTACATATTATATTTTTTCGTTGATAAAAAAACAATAGTGTCCATTAACAACTAGCTCTTAATTTAGTAGTATTTTTCTTCCTAGTGTTCAAAGGGATCGCTACACAAATCCCACCTCTTTTTTCTATACAACAATTTTAGGGAGGAAGATTTAAATTAAGTTTCACAACGAACTAGTCACATTAACTATCAAATTCAAATGTATCATTCATATGAGTCAGATCTAAAACACTCAATTATAGTTATAAATAAAAAAATTACAATTAAACTGTAGTACTAATAATAACCTCATCTCTTAATTGATTAAACAAATTATTAAAGTGATTTGACCTACTTCCAATTTATTTATCTTTTTATTTTTATTTTCAAATTTTGGGCCACAAAGATCCAACCAGCAAATTTCCGATTTTAAGGTCCAAAGTGGACTAGGCCAAGAAAAGAGCCAACCAACTCAATAAAAGCCCAACTAAGTTCCAAAACTTTATACTCTTGAAAACACAGCAAAAGGCCATCTGGTCATAAAAGGCAAGCAAAAGCTGATCGAATGCTCACTGCTTTTTGCTTCCCTTGCACTCAAAAGAAGAAATTATTTTGAAGCAAAAACAGAAGGTGGTGGGTGAGCGTTACACATTGACAGTCTCCCCCTAACCTTATTTGTTACACACTCATTTTCTTTCCTCTTCACTCCCCCCAACCATTAATATTCTGAATTCCATATATAAAATTTCATTCCATTTCCCCCTTCATCATCCCACCACACAAAATTAATCAAAGCAAGAAAATGGAGAAAAAATGGCTTCTGCTTTTCTCAATGGCAGCTGCAACGCTGCTAGCGGTTGACGTTGCGAATGGTCAAGAGGAGTCAGCGGTGAAGCCGTTGGTGAAGATAGTGAAGGGCAAGAAGGTGTGTGACAAAGGGTGGGAGTGTAAGGGATGGTCTGTTTATTGTTGTAACCAGACAATTTCTGACTACTTCCAAGCTTATCAATTTGAGGACCTTTTTTCCAAGCGTAACTCGCCCGTGGCGCACGCCGTGGGGTTCTGGGACTACCACTCTTTCATCACAGCGGCCGCTGAGTACCAGCCTCATGGATTTGGTACCACAGGTGGCAAGCTCCAGGGGATGAAGGAAGTTACTGCTTTTCTTGGCCATGTTGGCAGTAAAACTTCATGTGAGTTATAAAATTTTTCTTTCTAGGGTTTTTTTGGGTTGATTTGGTTGGAATTTCTTTAGGATCTCTTTTTCTCTATACCACTAAAGGAGGGCATCAGGCACCAATCTACATGATCTGGTACCAAATTCCAATATACTATATGTGGATCGAGTACTAATTTATAATACTTGATATCAAATGTCAACAATCTACTGTATTTAATACCGAGTACTAATCTACAGTATTTTGTACATTATCGAGTACTTATTTATAATACTTGATATAAGATGATAACATTAATATATTGACCAAATATCAACAATCTCAGGTATTGTAGATTGGTGTGCAGTGCCAAACAATCTTTTCTCGTCATTCAAGTATTCAACTAGTACTTGCTTTGAAATGGATTTGATTAGGGTTATGTAAAATTATTTTTGTTTAAAATCCCCATAATCGTAATTAGGAAGAGTTGAATAATTTGGAATTTGGGGTTCTATACAACGGAATTGACACCTTAATTTGTTCCTAAGTAGCTTTCTCACAACGCAGGATAAAAACTATACAAATCTAGGAATGTTGAGTGTTGTTGCTGGAGTTTATGACTCCAAAATGCTTTTCCTTGAAGTGCTTTTGAAGCTTAGATTTACAAGGATTTTATGCAGTCTTATATATAACGAAACAAAGATGAAGTGATGATAATTTGTTTCAACTGTCAGGTGGCTATGGGGTTGCTACAGGAGGACCAACGGCTTGGGGTCTATGTTACAACAAGGAAATGAGCCCTAGCCAGTTATACTGTGATGACTACTACAAATACACTTATCCCTGCTCTCCTGGAGCTTCATACCATGGCCGTGGTGCCTTGCCACTCTATTGGTATAAACAATCCACCTAATTCCCAGATTTTTTCATATCCAGAATTTTGAGCTGTTATTAGCACTAAAAAATAGTCATCATATATTCTTTTCTAATGAAAAGAATAAGGAATGTATGACAACTACTATGGAGTGTTTATAACAAAAATATGAGTTAGCTTCTTTCGTAGAATCATTCATTCTTCATTCTCATTCTTGCAAATCACAGTTTGAGAATACATAAATTATTCATAAAAAACATAAAGAAAAATTACTATACATGTAATTGTGAAACTTGCATTGACAAGAGGTTTGGAATGCTATTTCTAGAGGAAGGGATTCAAGTATATTGTTAATAACAATTCTCGACTTTCTAATTTTCAAAATTCAGAACTGTTATTGATACTTTAAAATACTAAAATAGTCATCACACAGACTCTCTTACTGAAAAATTGGAATGGAAGGGTGTCGAACAAATATTTTAACAATTCAGCATCACTTTCTACTTTATGATTTTGTTTCAATATTTCTTTTAGTTTTCATTTACTTTTGGGTGATTTTGAACTTAGGAACTACAACTATGGAGAAACGGGTGATGCCTTAAAGGTGGACTTACTAAACCATCCAGAATACATAGAACAAAATGCAACCCTAGCCTTCCAGGCTGCAATCTGGAGGTGGATGACACCAGTGAAGAAGAAAATCCCTTCAGCCCACGACGTCTTCGTAGGCAAATGGAAGCCAACCAAGAACGACACTTTGTCCAAAAGGGTTCCTGGCTTTGGCACCACCATGAATGTGCTCTACGGAGACCAAGTCTGTGGCCAAGGTGACGTTGACTCCATGAACAATATCATCTCCCATTACCTGTATTACGTTGACAAAATCGGTGTCGGCCGTGAAGAGGCTGGCACTCATGATGTGCTCAGCTGCGCTGAGCAGAAGGCTTTTCAACCTTCATCATCTTCTTCGTCTTCTTAAGGTTTTTATTCGATTTGTTTCAATACATACGGATTGAAGACGAAGCAAAATGAAGACAATATTTTTCAAGTTTATCTTTGTGTGATGTTGCAGTAAGCCCTGCCTTTTATTATTTGGTGCAAATTTTGTGATTTGTGGTTTACAAGTTCTGAATATTACCTGCATCTTTGCAATTTGAATTGTATGAAACTGTGTTATTGTTGGATAATATTGTTTGGACCCAAATTTACACCATCGACTCTTGCAATCAAGGCCATTAAGTGAGCATAGCTCCCAACCGTTGGATGGAAAATTGAAGATAATTTTGTTATTGTTAAAGGATAATATTATGATTTTTATCATAATAATTATCTTTTAATATGAATTATCTGCATCTTCTTAAACCAGATAAATATGATGCAAATTATATCCCAAGTAAGCAGTACAGTTCGAATTGATTTGGAATGTTTGACGCCACTTGGAAGCTAAAAATGAACTTGAAATTCATTTGATCAGGATGCATGCATGGATGGTTTAAAGGTGATGGAATTATGATGATGTGATAAACCTAGGATTTGATGGTCTTGGATAATGATGAGATAAGAAACCTAGGTAGGCTAGTCCTTTTTGCATGGTTATGGAAGTTATTAAATGGGTTTAAAGGTTTCTAATGGAGGTTTTTGATGAGATAAGAAGCCAGGTGGGCTAGGTTTCTGATGTGATAAAGCCTAGATAGGCTTTATTTTGTTTGAAAATGCCTTGGCATTTGCACATATCAATTTGAATGTTACGCGAGTTAGAGTTGTAGTTGGACTCTACAAAGTTATCAGGCCGTGTCAAGCAAAAGATAGCCACTATAAATACATAGTTGCATGCAACATTGAAAGCCCTCTTCAATTCAACACACAAACTGCCCTGCGCAAATTCTCGTTCTACATGAAACCTCTCAACAACCTTGAGATTTTTATTTTCCTTTTTCAGCCAACACATTTTCAGTTTGGATAAACAACATTGTGAAGGCAACCGGCAAATATTTTCAGTTTGGATAAACATCACTATTGCCGTAGAATCAGCCAACCTTATAGCACCTTCAGTTTGGATAAACAGCACTGTGTCGAGGCTGATTGGTTATCTATCTAAGTCTTTGTCGTGAAGGATTTTCGAATCTTTATTGGAAGAGGTTATCTCAATAGCATTCTCGGCGAAATGAGGTGTTACAGGTTACTACATTCGGCACATTGAAAGCTGAATTTGATATTGAACTTCGCAGAACCAGCAACCTTGTCTTCAGGCTCTAAAACCCGAAGGCCGAGATGTGTTCCTTCCTCGGCCGCAGTCGCAAGATCAAGAAGTTAGCAGCGTGCCCAACACGACATCAATACATTCTACTCCCTAGCCGAGCTCAGCCGACGAGTTGGCACGCCCCGCACACAACCGAACGACGTAGTTAGCTTATTAATTACTCGGCCTACGCACCACGTAGGCTTTGTAGTTTTTTGGGTCAAAAAATGTAATATACTCGAAACTCTTCAATCCCATTTTTGGTTAGAGCCTTGTACATGTATATATATCTGTGTGTATATATATATATAATTAACACTTAATAGTTCTCATCACACAAATTTGGTTTTTCAATTGTACAAGATTGTTCTGCACCTTGGATTTTTATTTTTTGACAAATGATATTATCTACACTATGTTTTTTTAACAAACGGTATTTTCTACATTATGGGGAAGAGGTGGACTTGGCCTCACAATGAGCTAGCAATAATATGGTCCAAATTGTCACATCTTGGCCCGGGCCCCTACCATATCTCAGGCTCGACTCCACTGTAGCACGATATTGTCCGCTTTGGGCCCTAACCACGCCCTCACGATTTTGTTTTTGGGAACTCACACGAGAACTTCCCAGTGGGTTACCCATCCTAATATTGCTTTCACGCGAACTCGCTTAACTTCGGAGTTTTGATGAATTCTGAAGCCAGTGAGCTCCCAAAAGACCTTGTGCTAGGTAGAGATGAGAATATACATATAAGGCTTACATGATCCATTCATCTAGGCGATGTGGGATGTTACAATCCACCCCCCTTAGGGGTCCGATGTCCTCGTCGGCACACTTCCGACTAGGGATTGGCTCTGATACCAAATTGTCACATCCAGGGCTCGACTCCACCGTAGCATGATATTGTCCGCTTTGGGCCCTGGCCATACCCTCACGGTTTTGTTTCTGGAAACTCATACGAGAACTTCTCAGCGGGTCACCAAAATGTCACATCCCTGCTCGGGCTCCCACCACATCCCGAGCTCGACTCTACTGTAACACGATATTGTCTGTTTTTAACCCCAACCACGCCTTCACGGTTTTGTTTCTGGGAACTCACACGAGAACTTCCCAGTGGGTCACCCATCCTGGAATTACTTTCATGCAAATTCGCTTAATTTCGAAGTTTCGATGAACTCTGAAGCCAGTGAGCTTTCAAAAGGCCTCGTGCTAGGTAGATATGAGAGTATACATATAAGGCTTACAAGATCCACTTCCCTGGGCGATGTGGGATGTTACACAAATTCTCCTTTGGCAAGAATCGAACCTAAGACCTCTCACTTATAAGTGAAGAAGAATACCACTAGACCTTAGTACTAAGTGATTGCACATTGGAATTTAAATGAACAAAACATTGATCAAAATAGGCATTTAGGTTTAGGTGCATTGTTTTACAATTTTTTTTTTTTTGAACAAAGGATATTATCTACATTAAGGGGTGGGTGAGTAGGCTAAGCCTTACACTAGGCTAGTCATAACAATGCGGTTCAAATTCGCCTTTGACGAGAATCGAACTTAAGACCTCTCACTTATAAGTGAATAAGAATACCACTAAACCATAGTACTAAGTGGCATCCTACTAGATTGAACATGCATAACATTACGGATTAGGTTTATAGATATTCATACTTAATTTCAAGTTAAAGGTCTTGAATTCGATTTTTATATGCAAGCATTACATATCACCGACACTCATATCTCACATTTATCTTCACAATTAGGATATGTCAATGATTTTTTTTTTTTGGTCAAACGATAGATTTAGTTAAATTAGCCACCGATGAAGTTTGAACTTATGCTATCATGCCAGAACTCAATACCTTTCCACCACTGTGATATGTCAATGATTTCATTTTCTCTTAAAACATGGTATTAGATGGGGCCCATATTTGTGAGTGAAGACGGATCAATTTTTTTCACTTAACACAAATAAACGAAACTCTGACTTTTAAACTCATTCTCAACTTAGTGACTAACCAATACCATTAAAGACACCTGGACTAATAAAATGATGCCAGGATGGCATGATCTCAATATTTGGAAGAGAAGTGCAACTAGACTAATAACCAGTTATTGAAAATTTGCATTCTTATCTATCTATATATAAAATCAATGGAAAAAGGTGAATAATGATTTTGGTGTCACCAAGTTTCAACAAAAATAGTTGGACAAAAATGCCCCAAGACAAAAAAAAATCAAAGGCATTCCAAAATAATGCATCAAATAGGACAAGGGCATTTTCGTCATTTAACTATATTTTTTTAATAATTAATTTTTTTGTGGTTTGGTTTTTCTTTGTTTTTTTTAAATTAGCACCTCACAATAGTCTAGTAATAATGTGATTCAATTTTTCTATTTTTAAACACGTTCAAAACATCTTAAAAGGCGTGTAATGCCGGTTATAAAAAATGTCATTTGCACGCGGATAATACATATGATTAAATTAGTTGTCAAATGATTTTTTTTTTTTTTAACAAACGATATTATCTACACCAAGGGGGAGGAGGTCGGTTTAGCCTCACAATGAGTTAACAATAATGTGATTTAATCAGTTGTTTATTAAATATTATGTTTTCTATTTTTAAACACGTTCAAAACATCTTAAGATGCATGTAATGCCGATTATAAAAAAGGTCTTTCGCACTCGGATAATAATGTGATTAAATTACATTAAATTATTTGTCAAATGATTTTTTTTTTTTAACAAATGATATTATCAACACTAAGGGGGGAGAGTAAGCTTAGCCTCCTAGCAATAATGTGATTCAATCAATTGTTTATTAAATATTATTTTCTTTATTTTTAAACATGTTCCAAACATCTTAAGAGTCATGTAATGCCGGTTATAAAAAAAGGTCTTTCGCACGCGGATAATAATGTGACTAAATTAGTTGTCAAATGATTGTTTTTTTTTATTTTTAAACAAATGATATTATCTACACTAAGGGAGGGAGGGGGTCCGCTTAGCCTCATAATGGGCTAGCAATAATGTGATTCAATCAATTGTTTATTAAATATTATTTTCTCTATTCCTAATGTAAATTCTATAGTGACGGATTTTATTATGTGAATTCAGCTGCTTTAATTAGTTTATGAGTGGTTTCTTCTAGCATGATCTAAGATTATTCTTTTACTTCAAATATTTAACTTTCCTTTTGTTCATTTATGCATATAAATACATCTAAAACGTATAAGTCGCTCGCAGCACGCATTGATTCAAAAAATGCCTTTGTCATTTTAATTAGTTTTTTTGTGCTTTTTTTCTTGGTTTTTAATTAGTACCTCATAATAGGCTAGCAATAATGTGATTCAATTTTTCTATTTTAAAACACGTTCAAAACATCTTAAGAGACGTGTAATGCCGGTTATAAAAAAGGTCTTTCTAGTAATGTGATTAAATTAGTTGTCAAATGATTTTTTTTATTTTTTAACAAACGATATTATTTACACTAAGGGAGATAAGGGTTTAGCCTCACAATGGGTTAGCAATAATGTGATTCAATCAGTTGTTTATTAAATATTATTTTCTCTATTTTTTCTCTATTTTTAAACATGTTCAAAACATCTTAAGAGGCGTGTAATGCTTGTTATAAAAAAGGTCTTTCGCACGCGGATAATAATGTGATTAAATTAGTTGTCAAATGATTATTTTTTATTTTAACAAATGATATTATCTACACTAAAGGGGAGATGGGGGGCTTAGCCTCACAATGGGCTAGCAATAATGACACACCCTAACCTGGAATATCCACTAGGACTCCGAATCGAGCTGTATTGGCCAACACCTGGAAGGTGACGAAGTCATAACGTATAGTGATGTGGAAAATGTGAATAAATTTAAACCTAATAATATCTAAAGACAAGAATGCACTATGAGCGGGAATGAACCCATTTCACACGCGACGTCAGAGCATAAGTAAAGTACAGTAGTTTGGGTAAAGATCATACCCTCAGAGGTAGCCACCTATACTGAGATTCGTAAAGAATCCTCGTCGATACGAACTTTTAGCAGCTAAAACCTGGAGAGGCGCAAAAACAGAAAACGTGAGTGAGCAAAAACAAAGCTTTTGAAAACACATTTCTCTTTCTAAACATATTAACCCCTCACCGTAAAACCAGTATAATTTTCCCAGAAAATAGCAATACATACATATTTAAAAATCTTGTTAAAAAAACAGTGTAAATCAAAGTATATGGTATGTCAAGTATCTTAGCGGTAAATATGTAAGTCAGGTGATATAAATCAATGTAAAAATGATATGCCAGCCAGAGTCAACTAATGTGACCTGTATGGTTGAACCTATTGCTCATCAATCCAGCCAAAGTCACCTAATGTGACCTGTACGGCTTTAAACTTGCACATGAGTTGGAACCACCTAATGTGGTTTGTACGACAGACTGGGTGTAAATAAGTACGCTCAAGTGCTACGATCACGAAGGCTGTGCGACAAATCATAGGTCACCTACGAGTCGGAACGACCTAATGTGGTCTGTATAACAGGTTGACATCTGCCTTGGATCCAAGGTGAGCATGCGGTGCGGAAGGTGAACGATCACATGAAGGCTAGGCCCTGGCCTCGAATGGAGCACTAACATTGGGGTGTAGGACAATGAGCTCTACGTGCATCAACTCATAACCAACTACCATGCAACCATACCATCAATATGTACTCACCTGAACTTGGGCCTTCGTAGCATCATGTAATATTATGCAAAGCTATACTAATGCATATGCTAAAACGTAAAGCAAATATGACATGGCATTTTAAACGAAATTCCATTTAAAACAGTTTATGTGAAAGTTATATATATATATATATATATATATATATATATATATATATAGAAAACCAAAAGCCCACTCACCGAAGGTCCGCGCTACATTCCCTAGCATGAATATTGAGATGTCTCGAACGATCGACGCCTAGAACAATGATCAAACTACATCTCAGAATTCTTATCGATAAAATACATAATTTACATAAAACACATCCCTTCGTAAATCGATCCGGAAGGTCCGCATCACGGATTTCAGATCCATTACTTCCAAAGGTCCACATTATGCTTCTAGAACAACATCCTAAAGTTTCATTACGATCCAACGGTTAGATCTTTGCTAATTGCTAAAACCAAGTGACGGTTAACATTTTATTTTACGAACTTACAAATCCAATTCGGGAAGATTCCTACCTCGGATTCCCAATCCGTAAGTTCCTATGGTCCTCTAATATTACGTACTATAATGTATTAAAGATGGGTGACGGTCCAATGGTTGGATTGTCGATTCATATAATGACCTATTAACGTATCATACAGAATTTAGGTTCTAACGATCAACCTATGTTATACAATTATCAGAACTAAACTCAAGGCATCTAATCTAGCCACGTGCCGCCGCACGCACCACCACTAGTGGTGGTTGGCCGCATCGACTTGTCGAAAAATTCAACTATTTCTAAAAATTCTCAAAGTTCACAAAAATGAAGATCTCAGTGAGTGGAGCAACTTTCATACCCGTGACTAAGGCCAATTTGGCTAGGAAAAGCCTCAATTTCTCTAAAACTCGTTGGAACCCTAGAATTTGGGTGTTCTTGATTCATCCTCAAATCAACTCCGACGCTCCAACCACTGATTGGGCTTTGATCCTTACCTCTTGTGAAGTATTTTGGTGGTGGTAATTGAAGGAAAACGTTTCAAGATTGGTGGATCTCAGGCAATGGCTTCCGCGGCACCCACGAGTATTTCTTCGTGAATCTTAACCAATCTGTGTCGATTCTAGCTAGAAATGGATGTTGGGGTTGTGGTGATGAGGTTTGATGGTTGTGAATGGGTGAAAATTGCTTGAAAATTGGATGAGTATTTCTGGAAAATTCCACCGGTTCGAAACCGGGTTGTTATGGCTGTATGGGTCCAATTGGTTGGGTGCTCTCCACCTCCCTCATTTCCCCTTCTTTCTTTCTTCTCTGATTGGTCACCCTCTCATCTCTCATTTTCTGATTAGTCCAGTTCTTCCTTCCTTTCTCTTCTTTATACTCCATCTCCACTGCCTATCATTTCTGTCTTTAAATCTGGGCCACACATATGGCTTTCCAGATTAAACTAAAAAAAATCTGAAGCTTTCTAGAAATAATTAATTTACTAAAATACCCCTGACTTTAAACGTTAATATCTCCTTCATTATAATTCCAAATTGCGTTCCGTTTATGCCCACGTGTCCGTAGCGACGAGTACTACGAGGATACACCAAGAAAATGAACCTTACATGATGTGACAAGATAGTCAACAAAAGTCAACGTCTTTGCCTCAAAGGTCATATCCGTAAATTCACATTTAAACATTATAAAAAAAACATAATTTTTAGGGACGGGTCGTTACAAATAACATGATTCAATCAATTGTTTATTAAATATTATTTCTCTATTCTTAATGTAAATTCTATAGAGACTGATTGTATTATATGAATTCAGCTGCTTTAATTAGTTTATAAGGGGTTTCTTCTAGTGTGATCTAAGATTATTCATTTACTTCAAATATTTGACTTTCCTTTTGTCAATTTACACATATAAATACATTTAAAACGTGTAAGTCAAGCGTAGCACGCCGTGATTCAAAAAATGTCTTTTACACACACGTGAGCGCGTGCATCAAGGCTAGTTATATATAAAGCTGGAGGCCAGTTTTGGTGTCATGACTTTGACAAAAATATTAGGACAAAATTGCCCCTTAACCAAAAAAATCCAAAAGCTGCCTAATATATCAAATAATGCAGAGGTAATTTGGTAATTTAGTCATCATAAAATATAATATAAATATAAGTAGGAAGAGAGAAAAGAATAAAAAAAAATGGAAGGATGAGTGAAAGTTGATGGTGCCCACGTGAAGGGAAAAGAAAAATATAATAAAAAAATAAGAAAAATCATGAACATTGTGTTTAAAACATCTTAAGAGGTGCGTAGTACCTCACAATAGGCTAGCAATAATGTGATTCAATAAATTGTTTATTAAATGTTATTTTCTTTATTTTTAAACATGTTCAAAATATCTTAAGAGACGTGTAATGCCGGTTATAGAAAAAGTCATTTGCACCCGCATAATAATGTGATTAAATTAGTTGTCAAATGATTTTTTTTTTTTAAACAAATGATATTATCTACACTAAGGGGGAGGGAATGGGCTTAGCCTTATAATGGACTAGCAATAATGTGATTCAATCAATTGCTTATTAAATATTATTTTCTCTATTCTTAATGTAAATTCAATAGAGACCGATTTTATTTTGTGAATTCAATTGTTTTGATTGGTTTATGAGGGGTTTCTTCTAGCATTATCTAAGATTATTCATTTACTTCAAATATTTGTCTTTCTTTTTATCAATTTAGGCATATAAGTACATTTAAAACGTATAAGTCGCGTGTAGCACGTCGTGATTCAAAAAATACCTCCTGCACATGCGTGAGTGTGTGCATGAAAGCTAATAATATTAGTATTGTTGTTGCAGGTAAGTAGAATTACTTAGCTGTATTTATATACGTATTGGAATAATGATTTTTTTCTCTTTAGCAATGTTTAGAACATTCCACTTATTGTTACGTTAAGAAAACATACAATTCTTCATATATGATAATGTCCAAAGTTTGAACGAGAAATAGAGTGTCTCAAATTAGTTTTTGCATATGTACGATACTTTAGTAAATTTATCTATACATTAATCAGTAACATTAACCTTAATAACGATTTCATATTAATTTTTTTTACTGATGAGTACTACAACACATTCCAAGAATTTTTTTTCCCAACTCTTGGATATAGAGTAGCTTCAATACAAAGTTTTGCATAATTTTATAATTTCAGAAATTTTGCGTTCTGTAAAAGAGTTGGCATAACAGTTACAATAATAAACAAATAATTAAACCACTTCAAAAATCAAGATGACATTCTTTTCAAAAATTAAATAAAATTGATGACGTGTAATCTTTTGCGTTTTAAGTTTGAATTATCTTTTTTTCTTTTTGTGTACTTTAGATCGTTTGTATTAAACAAAATAATATGTACGACCACAGCTTCAAAAAAAAAAAAAAAAAAAAAAAAAGCATGAACATTCTCATGTATTCCAGGAAATGCACGATACGACCATCGCTTGAACCCTACGTGTACGCACGGCACGACCAAGCATGCCCAAATGGAAAAGGTATAAACTATAACCCTACGTGTTCCACACCAAAAAAAAAAAAAAACTGATAATAATAAAACAATAAAAAAGTGGCTGGAAAATCTGGATATACAAGTCACTTCACTGGTGGTGTGGAGGCCAACAATATCAGGCTGTCAGCTTCTTTGTCGTAATTCTGAACTTCCGAGTATCTGATAGAAATAGAGAGAGAGACAGAAACAGAGTGAAGATATCATTGTCCTTTGAGGAAGACAATTTTTAATTCTCTTCTTAAGAATACAAGTTCTAATTGAAATCAATAACTAAAATCAAATTTAATTTATAATTTACACAATCATACTTAAAATAAAAATTTACAACACATTTTTATATATTAATTTTGTTGTTGCACGTGAGTAGAGTTATTAGCTGTATTTATACTAGCTATGTATCGGAATACTGATATTTTCTTCCTAACAATGTTTAGAGAATTCCACTTCTTGTTACGTTAAGAAAACATATAATTCTGCACATATAATAATGACCAAAATTTGAATGAGAAATAGAGTGTCTTTAATTAGTTTTTGTATACGTACGATACTTTAGTAAATTTACCTATACATTAATCAGTAACATTAACCTTAACCACGATTTTATGTTAATTTTTTTACCAATGAGTACTATTATTGTTGACCTTAAAAACCACCAAGCCTACGTGGCGCGCATACCGAGTAATTAATAAGCTAACTACGTCCTTCAATTGTGTTCAGGGTGTGCCAATGTGTTGATGTTGTGTTGGGTGTGTTGCTGAATGCTTGATCTTGCGATTGCGGTCGAGGAAGGAACACGTCTCGGCCTTCGGGTTCTAGAGGTTGAAGACAAGGCTGCTAGTTTTGCGAAGCTCAATATCAATTCGGCTTTCAATGTGCCGAATGTAGTAACCTGTAACGCTTCACTTCACCGAGAAGGCTAATGAGATGACCTTTGCCAATAAGGATTCGAAAATCTTTTTCGACCGAGACTTGGATAGGCAATTAGTCGGCCGAGAAGCAATGCTGTTTATCCAAACTGAAGGTGCTCCTTGATCTGCTGATTCTACAGCTCTGTGCTATTATCCAAACTGAAGATGTCACTGGTTGCCTTCACAGTGCTGTTTATCCAAATTGAAGATGTGTCGGCGAAAAAAGGAAAATAAAAATCTCAAGGTTGTTGAGAGGTTTTGTGTTGAGCGAGAGTTTGCGCATGGCAGTTTGTGTGTTGACTTAGAAGGTTAGAATGATGCACCCCCTTCTTATTTATAGCAGCCAATCTCGTCATGGCCCACCCAACTAGAGCTATACTCGGATTGGGATTCTTTATCCTAATCTAACCAAGTCTTGGCCAATCCTACCTCCATTAGGACTTTGAACCAAACTCTTTATCTGGCCACATTCACTTCTCAAATCTTAGCATCCTCATCCCATTGAGACTCCTTGTTATGCTAGGATTCAACTTTCCCATCAATCTGTCTCATACTAAGACTCGGCCGATCCTAACCGAACGGCCCATAATATCTACAATTCGCGATGATTCTAGAATCATAATGCCGGGCTGAGAACAACTCCTAACTCGGCCTACACCAATATTTTGGGCCCAAACAACTACACATTCCAAGATTTTTTTCCCAATTCTTGCATATAGAGTAGTTTCAACACTAAATCTTACATAATTTTATAATTTTACAAATTTTGCGTTATGTAAAAGAGTTGGCGTAAGAGTTACAATAATAAACAAATAATTAACCCACTTCAAAAATCAAGATGACATTCTTTTCAAAAACTAAATAAAATTGACAACGTATGATTTACTGTGTTTTGGGTTTGAATTATCTTCTTTCTTTTTGTGTATTTTAGATCGTTTGTATTAAACAAAATAATATGTACGACCATAGCTTTAAAAAAAAAAAATCATGCACGACCATTCTCATGTATTCCAGGAAATGTATGCTACGACCATCGCTTGAAGAAGTATACGCACGACCAAGCATGCCCAAGGGGAAAGAGTGTAAAGTATAACCCTACGTGTTCCACCAAAAAAAAAAAAAACAAAAAACAAAAAACAAAAAACCAACAACAACAACAATAATAAAAAGGCGGCTCGAAAATCTGGCTATATAAGTCACTTCACTGGTGGTGGAGGTCAACAATGTCAGGCTGGCAGATTCTTAGTCATAATTCTTAACTTCTGAGTCTCTGAGTCGGAGAGAAATAGAGAGAGAGAAACAGGGAGAAGGAGGGGTGTTCTGGTGCAACAGAGATGGTGGTGGGGCGAGACATCGACGATCTGCCGAAGAACGACGCCAACTACACGGCATTAACGCCGCTGTGGTTTCTGGATAGAGCAGCTCTGGTGCACCCCACCAGAACATCCGTGATCCACGGATCGATTCGCTACACGTGGCAGCAGACTTACCAGCGGTGCCGCCGTTTGGCCTCCGCTCTCGCCAAGCGCTCCATCGGCCTCGGCACCACGGTAACTTAAACCTTAATTATTAGTTCTGTCATCCATTTGACCTGAGTGCTAAATTTGTTTAATTTTTAAATTTTAGATTTTATTTTTGTAATATAAATTTTATATTTTTATAATTTTCTTGTCGAATTTATGGAAATGGGAAATGGAAAAGCGTTATCTTTCTCCTGTTTAATTGGTATTTATGGAAATGAAATTGCAGTCGGAAATTGTGTATTTGATGAGGCATTTAAGGTCTCTGTTTGGTTTATTTATCCAAAAATGGTACTGTGTTGGGCTCCATTGGGACTCCTTTTGTAGGAAGCATATCTCCTCAAAGGCGCTTATGCTAAAAGTCCTTTTCTTATAAACATGACGGAATTTTGTTAAAAGTCCATGCTTTAAGCAGGTGTTTCTACGACTCAGAAACACTTTTAAGTTTTTCTGCCAAAAATAGTCACAAGTGTTTTTTTGGTCGTTAGAAAGAACTTTGAGGCCTTCGAAAAGCAATTTGAAAGAGTAGATTGTTTGGAATTTAGCTTGTTACCTTTTTATCTTCACACTTAAACCATCATATGTACTTATGTACCCACATTCGGATGAAATAAGTGCTGCTCTTGACGAATGCTTTCTTGTTTTGGTTATGTTTCACATTCAAAAGCTCAATATCTTTGTGTGTTGCTTTGGATTTATCCCTGTGTACCTCATATTTATATAATCCCCTTGCTTTTGGTTTTGTACCGACCGTCCGTTCTGCCTTTTGTCGTTGTATTTATTTAATGGAATTCAATTGGTTTAACTTTGTTTTATACTTGAATTTTCAATGTTGCTGAGAAGAAACTACACTTGTGGCAATGGTTTCCGTATGTCTTTCCCATGGTAGAGTCCATTTCTCGGACTGCCCATTTTTAAACTAACTTCAAATAACTTTATCAACCCAAAAACGATCCTTCCGAACAACATTGGTTTTCCTTAGAAAGAAAGGGGAAAAAATAATCTCCCATGTCGATATGGAATCCAGTTCGAGAACAAAGAAAAACTAGTATTGTCCGTCTTTAACTTCAATTGGACAATTCGAAGATCCAATAACTTACCTGTGATCCTGTAGAAAAAAATACCTATTTCTACTCCAGATGCATGCGAAGAACTATAATATGAAATACAGCATCATGACCCTGGTCATTTGCAATGAATTGCTTTGGTAACATCTCCTTTCTCCTCTAAAATGCAGATGTGTAATAGCTTTCTCCATCATTTCTTCTTTTTAATCTTTTCCTTCCTGTTTTATGATCATATTTTGTTGAGATAACGACCTTTTTGATATGTTGTCTTGCCTTTTTATCACCCCACTTCTGTGGCTGATAATTATGGTCTCTGCCCCGTGCTAGTTATTGGGGCTTCTTGAAGTTCCTTTTTAGTTGTTGATATTCTATCAAGAGATATTTTGTGCTTGAAAATTCATAATGGTATCCTTTTCATGGACTTATTCACTTTTGACTAGCATGGAAGCATGGTTCTTTTGTTTCTTTGGTTACCAAATTTTTGTTTTTCATCGTATCGTACTACTTGGATTTCTTAAAGGAATTCATTGTAATCTCTGAAACCATAAATCACACCTCTTTAAAATCTCAGATCAATTTTTTAGGTACCGTACGTATTGTATTATACTCTTGCATGGGATCTCACCATCAGCTTCTATTATATGCTTCTTGTGGTGTGTTGGAGCTTGTTGATTGACACATCATTTTTCTTATATTGAAACAGGTATCGATAATAGCACCAAATGTGCCAGCCCTCTTTGAAGCTCACTTTGGAGTTCCAATGGCAGGAGCTGTATTAAACACTGTCAATGTTCGTCTAAATGCGGCGACTATTGCTTTCCTTCTTGGTCATTCATCGTCTGTAGTTGTGATGGTGGATCAAGAATTTTTTCCCTTGGCAGAGGAAGCTTTGAAGATCTGGTCAGAGAAAAGCGAAGGCCATTACAAGCCTCCACTCTTAATTGTCATAGGTGATGAAAGCTGTGATCCTACGGCACTAAAAAGTGCCATGAGAAGAGGTGCCATTGAATATGAGACATTCTTGGAAACTGGTGACCCTGAGTTTGCTTGGAAACAACCAGAGGATGAGTGGCAGAGCATTGCTCTGGGTTATACTTCTGGCACAACAGCCAGCCCTAAGGGGGTGGTTTTGCATCACCGTGGGGCTTATCTGATGGCTTTGAGTGGTCCTCTTATATGGGGGATGACTGAAGGAGCTGTATATTTGTGGACTCTACCCATGTTCCATTGCAATGGTTGGTGTTTCGCTTGGTCACTTGCAGCTCTTTGTGGGACAAACATATGCCTTCGACAGGTAAATTTCTTATATATGTAGTTACAAAAGCTGTACATTTAGTTCAGCATATTAACTAGTTTTGTTATTCTCCCGTGAATTTTTCAGTGTTAAAGCTTATATTGCATTCTATGTAGTCATTACCGCATCTTTAGAATATAGAAGGCCATCATATGCATGAGACTGTTGAATCCTCGTGCACTGAATGGCACAGTACGAACTTGTTGGCCCCAAGTACCATAGTGACCCTGATTCCCCAAGTAAATATTAAGACCCCAATACAACATGCTCTGTGGAGCTCGTATGTACTTTCTGCAGTTTGGCAACAAGCTGCAGTTAAAGTAGTGTCAACTTTTACATGCGCCGTTGATCTACAATGTTCAGCCAACATTTTATGTTTGGTTGCACCCCTCTTAGGCTTCAAACTGAGCCTCACATTTTCTTTCTCAAATTCTAAAATTTCTCTTTAAGTTGATGTTGGATTTATTTGGAGGTTAATTATTTTAGTATACAGTTCAGATATTTGTTATCTTTTCATTTAGTTTTCCCTGGTTGATTCGCTTAGATGTCCATGCCCACACTGCCCTTTGTTGATTTTCATAGGTTACAGCAAAGGCAGTCTATTCAGCGATAGCTGAGCATGGCGTGACTCACTTTTGTGCTGCACCCGTGGTACTCAACACTTTGGTCAATGCTTCCCCGGAGGAGATTATCCTTCCTCTCCCTCATGTTGTACAGGTGATGACAGCTGGTGCTGCTCCTCCACCTTCTATTCTCTTTGCAATGTCCCAAAAGGGCTTCCGAGTCACGCACACTTATGGCCTGTCAGAAACTTATGGCCCCGCCACAGTATGTGCCTGGAAGCCTGAGTGGGACTCACTCCCCCCTGTAAAACAAGCGCGACTTAATGCACGCCAAGGTGTTCGGTACATTGGCTTGGAGGGGGTAGATGTTTTCAACCCTGAGACTATGCAACCTGTTCCCGCAGATGGAGCTACCATGGGAGAGATAATGATGCGGGGCAATCTTGTAATGAAGGGGTATTTAAAGAACCCAAAGGTGAATGAGGAAGTTTTTGCCAATGGGTGGTTTCATTCTGGGGATCTTGCAGTGAAGCATCCAGATGGCTATATCGAAATCAAAGACAGATCAAAGGATATTATCATCTCTGGTGGTGAGAACATCAGTAGTGTGGAGGTCGAGAACACTTTATATCAACACCCAGCCATATTCGAGGTATCAGTGGTTGCAAGGCCACATGAGAAGTGGGGTGAAACTCCTTGTGCTTTTGTGACATTGAAGCCGGGTGTCGACAATTCTGATGAGAAGCATCTGGCAGAAGATATAATGAAGTTCTGCCGGTCCAAGCTGCCTGCATATTTTGTTCCGAGATCCGTGGTATTTGGACCGTTGCCAAAGACCGCTACCGGGAAGATACAGAAGCATTTGCTGAGGGCCAAGGCCAAAGAGCTGGGATCTGTCTCTTTGAGTAAGTTATAACTGCATCGTATTCGCCATTGTATACAAGGCTAATAACAGCTTGAGTCATATGCAATGCCAAGCTAGGTTATCTTGCTCTTCTGTCATTTTTCTTTTGGTAAAAAGCGGGTGTAAGATTAAGTGACGAGAAGAGCGCAGGTCGAACATTCATTCGCCTTCTCGGGATTTAATGTGTGACCTAAGTTCTCTTATATAGATTACAGAACTATGAAAAATATATTGAGATTCTCTCAAAGCTTTACTCAGGGTGTTTGATTTGTTGTTGCCGTAACTGAGGTAATCACCTATATTGACCTAGTCTTAGGTTAATACCATTTTTCAAATGTAAACAGGAGGATATATGTGACGATTTGGTAAATTATCCAGTTTAGTATTGGTAACTTTATCCTCTTTGTCGGGGGATATGATAGACAAAAAGGTTAACCCAAAGCATTTCAGACGTGCCGGTCTCAGAACTAAATGATGTGATAATTGTTAGGTCAATTCCTTTTAAGGTCCATTATTAGGTTTGATCCCAGCCATTGAGACATACTAATGACAATTGCTTATTAAAGCAACCAAGTTAGCTATATCACTGTGTTTTCAAGATTCAAGTTCGAATCTAACTTCTTCTCCGCTGCCCTTTAGCAAATAAATAAAAAAACATAATTGCTTAAATATATAAAAAGAAAATTAAAGAAATCTAGAGGTAAGGGTACAAGCCCTAGTAAAGTGTGTATAATGTGAAGACTTGCATGAAACGAAGACGCTAAGCTGTTCAAGACTACTACCATATAGAAAACTTTAAACATGTTACATCGTATTATGGTCCGATGTCACGTTAATATCTCGAGGATGTAACTAAGTCCATCTATTTGGGGGTCCCGCTCCAAATCTATTTATTCACCTCTGCATCAATTGAGAAATTATAAGGGTTTTTGGTCACTTGGAAGTATGTGACTTTCAATTGTTAAATCTCTCTAAAGTTATACAATTGGAACAAAACCAATTTTATAACTTTAAGGATGTTCCGCGATTATTACTTAGGTGTAGATAAAAGATATTATTTATTGACATATTTATCCTTAATCAATGTTGGATTTTTTAAATAGGATTTCTTGGGCGGTAAATATTTTATTTCTTCATATTTTGGTACTTATAAACAATTATAACTATGTGTAGGCGTATTTTCTTATGAAACGTATTATGAAGTTTATTCCAATGCATAACTGGTCCCAAGTTGGAATAGAAATTTTTTATGACTTTAAGGAGGTTGTTCAATTATAGAGTTTTACTTTAAAGATGTTTTACTCTATATGGAATCGTATCTCATTAACAACTAGGAATCATTCACTTGCACAACTAGTGGTGGGCACTTGGGACTGAAAATGAAACATAGACCAAACCAGAACGCATCGAACGGTTCGGTTTTTGTGGCAAACTGAAATTTGAAAAAAGGTTTGGTTTGGGTTTATAATATATGGAATCGAACCACATATATACATATATATAATTAATTAATTTAATTAGCAAATTAGATGTTGTGATGTAATTGGTTATTTGGAGGAGTACATAGGTGGATTTGGATTTAGATACTTGAATTTTAGCATAGGTTATTGGTTTGCGGGATTTGTTTTTCCCTTTTGATTTTGAAGAAAATTCAAAAGGGATTTCCTTGAATTTTGGCATGGTGGTTATCAATTTTGGTTTTGCTTACTGGAGGTTGTTTTTCTCTCCAATTTGGAAGCCAAAACAAACTTGAAAAACTACCCCAAACCGAAACAGGCCTATAAAATAAACCAAACTTTTTAACAGGACTCTAAGTTTGGCCAAAACCATTTGAAACTGAGCCAAAACCGAATGGTTCGGTTTCACTGCTGTTCCCATTGTTAAACCAAACTGTACCGAACCACAATAAATTTCGATTTCGGTTTTAGTTTTATCCCATAACCAACAGCACCAAACCGTTCTCACCACTAATCACAACTCAAACATATGTTTTAATTTGACCAAAATCAATTCATGTTCCATGACACGAGTACATCTTTTTAGAATAGGAATGTTTTATTGTATATCGATTGTATTAGAATTCCTACCCTTTATGGGATTCCTAGATTAGGGTTGTACAAGTATATATATTTATAAATATTGAAGTATTCATAAATTCTAAGTTGGTATCAGAGTAAGCTATTATCTCGACACTTCCTAGGCCCTAGTTATTGGGCTCGAATAAGCTTCCTTAAGTTCGGCTTTCAAAAATTTGCACTAGCTCCAACTTAAGGGTATTGATTGAATGATTAGGCTCAAATATTAGTGTTGGCTCCAATGATTGAATACTGACTAGGCCTTCGAAAAGATTGGTGTTGGCTCTAGTGACTGAATATCGACCGATCAGGCTTTCTATTTGATTGGTGCTAGCTTCGGTATAATGACTTGACCAGTTTTTGACATGAGAATTGGTTTTTCCTTGTGACCCTGTGTGGGGCCACTCGTGAAGGAGCGTGTTGGATAATAGGATCTCATATCAGACATATTACAAAAACATACACAATTAACATATAGGAAATTCCACTCCTAATACCACCGAGGTCTTTTATAATAAAACCCACACCTAGTGAAGGGTCAAGTGAGGATAAAATTGATGGTGTTGATAGTGAACCGTGCATGGACCTGAAAAGTTTATCACATCTTCAGTTTGATATTTCTTATTAATAATATAACGTCATGATGTAACTGTGGTAGTCTTTCGCCAATTTTGTAGCCAATAGTCCAAGTTTTTCTGTGATATGCTCAGAATAATGTGGGAATGAGCTACAGGCATTCATTTCTGAATGATGGGAGAAATCCCTTTCACTACAACTTACAAAAGTTGTAACTTACAAAGGCAAACCAACTTCCAACAACTAAGGCTTTTGATCTTGCGGCGCATGACGGTTTACAGGTAGACGTGCATTTATGAAAGTTTGTAAAAATTTGACAATGACTAAACCGTTAAGAGTTCTCCAAACCACTAAGCAACCAAAAAAAGATGAGCCGGAGAGGAGAAGCATTTCAGATTCATTCATATGAGGCTCGTTGTAAAAGCTATCTTTTTGCACTGATTGATAGGTTCTCAAGGATAGGAATGTAATGGTCAATCACTATCCGCACCCATGCTCCTGTTTTTGTAGTTTAAATCAGCTCAATTTGTTATCCATGCATCCACAAAAGATGATGGTTTCCTCCATGCATGGTGACAATGGAAGTGTGTCACGTGGTTGGGCGTGTGGGACAAGCTAATAAGACGTTCTCATGCTGACACAAGTGGGAACATATTAATAAAAAAGCACAGAGAATTTGTATGTATTTATGGAGAAAACAACTTACATAACATAAGTATATTGTCACTGTGATGTCTTGTGTCAATAATACAACGTCATGTGAAAAGAAACTTATCTAATTATGATATTATTTCTAAAAAAACATTACATTAACAGTGTATTCGCGCCATAAAAGTCCAACGTTTGTGAGAGGATGTGGTGTCAAAGAAGCACCCATTTGCCCTACTGAAGTATTATAATTTCTTTTTGTTAGGGGGTCTCTGTTAGGCAAAAACCCAAAGATAGGGAGGGCTAAGGCGGCCCCCATACGCATCCTTCGTTATCATACGCATCCTTCGTTATCAAGTTAGGTCTTTTTATAGGGCCTCTTATTCTGGTCAGATCTCCAACGGATGATTATTCTTTCTCAAATTTTCGTTTATGGTCGCATTCCTTATTGGCTACTCCAATGGCCAAAGCGAACCAGCTAATCATACATAATGCATGGAAATCAATCATACGATTTTCCAGCCAATAATAGATAAGGAAAACAAAGAGTGTTAGAGTTAGCAAGATTAAATAAGGAAGAAGATAAGCCTAGCTACCCATATAGTCCACCCAAGCTGCTATAAATAACCAGATTCTTTAAGGAGCGAATGAAAAACTTTAACAAACGCCTTCTAAACTTAGTACCCTTTTGAACTTTTAATTTGTTTTTGAACCCTTAATTTTTAAAAACGTGTCAATGTATTTGACTTTTAACCAAATTTATCATTCGTGTATATAATTTCGTATATTGAAATATGAAAAACTAACAAAAAATGTGATGAAGTTGATAGTAAAAACAAATTATCTAGGAATCCTGAATACCGTTTGATTGTTTGAGTGGACGAATAGCAAGTAGAGCATAGCTAGTGAGAGGGGTTATTTTTCTTCCCAAGAGATGAACCATAAAAAATGGTTAGTGTAGAAAAGGTTTGTTTGTTGAACCACTTCGCAAGTCACTAGCCAGCCAATTGGCTCTAAAGTCTAAACTGCGTCATTTCACGTGGTGTATAAGATGATGAGATCCCCTAAACCCAAAAAAATCAAATACATGGTACTGATGAAATGTAAAACCAGAAAAGCATGGTGACATCAAATTCATAACTGGTTTCTGTTGAAACATTAGGGGTCCCACAGAATATAGACATTGAGTTTATCTGAGAAAATTGTAATATTCGTTTCTTCTTTTTCAAAGTTTATTTTGTTACTTTCTTCACTGGACCTTTTTTTTTCCTTGGTTAGGTAAAGAGTTGAGTTAATTGGGATTATACATTATCATGTACTAGAAAGTTGTATATACTTGCATAAATATTTTTTTTTATTTGAATCATTGACTTTTCTTAATTTCTTACTAGTATATGGGTACACACAAAGTGTGTGAGAAATTTTTTTTTTTGTTTTTGAAATAGAAGGAGAGACGAAGAGAGTGATAGAGAATGTGGGAGTGTGAAGTTTTTTATTTCTTATTCATGTTTTGTTTTAATTAGAGGGTTAAATTGGTCATTTCATAGGATTTTGGTTGACAATGAATGTTTTATAAATTAGTAGAGATACGTATGCACGATGCTTATATCCAATTAATTTGTTGTATATATTTGTTCTTATCGGAAGAAAGATTTTATGGACATTGATGGTTTGGTCTTGATAGGGAAAGGAAGTGGTTTTCGTATTCAGTCTTTGTTTACACTCCAAAATAATTAGTGGTATAAATATGTGATAAATATAGGATTATTTTTTACACTCCTCTCATTTCTAGGTTTACGTACTCTAAATACTGTTGTACTTTAGAGTGATGCTAGGAAGACTAAATTTGTAAATTAAATGACATAAAAGTTAATGATTGAATTATTACTTGAATGTTGATAAACGTGTTTATTTCCTATTGATGATACATCATTTAGTTTGCAAATTTAATCTCCCTAGCATTACTCTGTACTTTATTCTCATTTATTTCTAATTTAATCTGCATTTACTACTATGTGAGAAATACAAAAATATATAATTCTCATATTTCAATCTTTAAACCAATTCGTGGAGAAGATTTTCAGCGTACTTATAATACAAGTGGTTGGGAATTTTTTATTTTTTTTCAATTTCCTTCTTGTCCATTTTATGTATCGGCCCTGAATAATATAATTATATAGTTCTCCACGCCACAGTATATTTTCAGCTTATATGTCACGTATCAAATCCTAATTAGTAATTAAGCACTACTATTATCTATCTATATAAATATCGGATATGGTTAACAAAGCATGCAACGAACAAAAAATTGCTACTGCTTGTCTACACAGAACTGTAAATGCGTTTTGAATTCTACATACATGCATGAACATTTAGACACTTTGAACGCATCTGTGTCTTCAGTGTAGCATAAACAGGCAAATATTTAAAGAAAGAAGTAGTTTGGACCGGTTAATAATCTACAGTACATATTTTGTATCCATATTCATGTAGATCGATCGAGTATAATAAAACCCTCTTTGTCAACCAATAGCATGAAAAGACAAATAGTCTTTTATCACACACAAAAAAGGGTAATAATGTAATTTCAGAGGGTCAAATTTTATTATTTTTTATTGAAGCCTAACCTACAGGTGATGTTAAAATACCTCCAATATTATAAAAAAAAAAAAAACCTCCCACTCCCCCCACATTCTCTCTCTCCCTTTCTCCTTCTCATTTTCTAAAAAAATGTGTTTATACACACAAAGTGTATAGGCAAATGCTAGTATAAGGTAAAAGGAGTGAAGTTTATATAATTCAAAATTGTCGTTTTCCCATTGTGAATTCAAAAGAAAAAACAACAAAACCACCCACATAGTGTGATTGTGGGCGGTTAGTAATTAAGTTTATTATTTTCTAAAATATATTTTCATAAAAAATAATAATAACTAAAGTTAAAAAAAAAAACAAAAAAAAAACACAAAAAATAATATATATCACATAATAATTAAAAAGAAAAAAAAGAAAAAAAAAGAGCACACGTCCGAGTGTAGCAAGAAGCTAGTACGTATAATATAATGTTGATGTTGGGTTAAGTTCGAAGCATATTAAGCCATTGACTGTACAAACTCACAAGAACAAAATAAAGGAAAGAAGACAAATGGTTTTGTTTCATCGATCGCTGGTAGAGACTTGAAATCGTAGTAGCTAGTCACGAGATTGACTTCCTTTTAGGTCTCGTGTAGTAAGTAGTCTGCACAAGCAAAAGTCACGAGAGCAAATAAAAACTTCTGCTCCCTCCAATTCCTTTTTGTGAATCATTATAACTTGGAAGGACTAAACACTGCATTGTTAGGGCAGAAAAGCTTCCAAGGAGCAAATTCTTTGTCCTTTACAACCATTTCTCCTAATTATTTAACCCAAAAACAAAACTATGAAAAATCACACTGGTATGTATACATATATATTTTTCATATTTGTTTCTGTTGTAAAATTATATAGAGTCAAGTAACTGAACCAGATTATCAAGACCACGAGTCCTTTCATTTGGCTACAGAATCTGAAATTTATTCAATTCTGTTGAATATTGCATAAATAAAGTAGATTCTCTCGTCCGTGATCCCAACATTTCTTAAATATTATTATTTTATGTCTCATTTTCCCCGTTTTGCTTCATGGTTATGGCTCATATACTTTTCTACTGCTTATACCTCCTTACCCTAAGTGACCATCCAGTGCCGACTGCGTGTTGTACTGACAGACTCCTGCCTCCACTCTCTCTCTCTCTCTCTCTCTCTCTCTCTCTCTCTCTCTCTCTCTCTCTCTCTTCTTTTTTTGGTCGATCACTATCTTTCTCTCTCTCCTTTTTTTTCTGTTTTGGTTAGCTTCAAAGTTCATAATCTGATCGTCTACGTGTAAATTCAATCATGAAAAACCTCTCCTCTCCCTAAACCATCCTCCAAACGCAACCTTCTTAAAATTCTCTCTATAAATACACACATAGCAAACCTTTCACTCACAAGAAACACAATACCCAAAATATCACAAGGAAAAAAAAGGGAAAAGTATACTCAATATTCCATTTTTTAAAGATATGGCATACAATATTGCCAAACTTCTCTCACTTTTTTCTCTTCTGTTCTTATTTTCTTCCCTCTGCAACATTGCAGTTGTGCATGCTCGTCTGCCCTTCGCCTGCGACCCTCGAAACCCGATAACCAGAACGTTGAAGTTCTGCAGGGTGACGATGTCAATCCACGTTAGGGTTCAGGACTTGATCGGACGGCTGACATTGCAAGAGAAGATCAGGCTGTTGGTGAACAATGCCATTGACGTGCCTAGGCTTGGAATTCAGGGCTACGAGTGGTGGTCTGAGGCACTTCATGGTGTGTCCAATGTGGGACCTGGAACCAAGTTTGGTGGGGCTTTTCTTGGGGCCACTAGCTTCCCTCAAGTCATCACCACCGCTGCTTCCTTCAACGAGTCGCTCTGGGAGGAAATCGGACGGGTGAGGATTCTTTCTTTTTCTTTTGTTTACTTTTCTCTGCGGTATAAAACTTTAGAACAGAAAATACAAGGCAAAGGTTTTTTTTTTTTTTTTTTTTTTTTAATGTATTAACCATCACTTTGGACCCATAGCCTATAGGCTATAACTCTTTTATCTCCGATCATGTGATCAAAATTGTCATATCTGTTATACCCTAATACTAAATTATCAGTGTAGACTAGTACCCATGTAAAGCATATATACCTGACATATTATGCTATTATACATTATTTAATAAGATAAGCGATTTGCTACCATCCGATTTGATTAATTGTCTGACAAATATAGTACGACAAACTTTCGGTGAGAGAAAGGTTTTGTGATTTATATTAAATAATTGGAAAAATTAGAATCCTTTGCATTTTTCTAATACTCTTTAGATTAAACATTGGTTCTATTTTGAAATTTGATTAGGACGCCTAAACAATAGCTATGTCAGCATTTTTATATTTATTTAGATTACATGTAATTATTGTGTTTTTTTAAAATTTAAAATGTTAATTATTAAATTCCATATATATGTATATATATCCTTTTAAGTTGATATATTTTTGTACGTGGCCTTTTTTTTAGGAAGCTAGTTTCTTCTCCCACGTGTGAACCATATGGTTTCTTCTCCCACGTTAGAATTCTGTGATCCTCATTTTTGAATTTTCAATGGACTTATCCATTTCAATTAGTGGTTGTTTTCACTATTTTATATTGATATCATGTGAGATAATTAGACGTATTCTTTATTTTCGGAGGCTTGAGGCTAGTACGTCCAGATAATATATTTAAATGTATCGAATACGTAACAAGAAGATATATAAAGTAACGTACCAAATATGTTTTTTTAAAATAAATATAAACATACCAAAATAATATATAAATGTACCAAATACATACAAAAAAGAAATATGAACGCACCAAATACGTACTAAGAAGATATATAAAGTAATGTACCAAATAGAAATATATGTTTAATCAAGAGGAAATATATGTACCAAATATGTTTTTTTTTTAAATAAATATAAACGTACCAAATACATACAAAAAAGAAAACAAACATACCAAATATGTACCAAGAAGATATATTAAGTAACGTATCAAATATGTACCAAGAAGAAATCTACATTTCATGTGTAATTTGAAAGACTTTTTATTAAAATTGAATACTACAATATTTATCTACAAGATTTTAGGAGTTTTGAGATATTATCTAAGAAAATTAAAAGGTATATTAAACATAATGGCAAGTCGCATTCATGCGTATTTTGAAAGACTTTTTATTGGAATTAAATTCTATAATATTTATCTACAAGATTTGAGGAGTTTTGATGTATTATCTAGGAATTAGAAGGTATATTTATATAAGGGCAAGTTGGGTAATTTAAGTTATAAAAAAGTCTACTTCTAATCCATGTGGCACCTAAATTGTAGGAAAATGTTTAATCAAAACTCTAAAAAGCATAAATGTTCAATCTCAAAATTTTAAAACCTAGGCATCTATATCAAAAACCCCCTAAATAATTTAACATTTTAAGGAAATAGAGGTGAAATTTGCATGGATACATGTAACATAGTGGTACATGGCACGTGCATTGGAAATTCGATGAACTACCTAAATTCAACATCCCTTCATGAATTGGACAATATTGGCGGCCAAGGATATTGACTAGCAAAGCCAGATTAAGCCTTAAAAACCATGATTCCATGAAACAAACAACACAAACGATATTTTCAGTAGCTAATTATTGTGGTTGTTGCTCTTGTTTATTTTTCTTTTCAAGACATGATTGAAATTGTTTACTAAATATGCACGCAGACGTATATAATTGAACTATATAACATGCCCAATAAAACATGCTTCAATTTAAGTATTAGTTTATAATAATCTCACAGATAATTCTTAGTTACGAGTCTCATTAGTCATGTTATGACAAATTTCATTAGTAGCCAACACAAAATCAAAATGGCATCGATTATGCAAATCCGAGTTTAGTTAATTAAGTTGATTAAAGTAACGTGATCTTCCATCTACACCTAAATTTAAATCTCTCTATCTATGATTACATAAATTTAGTCTAAATAAACACCACCCCCCCCCCCCCCCCCGCCCCGCCCAACAATCTTAGATTCTTAGCTTCTAAAATTGTTATCATGGATTATATGGTATATACATACACCCCTTATTACATGTACGAAATATTGGACCATTTTCTTCTTGTGGCAAAACCGGAAAATAAATTAATAAAGTTCCTTTGTCGATCAATATTTCCCTAATTGAAAACCTACTCATTTTCTTTTATTTAAAAAAAATTGAAGGGAAATTAAATTATGCAGTCATATAATTTTTTGTAATTGAATAGGTTGTGTCTGACGAAGCAAGAGCAATGTACAATGGGGGCGCGGCTGGACTGACATTTTGGAGCCCAAATGTGAATATATTTCGTGACCCGAGATGGGGCAGAGGGCAAGAGACTCCTGGGGAAGACCCTGTCTTGGCTGCCAAGTATGGTGCTAGGTATGTCAAGGGCCTCCAAGGTGACGGTGCTGGCAATCGCCTTAAGGTTGCTGCATGTTGCAAACATTACACCGCCTATGATCTTGATAATTGGAACGGCGTTGATCGCTTCCACTTCAATGCTAGGGTAACAAAATCTTAACCTAGTTAGTCATTTCATATTTAAGCATATTCACATGTATGACATGTTATGTTGTCATTGCACCAACCTAGACGTAATCAATATTTCAAATTGACAGTCTGACCTCATAATTAACATATTAGACTGTTAGACGAAACAACGTTTTCGTATATATATGTAGAGTGTGTATAAAATGTTTTGTGTGACATGTGCAGGTTAGCAAGCAAGACTTGGAAGACACATATGATGTGCCCTTCAGAGCCTGTGTGGTAGATGGGAAGGTTGCTAGTGTTATGTGCTCCTACAACCAGGTCAATGGAAAGCCTACTTGTGCTGACCCTAGTCTTCTCAAGGGCACAATTCGCAGCCAATGGAGACTCAATGGGTGAGTCCCATTGATTTGAACTAATGCTATATAATTCCCTTAATTTGTATTTATAGCCTTTAATATCTGATTAAGCTTTTGGTGTACGTGTCCAAATAGGTATATTGTCTCGGATTGTGACTCAGTTGGTGTTTATTATGACGACCAACATTACACTAAGACACCAGAAGAAGCAGCAGCAGACGCAATTAAAGCAGGTGATTAGCGGTTTAACCGTGCGCGTCTGATGTGCATGAAAGATAAAGTTACGAGAATCTAAACCCAAATTTGTAAACTGCAGGTTTGGATTTGGATTGTGGGCCTTTCCTCGCCATCCACACGGAGGCGGCCGTGAAGACAGGCCTGGTAAACGAGATCGACATTAACTATGCATTGGCTAATACGATCACGGTCCAGATGAGATTGGGCATGTTCGATGGCGAACCGTCAACTCAGAGATATGGAAACCTAGGCCCAGCAGATGTGTGCAAAATGTCCAGCAATGAGCTAGCCCTTGAAGCTGCCAGGCAAGGCATTGTTCTGCTTGAAAACCGTGGGAATTCGTTGCCTCTCTCAACCACGCGCCACCGTACCGTGGCGGTAATCGGGCCCAATTCTGATGTTACCGAAACAATGATTGGAAATTATGCTGGTAAGTTTACTAAAAATGTAAACCTGTACATATATATATATATATATATATATATATATACACATACACACACACATTTTGTTACTCTAGTCCAATTTCTTAGCAAAGCTTTAAAATTTGATCCATTGGATATTTTTGTAATTGTATGTAGGAGTTGCATGTGGTTACACTACGCCACTACAAGGAATTGCAAGGTACACAAGGACCATACACCAAGCTGGGTGCTTAAATGTTCATTGCAATGGAAACCAACTAATTGGTGCTGCTGAGGCTGCAGCAAGACATGTTGATGCAACAATCTTAGTAATAGGCCTTGACCAATCAATCGAAGCAGAGTTCAGAGATCGGACCAACCTCCTCTTGCCTGGACACCAACAGGAGCTGGTGTCCAGGGTGGCTAGGGCCTCCAGAGGACCAACCATATTGGTCATAATGTCTGGTAGCCCTATTGATGTTACGTTCGCAAAGAATGACCCGCGCATTGGAGCCATTATTTGGGTTGGGTATCCTGGTCAGGCTGGAGGAACCGCCATTGCCGATGTTTTGTTTGGCACTACTAACCCAAGTAATACTCAAACAAATGAGAAACTTATATTTATGACCGTCATGTTGCCACGTGATATTGATTAATTATATATGTTTTGTTCTTATAGGTGGAAAGCTCCCTATGACATGGTACCCTCAAAACTATGTGGCCAAATTGCCAATGACAGACATGGCCATGAGGGCTAACCCAGCAAGAGGCTACCCTGGCAGGACCTATAGATTCTACAAGGGCCCAGTTGTCTTCCCATTTGGGTTGGGCCTAAGCTACACCAGATTCTCCCACACACTAGCACAGGGACCCACACTGGTCTCGGTACCACTCACCAGCCTCATTGCCACAAAAAACACAACCATGCTGAACAATAACGGCGTTCGAGTTAGCCACACAAACTGTGACTCACTCTCACTCGACATCCACGTCGACGTCAAAAACACTGGAACCATGGACGGGACCCACACTCTTTTGGTGTTCGCGACCCCACCGGCAGAAAAATGGGCCCCCAACAAGCAACTGGTGGGCTTTCACAAGGTCCATATCGTGGCTGGTTCGGAGAGACGGGTTAGGGTTGGCGTCCACGTGTGCAAGCACCTGAGCGTTGTTGACAAATTTGGGATTCGGAGAATCCCGTTGGGCGAACACAAACTGGAAATTGGTGACCTGAAGCATCATGTTTCTGTTGAAGCAAATTTAGGAGAGATTAAGTTCTAATTACTAATTAGGAGCTATCAAAAAATTGGTAGTCACACCCAAAATGTTACGGGATTAGCATTTAATTATTAATTAGTTACTTCTAGTCTTCCTTTTCGAAGTCACAGAATAGGAAAGAAAAAGGAAAATTCTACTGTACAAGTAAAGGAAAGACGATCCAAAAGACAGAATATTGATTAATGAGCCGTAAGGTTTTAATAAAATAGTAATTTTGAATCTCATGTGTTGCTATACTACACAATCAAAATGTTATAATTTGCAACTCGAAGAGTACAAACTTTGAATCAAGCATACTTTTAATCATCATCTTATCCATTCTTATCAGTAGGCTAACCTGTAACGTATTTGTCCGAATGCATTCAAAATATTGTTAACAGTGGCTAAAGCGGAAGAGACTTCTTCAAGAAGGAAAATAAATGCTTGATAGATGCAAACAATGCAAGGTTGGTTTGTAGTTATAATCAAAAGTAGGTACACATTATCCTGTTTTTTTTTTTCCTTCCTTATAATAAATTGAAGTTGTTGGGTTAATTATCTTTTCTTTTTCTAATGGATTTTCCTGCCAAAAGAAGAGAATCCGTGAAAGAAACAAGCTGAAATTCATGAGGTGAAAACAAATTTGATTTTCATCTCAGCTGCAATGTTCTACCCGACAAACTCATCCAGCTCACCTTCAATATTATGGTGAATTCTCAGATCAATCACACAACGACTATACTTGCCTTTTACGAGACTATGACAACACATGTTCAGTTTTTTGGAGTTATATTAAGAAAGACTGGAATAAAACAATAATACGAAAAGAGTTAAAAATTAGACTATGTATCAATATGAAAAAACTGACTACAAATGAACATAATTTTAATAAACTGAAACGGAAGAATGTCATGATGTCTACAACCAAAGAGACTACTGTGATTAACTTACTTTTAAATTGAATAACAAAACATCATATTTATGAAGAACTAACCCTAACCATAACAGGCAATGAATACCAAATCCTAAACCCACAAAAAGCCAAATTAATAAATAAATAAAAACCTAAAGAAATACTAATATTTTCCAACAAAAACAAAAGGTCACACACAACTTACCAAGCAAGACCCATCAAAGAAAATTGAATCATTGCGAGGCCTAAATTAGATCCAAAGTTGGATAGAAACTACTCATGACTTAAGCCTCAAATGCTTGGAGGATCCAAAGTCTGAGGTATCCTACATTCTGAAAAATAAGCCTAATTCCTAATGAGACCTGAAAATACAAAGGGCATTTGAGTCCACCTCTGACAATAGTCAATGACACACCTTCTCTTAACCATTGGTAATATTGGTTTTGTTAGTAGTTTGATTTGTTTTATTTTCTCTTGCTTTCTATCATTTGTTTCACTAATTTTGACCACACAAAACTATCATTTGTTTCACTCAGAACCTTGCACACATGGTGGAGCCACATTAAGGCCTGGCCTGACCTCCTCAACATGCTATGATGTATCTACATCTGTTTCACTAATTTTGAGGGGTCCTTTGATAACTATACATTTATATATAGATATATTTTTGTTGTGAAAATAATAATTTTGTTTTTAAATTTGATTTTTGTATTAGAGATAGAGAAAATACATGAGAGATATGAGGGATATAGAAGAGTGTATCCTAATTAATCCCTAAGCGTTTGAAAATTAAGAAAAGACACGTAAACCTCCTTAGGCGTCTGCCTAACCCGCCTAGGTTGCCACTCACACTTAGACAGAAAATCGATAGCTTTCGTTTGGATTTTATTTTTGTTCAATAAATTGTAAGAGACTTGCTGATTACTTGTATGAACACTCATTACATACTTGTTCCCCATATTTCAATATGTTACTTTGATTTATATGTCATTTTATATTGTAATTTATGTATTTCAATATAATATGGATTTTTTTAAGCATAAATAGACACTTATTTATACCATATATAATAAATTTACTTATTTTTGCCTAGGCTCTAGCCGACCGTCCGACTAGCACTTAGCATCTTTTAGACATTCACACACATAATGATAACTAAAACGAAAAACTATTTTAAGTTGTATTAAATAAATGAACGGTTCATGATGAATATGTTAATTGGTACTTATATTGTCGATTTTGTTTCATACATTTGCATGACTAAGTGATCTCCAATTTAAATTAAGGAATTGAGCGGTTTGATTATATAATTTGTACACTCACAAAGAGTAAAATATGTGGCTTTCTTCCAACGGGAATGCAAGTATTATTCATTATTTATTGGTTTTCTTTCTATATTTCCATTTAAAAAGACAAAACCATACAAAACTCTCCCATGTTTTTCTCCCGCCAGTCGCTACTCCCTTTCTTATTTATTCCCTGCAACAATGGCATGTCAAAATCCACATAAGAAAACAAACAACAAAAACTGCAGCGGTTGTCGGTAAGTAAAGTAGATAAATGGCCCCTGTGAACATGTACTCTTTGTCTTAGAAATGAGACTGGACCAATAACCAATGGTGAGAATTTGCTGAGTGTCCTAAAAGCCCTCCTAACCCAATAGCATTTGAGAATTTGCTCACATTCCATGAACCTCAGCCTCAACTACGCTATCTTATACGCTTTATTACGAAGATTTTATCTACTTACCATATCAAATATTTATCTTGGATTTCCATCCACTATGTACTGTTACATTACGATAGTCGTCTGATAACACATGATAAGAATTACCCAACAACATGTAATAAAAAAGAGAAAGAGAGAAGAGATATGCAATTATTTGTTTTGGTCAAACAAAGATATGATTATAGCTAAGTTTATCTTGTTAGTTTAGAGAGATTTTTCAGTGTGCTAGTATTACAGTTGACATACCAAGCGTCATTATTCAAATGATTGAAATTTTGTTTTTCAAGTATTCGACAACTAGTATAATGATATTTAGTGTACTAAACTGTATTCTCGATACATGGAAAAATATCTCGTTAATTTGGACTTTCTACATTGTATATCATAAGTATGCTTTCTCCAATCAAAATTAAATACTAAAATACAACACATATACATAAATACAGTTATATTCTTATCTTACCCTCTCACTCAACCTTCATTCCTCATCTCTCTCTCTCTCTCTCTCTCTCTCTCTCTCTCTCTCTCTCTCTCTCTCCTTTATTTCCTTTTGCAACTTGTCCTCTCAACATTTCTGTTGCATCTCTCACTTTGCTCTTCCACAAGGTAATGCCAAGATCCCGTTTCTCTCTTTTAGTTTCTTTCCTCTTTTTGGTCCTTGTGTGTGTGTGTGTGTGTGTGTAATTATATATATACAGATTACTAACCTACTCCTACCCCATTTCAACACTTCTGCTACTATTTGCAGCTGCATTGTTCTTGTTAGCCATCTCTCTCTCTCTCTCTCTCATGTCTTAATTCTCAATTTTTATGTCAAATTTCTGCTCCCCTTTTCTTTTCATCGGTGATTAGTTCTTAATTTTGTCCCCAAGATTGATTAGAATCAATGATCTTGCAGGAGAGCTGAGATGGAGGATTGCAACAGAGGCCAAGACTATTTCGCTGCCCAAGACCATGAGGTAAGATCTGCTCCTAATCTCTCTCTCTTATTCGTAATTCCAACTTATTATTTGTTAAATTATTGAGTTTAGACTAATTAAGCCCCAAAAACTAATAAAATTTGAAATTCAGAGAGGATGTGATTAGTTAACCACCGTAGAGGCGTAGACTATTTTCATGGTGTCGGTTCAAATGTCTAATTAAGAAATTTGATGGCCGTATCTGCAATCCTTACCGCATGAGTCACGGTCATACGCTCCGCATCCTCTTTATTTCAATTAAAGTTGGTGGCATTTTATTTATTTTTTATTTTTTATTTTTTTGGCCTTTGGTGGCAGTTTTTTAATTCATTAATTTACTAGCCATTTCACACATGCGTTATCAGTGTTTAAAATATCGATATTGGTGCAAATATTGATATACAAATTTGTACAAATATCAATGGATATATTAAAAATTGATATCAGTTGTCTTCGACGAAAATGATGAAAATTAAAAATGAAACTTTAGGAATTGTTAAACATTGGTTTATACTAAATATAAGAATTTCACTGCTATTTAACCGATATGTCAAAAATATCAAATATGGGATGAAGTTTAAATTTCACACCCCTTTTCATATATTTTGTTGATTTTTTTGATATTTCCACGAAAATATTGACCGTTATCGAAGAAATTTTAAGCATTCTGCTTTACATATAGTTTCTTCTTTTCATTGAACATATATATATATATATTTTTTTTTAAATATTCGATATTATCTATACTAAGAGGAGAAGAGTGAGCTAAGCCTCACATTGAGTCAGCAACAATATAATTCAAATTTATCTTTGGGGAAAATCAAACCTAAGGCCTCTCACTTACAAGTGAAGAAGAATATAACTAGACCGTAGAACTAAGTGGTTGTTGAGGTTTTAAACATGAGTAAGAAGATCTCTACATCTTAGCCATTCATCGTGTATCGTGCGGTTAGAAATCATTAGATTTTTTATTTAAAATTAAATACAAATAATATTTGAAAAAAATTAACTGTATAATATACGATACACGGTTAAGATGTAGGAATTTCTAAGATTCCCACAAAGTGAATTCGGATGGTGAAAAATTGAAATGGGACCGACATTTAGGATATTATCAAGTAACGGCTAGTATCTTGACACGATAGGAGAATATGTCTTCCCTATGCGAAATGTCGGCAGCAGGTACGGTGGTTGCAACTTACAACTATGGGCACTAACGTAGACTACCAACATTCCTCATCCCCAGCTGCTGTTGCTGCGGCTGACTTTCCCTTGTTAAAAAACATACACGTCTTGTATTGATTACTTTTCACCGATTTTTAAAGGTATTAACTTGGCTCTCATAAACGGGATAGGATCCTCTCCGGATCCTCCGGATCTTTCTTCTTCTTCTTTCATCTCTTCAGTTTTGCTTCTGCTTCCTCTCGTTCTTCAATCTTCTTCTTCTTCATTTTTTCTGCTTGTTTCTGGGGAACTTCTACGCATTCTATTTTTCAGAATGACGAGCGGAGTTCGTCGTTCCAGACGACTATGACGTTGCTGGTTACCAGCGCCGGGGAAGCTACCACGCCGACTTCGGGGAAGCAAGGATGCCAACTTGGACTGTAAAGAAGAAGGATCCGGATGGGTATGCTCCGGAGACGATCCTATCCCCTCATAAACAAGAGGATTTCCTCTCCAACTCACTATTTAACTGATTTAGGGGTATATTCAATTGAGATATTGAGGAATTTTAATTTTTTTAATGAATTTAGGGTATTTAATCAGGATTTAAGTGATTTTCGAAAATTTAATGGGTATTTGATCAGGATTTTAAGATAGTTATTTAAATTCTTAGGAATCCGGATGTATTTAATTAGAATTTTAAAGAAATTTATAACATTTCAGATGTATTTAATTAGAATTTGACTTTAAAGAATTTGGAAAAGTTGAGGAATTAAGGGAATTGGAAAGATTTTGTAATGTATTTTAAGTATCCACAAATCTCACATCTTTCCATGAGATTTTGAGGGAATTGAATCAAAATTTTACATAAAATTTCTACAAATCAGTTAAATTCTATAAAAATTCATTAAATTCTCTTAAATTCTCAATTGAATACAATCCCCTTATAAAACTTCATGTTTAGATATTATAGTCGAAATTGCTCGTATTATAAATTAATATGTAAATATCAACTACGTACAAAATTAAATAAATATGTGACCATTTGATCATCAAATTGTATCAGATTTTGAACAAATGGGTGGATCCAGTAAATGAATTATAATGTGTTCCTCTATTTGCTACAATGATTAACTAAACAAGCTTTGTTTTAATTTATTTTTGTAGTGATGCTCTTTACAGAGTGGCTGTTCCGATCATAAACATAAAGTTCTGTGAATCGGCCACTAAATGAGTTGAAGAGGAAGTTCTCTTGGCTCCTCAAGATTGAGAAAAAGTTCTTCCGCAATTCACTAAGTAGTCTTGAGTCACAGAACTTCATGCTTATGAAATCATCATTGTGTTCATCTTCGTTCCCAATTTATGGTTTTCTTACAATACTCTGGTGTATGAAATGATTAGACTTGAATAGCCACATTGAGGCTGCCAAAGTTTTAGCCATACAAATACAGGCGTTCAATACTCGGTGCATTGACTATCAGTTTGTTTTTCCGTTTTAATTACAGTCAGCAGCTGCCAACAAATATGGAGGACTTGCGCCAAAGAAGAAGCCTTTGATTTCAAAGGTAAATTGATTACCACTTCAAAGAGTTCATCAGTCAGTTTTGTTTTTCTGTTATATTCCATTAAACCCATCTAACAAAACCCTAATTTGTGTGTGTGCATGTATGCATGCAGGATCATGAACGTGCCTTCTTTGATTCAGCAGATTGGGCACTCTGCAAGGTATTATTAACCCCTACTAAAAAAATGAAAGTTAAAACTCCTCTACTTTTTACTCATTTTGTAAATAAATAAAAAAATTCCATTAATTCATGGATGTGTAACAGCAAGGTGCAGGGGTGAATCCAAAATCAACAGCAGCAGTGGAGACCTTACAACCAAAGCTTCAGGTATAGAATTATAACTGCACATAAGTGCATTACTTTCAGGCATGCGACAATTTTTAACGTCAATTTGGATGAAGTTTTTGAAATCTGACGACAAGTCCCACATCACGAAAACCCTATCTTGATAGTTCAGGGGGCAAAACAGCAAAACAACATATAATTCCTGACAAAATGTCAATATTTAATTAAGAATTGTTCTCGTTTCAAAAATTTAACTCGCTTGGAATAATAAACCCAATTAACGTGACAATATGCAGAGAACTCCACACCAGCAGCTCCCCCCAAGGAGACCTGCTTGTACATCTGGCCATGAATGATATACAGCCTCGTAAGTTCATAATATATATATGCAATTACTCATCATTATTCGTAGTATGTTAACTATATTGAATAATGCTAATTAATTTCCTTTTAATGTTTTATTATCTTTGGTTTATGATGTTGCAGGGAGCATAGAGTCGTCGAGGGCTCAAAGTAGTTTGTTGTTTGAGAGGATTAATGTTGATGACAAAGCTCCATATATATAATTAAGCATCGAAATTGGCTGAATGTAATAATTGTCAGTTAGCTTTTTTTCTTTTTTTTAATAAGAGTAGTTCTCTCTAAAGTTTGCTCTTCTCTATTTCGCAGTTCGTTTTGTGATTCCAGCTTGAGTTGAATCCATAACCAAAACTGGGACTTTATATGAAAGACTTATATAATTATATTAGACAACAGTTGCCTCAACCGCTAGGGCACACAACGGTTTGATCCATGTCCTTGAAAAATTGGCAAAGAAGTTGCAAAACATCCAGACACCTTTAGCCTTCTCTGTCAATCAACTGTCAAGTTAACCATTTTTAATTTTGATGTAACACTCAGGTTCGCTTTTGTTTACAGAGATGCTGGATTGATGAACGCAGATTAATATACGGATATACGCCACATGGACAACAAACAAGATCTTTCTTCAAAGAAAACTTTAACCTTCTAGACATAGCCAAAAAAAGGGGATGAAAAATGGCTTTTAGACATAAAATCCGGCTTCCATGTAAACAAAAAATAGGTGAAATGAGCTCTTATAAACATGAGAATATAAAATAACCGTTAAGTTATTGTTACACCATAGCTTTTTATTTCAAACTATATAATTATGTGATAGACGCATAGGAGACATGGTGTTACAATTTGTAACTTAATGTTAATTTATATAAATTTTTATTGCATATGGACCAAATTGTGTCCTAAATCAAATGGATGCAAAGTATAATTTACCTTTCTAAAGTGCAATTTTCTTTGGTTACAAGAAATTCATATCTTCAGGATAAAAGAAAAGTGAAAATGTAGTAAAAACAAAGACACATTCAATTTTCCACATTTGAAAGAGAAAAAACTGTGCCGTAGCCACCAATAACATGCCATATGTCACACTATCTTGTGGTATTGCCTAGGCCATGAACCAAACTCAAACTCTCAATTTTCTTTCTAATTGTACACCATCTTTACTTGCAAGGTATACAATTGTACAATGCTCATGCAAATTTTTAGGTTTGATTTTTCACTCTCTAGAAAAATTTCTCAGCAAGTGGAAGTTGGTGACTTGCACTCCAGCTGCTCTCTTTCTTCTAGTCCTCGGCATTCCTCCAAATTCTTTACCACTTTAACCCCATCAATCGGTTTTCCTCTTTCCCAATTAAAATCCACCAACTTCTACTTTTACCAAATTTTCCCATCCACAGACAGAAGTTACTTTCTTATGTTTGTTCAAGGTGACTATCAATGCATGTATATGAGAGAATTTAGTCAAATCACAGACTGAAATGTGGTTTATGTTTAATTCAGTCAAGAAAAGTAGATTGGTACGCCAGATTGTTCATGTGTTAAATTTGGGTATTTAGAACCTCCCATTATATTGCTAGGGGTCGGTAACGCTCCATCGGTATACATTTCGATTTAGCTCCAACTGTAGCTATATTTCTCTCCCGAGATAGTTGCTGTAGTTTGCAAGCTTCTGTCATGGCTTTAACGATGACCCAACTCTCAGTTTTAGCTGCAGCTTTCATCTGCATCTCTCTTTTCTGCTGCAGAACAGGTCTATATGTGACATAGAAACCTAATATTGGATCCTACTTCTTATTCTTAATTTTCTAATAAACTATTAAGCAGAACTATTTTTGGTGCATAAATTTTTGCAGGGATGGCAGATGAATATACACCTGAAAGAGGTGATGAACCAGAAAAGGGCACTGGCACTGAACACCAGGATCCAGCTCAAATTGTTGCCAAAGCCTTGCTGTGTTTCAATGATAAATATGTAAGTCACACCATCATTCAGTTGATAGCACATACTATATTCAAATTTGATTAGTCCGTCTATGGAGCTAACGTTCTGTCAATATTCTATCCATAATGTGTTAGCTAGGTACCATTGTTGCTCACAAAATATACAGTCACGTTATAGATCCACTTTTGACAATACTCATGCACGCCGTTACTTAATAGAATATTCATTTCTGAATGTTTACGTACATGTGAGACTTTAGGAAAATAAGTTCATTAGGAATAAAATATTCATTTGAAGACGTAAACACAATTGTAATGGAAATATATGTAATGGTTTGGAGAAAATTTCAGGTATACAGCAGCTGTGAAGAGTCTTACAGATTGAATGAGAGTGGAGATCTGAAGGTGCCTGCAGAAAAAACTGATGAATACTGCAATGGTCCTTGCATGACGGAGACACAGCTTGTGCTCGATTGTATTGATAACATCATGAGCAATTTCCTGTTTTACAACAAGGCCACAATTCAAGACATTCGAGACACGATTCATGCCGGATGTGGCCACGGCGAAGAAAGAGGTAACCCTTTGATTTAATTTGTACCAAGTCATGGTAGTGTGAAGAGATTATATATTTTGTTTTGGTTAAGTAAATGTCAGTTGTTACTTGTATAATCTGTCATTAAATTGCATTTTTCCCAGGTAAATTCGACGTGGCTGAACACATCATCAGAGCTGAAGGAAGCAATGCATACAAGGCTGCAAACCAGATTCTGATTGGGATTGTGCTGATGATTGTGGGGAATGGATTACTGTTCTAAATTCTAATATGTATGATGCCATAAAATTAATTCCCATAGCCATGTATATGCAAACGTATAATATATAGTGGTGTCATTCAGACTGTAGTAATAACAACAACAAAGCCTTTTTCCACTAAGTGGGGTTAGCGTCATTCAGACTGTAGTAGTAAAACAAAATCAGGAGATAATCAATATATAATAACTGTTGTAAAAGTGTGTTTTCAGAATGAATATAAGATTTCAAGACACTTATAGCTCAAGTGATTAAAAGCGTTTATTCATGTATTAGAGATTATGTTGTTTCTATCCCTAGTTCTTTTTTCGTTTGGCCAAAGACAAAAGAAGGGCGAACGACTATAAGATTAAACTTTGATTTGAAGGCTCCAGTTTGAAAAACGATGACCAAGTACAAAGACGACACAGTGCACACCCTTGAATGTACAAGCATGACAATAGTTCCGCATATAAAGTAGTTTCGCTTAACTTGAATGATCAGTTTTAGTAACCATGTCATATTTGATCATACATTGATGATACAATGATGACATAATGACCATACAATTATGATATAATGATGACATTTAAAAACTGATCATTTTTTTAACCAAATCTTAAAAATTGATCATTCTAGCTAATTGGCCATTTTTATCTTGTTATATTTGCCCACCTATATGGGCTGGGTTTTAGTTCTCTTGGTTTGATTCTTTGCTTGGTGGAGAAGTTTCGATAATTTACTCATTTGATGAGAAAAAGAATTTGATTTCCTTGCCTATTAGGATTTGGATTTCCTTTCAATTAGGATTAGGATTCTTATTGTAACTTAAGTTTTATGCATTATATACAGGATCTTAGGGTTTGGTTTATTTTGTGTATCATCACCATTGGTTTAAGGATTTTTCTCTCTTTTGGTTTTGGAGCGGAGGTCACCGTTTGGAGTGATGAGTGTGTCAAATATTCATGGCTCATTTGTTTGACATTGGTGAGAGTTAATTTGTGAGTTTGAGAGTTAGAGAATAATTTGGGAGATCTCCTCTGTTTGTTTTGGATCTCATTTGGTTTAGGATTTGTAATTTATGAGATTTGAATTGTGAGAGTTAAACATTCTTTTGTAAACTCTGTTTGTTTAATAAAATATCTTGCCCTCCTTCATTTGTTTGAATCTTCATTTTTTACTACAACATTAATATTTAATACTTTTATTAGAATTATTTCCGCTTACGTATAAAAGTACAATAATACAAATATGAGATCAAGTGCTACCTAAATGCTCATTATTTTATGAGTGGATCAAACAATCTACCTGATATAATTGTCGAACACAACAATTATCATAAACGAGGGTATAATTCTACGTAGGTTACAAATATCTCCCCGAAGACAGGTCGGTCCAGCACTGCACCTAACCAAAGCCATTCCGTACCTCTGTAACCTCACCATGTCGACATAAAAAAAATTAAAAGACCATTCTCCACGCAAAACGACCGAGTTTTGGCTGGGCTCACACGCTCAGAAGTTGAGAACATTGATCCTCCCTTTCTCTCCCTGAAGCACTGCGCCCTATACCGCGAGACCAACTGGCATTCGTCGCCGGAGAAGATGAAGATCAGCATCAATTCGATGGCTCGGCGAGTCGAGGTCGATAATCGCTATCCTCTCCGATTTTACTTCCGAATCGCCGATAATCTCCTCAAACAGGTTCCCTTTTGATTTTCCTCTCTCTTTGATTCTATTTTGATTTCATTGTATTCAGTTCTAGAGTAATTAGGGTTTAAATTTGATAGATAAATGCTAATTACCTACTTAGAACTTCACTTGGGTGCCAAATTTTATACTTCTGATTGAAATTAGCTGTTTAAGGGTTTTTTATTTTTATTTTTATTTTTTATTTTATCAGCGCTAAGGCTCCCCAATCACCCTAAAAATTGAGTTTGAATTCTAATTTTCACATTGAAGCTGAGTTCTGTATGAAATTTGGAAACAGTAAGTTTTGTGTTTAGAAAATAATTGTTTAATCCTAACTAATTAGGAATTTATGACATAATATGGCAATGCTATGTATTAATCTAGTATTTTGATGAGTATCCTGCAAAGTGTGTTTAAAATTGTCAGCTTTTTTGTTTTTGTTTTCTAAATGTACTCTTCAAATACTCAGGCTAATATTTACCGGGAGGAGAAAAACATCCTAGATTTGTACGTCATACTTCTACGATTCTCAAGGTACGTAGAAAGTGTTATTATGATCCCATTTTGTGGGATTGATAGTTATAGAATAATTGAGATTTGTAACCTTATTGTTAAATTTTACAGTTTGGTGTCTGAAACTATACCATGTCATCGAGACTACCCGACGTATCCTCCAAGAGAGAAAACTCTATATAGGAAGGTAAAGTATGCAAGTTCTTTTAGATAGTCTTTAATTTACTACTTCTTGCATGTTCAATGTGCTTCAGCCTGTTCTGATTTGGCTGTTGTTTCATCATTGCAGAAACTTTTAGATGTACTAGATGAACTTGAATCTTTAAAGGCGGAAGCCCAGCGCCTAGTGAGCAAATTTAACGAGGCTCATGCAGTTGCTCAACTACCTCAACATGAAAGCCTAGAAGGCGCTTCAAATGGTTTGGCAACGTCTTCTTTAGAATGGCCTCCCGTGAACAATAAATCATTGAGCCTAAGCACTAAGCAGGTACTGAATGCTTCATCGATATTATGGGATTAGTTCTGTTGGTTCTCATTATCTAGTCATTGACTTCATTGGGTTGTAAAGCACTTATAAGATTTGTCATAACCTTGTTGTGCCTGCATGGAGTATTTTTAGTTTATCTGAAGTTTGTTGGAAGACTATGGATAATATACTAAATTACTTCCCTATTTTCATGTGCAGCCTGGTAACTTGACATCTCAGTCGTCGTGGAAGTATAAAAACAATTATTCACAGATTTCAACAAATACTACACAAATTGACAAGCAGTTCCAGAAGCTGTGAGTGTATTTCTTCTAGCTGTGTATAGCATACTGATATCCATAGGCAATAATCTGAACTATGACAACAATTTCTTGAATTTGCAGATCTTTTAATCTACCTCTTCCGAATAAAGAAACTTTGTCTAGACACTCATTTTTGGGTCCAAATGGTCTTCAGGGCCAGTGGCTAGGACCTAGTGCAAAGGTTAAGGTAAATTGTTAAGTGCAGTTTCAAAGTATTTTTATTCCTGAGCTAGCAGAACTTGATTAACTTATTTGCTATGCAGGTTCAATATCCAAGCAGTACTGACTTAATCGCTAATAATATTTCAGAGTGAGTTTTTCATGCAATACTTCTTGTCTAAACCTTGTAACTGTGATTCTTTTCCACATTTATTTCCATGTTTTGCTTCCTTTTCAGTATGTATATTATCAAAGCTTGCTTGATTGACTTTGAAGAAATTTCCTACTAATTTTAGTTGCTTCTAACATAGTGAATTTCATGTCATTCATGGTTATAGCCTGAATCAGGTACAAGATGGTGATCCAGGAGGAATTAAATCTACAATGGAGTCGGTGCTCTCCTTGGATGATGGAGCATGGCCACGTCCTTCTCAGGAATCAAGTCCTTCATTGATTAATGAAGCAAGGGAAGATCCTTTTGAGTTGGTCATCCATCAGCCTTCTCCTCCTCCTGTACTTGCTCGAGTGCAGCAGGAATATACTCCAATTCCTCCATCAAAAGTGGCAGATCCAAGGCCAGGACCTGCAAAACCGTCTCTGGATGGGATGCCAAGTTCTAGTTCATATCAACATTTACACGTTGTAAGCTTCCTATTCCCGATCCTTCTTATAAATGGAAACACCTGATCTTTCTCTTGCCGAATTACAATCCTTGAGAAATTATTTTTCTTGCTTCTAATGGTGAAGGCTCCGTATTATTTTTTAATGTGATGCTGGTGGCATTTAATTTGTTTTGCAGCCAGTAAAATTGATGGACGATTTCTTGAGATTGGCTAGGGCGAATACAGATAAAAACTTGGAGACATGTGGTATTCTTGCTGGTGCATTGGTAAGAATATAATGGTGTTTTCGTTGTGAGAAAACTAACATAATTTGATTCCTTTGGGTTCTCAGTGTTTCATTTTTTCTTCTGTGGCTGCAGAAGAACAAGGTTTTCCATATCACCACGCTAATAGTCCCAAAGCAAGAGTCGACCTCTGATTCGGTAGGATACATCACATGTTAACTTGTGGTTTGCCTTTCCATATTCTGGTTGTCATACCAAAATTTTCTTCTTGAGATCATTAGATGGTTAAATTGTCATGTTTTTTTTTTTTTTTTTTCTACATGTGGAGCTGCAAACCATGTACCAAATAAATTAGATGACCTTTTGCTCGAGATACTCATCCCATTTATGGATAACTTATCATTTAGAATCAAATAAGCATTTGTATGTAAACTCAGTGTGTTGAGTATCTTGACTGATCTCCCAATTTTATGTGTCTTCTTAATAGTGCGTTTGTCTATTTCTATCAACGGCATTCATTATCTTTGTTTCATGTTCAGTGCCAAACATTGAATGAGGAAGAAATATTTGAGGTTCAAGACAGATTATCTCTTTTTCAACTTGGGTGGATTCATGTAAGTGTCAATAGCTTCAGTGGCTTCAATGTGCATTAGTTATTGCTCTTGTACATGTACTCATTATTTTGACTTTCGTATCCATGTGATGCACCAGACACACCCATCACAGACCTGTTTCATGTCATCGGTTGATCTGCACACTCATTACTCATACCAGGTAAAAAGCAATCACCTTTCCTTTACTGTATTTTTTTTTTTTTTTTTTTTTTATGAATAATAGGCTCACGACAGTCTAGGCGTCCCCTTTCCCTAAACCGGTCCTCACTCTTTGGTAATATTTATTTTCTGGACTTCAATCTGTACTTTTTAAATTTCCTCGTGGCTTTAGTTCTTTTTGTCGAAACAGTCTCTACCGTGAAGGATTTGTTACATTATTAGATATACTTTGGTTATTTGTCCGTGTTCTCCAAGGTTTCATTGCACTTCATATAACAGGGTCGCTATGGTTGTTTTTGTTTCAGATTATGTTACCAGAAGCAATTGCAATCGTCATGGCTCCAACAGATACATCCAGGTGGGTTTGTTTAACTGTCGACGAAATTGATAATATATCATTTTATTATATAATATAATCAGCATGCTAAGTTGTTTCCCATGTTATCGCAGTCCACACGGCATATTTCATCTATCTGACCCAGGTGGTGTATCAGCAATTCGTAATTGTGATCAGCGTGGGTTTCATCCTCATGAAGAGTCCTCAGATGGAACCCCGATTTATGAGCATTGTTCTCATGTGTTTATAAACTCCAATTTGAGGATTGATGTTGTCGATCTGCGGTGAGATTTTGACATTTTACCTCTTAAACATGAAAATTGAGATAAACTTTGGTAAATATGTAAACGGAACAGTAATTATCTCTTCATTAGTAATTATATTGTAAATTCAAGTGGTTTCTAAATACGAAATTTGATGGAAATATGGCACAACTCATTTTAGTGGAAATATAGCACAACTCATTTTAGTGGAAATATAGCACAACTCATTTTGTAAATTCATCTTTCTCACCTCATGGTGAGCTCCGACAGCGATGGCGGTGCAAACAAATACAAATGGAGATGGACATCTACAGGCTAAAAAATGTAAAAATATTTGTTAAAAGTATTGTCTCTCGATCTTAACTTCTAAAAAGAATAAAGGCATTTTAGCAATCATATTGATTTCTTTTCCGATTCACTTGTAGACAATTTATATGAATTTAGGTTTTATTCATATTCCGATTCCAGAACATTTAAGTAAACAACTTTAACAAGAAATCGATTCTCAATTTTGTTCGGTTCAAGTCATCTTCAATTCAATTCTTCATGTTTTGATTACAGTTATGTAAACGGGGCATAAAAAAAAGCATCCCTGCTTCCTTTTTCCCTGTTTGTGCGCTCAGATCTACCAGATTCAACTTCGCTCTTACCCGATGGAAAACCGCCTACACTTGCAGGAAAAAGGAGAGCTGCCATATTTGAGGAGAGCCACGCCTATAGCCTATAGACCAAGGTGCTAATCTTTGTCTAATAGGTATGGATCCCGGCCCGGCCCGACCCATTAGGCAAGTACCCAACATTTGGTATACCTCCATTCACAACCCACCGTACAGCCCTAAAAATTGGGATGGGTGAATTTTTTGTACACATCCTTTTAATTTTCGGTTATTGGATCGACTGAATTAAAGAAGATAAAAAAAAAATTAACATAGGATGTGAGAAATAAAAATGAGTGTATAGATAACACATCCCTAGAAATTATGTCTCGTACAATATCACAAGTTTTTCTGGGATATTGGAACAGTATTTTGACATGCTACATTGAATAAGTATTGGAATTGTTCTGATTCATGATTTTGTTTTTTCGTTTATAAAACATATGTATTTGAATATTATATATTCTTCATTGCTTTGTGTTTTATAACATATTACAACAACAATAACAACCATCACCACCACCAAACGTTATCCTATAAAGTGAGGTTGGTGGTGTGAATCCTAGAACGTCATTATGCTTGGTTTTGCGCCAAGTTTTCCGTTAGCTCTAAATACTCCATATTTTTTCTTAAAGTCTCTTTCAAAGTCTTCATAGGTCTTTCTTTACCCTTTTTACCTTGAGCATCCGTCCCATTATCACATTTTCTAACTAGAGCATATAGGTCTTTAAACATAATGAACAAATAAAAAAAGTTCAGTTTTTCAATAAATAATTTCATGTTTTGCATAGTTCAATTGAAAAAAGTCTCATCCTCAAATAAGGTCGATCAACACTACTTTTCATAATTTTCTCTTCGTTGACTTTTAATGGCATGAATTTCTGATTGCCTTGGTGTTAATATAAAAATTTTTACAACGTTAGGCTGAATACCAAGACGCAAAAAATGTGGATTCACGTTAAATTCCGTAACCTAATCCTTGAAATTAACTAGAGAATGCTAAGGACCTAACACTTAAAAAGCAAGAATTTGATACTAGAAGGGGCTAGTCATTCAGATACACATTCATTCTTTCCCTTCTGAGGTTCATGACTTTCTTAGTTTTAAGTAAACATGTATTAGAGTTGCAATCTTAGCCACTAAAGAGAAAAAATCGTTCGTCGCCGACCCATGTCTTTGTCCTTGAGATTGGTGGCCAACCCCTCTTGGTCTCTTCCTCACTCTGCTTCTTCCATCTTCTAACCATCATCCATTGGTTGTGGTTTCTCTGTAACTCTATTGAAGAGAGCTTTCGTGATTGTGTCGCTATCTCGCTATGTTAAGGATTTGTGATTTGTGATTTGGGAATATTTTTTTTTTTTTAATGTTTTGTGGTGGTTCGTGGGTTTGTTAAAGGAGTATGAGGAGAAAGTTCGATATTTATTGGAGGAGACTCATAATAAGGTTTCTTTGTCGACGATTGAAAGATCATTAGATGACACGATCTTTTCTTTGTGTTGGAGAATATGATCTTACATTAGTCATATGACAAAGTAATATACAATTAATATATGAAAGTTTTAACTCTTAATATCACCAAAACCTTTTGTGATAAACTCAACACCTAATAATAAATGGTTAAATTTGAACAATATGGGTGATATGCAGGGTCGGCCCTAAGGGTAGCCCAAATAGGCGCCTGCCTAGGACCCCCACTTCGGAGAGGCATCCAAAAGAATTTTATATCCTGTGATTAACATATAAATACAAAAAAAAAAAAAAGTAAGAAATATTATAATTCATTTGTTGGTGCAGTGGAAATGTTTGGCTTCATTTTTCTTTGGGGTGTAGAGTTTGAAACACGGAGCTGCCTTTCAGTCACTGGATTTTTCTTGTTTTTCAAATTCATTGCCAATCTATCTGTCCAAATGCATATAAAGTTATAAAACTCAAGTCTCTTTGCAATCTTTTTTTCTTTCAACTTCCCATTCTTTCCATTTCTTTCGAATGTTTAAACCAACTTCTCATTCTCTCCATTCCTATTGAATGTTTAAACCAACTATCACATGGTCTTAAATATTGTACTTTAAGGTAATCGAAACTTTGAATTTATATTTTGCTTTTCAATAACTTCTTATTCAATGGATTATTTTCATATTCAATTAGTTAGTGTGATATTGATTTTAGAAAAAAAAAAAACACAAGAGAAACAATTGGCGTTGTTGTATTTATTATACTTGTCAATCAAGTTTTATTGTTTTTTACTCTCTTGATCATCAAGTTTTATTGTTCTTCACTTTCAATTATAGACTCTTGACTGCAAACATTTAGTATATTTGCATATAAAAAAGTGAGCCGTGTAATGTTTAAGTAATATTTGTATATTTATCTTCTTTTTATAGTAATTTTTAATGATATTTGATGTGAAAATATAATTTTTTATGTATTCATCGAATTCTTTTTTATACAAATCAATATACAAAAGAACCGAAGATCAAAGAACTTTAAGATTCCACTTCAAAGGTTGGCCTAAGACCTCAAATTCTCAAGACTGGCCCTGGTGATATGGGTGGTGGACCATGTACTTACAAAGTTTATCACCTCGTATTTTGCCTTTGAGGTGGTTCTCCAGAATGCGAGCAGTTATGCTTAAAGAGAATCATATACACGACAATATTAGAGAATTATTAACTTGTTGCCCATATCATCCTTTAAACCTGAACAGATTACTTATTCCTATTTATAGGGTTGTACTGGTGGGCCTCTCTCTCCACCCTCACTTAAATCGCGACTCTGAATTCAGTTTTCCCAACTATTCATTCACATCGAAGAAGAAAAGAGAGAAAAAAGGGGTGAAAAAAATAAATGCTATGAATACAAACCTCAGGCTTCCCCTTCTTCGTAGCTGAACAGTGCATGTGATTCAATTTAATTTTTGGTATGGATATTGACATTGACGTTCTAAGGTGATGGCTTCTAAAATCTATTAATATATGTGTACTGGATTCAAATAATTATCAAACAATTAGGCGTTATGGTTAAATCTAGTATTATAACCTTAATTATCAAATAATTAGGTGCCACAGTTAAATCAAAAGTTCTATAATCTTAATTGTCAAATAATTAGGCGACACGATTAAATCTAAAGTATTATAACTTTAAGGGTAAATTACACTTTCATACCTCAGGTTTGCGGTCTATTTCAATTCCTCACAATATCTTCAAAACATTTCATTTCCATTCATTGATCCATTTAGTGTTGACGTGGCTGCCACATATATGCTACGTGGCTGCCAAATGTCTGCCACATGGCAAAAAAAGAATAAGTTTTAGTTTCTTTTTTAAAAAACCTGAATTTTGTCAAAAAAAAAAAAAAAAATTGAAACCCATCCCTAAACCTGCAAGAAGAAGAAGAAGAAGAAGGAGGAGGGAAAAAAAAAGTGCTTGAACCTACCTTCCCCCCTCCCCCCACCCCTGCGCGACGCACCTGCCTTCCATCCCCCCCCCCCCAACGTGAACCCACCCAGACCATGACCTCCATATTTTTGAGATTTTCAGTGTCAGTAAGTTTCGAAAATACTTTGAGATGGGGAGTTTGAGTTTGAGATGATTGTTGAACTGGTTTTGTGGTAGATCCACCTAATCTCGGGTGGGATTTTTTGGGGTGGGTGATGGGGGATTTTTGGGAGGGGTGATTGGGGATGGAAGAAAGGGGTGGCTCGGGTGGGATTTTGGGGTGGGTGATGATGGATGGGAGAAGGGTGGATCAGGGAAGACTATTTTTGGGTTTTTTTTTATTTTTTTTATTTTTTATTTTTCCCTCTTCTTCTTCTTCTTCTTCTAGGTTGTAGGTTTTTAGGGGTGGGGGGACGAACTGAGTTTGGCCTTTTTTTTTTTTGTTTTTTTTCTCTCCTCCTCCTTCTTCTTCTTCTTCTTCTTGCAGGTTTAGGGATGTGGGGGTGGTTGTGGGGAGATGGGATGGGATGGGTTTCAATTTTTTTTTTCTCCCTCTTGCAGGTTTAGGGATGGGTTTCAAATATATTTTATTATTATTTTTTTTTTGAGAAAATTCAAGTTTTTTAAAAAGAAACTAAAAAATCATTTTTTTTTGCCATATGGCATATATGTGGCAGCCACATTAGCACTTAACGGATCAATGGATGGAAAATGTAATGGAGGTATTATTTTGAAATAAAATAGTACTTAAGGTATGAAAGTGAAATGTTTTGAAGATGTTGTAAGGAATTAAAATAGACCTCAAACCTGAGATATAAAAGTGTAATTTACTCTAACTTTAATTATCACAAATAATTTGGTGTCAAAGTTAAATCCAAATCTGTGAAAAGTAAAAAGCTTATGCTTCCTGTGCATGACTAATTTTTTTTTTTTTAATTCCTACTTGCATGCATGGAAAAACAATGTCACTTGAAATGTAGTGTTTTTATTTTATTTTTATAGGAAGGTGGGGTTTTTATTTACTCATCATCTCCTCATGGCTTACCAAAGGTATGAGATTAGGCTTGGGGTCAATTAAATAAAAGGAAAATTAATAAAAAATGCTTGAAAATTTTGAGTTTTAAGGATAAGAACAAAATAAAGGATAAAGTGAATAGTACCATGATTGACTTTTTAATGTAAAAATGTGGTTTTTCGTTAAAATGAACAGTATCGGGAGCTTTTCGTTAAAGTTACCTTAAATAAATCTCCATAGCCATCCTTGAAAACTCTATGGCCTAAAGCATCAATATATGGCTTGGTTGGATATGCTACTTTGTAAAGCGTCTTTACTTACCAATGCTTTTCGTTCGTAGTACTATTGTGAGGATGCAGTTTGTTGTTTGGCAGACAACCAACTAAGGGTTGGTTTGGGATTGTGATGCTTTAAAAAATAAAAAATAAAAAAATAATAAAAAAGCTTATTAAAAAATCAAGAACATAAAATGTGTTTGGTAAAACAAAAAAAAAGTTTGTTTTTTATTTTATTTTAACTATTGGTCAATGACAGTAGAAAAGCATTGAAAAGCATAAAATTTTCAAACTGTAGTATTACCCCCACATATTTTACAAAATTACAATCATTGCTTCTACATTATTCTCTTTGACAAATATTAAATCACATTAAATATCATTTTTTTTTAGCATTTGACATATTCACAGCAATTTGTATAAAAGTTTACCTTAACATTGTGGTTGGCCCTATCCCTATAAATACTCCATATCCTACCAAATTTTCAGAGCTTTTGCTACCCCTAAAAAAGCCCTAAACACTTTACTCTCTCAAAGAAACTGACTTAGGCATCGGAGATCCATTGGCCTAACCGCCCCCCTACACACCTCGTGGGTGCGTGAGGCGTAGGTCTTTGATAAAAGGTATTGATTGTTTTGCAGGTGCATTTTTGTCAAGATTGAAGACGGCGGAAATTTGCATCGACAAATTGGTGCTTTCATTGAGAGCTAATTCAAACACTCGAAGAAGCCTCTTGCATTTGTTTCTTGAATTTTCTTTTACATTGAATTTCTTACACGTCGTATCAATTAATTTTTCTTAGAAAAGTTTCTTGATCAATCATTGGAGAAAGGATACAATAGTAGGAAATTCAGAAACTATGATGAACAGAACACCATATGTACAAGGATTTGGACCGGAGAGTGGAGATGAGGACGTAGCCCCATGACGGCGATCCTCAAGGCTCAACGCGACGGCAGGAGGAGCCCCACTGCTGCGAAGCCACACCACCACCATTGTTGTGACCTAGCAGCCGCGGCAAAGCCACTAGGCCACGACACCACTTTCACCGTCGCTGCCCTTGTGATGCGATAATTACTTGACACTCAAATTAAAACCCTCGTTTGACAATTGTAGTAGAATGGATAAGTGAGGGATCGTTCTGGACCGGGGATTAGGAGGGATTGTTAATCACTTGGATTTTTGACTCAAAAACGTAAAAACAATATAAAATACTAAACTAGACTCAAAGAATGTGAAACTAAAATTTAAAACATTAAGACAAACCAAAAGACTCAAAACTAATTTTGGACGAATTTAAGATTATGGCTTGATTCAAAATACTTTAAAACATAAACTAAACAGATTCTAAGCACTAAAGAACAAGAAAGTAAAGGGGGGGGGGAAAGTTTTGATTTGACAAAAATTGAAATAACAAAACAAGTTAATAAACTAAGCGGAATGTAAATATGAATTTGTGATGGAATGAATGGAATGAAGGCTAGCTAAGGGGTTCTTCTCCACACATGTTATACTTGCATACAAGATTGATTCTTAGTTGGTCTTTCAATAAATTATGAAACTCAACACTCCGGATTAATTAGGTCCGCTTAAATTAACCGTCAAGTTTTCCTTAAGTTAATGAATTGGATGGGTTTGCGCAACGCAATTCACAACATTCTCCAAAAGTCCTTTACGTGAACAGCACAATAAAGATACAATCAAAGATCATTAAGTATTATGAAAACTATAAGTGTTGACGAGGCATTCGTTACTATGATGAGCATGAAACTCGTGCCAAGAATTCATTTAACGCGATTGTTTATAAGCAACCTCCACTACTTGTGAATATAAGTTCATAACGATTAGGTGAAAATCACTTATATTCTAGCGTCATATTTATGCATGAAAATTAAGTGCGCATTCTTAATAAACATTCATAAATAAGTTATCAATCAAACGGTTAAACAAATTGAATCCACAACTTATGAAATTCCAACGAAAGTTAATCAATTCATATTGCAAATATAAACATAGTTTCGAATCACCCCCTAGCTAAAGGGGGATTAGTTCCTCATACCTTTGAAATCAAAGAAACACCTAAACATTCCAACAACTCAAAACTTGAATTGTATGAACGTTTAAGCACTCTTCTCTTCCATTCCTTATACGTACAAAACAAAGAGAATTAAAATGAAACTTTGAAATCAAAGAAACACCTAAACATTCCAACAACTCAAACTTGAATTGTATGAACATTTAGGCACTCTTCTCTTCCTCGTTGTTGTAGCACAAGGTTTAAGGATAGGTTGGTTGGGGGGATGGAAGTGTGGAATGGAGTGGAAATGGAGAAGATGGAGAAGGGGAAGTGTTTGTGCATTACAATGGAAAAATGAGATGCTTTGGTGAATGGAATGAATGGGTATTTATAGGAAGAGAATGGTTGTTAATGGATGTTTGTTTAAGGTATTTGGTGGATGGGAAAAGGTGTGGATGTAATTTAGGGTTTATTTAGGTGAATGTGGATGCATGATTTAGTGGATGTAAAGGATAATGGGATGGTGTGGAATTAAAAGCTAAAAAAAATGGGATAATGGGCATTTAAGTGTGAATGGAATGGTAGGATGCACTAATGGAAATTATGGAATGGAATGGTGGGATGCACTAATGGAAATTATGGAAGGAATGGTGGGATGCACTAATTAGGAGGAAGAATTAGGGTGAAGGGCTTAATGCATGGATTTGGGCCAATTAGGGTGAAGGGCTTAATGCATGGATTTGGACCTAAAATGCCCCCCCTTGCATGGCAAGGGAAAGGACTTGGGCTAAAGCCCACGGCAATGGCTCTAAAATGGGCTAAGGTTAGGGTCCACAAAGAGTTAGGGTTTAGGTCATCTAAAAGCCCAAAGCCAAGAATAGAAACTCACGACAATGGAAACCTCCAAGAATAGAAACTTCCAACTTTAGAAACTTTGGTTACCAATTCCGACTTCCTTGCTCTTCACTTTCATTTCTTCATTTCTTAAGCTCCTTTGACCTTCAACCTCGTTCATTCCTCGTGCTCCATTTGCATACACCACATTCCAGCTCAGTTTTGCTCCAAAAGCTCCCAATTGCATCATTTCATGTAATATGTCCTTTAAACCTGAAAACACATGAAAGTAGCTTAAAAGACTACTTTAACGAATAAAACATAACAAAAATGCATAAGAACTAGCTAACTAAGGCGCATAAATATGCTCCTATCAAATTCCCCCACACTTAGCTTTTGCTAGTCCTCGAGCAAAACAAACAAAAGAAAGAAAAACAAAACGAAACAAACTAACCAAAACCAAAAACTAAACCTTCCAATGTTCGCCTCAGGGATTTCCAATGCACATGACATGTTAAAGATCGTTATCCCTACAGATTTGAGTCCTCTTTACACAAGCACATACTTAATTAAAGCCACTACTCACTTGTTCACAAGTAATCAATTAAAACAATGCTTTGAATGTAGTAACATGCCTTAGAGAATTCCCTCAATTCCTTACAAAATATACACTCTATTTTCATTCAGATTTTCTAATTCCACACCCTAAACTAGTCATATGTGAGAAGATTGATGTAGATATGAAAACGAATGCTCACATATATGTTTCACAACGAATGCAATTTCTAGAGTTAAGAAGCATGTTTAGATATGATCTCATGAATAGAATGCTACTACTTAGATGCGAGAACCAGTGACACCATATGCTCATACCAAATTCAAACTCCACAATTGAAATGCACAACACTCAAGATAGAAGTAGAGGGTTGTAACGGAGCTTGGGGTGTTGGCTAACAAGGAAAGGTAGGGATAAACAAAAGTTCTTTAAGCAATAGCAAGTAAAGCAATGAAATTAAGACCTAGAATTCCCTTAGAATGCAAAAATCAACTTTTAGACAAATAGGGGAAACTCAAACAACTCTTAGGGCCTAATTCATTGTTTTGGGCCCTTCAACAACCAATACTTTTCAACTTTTTTTTTTTTTTTTTTGACTCTTTTTTAGCCGTGCCTATGGCACATAAACTCACATCAATAATCCTTCCCCCACACTTATTTTCTGCAACATATTAATCAAAAGGAATTCATTGCTTACTATGCTTCGAGAACAAGGGTAAGGATGGTCCTAATCTAGGCTAGGTGAGGATAATGTGGGTTAACAAAGAACATGGGCTAACACGGCTCAACGGGGTTAAACTTAAACACAAAATGAGTGAAGGGCACATAGCTGTTTGGCTTTGATGGTGGTCACTACACAACTTCATCTTGAATATGTGGTATGCAAATCAATGACATGCTTTGAATGAAATGGGCATGAGTTCTAGCATTTGGAACTAAGTGATGAAACGCCTTCTAAGTAGTAACCAAGCAAAGAATAATGAGATCATGCAACGACTTTAGAAAACAATGACGCACAGATTATTACTCTCCAAATAACGTTTAGGCTCAAGTCTCACAGGGATGTATCGTTTGTTTAAGTTCATTCCTTCAAGCATGTTACAAAAACTAATTTTTATCATTTGTGATTACATGTGAATTCGTAAACTATAACGACAACCAAGCATAAACCAAAGAGTATATCAAACGTCCTTCCATGTTTGTAACTTTCTTTAACCATCATGCAATTAAAAACCAAATCCTCATCATTGCGTTGGAAGGTAGCCTACGACACAAACACACAAAAACAACTTTAAAACAACTCTTTTTGGGTTTTTCAAAACAATGTTTCAAATTTTTATGGGATTTTCGAATTTTTAAGTCAAAACACACTAAAACAGTTTAAAAATATTTTAAAACAGCAAGGAACAACACTTGAAGTTATGGGTGATAAAATCCAACAAATTTGCATCAACATACTTAGTTACCCCCCCACACTTAAATCAAACATTGTCCTCAATGTTTTAAGCTTAAAACACACCAAACATAAAAAACAGCAACTAAACATACTAAACATGGCAGAATGTATCTAACAAAGAGAAGAGTTTTAGAGATGCAAATCTGGTTATGGAGTGTAAATTCCATCTTCTCCTTGGTGATTGCAGTGAGGCTTCATCTTTCTGCCATGTTTTTTTTTTTTTTTTTTTTTTTTTTTTTATTTTTTTTTTAACACTCGGAAATCAATAAACAAGCTTTATTCATTGTATTGGGTTGCCTCCCAAGTAGCGCTTTCTTTTACGTCTTGCAGCCGGACGAAGAATCCATTTACTCCAAATTGGAGCCCACGGTACCCAAGGGGGTGTCATCCACGGTGTGCTCCACAAAGTTCTCATAATAGGCCTTCAAACGATGCCCGTTCACCTTAAATTCCTGTCCCGTTTTCAAGCTCTGGATTTGGACTGCACCATGAACAAAAACATTAGTAATAACAAACGGTCCAATCCACTTAGAACGTAACTTACCGGGAAACAAACGTAAACGGGAATTGAACAATAGCCCTTTCTGCCCAATGGAGAAGGATTTCCCACGGATCATGTTGTCATGGAAAGCTTTGGTCTTTTGCTTGTAAATGCTTGCATTCTCGTACGCATCGTGCCGTATTTCATCAAGCTCATTCAATTGGAATTTCCTATGGCTTCCTGCTTCATCTAAGTGCATGTTAAACTTCTTGACGGCCCAAAAAGCTTTATGCTCCAACTCCACGGGAAGATGGCACGCCTTGCCATAGACAAGTCGAAAAGGGGACATCCCAATGGGGGTTTTGTATGCCGTACGATACGCCCAAAGTGCATCATCTAACTGTAAACTCCAATCATTTCTTGTTGGCCCAACGGTCTTTTCTAGGATTTGCTTGATCTCTCGGTTGGAAACCTCGGCTTGGCCATTTGTTTGAGGATGGTAAGGTGTAGAAACCCTATGAATGACACTGTATTTCCTCAATAATGCCTCAATGGTCCGGTTGCAAAAATGAGACCCTCCATCACTTATGATTACTCTCGGCATTCCAAACCTAGCAAAAATGTTAGTTTTCACGAAATCTGCAACCACCTTAGAATCGTTAGTACGGGTGGCTTTTGCTTCCACCCATTTAGAAACATAATCAACGGCTAGCAAGATATAAGTGAAACCATAAGATGATGGAAAGGGACCCATAAAGTCAATACCCCAAACATCAAAAATTTCAACATTTAGGATAGAAACCTGCGGCATTTGATCTCTTGCACTAATACCACCCATTCTTTGGCATTTATCACATGTTAGGCAAAACGTTCTAGCATCCTTAAAAATACTAGGCCAATAAAATCCACATTGTAACACTTTAAGGGCCGTGCGTTGTGTGCCAAAGTGCCCTCCACATGCATATGTATGACAAAAACTCAAAATTGAATGACATTCAGAATCATGCACACAACGACGTATAATCTGATCGGGACAAAATTTCCATAAGTACGGATCATCCCATACATAAAACCGTGCATCATGCCTAAGTTTGTCACGTTGGTGCCTATTGAGCTCATTTGGAAATTGTTTAGCCACCAAGTAATTCACTAAATCTGCATACCATGGTTCACTTACCTCAATGGATAGCAGCTGCTCATCGGGAAAAGTTTCAGGGATAGGTACGGCATGTTCATTCTCCTCGTGGATCATTCGGCTTAAATGGTCAGCCACTACATTCTCGCTTCCTTTCTTATCCCTGATTTCAATATCAAATTCTTGAAGAAGAAGAATCCAACGGATAAGCCTCGGCTTTGCTTCCTTTTTCGTGAGCAAGTACCTCAAAGCTGCATGATCAGAATAAACGATTACTTTAGTACCAATTAAATATGAACGGAATTTATCTAAAGCAAAAACCACAGCTAGAAGTTCTTTTTCAGTCGTGGAGTAGTTCAATTGGGCATCATTGAGAGTCCGAGATGCATAGCATATGACATGCGGTCGCTTGTCTCTTCTTTGTCCTAAAACAGCTCCTAATGCATAGTCGGATGCATCGCACATGAGCTCGAACGGAAGGCTCCAATCTGGAGGTACAATAATGGGGGCCGAGACTAGCTTCTCCTTAAGTTGGTTAAATGCCGAATTACACTCTTCATCAAACTTGAATGGCACATCTTTTTGAAGCAATCGGCAAAGAGGGTTGGACATCTTGGAGAAGTCCTTGATAAAACGCCTATAGAACCCTGCATGGCCAAGAAACGAACGTACCTCTCTAACCGAAGTTGGAGAGGGTAAGTGGCGAATAAGGTCTATCTTAGATTTATCTACTTCAATGCCTTTTTCGGAAATGATATGGCCTAGAACAATACCTTGCTTAACCATGAAGTGGCATTTTTCCCAATTAAGTACAAGATTCGTTTCAACACAACGTTTCAAGATTAAAGTCAGATTATTCAAGCAATGATCAAATGAATTGCCAAACACGCTAAAATCATCCATGAATATCTCAATAATCTTCTCCACATAATCAGAGAATATACTCACCATGCATCGTTGAAACGTCGCCGGAGCATTGCACAAGCCAAATGGCATGCGTCTATATGCAAAAGTGCCAAAGGGGCACGTAAATGTTGTCTTCTCTTGGTCCTCCGGAGCGATCACAATCTGGTTATATCCGGAATATCCATCAAGAAAGCAATAAAATTCATAACCGGCTAACCTTTCCAACATTTGGTCGAGGAATGGTAATGGAAAGTGATCCTTCCTTGTCATGGCATTTAACTTCCTATAATCAATGCAAACACGCCAACCAGTCACAACACGAGTGGGGACAAGCTCTTGTTCTTCATTCTTCACCACTGTGACGCCAGACTTCTTTGGAACAACCTGCACAGGTGACACCCAACGACTATCAGAAATAGGATATATAACACCACAATCAAGTAATTTTATAACCTCCTTTTTCACTACTTCCATCATAGGTGGATTAAGGCGACGTTGAGCTTCACGAGATGGCTTGGCTTTCTCCTCCAAAAGGATGCGATGCATGCACGTGGTGGGACTAATGCCTTTGATATCCGCCAAAGTCCATCCAATGGCAGATTTGTGCTCTTTTAACACCCTTATCAACTTGTCTTCTTCTTGAGCCGTGATTAAGTTTGAAATGATGACGGGTAACGTTTGATCTTGGCCTAAGAACACATACTTCAAGTGACTAGGTAATGGCTTTAACTCAAGTGTAGGTGGCTGCACAGTTGATGGAAGTAACTTGTTAGTCAAAACCGAATCTAAAAGTGAGATTGGAGACTTACCAGAGTGGAAGGGCAATGACTCAAGGGCAGCGACCATTTCAAGTACTTTATCACAAGGGGGCACGACAATATGGTCAGATTGCATGCCGTGGATTGCCAAGACTCCCTCACACTTATTTCTTGTTCCTATGCCGTGGACTAAGGCTACCTCAAGTGCATCTTCGTTCATTTGATCCAAATGCACCTGTGCCAAAGAATCAACAATATCAATAGCAAAACAAGAATGGTCCTCAATTGGATGTTTAATGGTTTCAGAAAGATTAAAATGAATAATGTCCCCATCAAACTCCATGGTCAATGTTCCCGTATACACATCAATCTTTGTTCTTGCTGTTTTCATGAAGGGACGGCCTAGCAAGATTGGCAATGACGGAGCATGGCTTGAATCCTCCATGTCTAAAACATAGAAATCTGCGGGGAAAATAAGGTGATTGACCTGCACTAAAACATCCTCAAGGACTCCCTTGGGATAAGCGTTAGAACGATCGGCCAATTGAATTATAATGCCATCTTGTTTTAACTCACCAAGGTTCATTGATGCATAAATGGAATAAGGCATGACATTTATGGATGCACCTAAATCAAGCATGGCATGTTCAAAACGATTATGTCCAATCACACAAGGAATCGTGAAACTACCGGGGTCTTTGCACTTGGTAGGTAGTTTACGTTGCAAAACAGCGGACACATTCTCGCTTACCTTCACTACCTCTTTGTTTGCCCTTCTTCTCTTTGTATTGCATAGGTCCTTGAGGAATTTAGCATACTTTGGAACCTGTTTGATTGCATCGAGAAGCGGTATGTTCACTTGCACCTTCCGGAACGTTTCAAGAATGTCCTTCTCGCTTTCTTCCTTTTTTTCTTGCATGAACCTGCGAGGAAAAGGTACATTGGCCAGATTAGGACGTGAAGTACATGAATTTGAACTTAAATTACCTGATTTGGCTGAGTTAGGGTGATTGGGGGCCTGCGGCATTGAGTTTTTCACTCTTTCCGTGGGTGAGCTAGACACTTCCTTAGGTTGTGTCGTCTCTTCATCTACTTCCTGGGCAGATTTGGGATTGTTTGGCTTGGTCCCAACTTCTTTTCCACCCCTTAGGGTGATGGCCTTGGCGGATTCGAATCCTCCCTTTGGATTGACTGTGGTTGAGCTAGGAAGCTTTCCTTTATCTCTAATCTGTCCAAGGAACTCAGAAATCTGCCCTATTTGTTTCTTCATATCCATCATCTCCTTCTCGTTATTTTCTATCCGGTTGTTTTGATTTTGCAACCCCTGCGAAATAGAGGTTAGTAATTGCATAGCTTGATTACTTTCCAATGACGTACCTGAATGAGATGATGTCGAAGGTTGTTGGGATTGTTGGGGTGCATACGGCTTGGAATAAAAACCAGGGGGGTTTGGCCTAAATCCTCCTTGTTGGGCAGCTTGTTGTGGCTCCCTCCATTTGAAGTTTGGATGGTCCCTCCATCCGGCATTGTAAGTGTTCGAGTATGGGTTGTGTTGATTTTGTCCTTGGAAACCAATTGCATTGGCAGATTCCCACCCATCATTCTCGATTAGTTGAGGGCACTTGTCGGATGGATGCCCTTGAATTGAGCACACGCCACAAACTTGGTGTTCTTGTGCTTTTGGACTAATCACAACCTGAGAAACAAGAGAAGTAAGATTAGCAAGTTGTGATTGAATTTCAGAAATAACACTCACCTCATTTACACTTTGTTGCCGTGGCGTTTCCCTTTGGCCCACTCCTTCATATTGTTGAGCGTTGAGCGCTCGGTTGGCTATGAGAATCTTGGCATCCCTTGGTGTTTTGTCCACCAATGCTCCTCCCGCTGAGGCATCAAGCATTTGACGTTCAATAGGAAGGAGGCCCTCATAGAAATATTGAAGGAGAAGTTCCTCCTTCATTTGATGTTGAGGACATGAAGCTACAAGGCCCTTGAAGCGCTCATGATAAGCCGGGAATGTCTCACCATGATTCTGTTGAATACCACTAATTTTCTTCCGTAGGAGAATCACTCTCGAAGTAGGGAAGAATTTCTCCAAGAAAGCACGCTTCATACTCTCCCACGAAGTCACAGTTCCCGGGGCTAGTTCGTAGAGCCAATCTTTGGCCTTGTCCATAAGTGAAAATGGAAAGGCCTTCATCTTCAATATACTCCCATCCACAGTGACGGGGGTCATGCTTGAACAAACCACCTCGAACTCCTTCAAGTGTTTGTTGGGGTCTTCCATAGACAAGCCATGGAACTTCGGAATATGGTGTAACAAACTGGATTTGAGTTCAAACACCGCAGTTGTCCCCTCTGCAGCCGTGGGGTATTGGATACAAAGAGGCAATGCATTATCCAAACCCGAGGCCGAAAACTCCTTGATGGTTCTATTATCTGCTGCCATGGCTTGTTCTTCTTCAAAAATCTGATCCGTGGGCTCTTCTTTTACACCTACTTCGTCTTCTTCAAGCCCAGGTTGTGGTAGAGGTTGTGGTGGCTCTTGTTGACTCCTCGTTCTTCTCAAAGTGCGTTCAAAATCACCGTCAAAGGCGGAGATGTTCTCTATAATAGGTCGAGAGCTACGAGTCATACACAGTACCTGAAAAACAAGAAAACAAACAAACTAAGAATGCACGAAAAACAAAAATAAATAAAAAAAATAAACATAAAGACAAAGGATTAGCAAAGTTGCTAATCCCCGGCAACGGCGCCAAAATTTGATGCGATAATTACTTGACACTCAAATTAAAACCCTCGTTTGACAATTGTAGTAGAATGGATAAGTGAGGGATCGTTCTGGACCGGGGATTAGGAGGGATTGTTAATCACTTGGATTTTTGACTCAAAAACGTAAAAACAATATAAAATACTAAACTAGACTCAAAGAATGTGAAACTAAAATTTAAAACATTAAGACAAACCAAAAGACTCAAAACTAATTTTGGACGAATTTAAGATTATGGCTTGATTCAAAATACTTTAAAACATAAACTAAACAGATTCTAAGCACTAAAGAACAAGAAAGTAAAGGGGGGGGGAAAGTTTTGATTTGACAAAAATTGAAATAACAAAACAAGTTAATAAACTAAGCGGAATGTAAATATGAATTTGTGATGGAATGAATGGAATGAAGGCTAGCTAAGGGGTTCTTCTCCACACATGTTATACTTGCATACAAGATTGATTCTTAGTTGGTCTTTCAATAAATTATGAAACTCAACACTCCGGATTAATTAGGTCCGCTTAAATTAACCGTCAAGTTTTCCTTAAGTTAATGAATTGGATGGGTTTGCGCAACGCAATTCACAACATTCTCCAAAAGTCCTTTACGTGAACAGCACAATAAAGATACAATCAAAGATCATTAAGTATTATGAAAACTATAAGTGTTGACGAGGCATTCGTTACTATGATGAGCATGAAACTCGTGCCAAGAATTCATTTAACGCGATTGTTTATAAGCAACCTCCACTACTTGTGAATATAAGTTCATAACGATTAGGTGAAAATCACTTATATTCTAGCGTCATATTTATGCATGAAAATTAAGTGCGCATTCTTAATAAACATTCATAAATAAGTTATCAATCAAACGGTTAAACAAATTGAATCCACAACTTATGAAATTCCAACGAAAGTTAATCAATTCATATTGCAAATATAAACATAGTTTCGAATCACCCCCTAGCTAAAGGGGGATTAGTTCCTCATACCTTTGAAATCAAAGAAACACCTAAACATTCCAACAACTCAAAACTTGAATTGTATGAACGTTTAAACACTGTTCTCTTCCATTCCTTATACGTACAAAACAAAGAGAATTAAAATGAAACTTTGAAATCAAAGAAACACCTAAACATTCCAACAACTCAAACTTGAATTGTATGAACGTTTAGGCACTCTTCTCTTCCTCGTTGTTGTAGCACAAGGTTTAAGGATAGGTTGGTTGGGGGGATGGAAGTGTGGAATGGAGTGGAAATGGAGAAGATGGAGAAGGGGAAGTGTTTGTGCATTACAATGGAAAAATGAGATGCTTTGGTGAATGGAATGAATGGGTATTTATAGGAAGAGAATGGTTGTTAATGGATGTTTGTTTAAGGTATTTGGTGGATGGGAAAAGGTGTGGATGTAATTTAGGGTTTATTTAGGTGAATGTGGATGCATGATTTAGTGGATGTAAAGGATAATGGGATGGTGTGGAATTAAAAGCTAAAAAAAATGGGATAATGGGCATTTAAGTGTGAATGGAATGGTAGGATGCACTAATGGAAATTATGGAATGGAATGGTGGGATGCACTAATGGAAATTATGGAAGGAATGGTGGGATGCACTAATTAGGAGGAAGAATTAGGGTGAAGGGCTTAATGCATGGATTTGGGCCAATTAGGGTGAAGGGCTTAATGCATGGATTTGGGCCTAAAATGCCCCCCCTTGCATGGCAAGGGAAAGGACTTGGGCTAAAGCCCACGGCAATGGCTCTAAAATGGGCTAAGGTTAGGGTCCACAAAGAGTTAGGGTTTAGGTCATCTAAAAGCCCAAAGCCAAGAATAGAAACTCACGACAATGGAAACCTCCAAGAATAGAAACTTCCAACTTTAGAAACTTTGGTTACCAATTCCGACTTCCTTGCTCTTCACTTTCATTTCTTCATTTCTTAAGCTCCTTTGACCTTCAACCTCGTTCATTCCTCGTGCTCCATTTGCATACACCACATTCCAGCTCAGTTTTGCTCCAAAAGCTCCCAATTGCATCATTTCATGTAATATGTCCTTTAAACCTGAAAACACATGAAAGTAGCTTAAAAGACTACTTTAACGAATAAAACATAACAAAAATGCATAAGAACTAGCTAACTAAGGCGCATAAATATGCTCCTATCACCTTGCAGTGCCACACCTTACCAAACCCTAAGCAGGAGGCCCAGGTCCACTTCTAAACCCATGGGCAAGAGGCTTAAAACTTGGTAGCTGCCACAGCAGGTCCAGGGCAGGAAACCCAGCCCACTACAGCAACATGCACAAACTTGAGCCTAGAACATAGCAACTGCTGCTTGCCAGGCAGCACAACAGGCCCAAGCCCAAAGAGCCCAATCAGCAGGCTATGATGTGGCAACCCAAAGACTAGGAGGGCCTATGACCATACAACCCCAAGGCAAGCAGGAGCAGTTCCAACATGCCATGCGACCTGTTTCGGCAATCCAGCCCGCGACCCAATCTAATCCAAGGCCACATTCGACAATCTAGATTCCGACCACTTGTCCTTCGATCAATTCAAGGTTATTTTCACCTCACTTTTATGCAGGAATGCCCTCTTTGGGCTTAAGTTTTATACCTGCAGTCCACTATACTTCAACCATACATGGAAACGCCCATTATCCAGACTCTTCCAATCCAAATGGCGAGCACCACCTGCCCCAGCAGGTAGCCAACTTGACAAGTGCCCTTGCGCAGCAGACTATTTTGGTGAACCAGCTCCTTGAGCGTATCGAGATGCAGCACGCCCCAGATGAGGTGTCCCAAAGCAGGACAAGGGCGGAAGAACGTTAATTATTCCAGCGATGTCCTGGTAAAGAATCACTCAACCTGCTATAAATCGTGCATTCGAGTAGTGTGCATTCTTGCTTGGGTCCTCGAGAGAATGTCTTCTCCTGCCTAGATGCGCAGAGAAGTGTTTATTCTCGACTCGGCTCACAAGTCAGTATGCATTCAAGGTTAGGTTCACACTCCGACAAGTACTCAGGACATTCTAGGAGAAGCATCCACACGAGGCTTAGCCCACAAAGAGATCTTTTTATGAGGCAATAGAGTAGGCAGCCGCATGACGCCTAGATAAGAGCACCAGAGCAGTCCAGCTCAAGTTCTATTGGCAACCCCCGCCGAGAATGACGGCTAGCAGCACAAAGTGAACCGCATGCACCGCGACCGCGACACAGATAGGCCGGACATGCCGAATAGCAACTTGGACCAGCAAGTTAGCATCAGGGGTAGCTGAAGGCTTCGCTACCCTACTAGGCGCAAATCTGGAAGGAAGTACAAAGGCTAATAGCAAAGAAGCTACGCGGATTTCAGCGCATTGACACTACCGATAATTCCCTTCGAATAGACGTGGCCAACCTGAGCATATCACTTTTTACAAACGAGATCGAGCAGACGGAGCCACCGTGGAAGTTCAACCCGCCACATTTCACCTTGTTCAAAGGAAATGAAGATCTGGACAGACATTTGATGCACTACCGAAGTGTCATGACCCGCCAACAATGATGCACTTATGTGCAATATCTTTGCCATGACACTACAAGGCAAGAAGCAAGATTGGTTCCACACCCTACTGCCACGATCAATTCGCAAGTGAATTTTCCTTGGTTTTCATTAAGGAATATTCGTTCTACCGCTCGATCAAGAAGAAGTCTGACCACCTCTTTAACATGAAGAAGGACCTGAATGAGTCACTCCATACATACGTCAAGAGGTTCAAGATGAATAAGATGAAGATCATTGGATGCGATGACAACATTGCATGCTCAGCCTTTCAAAAGGGGCTCTTAGCAGACCACTCACTTTTTGGAGAATTAATCATGGGCAAGAACTTAACCCTGGCAGACTCTTATGCTTTGGAAAAAAAACACTCCCTCTAGGATGAGGCTAAGCGCTCCCAGAAGCCCTCTGAGCAACCGTGCAAAGACGTAGAGCCTACTCAGAAAAAGGTGAAAGATAAACCACTCAATGACGAAAACAAGCCACGAAACAGACGCAGGGATCAATCCCTGACGAAATGAGGCACGACACCCAATACATACACCAAGTTCTCAACGAGTTGAAGAAGAAATTTTTCACCCCAGCAGTAACAGTTGAAATGCAGAAAGACGATTATACCTCCACCAAATAGAAACCACAACAGACATGTTAATAAGATGGCATCAAGGTTGATAATACCCTAGTAAATGAATCAGGATGGAAACCCGAAGACAACACCGAGCACATTTCCATTGACCCTAAGTAGTGGTCAGACCTCACAAAACACATATCTAAAAAAGATTTGATGAGCAACTGCACTCAACCAATTCCTTTCGCGACCTACTGAACGATGCAAGCTTTTTTCAAGGCAATCAGGACCCAAAGCGAGACAAATGGAACGATGAAGTGCGAGAAAGCTTTATAGGACTTAAAAAAATACCTGACATCACCTCCCCTACTATCCAAGTCAGAAACAATGGAGGATCTATACATTTATATGATGGTATCTGAAGCAACAATAAGTTCTACCCTCATACGAGAAGAGCTGGGGGTCCGACCATCTGTATTCCATAGTTTAAAAGCTCTCCTCAATGCGGAAGCCAAATACTTGAAAATCAAAACTTTGATTTTGGCGCTAGTTATTGCAACCCGGAAGCTCAAGTCGTACCTTCAGACATATGCAATCATCATCATGACGCGATATTTCGCATAATCCATACTCATTATGTTAAAAATGCAGACATTAATGGACATTCTGATGAACGTGACAACTTAGCCCAAAGCCACATTAGGGGTAGATGAGCACTAGAATGACGCATCAGCCTAACTTGCAAGAGAGTTCCTCCAGCTACCAGGGATCAAAGCACGCTTAATCCTCATTACCTAGACGGTTCCATATATAGAGCAGCCCAGCGCCAGCAGTCGAGCACCACCTCCATCTGCGCACAAAACCGGCAGTTGAGTACCGCCTCTTACCCCATGTGACACGGCCCTAGCCAACCTCAGCTCTGCGTTATTATGCATAGCGGCTCCCAGCCGTGTCAAACTTTTCTCCTGGCTCCCTGCCGCGCCGACCCATGCTTTCTAGTGTAAGAGGGTAAACTAATTCCCCGACACTCATTTAGGTTAGCTCTTCAGCACGATAGGGTAAACTAATTCCCTGACACCCATTTGGGTAAGCTCTCCAGCGCAAGAGGGTAAACTAATTCCCCGACACCTATCCGGGTAAGCTCTTCAGCGTGAGAGGGTAAACTAATTCATCAACCACCCCTGTGACAAGTAGAAGACACCCTCTACCCTGTAGACATGGCATGTGTTCTCTAATAAGAAGAGGGTAAACTAACCCCCCTCCCCCCCACCTCGTGGTCGTGTGAGGTTTAGGTCTTTAATCAAATGTGTTGATTGTTTTTCAGGTGCATTTTCGTCAAGACTGAAGACAACGGAAATTTGCATCGACAATAAAGATGCAAGAAATTTGGGGAAAGATGGAGACCAAAAGGACGGCTCCAGTCTCCAAAATAATCTGAAAAGAAAAAACCCTTTGACTTTTCATAGATGACAACGTAGAACCTAAAAAAAAAAAAAAAAAAAGGAGATAATTATAGTTTTGAGGTTTTTTTTTTTTTTTAAGTGTAATCATATTTTAGACTTTGCAAATTAAAAAATAAGGATAATTTTGAAATATTTGCCAACTAAAAGGAAGCAAACTGCTACCCTAGTTTTTTATGCACTTTTACTTCCAACTAAAAGCATTTTTAAAATATTTGCCAAACGGCTTTTTTTAAACTAAAGTGCTTTTACTCATTTGGAAGCTCTTTTGGATCTTTCAAAACCACATCAAAATGAGCCCTATTGAGGGTTAGAGTACGACACTTAACCGTGCATGCATGCTGTATTGTATTTTTTGAGGGAAAGAAATTAAATATATGTTGAAGAAAAATATAGAACCAACCAACTCTATGGAGATGTCAAATTAGAATGTCAAATTTCGTTATTATAGTGGATGTGGCAAAATAACATTTTGAAAAGTCTTTTATTCCAACCGAGATGTCATATTAAAATGCTTTTTGATTATTTATAAGATCAAGTGAGTTGGAATTTAATAATAAAATAATCAATAAGTAAAGAAAAATAAAGAAATATGTGAGCCCAACATTAAAATGAAACAACAACAAAATTTGATGTTGCCCTTAAATTTAGCAGCAAAATGGAGAATCTCAATCCATGTAGGATATTGGCCTCTCCTTTGGAACCAAAAAACCACTTTTTTATTGTCAAAATAGTCTATGTAGGATTTTTGACATCTCATTTAGAGATACTCTACAACCATCTCCAAGGAAGATGTCAAATTTTAAACATAAAATTTAAATTTGAAGGCTTATGTGGTTCTTTGATTTTTTTTTTTTTTTAATTTTGTTCTCCAATTGATATTATTTATTACATTGTTTACCTTTCATAATTGTAACTAGCATATGGGCACACACAAAGTGTGAGAAATTTTTTTATTTTTGTTTTTGAAATAGAATGAGAGAGGAAGAGAGTGATAAAGAATGTGGGAGTGAGAAGTTTTTTTTATTTATTTTTATTTTTATTTTTTTCATTCTCTCTAAATTAGAGATATGTTAGGATTACTTGCAGGTGAGACTTAAAAAAAACAACAAAATTCGGTTGTGTAGAATTATATTTTCTGCCCTATATTTCTTATTCATATTCTGTTTTAATTAGATGGTTAAACTGATAATTTCATAGGATTTTGGTTGACAATGAGTTTTTTTATTAATTAGTAGAGATAAGTATTTTAAAACAAAAGGTATGAATAAAAAGAAAATATTAATAGCTAAAAATAGATTTAAAGTTACTGTCAAATTTGACATATCGACAAAATGATCACACATTTGAAAATTGATAGTGAAATAAATTAGTCACTTATGGAGAACAACTTTTTCTATATTGCCTTCGTGTGTACTCCATATTAGCAACTACACAAGTAGTAGAACTAGAACTGAATGAATTGTGTGATGTTCAATCAGTTTTTAGGTGCACGTCTTTATTGTGCGAGGAAAATGATCACAGCATTGGTTTTTTCTTTTCACGTCTGAAAGTCCAAGTTTTGATGAGCCTATTTAATCAAATCCAAGAAAATGCTGAAAATTGTTAAATGAGGTGTCTCACTAGCTTGCTCGTGCTGGAGTTGGTAGTTTTCAGGTGTTAATATGGCTGACGGAACCTCCGGACTTAATTTTTAATGCTTTATTTGAAGATGCATCAAATTAGTTTGTATTTGCTGGGTGATGTGAGGATAGTAAACATTTGTTTATTTGTGCTGGATGCTCTTTTTTCTTTCAAACGGGTTGAAAACTCCGGCAAAGTTTTTATCAAGACCCATGTTAGCACACTATCCACACTTTGTACGTATTCCCCTCTTATCAAAGAATATCGTACTTTCCTTCAAAAAATAGGATCAATCGGAATTTAATGTGAGGCTTAAGACGAAAATATTGTTAAAAAAAGGCCAATTTATTTTATTTTATTTTAGTACCTTAATATGATTTCATTTTCACATGTATATATCAATTTAGGGGTGTAGCTAATTGAAATTTTGAGAGATTTTAATCATTTATATACATTCAGGGGTACTCAATCAAGATTTTAATTGAATCTTTAAAAGTCTAGTCCTATTCAATCATGATTTTAAAAGAGTTTATAACATTCTAGGTGTATTTAATTACAAATTGATTTTTAAAAATTTTAAAAAGTTGGAAAATTAGAGGGAATTAGAGATATTTTGCAGTCTATTTTAAGTATTCTTAAATCTCACCTCCCCCTGAGAGTTTGAGGAGATTCACTCAAAATTTTTATAGAATCTTTAGAAATCAATTGAATGTCATCAAAATCCATGGATTTATAAATTCATTTCAATCCAATAAGAGATTTTATTTTCCTTCTTTCTAATAAAAAATACGATGAATGATGAAAATTTTATGATATATACACTTTCCAAAAGGTTTACTAGACGTTTCTTTTCGTCCTTTTATCAAGTAGTTTTTAACTAATTTACCCCTTAATTTGTACCTTGTCATAGGTTTTCTTGACTTTGATTTTGATCAATTTTCCCGAAACTATTATAAACAGATAAGGTATGGTCATTAACCTTTTGCAAAACAATTTTTTGTTTTCCAGATACAAAAGTAGGTGAAAAATGCGTTTGGCATACTGTTTTGTTAAAATATACTCAAAAAACAATATTTAGCCTAAGTTCTGTAAATCATCAAATTGACCTATTTGGTAATGCTTAAAATTGGTGATGCTAACAAAGGTTGAATTGATCAAGTAGGTATCCTTGATGGACTTGAGCTTTGCCAACAAATAAGATAAACACAAGATTTAAGTGCTTCACCCCTCAAAACTAGGCTACATCCACTGAGTTTCTTGTATAAACTGAGAACTAGGTTACAAGTAGTGCTCGGCTAGAATAGTACAATTATATCTAATTCATCTAACTCATTCTAAGGAGTACTCATCCTCCATATATAGGCCTTCATCTGAATCTCCAGCCTCTAAGTTCGAGTCCATCACTTTCTTTGCATTTAGTGGGCTGAATCCATTGGCTAGACCTGCTAGTTGTCCCTCCGTTCTTTGGCTGACGTGTGGTACAAAAAGACACTAGAGCAGGTTCACTTGTGTTCTTCTTTGGGATGATGTAGTCGAGCACCTTACTCGGCCCTGGAGGTGGTGAGAACTTGTACCCGAGCATCCTACATGTCAATCTTTATGTCCATTCATAGGGCCATGTTCCCTTGTTTCCCGCATGTGGCTTGGAGTTAACGTTTGACTAGACCTCCCCTACTATTCCTGGCGCGTCGTGCCTTAAAGCTGTTAGTGGCCAACTTGCCCTTTGGTGCTCGAAAGACGCTTTATGGGGAAACACTCGGCGTAGTTGCTGACAAGATACTCGGAGACCATGCACCATCTGAAGTGCTCGACTTCACCTTTCCATACTCATTACTCCTTGACTTTCCCTTGGACCTATGTTCTTTTAGGTTTGTTGGGGTTGGAAAGGACCCTTTGTTAACAAGTCATCCAACTCTCTGTCTAAGGGTTCTTTCTTAGGCAAGAAGTTACATGGGCCGGTCAGGGCTTAAGGGTGGTACCTTGGTGTTGTGTTGCCTTCCCATCAGTTGCCAGACTCGTGAGTCAAGAGCTAGTGTTGTCAGGAACATGTGCTTGTTGAGCACATGTTCACCACGAGTTAGTAGCGAAATCAAGGCGTCTACATATTAAAGGCGTGGCATAGGTGTGACCTCCTGGCTCATGAAGTCATTTCACGTGGCCATTGGTGACTACGACTGTGACGTGTACTTGCCAATTCGCTGTGGTGAGTATAGTGGCGAGTCTTCTGGCGATGGCGGCGCTGCGTCAATCTACGACCAACCAAGGCGTGGCGACATGTGACGTCACTGCAATGATGCGATGATATGTGGTGGTGTGTGAAGTGGCGTACATCGACCTGAGACCTAATCTAAAGTTATTCGATGTCCTGAATCACATGGTGCTCTCCGTTTGTGCAAATTTGGAGTCGTTTATCACGTTTGAGTTAAAGAATCTTAAAATTTACTTAGTTAATTACTAAAGCAATGTTTTTCAAGTGCAAGCTTGAGCAACCTAAATAAATGCAATGCGCCTATTGAAGAGTGACACTTAGAATTTCTATGAATATAGCCCTGCAACTCACACTTTTTTCGATTAAACTGTGTTGATGAAATTAACTATTTTAACATAGTCTTTGATGAGACTTGAATAGAAATTTGTTAGATAACCATATGATTGATTTACTTATATTGGTGATTTATTTTCACCGCATGATGTTTTATATATCAAGTATACCCATATGATATTTGCATGTGATATAATATTTCTTGTATAGGCTAGGTTTTCTTGTAGATGCTAGCTATGCATAGATAGATAGTCCATGTACACTTGAATGTTTTACTCTTCTAGTACATGCTAGTAATATGCTCGGATTCTAATTGATGATATAAATGTGATTTTCTTTAACTATATATTGTAGTAGATACTAGTATGTAGTTTTTAAACTGCATGAGTTTTTCAAAATGGAGGTTAGTATGTTTGAAATGATTTTGACTAGACAAATGAATATGATCCACTCACAGTTTGTTTTTCTCTTTTTCATAACCTAGTGAGCACAATGCGACATTTAAGAACGAGTTGGCGTGGTAGTAGTGCAATCTTCCTACTGAGTGGGGTGATTCTCCTTCTGCTATGTTATTTATCTAGTTTTACAATAATGCATGATTAAACTTTCGACTATGCTTGTACAACACATACTTTTGTAATAATTATTGTATGCACTACAGTTATGCTCTAATTAAACTGATGTGATAATAATTGGGTTGAGCCCTAATGTGTCCCCAAGTGGGGAAGTTGTGTGGTGACTTGTAGGGGTGGGTTCAAAAAACTGAAAACCGAAAAAAACCGAAAACCAAACCGAACCGAATCTGGCTGGTTTGGTTTTGATTTTTGAGGTCCGAAAACCGAACCGAACAAAAAAAAATATATATATATATATAAACTAAACCGAACCGAATCTGGCTGGTTTGGTTTCGATTTTTGAGGTCCGAAAACCGAACCGAACAAAAAAAAAAAAAATATATATATATATATATATATATATATATAAATACTTAAAAACATGTTGGCGTAAGGGTTTAAACCCCTTCCCTCCGGTTGGTATAATTGCATCAAGCCCACTTAACTATAGGCCTTGTGTTGTTACGGTTGTACTAGTAAAATATTTATAGGTTTCTAATATTTAATACTTTATAAGTTTTCTTAAGTCTATAAACCCTAGCCGTCACTCACTCCTCCCATTTCAGTTTTCATGTTTTCTTACTCTCGCTCCCCTTCGCAGCTTTCTTCCTTTCTCTCTGCTTCCTCAATCACTCTCTCCCCTTCATCTCTTCCTCTAAGTCACTCTTTCTCCAGTCTTGAGTCTTCTCCTGTCCTCCTCACGGATTCCTTCTTCCAAACCATAATTTTCCCTCGCCCCTTTCAAATCGGAAGCAGAGGAGGATGGCAAAGGGAGTTCGATTACTTCAACTGGCTCTAACGCAGAGGGAGTTTGATTTCTTCCTTAGTTTAACTATTAATTTAAAAAAAGATTGATTTTTTTTCGTTTTGATTGATTTTAATTTGGTAAATTAGGTTAAGTTTTCTGTTTTAGGTTTTGGTTTCTAAATTAGTTTTGCTACGGTTGGGTCTTTCTTGTTTCAGCTCAAATGCTCCAACCGTGTTTACTACTGTTGGTTTCTGAATTCGTTTTAGTTGATGTTTTTTCATTTTGGTTGATTTTAATTTGGTAAGTATTAAGCTTTTGTATAATATTGTGTAATGCAGAGATGAAAATTGAAAAGCATGAGTTAAGTTGACTTCTCGGTTAAAGTTCAAATATGTTGATTAGGGCATGTTACATGTTGATCTCTCACTGAGGAATGAGGATGCTCAAGGCAGGGAAGTATGTAAGATTCAAGCTCTAGATGTTAAAAAAAAAAGATTAAAAAAATTATGGAAAACCGAACCGGACCGAAACCGAACTGAAAAAAACCAAAATTTTTTTGAACCGAACCAAACCAAAATTTTGGTTTAGTTTCGGTTTTGGCAAAAAACCGAACTGTTTCAAACCGAACCCAGCCCTAGTGACTTGTTGGATAGTTTTAGTAATTAATAATGAGATGTTTAGTTCAAATTGGTTCACATTAATATCCTTATGGCTTCATCGTTGGATTGGTGGTATTTCGTCACCATCATACTCTAATAATGAGATGTTTAGTGGGGAGGTTGCTTGCCATTAATATCCTTATGGCTCGGTCACCATCATTCGCACTTCTCAACCACCATTTTCACAACCATCTCTCATAACCATTGTTAACACAACCATCTTCTACCATCATTGTAGTCCTCGCCACCACCATCACTCCCTCCACCATTGCCTCTACCCTGTTATTGCCACCACATATATCTCCCCATTATTACTAGTACTCCAACCACAATTTCTACCAACATCACTCTATTCTCAGCCACAACATCCCTACCGTTTTCAATGTTTTATTATCTAAAATCATTCTCGGACTAAATTACCAAACACATTTTCAAATCATAAAAAATAAAAAATTGTATTCGTCATTTTTGTTTTACAAAACAGTTTTTCGAAAATTATTTTGTCACTGACACAAAATTGGACCCTAAAGAGATGTCAATGAACTATTGTCAATTTGTAGCTCGACTAATGAATTTATAGTCAAGGACACACGCCGGACCCCTAGTCACCACGTCTACATCATCACCCACCGCTGTACAACCCTAGCTATTGCTAGATTAATACTACTACACGAGAAGTGTCATACGCTCAACTATAACTACCTTACCTTGCCTCCCTTTCGATGAACATTTTTTTCTCAAAGAGTAGTAGTCCAATTAAGATTCCATATATATGGGAAGAGCACCGTGCTGTGAGAAACTTGGTCTCAAAAGAGGAAAATGGACAGCTGAAGAAGATGAAATCTTGACCAAATACATTCACGCTCATGGAGAAGGTTCTTGGAGATCTTTGCCAAAGAATGCGGGTTCGTGTTTATATTAAACATGTGCGCGCGCACACACATATATACAGTAGCTAGCTAACCTTCAAATATGGTAAGACAATAAGACCCTTAATTTATGTGTATACATTTGGTTTTTCGTTTGTTTTTTTGTTTTTTGTTTTTGAAGGATTGCTGAGGTGTGGGAAGAGTTGCAGACTGAGGTGGATAAATTATCTGAGGGCTGAATTAAAGAGAGGGAACTTCACTGCTGAGGAGGAAGAAACCATTGTTAAGCTACACAGGGCTTTGGGTAATAGGTATGTCTATGTTCCTCGGTTTCATAATTTATATAATTAAGTGCTTCCACTATGAATTTCACTATACATAATACCTACAAGTATAGAAGTCATGGATAAATATAGATACACATATATTTGTATATGTGTGTGCGTGCGCGTGTGTGCGTGCGTGCGTGCGCGCGCGCGTGCGTGCGTGTATAATTCATTGATTGATTCTTAAGTTTGAGAGTTCTAGGGCAATATTTTATAAATAATTGGACCCATTTTCAACTTGGTCATGCTTGCAGCAAGATTAATTCAAGCTCTAGCATTTGTGTTGATTGGAAATCTGATTAAAAAACAACTCATATTTATTAAAATTCTGCTAACAATGTTAATTCGATCTACTTAATGTCTGGATTTTGATGGGAACAATGTTAATTCGATCTTCTTAATGTCTGGATTATTATAGGTGGAAATTGATATGTTTCTTCAAGGGTTCCTCTCAGATAAATTAATTCGAACTACTTAATGTTTATTCGATCTACTTAATATTAGTATTTGATATACCAAAGCTGATATATGTTTCTTCAAGGGTTCCTCTCAGATAAATTAAATTTTGGGCAGCTTAATTATTATTATCGCTCCAGATAGGGGACGAACCTCAAGCATTAGAATTAAAATAATGTCTCAAGTGAAATAAAATCAACTTAAAAAAAAAAAAATCAACTTACGAACTCAATAATGTTTAATAGAAGATTGAATAATGTTTAATTATTAACTTTTGGGCCCCGGGAAATGCACATATTTTACCTTTTTACAAATAACATATCTTAATGTACAAACTTCATATAATCGTTCATCTTCTTAAACTTCATTTAAAGATCATCCTTATAAATTAAAAATATTTTAATTTGGAGATCATTTGGACATTCAAATATATCAAATAAATGGGTGTACGGTTCATCTTGAATATGTTACTTGGTATTCATATCGTTGATTTATTCCATACATTTGGATGACTAAATGGTTTCCGATTTGAATGATTTTTTGTAGAGATATCTTCAAATGAAAATTAAAAATTTGAAAGAAGAGGAATAAGTCCATTCCCCATGGGAGAACACAAACATTATCCTTTAATTAAAACCTAAGTGCTTAATCCTAAACCTTAAAACCGATGCAGTTGATCACATAATTAAGCATAATAACCTTATATTAGAATACAAGTACAAGCTTCTCCAGAAGCTATGGATAATAGTTCTTCCACAAATATAACACTATTGACTGCCATTCAATTTTTCTAGTGTCATAATGTGGGGTTTGCTAACTTAACCTTATGGGGTTTGCTAACTTAACCTTTTGGGATATCCCTAATACTCTTCAAAACACCCTCCAGAGATCTAAACCACTGCTAATTTAGGCAGTTGTACATACTATTATAAATCAGTTTGATTATATATATAAATTGTGAATGCACTGTTGCAGGTGGTCCTTGATTGCCGCTCATTTACCAGGAAGAACAGACAATGGGATCAAAAACTACTGGAACTCTCATTTGAGTCGAAAAATCTACAGCTTTATCAAGCTGGGAAACGAACATCTACCCTCCATTCTCAATGATGTGAAGAAGATAACTTCATGCAATAAACGTTGTAAGGGCGCTCGAGCGAGCAGATCTACCATGAACAACAAGAGCAAGAACAAGAACTTGGCCACATTTAACTCAAGAAAATCAGAAGCAAACCCTCAACTTGGAAACCCTAGCCTACCAACTGGCACCATTATTAATCTAGGGCAAGTGGGTAATGAGGCCAGCAATTTAAGGGGTTTGGAGTCCTGGGACCCAATAAACAATAGAGATGGTGAGGTAATAGGAATGTTGGGGATGCAAAGTTCTTGTTTGGACGGTGCAGAAATGATTAATTTGGATCCTTGCGGTGAGCAGAAAAAAAGTGCACAATTATGCCTTGGGAAAAAAGAAAACAATATTACTAGTAGTTCAACTGCAATATATGGAGATAATGACTGTGAAACGGAGGTTTTGGGGACATCTTGTGAATGTGTAGACACTATGGACCAGAATAATAATATTTTTGAAATTGAAGAGAGAAGAAGTACAGGTATTTGGAGCTCATCAAATGCTGCTGAGAGTGGTGGCGGTGGTGGTGGTGGAGAGTTGTACTCCTTCGCTTCATCAATGAATTCAGGCTTTGATGATGAATGGCTTAATTGGGGTTGGGCAGGTGGTGGCCTTCAATGTCACAATGGTGAATTGGAATAGCGGGATGAAGGGGAGACAATAGCTTGGTTGTGGGGAAATGGCAGTACTGGTGAAGGACGGTAATGTTGATGCTGATGCAAAAAAAGTGGACACGCCAAAATTTAATGTACAAGTTTTGCTTATTCTTCCACAAACTTTCTAATTTATATTTTAGTAGAGAATTACTGGGATGGTTGATTCTGTGACAGGGATTAAGTAGCTGGGTATGGTTTTGTGCAATTAAGAAATGAAAGATTGTACAAGAATAAATCATTGTTAAATTGTTCAAGGTGAGTTGGAACTGGAAAGGCAGAAGTACTAGACTTGTGATCTTGTGTTTTCCAGTTCATTGTGAAGTTTATTCTTTGCTGAACTTTTGGCTGGTTCAAAACATTCATGTTGTACGTGGTTAAAACTAATCATGTTTTGTTTTGTGTGCAAGGATGATCTTTTAATGACAACCTATAAAAAATAATTAGTTTGATAAATTGATCATGAGAAATATTGTAGAGTAACTAGAGGTTACCAAGATATTAATAACTACCTTAATAGGAATTGAGCATATATATACACATATACAAAAATATATACGGGTAAAGTGTTGTTCAATAATTAAAATCGTTTAATTTTTAGATTCTCTTTCAAGGATTATCCATATCAAAAATTTAAATAAATCGATTCGTTTACTGGCATCTCATTTAAACTTTATTTGGTGACCCATGGTTTTTTTTTTTTTTTTTAACATATTTCAGATAACAAGATTTAGATTATCTTTTGCAAAACTGACCCGAGAGTCTAAAATAAAGACATACTTACGTAAAAATACTGTAGATATAATAGCACTTTGTCCTCGTATATTTGGATTTTGGAGAGACCATCCAGCCCCCACTTTTCAAGAAATTTCAAATCAATGTTATGCTATTTGTCCATCTTAAATACTTTACCAACTCTGCCATCTCCATCATGCATGAGAGAGGAAGATTAATGGCTCTTTTATTATTGTGATCGTTCCACCCTCACTATTCATATGACTATATTCTCCTTGTTATAGCAACCAATTTAATCACTTTTATTACAAGTCACTATCTTTTGCTCGACCAACTTCATGTTTCATTCAAGGAAAAGAAATAACATCTGCAGATCTTTCTGCAACTGCCAACTACACAAAGTCCTTTTTGGAATACTCCATATTTCCAGAAGTATACAGTTAGCGTGGAGTAACATGAATCGCAAAGTCTTTTAACAAGAAAATATGAGATCACTACTCACCAATCATCGTTGTGTGATGGATATTACACACATATGAGAGACTCACTCGTCTTATTATGCCCATAGTGTATTAGATTCTAGTATACATACCACAGCTTTTGGTCCGGTGGTACTTTATCTTCCAAAAGTTGGAAGAGGGTAAGTGCAAATCCCCCTCTGCCACATATCCATTTTCCATCTTTCTTATTTGCCTTCCTTTTTACCTTAGGGTAAAGGTAGAAACTTCACTAAGTCAACAACATTCACTATGCTATGTTACTAGGGGCTAACCTCTGGCCAATCTGACATGACACTGTTCACCATCAGATAAATTTTCGTTGGATGAGAATGACATAGTCAATATATTAAATCACACTCTTTCAACTAATCTATTAAGAGAAATATATATATATTGATCAAACTTATAATCACACCTCTCCATCTTAAGTTCAATTTATATTATTTCGGCACAGAACCTAATTCGAAAGTTCAAGTTCTGATGAACAAGAGAAACATAGCCAAATATATAAATAAACCAATAAACCTGAATACTAACGAGTATCCAAATACAACAAGATCGCAAGAGATCAGTCATATGCAGGAACCTAATAACACAGGTATTACAATTGCAAGATATCAGCAACAACTTCATCTACCAAAGAATCAAATATTTGACCCTCAACCTCTACTCCTAGTGCAAATACATCGGTTTCGAAGTCCAGCCATCTGCCATAGGGGCTGCTCATGTCCTTGTCCACGAGCTCGTCCACCATGCAATCCCACATGCCTCTCCAACCTGAGAGTTCCTTGTACACTTCTTCGGCTAAAGATGCCTTTCGCCTCACCATTGCTACTCCTTTCATCCATGAACTGTATCCCCCGCCCACATAACGCCTACATCTCAAATCCAAGCATTCATTTGTACAATCAAACAGTTCCTTTCGCCTTAGCCTGGACTCGCCGCCATCAATTTCAAACTGTCCTCTTCGACACTCCAGCAGATTGAAGAGATGAGGGTTTATGATCTCCCTAGCCCGGCCCAATGAGAAGTCTTTAAACATCAATTCCACATTACATAGTGTCTCCTTTAAATATTGCAACTCCCACTCATTTGATCTCAAAGATTCTTTTATGTGAACCGTAGCTGTATGGTTTCTTGCCACAGTTCCTATAGATGTTGAGGAAGCAGAATCCGATAACTCGGTGTCAACTTCAACGGAATGAAACTTCTTGGAAGAACTGAAAACATTAACTTCTTGAGCTTGAATGGATGAACACAACCTGCTTACTGAAGAAACGAAAAAATTGTGCTCAGGCAACCTAAATAAGACACATTTCAAAATTTAAAAGAGTGGAAAGAAAATATAAAAAATATATAAGCGTCATATACCTTCTGTACTGTTACTATCAGTGCTAATTGAAGAATCATAACTTTCAGTTGAAAAAGAAGGTTCCAGAACAGAGACTGGACTAGGATGCCGCAAACTCTGCATCTGTCCAGCTTCAATAGGACTGCTGCTATATTCGTCTGCCTTATCAACTCCCTGAAAATGTTGAATTTGTGTCAGCTATAGTCAGATCAACATTGCTAAGTTATACTACTAGTAATTTTGTAACTTTGTGAGAAAAGGGTAAAAAGAAGGGGGGCAATTCCATATAAAGTGACCAGCATTATAATTTATCAATAGAATTAGCTTGTGATAGTGACACTGACAGTCGGACCTACCTGAAACTTCTGTTTCAATGTGAATGCAGGAGTGTCAGCTTCATATCGGTCACCCAGTTTCTCTGTAACCAATAGATGTTGATCGCTCCGCTCATTTAACCTTTGCACGGAGCTAACTGAATTAAAATTGGGTTTCACATCCAAATTTGAAGCAGTTGAAGCTGAGCATACTTTTGCGGATTCATGACTAGAAGATTTACTCCCATAAGATAATTCCCTTAATTTTTGTTCCAAAAGTGCACTCAAAGCATCACTGGCTATCACATTGTAACCCACCAAAGATGGCTTCATACTGTCTGTGTCAAGCAACAACCGTTTACCTCGGTGATCTGTGCAAAGACTGTTGCTCTTCTGCCCAACCAGAGCTGAGATGTCAGTCCCAGTCAGTGATCGTGTAAGTGGGGCTGTGAATGTAAAAGAAACAACATCCATGCCTTTCTTTCTGCTATCTTCAGCCCAACTATAGTGCCTGTCAATAACTGGATTCGACTGGACTGACTGCTGATTTTTGTCACTCAACATATCATCAACAGCACTATCTTTATTAAATTGAAAGTTTCCATCTATTGATCGTTTCTTCCTAGGATAATTCCTTTTGTTCGAGTAGGACACTTCCTTTTCACTATCCATTGCCTCTGAGCCCAACTTCCTGGATCCAATTTTGGAATTTCCACTACTTCGAACTGAGCTTTTGTGACGACCAGAAGAAGAATCCCCAGACAGCACTTTTCTACCCTGTGAGTTGGAAACCAAAGGCTTTGAAGGTAATTTCTCTTTATCAACTACGCCATTTTGTTTCTGATTATTCTGCTTAAGAGCACCTGAAGCATTATGTGTAGAAGGTTTCTTATGCAAATTCAAATTCTTTTGAACATTTGCTTGGCTCCGGAAAGGCTGGTTTGAGATGACCTCATTCTGTTCTCTCTGACCTACCGAGCTTCTATTTCTACTTATATTCTGACCTCTTTTCTGAACATTGACCTTTGCTTGGATTGCAAGAGAAATGGACTTCCCCCTACTTTCTTCTGTCTCTGAAGAAGACCTGAATGACAAGTCAAGAGATCCATTCCAGCTCTTATTCAAAGACTGTCCCTTAAGAGACTTAGCAGCATTTGACTCAACAGGCTTACGGGACACTTCAAAAGGCCTCGTTTTCTTGTAAGCAGCTTCAACTTTATCTTTTAAATCTCGATCTTTCAAGGTTTCTGAAGAAGACCCAACCAGTGGAACTTTTCGGGATGCCTCCATCTTTTCTTTGAGAGCCTGAACCTTCAAGGGCTCTGAAGAGGCCCCTACTAAAGGCATTTTGGCCTTGGCGGTAGCTGGAGGTCCAGGCTCAATAATTTTTGCAGCAGCTTCCATTATGTGAGCAGCATTCTTAGTGGAAATAAAGCCAGGGTTCTTAATGGGAGACAAAAGTTTATGGTGTGTGATCGGTATAGACTTAGCTGATCTAGGCGGCAATGTTTCAGTCTGAAACCTCTCAATTGGCCTGTTTTGCATCTTTGGGGGATTTGACTTCAAAGAATTCCTGGTAGGGCGCTCCATACTTTTTATGAGATTTCCAGAATACTGTAACTGAAGGTCGTGAGAGCACTCAATGTTTCTCCTGTGGTGATGAGCATCTTGGAGAGATTGACTGTCAAAATATGGGGTAGAGTAGGGCTCAGAAAAACTGGATGTGGGTAAGAAGTCTAATCCCATAAGCCTGGCTACTACACTAGGGGCTTTCGCTCCAAATCCTTCTTCATCTGTAACTGATGAAGCACAACTATAATCGCTGCTACCTCTGACACTTGAAACTACCCCAGTTTCATCCTCATCGACCTAGAAATATAACAAGGATTGAAGATAGTATTAGATTCAAATCCCATATCAAAATGGTCTAAAGAAATAAGCAGTCCTAGAACACTGACCACCAGATGCTGTTGCGTCACTGGCGAGTTCCCCTGGCTTTTCTTTCCTCCTTTTGAGCGTTCTAAATAAAAAAGAGGAAGAAATCAAAATTCAAAACAACCACCCATGAAATAGGAGAATGATACAAGACCATAAGTGACAAACATTGATACATATGCTGATACAATAAAACTGTACCTGGTGAATCTGACTTGCCAGAGAATAATGTTTTTCGAGATTTTGCAGTCCAGTCAAACAGCTGAAAGAAACCGCCCACATGACCTGCTCCGCTTTTCGAACCTTCTCTCTCAACTCCCATTTTTCTAATGCAAAAATTAAGAATACCTTAACAGTTAAGTAAAAGAATCAAGGAGGAAGACAATTTCTATTCCACTTTATCAGAACAAAATAATTTTTTGAAACGTAACAAGTAGGACATATCCCATAAAAATGGTAATTAGCACGGAAGTCCTAAGCAATAGAAAAGACTACATGGTTCACAACAAATCTCCACTTAATTTTGATGTTGTTTCATGATTAAGGAAAACCATCTTTTTCTTAGTAAGTCAAACCATACAAAACAATGATAATCTTATATCAGATGATCTAAAATGCTCTCTATGTCATTCAGGGAAGATTACTTCTATGGTAATGGATACTACTCAACCAGCGTTCTAGCTTTCGAAATCAAGACAATGTGAACGTCAACCAGCAAATTCAATGCTGAGAAACTAGCCTATGAAATTCAACAAGATGAATCAAACTCTGACCTTTCTGCTTCAACTTAAGACATGCAACTAGAATTTACCCTTGCATCATATGCTCTTCAAATACCTAGCTTTCCAAACCAAATAGGATCAACAAATTACATAACCCAATTCAGAAGATTATCAAACACCCAAATCCCAAATGTCCCTAATCTAAGCATAAAGTCAAACAAAAGCAAAACTTCAAAAGGCAAATGAGAAGGAAATTTTGCATCTTTGATTCTTTATGCACCTAACTATGAAAAAATAAATACATTCTGCAAATAAATAAGTGGAAGTCAACATTTAGTGCAAAAAGTTCTCAAGAACAAAATAATTCAAGTAAATTACATAAATGTAGAATATGCAGCAAACAGATATCAATCTACTTAAATCCACCCTTTTCCCACATTTTCTCAGCAACCAATCACTCCCCCAACACAAGATACAAAACAAAAAACATCAAAACAAATCCAACCCAATTCACAAATCTAAAAACCAACAACAAAGATTCTAACTTTACACTGAAATTCAAAGTATTACTGGGCAGGAATCAAAACTTACAAGAACTAATGGGCAGGAATCAAAACTTACAAGAACTAATGGGCAGGAATCAGCTGAGCTTCTCTCTCTCTCTCTCTCTCTCTCTCTCTCTCTCTCTCTCTAACAAGTGAAGTGAAGTGAAGTGAAGTGAAGGAAGCAATGAAAGATTTAGCAGAGATGAGAGGGAACACAGTTAAATGGGAAAATCTTTCATTATTTTTTCTATGAGAGGTCAGAATCTGCGTCCAGAAACTCACTCTCCCCTCCACAGCATTAGCGAGGCCCCCGTGTCGTTCAAAGCAATAAATGGGGATAGAAGTGGGACTTTTCTGTTTGTGGACAAAAATAAAATAATTAAATTTATCTTTGGAAAATAAAAAATGGAATAAAATGCACAGAAGGTTGTAATTTTCCAACGTCTCTTTGGAGTGGGAATTTCTTTTCAAATTCCAAATGGGGGCGTTGGAGAGGCAGCGCGATAAAGTTACCTAGCAGTGCATGTGGAGGACGAGTGCTTGTGACGTGGGAAGTGGGGTGACGGATACGTGGCAGTTCACTGGGGTGAGTATATGTGATTTGTTGTACGTAGTTGGGTGAGGGTACTGGTTTTTTAAAAGTCAAATGGTAGAAGACGAAATGAGGCTGTGCATGTTGGGCTACGACCCGGGGGGTCATATTTTAGTTTTCCTTCGTTGGGCCTTGAGCCTCAATGGAAAATTTATGATCGTCTCGGTATATTCATTTACCTTCGATAATCTTAATATCTTGATTATATTAATACTAAAGATAGTATTGCTAATTTTATTTTGAAATTGTTTTTTTATAATGGAGGACAGTTCGATTGTAAAATTTCTTTGAAAAATTAAGAAGAGAAATGCTAAAAGTCAATTGGTCAATTTAACATGTCATGGTGTAGTAGTAAGATTTCTTTTTATTTATTTCATTAAAAACAAAAATAGTCGATCTTCATTTGTTAGAAGAAATTTTCAACTCAAGTTTCATGTACGATAGTTGTTTAAAAAGAAAAAAAAAATTGGTGTTTCAACCGAGAGAACTCCAACTCATTCATAGAAATTAAGACATAAAAGTTCTTTGCTTTTTCGTAATGTAACAAATATCTTTATGACTCAAGACATGCAAACTATTTAGGTATAGCACAAAAAGACCCATGTTTTCTTTTCTTTTGGTAAATAAGGACCCATCTTCTAGTGAAGTGTTGAACATACAAAGGTGACTCTTTTATTGGGAGAGTAGATCCTCTCATAATCATTTGTTAGGTTATCAGAGAAAGTTTTGAATTCAAATCTCATGAATGATAATAACTGTTTTTTAGATTGAATATTTCTAGCTGTACATCAATCATGTATTGGTAACGTCATGGAATTCATGATCATGTGTGAAAATTATTAAACTCAATTTTCTTGAGTCCTAGTTTATATGTAAAATCCCATATATCCTGTTATGCTGGAATTTATAAGCCTAATGTTAGGGTAAACATTTCAGATCCGGAAAAATTACCAAAGAGAAGAAGACTCGGCGAAAATTTCAAGAAGAACAAGGCATTCATCGCATAGAAATAGATCACAAATGTCTTTCAAGATTTTCACGTTATTAACCACAAATTGAACAAATCGAAAGGCAGAAAAATATGAATGGACTGATCGATTGCACAAAAATTGAAAGAATGAAACACAACCTTAATTCGAGAGGCTAACGCCAAATGCATGCAAATCTAGCCAGCTAGAGTTTACGTGCAAGTCTCAAATTTGAGATATATTCCTTGACATTCTCTCAAACTACGCATACACAAGCGCATGATATTTGTTCTTGAACCAACGTACCCCATTCTTTAAAGCAGTCTTGAATTTGGATTCAACGTCGTAGGACTTGTACTTGGCCACCCGACGTTGTCTCTTGAGCTCTGATTGGCTAGAGTTGTAGATCGAAGATGCTTTACGTGAATACCTTTGATTTTCCCATGGATAACCTTCATGGTCACGGTCACCATCAGGCATATACGCTGATCGATAAGGTGATTGCATCTCGTCCATCTCTCTCATCTTTCTCACTTTCCAATCAAGGTTGACGAGCAAAGAGAGAGAGAGGTGGACTACGAAAACTTGGTTTTGATGCGAGAGCAAGGAATTCTTATAGGGGGACTTGCGTTGCTGTCATTTGTCTCTCAGACGATGTTGATTAAATAAGAAGGGTTGGGAAACCATTGTCTTAATTTGTGGGGACGTGACGAGTATACAACAACAACAAAAATAAAGAACGAGAGGGTCTATGAAACCGCTCAAACCTAAAGAGGGTTTCTTTGCCAAATTAATGAGCATCCAGAAATCTACTCCAAGAAAAAAATGAGCACCTAGAAATAGATATTGGTGAGCGCCCGAAAAAATAATTCCCTTTCTCTTTCACATTTCTTTCAAACTTCTTTCTCCCATTATTTTCCAAAAAAAATAAAAAACTGCTTCAGACACAATGTGTGGCCTTAGGCTAGTTTTAATTTGTTCACTAACTTGGAACCTTCATAGATACTCTTCTAGATTTATGTACTTTGTGACTCAGTCTAACACAGAACTCTCATCATTTGCATTTGCTATAAATATTTGGGGCTCCAGAAAAAATGCGAAATTTTATGGATGCGTTAAAACTGTACAAACGAAAGGCAGAATTTGACCAAGAGAAAGAGAAAAGCAAAAAACAACTGGAAAAAAAAAATGGGAGTAAATTGTTGAATGGTATTTTAGGAGTATGGTTTTCTCCCCTCAAACGTCTCTCCCTTTCAGTCCCTTCCTATTTGAACGATGATGATTAAATCACGTCAAGTGTTGATTTCTTTATAGAGGTAGAGACAAAGAGTAAGTGAAAGGGAAGGAAAAGGAAGAGAACAAGGTTTGGAGGGGAGAGAATCATACTCTACTCACGTTACCTTCCAATTTGTTAGGGGAGACTTGGTATTATAGGAGAAACTCTTCACTGTGATCAGAATATTGGTGATACATTACGTGTTTTTATATAAGTGGTGAGAAATTTTATTTTTTAAGTTATTATCTTTTTAGCACATGTATTCCACAATTTGTATAGTATATGTGGTGTACCATCTCATGTTCCGATCACACTGAAAATCTCTCATACTATAGGAACTCCGTTGACTTATCAAAGCACTGTGGTATGTAAATGGAAGAGCCAGCTTTTTCTTGAGCTATTAAATCAATTATATATGAGTTTTGCATGCCCAGGTAATTAAAAACATGTTTAATATATGTGTAATTATTTGGAGAAAAAATAATTTCTTTTCTGGGCGATGTGTGTGTTTCAGTAAAACCCTAATACTAAAAGCAAACTAAAAAACAAGATTTCTAAAAGATTGTAAGAATATATAAAGGTTCCAGGACAAGTAAGGAGAAGAATGGCTCCTAGAACTACATGCAACACCACCTAATCACACAAGGAACAACTTCATCCTTTCCTTCACCATTTGACACGCATGGTAGCCCGTCCCCAGAGAAAACTAACGCTAACGAAAGAGGAGACACGAATGCGAACTTATACAGTGTGTGTGTGTGTGTGTGTGTGTGTAGATGCACATCCTTGACAAGCTGAGCTTGCAGCAGGCTGTTAGCATAGTCTGCTCGGTTTGCTGACCTTGGAAGAAGTAAGAACCCCCGTTCGTAACTTCGAATGGATATAGGACAGACACATAAATCGGCGTTGAATGTCCCTTATATTATATAAATTTCCACTTCTCCTCAAGGAACTTTAAAGATTATCATTACCACAATTTGAACACCACCACGCATCCCATAGACAACCCCCCACCAACCCCCCCTACCCCGGGGCGCCCCCCCCCCACCCCCCAACAAAAAAAAAAGGAAAAAAAAACATTATTGGGTTATTAACGAATTATAAACAATGAAACTAACGTTGGGAAATCTCATTTTTGCTAATTTGTCTTCGGCTCTACTAATCTCATTTAATTTAGATCGTTGATTATTTAGACTGTAGTATAACCATTTAAAGTTTAAATTCTAGGTTTTATATTGAGTATTTATCAAATGTAGCTAGAAATGAACCCTTAATTTCAAAAATGTCATATTTCAAATATATCCAAAATTCCACCTAAATAGACACAAATACTCTCAAATTTAACAATCAAATAAATTAAATGCTTTTTAGCCAAAATGATTCGTGACATTGACATAACTCTTTAATTTGGTCCTTAACAATTAATGATAATCAATACTAGTGTTCTTGAATTTGTCTATCATGAATCATTTTAGTCTTTCTTTGAATTTGTCCATTGTGATCATTTTAGTTTTTTCGTGAAAGATCTGTCAATTGCTTTGTTAGTGTGATGATGTAGCGCCACGTGGGTCTCACAAATATAATCATATAATGACATGTGGATTAACATTAAAAACTATTTTTATATTTAAAACTAAAAATGATATTAGTAAGAAAAAAGGCGTTGAAGGCATGATTGAAATTCTATTACTCCCACTTGCGGTAACCGCGGCAGCGCTCAATGTCGGTGATGAGGGGGGTCGAAGGGAATAGGGTTGTGGTGGTGGAGTGTAGAAGCAAATGTGAAGTTGGACCGGAGCTTGAGGCGACAGTAGCTAAAAAGCCTTTAATTTATTTAATTGTTAAATTTCAGAGTATTTATGTCTATTTAAGTGAAATTTTGGATATATTTGAAAGTTTTTATAAAAAGTGACATTTTTGAACTTAAGAGTTAATTTTTTACTATATTTGATAAATACTCTTTTATACTCTCGAAAATAGACTTTAAGTTTTAAGTCTCTGATTTTGAGCGATCAAACTATAAATTGAATGATTAACTCTATTAACAAGATGAAAACTAAAGAAAATTCATACATCTATATAACTTCACATGGCTATGAACTAACTCTCAGTCTAATAGTATCTTTTCTTAATATTGAAAAATGTTCCGAATTGGAATTCTCTCTTTCCCATTGATTAGGAAAATAAAACTTCACATGGCTAGCTAGACTTTATGATTTCTTAAGTAAGGTACACAATATTAAGATTCTAATAATGAAGACATAAACATCTATTTCATAGCTTATGCATCGTTTGATGCATTGTAAAACAATGCTTGCCCATGTATGAGCTCGAACATGCAACTTTTTAGGGTTCTTCAGATAGCATCGGAACCATATAATTGAACATGCACGCAAGTTTTCAACCATACACGAAATGACAGAAAGAGCTTTCTAATTAACCAGTTTAGTGAATTTTAAGACTCAAAGTCTCAAACGCAGATCAACATAATTTCCTTCATCTGTGTTGGGAAGAACCTGTTCGATCTGTTTAAAGTACGGGCCGTGAGGGTTTCTGGGAGCTACAACAGACGGAACCCGAGCAGCACCAGCATGATCACCATCGATATTGCTTGTGGACCCACTAGAACAAACGAATATAGGTACACTTGCTGCTACCAGTTGATTTTGATCACGATGATCACGATTAGGAGGAGGATGACGAAGATGTTGAACATGTTCTAACATGGCCATCCTTTCAAGCTCTCTTTCTCTTTTGTGTGCATTTTGATGACCTCCCAATGCTTGAGAGCTTTCAAACTTCCGGCCACAGTAGTGACACTCAAACTTCTTGCTCTCGATGATCATGGCGACTAGGTCACTGTCATCCTTCACCGCAAACCCGAATAGCTTCATTTTCTGAGAAAGAATATGGTTCATGGAAATTGAAAACTAATGAAACTTATATATATTACTTGGGCCTTTAGAAACACCCAACCATACCCAGAGCTACTAAAGCACTATTGCATAGGCCTCCCCTAGTGTTGCTTTTACCATTATTTGTCAGATATATACCATTCGTTTGGAAAGTGATGTAAATGACTAAAGGGCGAATTTGAGAGGTCTTAGTCAAATGCGATTTGAACCACATTATTACTAATCTATTGCAAGACTTAGCCTACTCTCATTTTCCTTAGACCAACTCCAACCCTTGAAGTAAGTCCTAAAATTTACCATCTATTCCCCTCCCATTTCCTTCCAACCCTTGGGCCAATTTGGAATTTTGAATTAGAAGCTAAAATTGGGCCAAATACCGACCAGAAAATAGGACTGGGTTAGTAGAGGAGCCCACTTGTGCGAGTGGAAGAGAGGGAGTTGGGCGACAAGCCCCCAAAACCACTCGCGCCACATGAAGGACGCACTCTGTGACATCCCACATCGCCCAGGGGAGTGATCCTTATATGTATATTCCCATCCTTACCTAGCACGAGGCCTTTTGGGAGCTCACTGGCTTCGGGTTCCATAGGAACTCCGAAGTTAAGCGAGTAGTGCGCGAGAGCATTCCCAGGATGGGTGACCCATCAGGAAGTTCTCGTGTGAGTTCCCAGAAACAAAACCGTGAGGGCGTGGTAGGGGCCCAAAGCGGACAATATCGTGTTACGGTGGTGGATCGGGCCCGAGTTGTGGTGGGGGCCCGGGCCGGGATGTGACACACTCTAGCATTTATCATTGCTGCAAATGGCAGCCCCACCCACGTGGGTGTGTCCAGCAATTGTCAGCCAAGAAAAGTGAATCAATGGCTTTTTTGGATGATCAACGATTGAAATTCAAAAGGGTCGTTGGTTATCCAACGGTCCACATTTTTAATGATTTTGTTTTAAATTTATAATTTCATTGAATCTAACTGTTGATGTCTAATATGATCAAATCCAACAGTATAAAAAAAGATCTAACAGCCTAAATTTAAATCTAATGGCTAAATAATTAAAAAAATTATTTAACTTAAAATTCACCCAAATTTAATGATTTTTCAATATTTATCGGAATCTAAATATTTTTAGGTTAAAATGTTCATAAAACTAATTAGGATAGTGTATATAATTTTTTTTTTAAATTACATAAAAAAAATTAGCCTAAATATTACATAAAAAAAATTAGCCTAAATTTATTCTTTAATAACTTTGGGCTAAAAAATTTAGGCTAAAAGGTTTGGAGCAGAAAAACTGTTTCTGAATTAAAACCTAAAATTTCTGGGCTAAAAATTTTAGGTTTTATTCAAAGGGTTAGAGATGGTCTTAGTGTAGATGATTTTATTTGTAAAAAAAACAATGATGAAAGCGTTTATAACATATGTTTTTGAATTCCAAAAACACTTAAATGAGTGTTTTTCAGGATTAACTTACATTTTTACTCTATAACTAATATGCCTTCATCTTGTTGAAAATAAGATGTCTTTAAACAGTCCAAAGACATTCTTGACCTAAACGAATATAATTTTAATTTGACTTAATTCTTGAAGGGGTGATTAATGAGACCTAAACAATAGACAAATTATTAAAAAGAACAATATCTAACTTTTCATTTTTGAAAAAAAGAAAAAGAAAACAACAAAAATAAAAGACAATTCTAATCGTGAAGCCACAAAATTCAATCCATATAAACTTAAAACTGAATAAATCATTGTACATAAGCTAGTGTGCTTCCTATTTTGAAGAGAATGACTTTGTATAGAAACCCTTGAGCCGTGTTTGTCACTCTACTAGGCTCACCATTATTTCATTATATTATGAATGCCTCGTTAAGTTTCTTTTATTTCATTTTTGCCACTGACGATACCTCTTTTGGCATGGATAGTACTCGCCAATTTCCTCCCTCATCTCTTCTTTCCTGGTCGACTTTGATTCGAATAAAAAAGTTTATGCCCCAATTCAATTTCCTCCCCTTCACCAAATTTCAGGAGCAACTTTGTTTGAGATCGTTCCAATTCAATTTTCTTTCTCTCACCTTTTGCATGTTGAAGTCCACATCAACATCATATCCCTAAAACCTACGAGCTCAACCCAGATTCGAGTTTTTCAACGTGTTTCCAAACAATTATGGTAACGGCCGACCTCGAAGTTGATTTCAAACGAGTCCTATACTTATTGCATGTGAAGATCTGCTTCAAATTTGTGATTTCAATTTAATTGAGTTTAATTTGTATCCATTTTGTAATGAGTCCCAATTTTCTTTTTGGTTTTACTTTCCACCTATATAATTTAATTTTTTTGTGCCCATATTTTTAAACTTTTATTTGTACCCACAATTTTTTTTAATCTTTTATTTATACCTATTTTATTTATCATGTACCACTTTGTCATATATATGTATACTGTATCAATTTTTGTTTGTGAAATATACCCATCTTCTTTATGTAAAATCTATTCACTTTTTTAATTTATAATGTACCATAGTAAAATGTACTCTTTTTTAATTTAAACGTACCAATATTTGATCTAAATATATACACATGTATATGTGGAAACGTGATCACGTAATTATAAACTAGTTACAGTTAAAAACAAGATAAATGTTTGATCCGAAAAAAATGAGGGTAGTGCGATACACACATTTTTTTTACTTCTCATACACTTTTGTTAATTTTTGTTCATGATCTTCTTCAATTTATTTGATTTGACAACCGGAAATTAAGATGAATGCGTGAGAGGTAAAAATAAATGTGTGGATAACACCACCCAAAAAACTAATAAGATCATGATACGCATGCTATTGGTGTGAATGCAGGAACGCAGCTACCATAAGTTCACTAGGGGCGAATGCCCCCATTCACATGTTAGCATGCCCCATTAAGAATAATCTCTAACTCCGTTACTATGCATGGTACAATATTTGGTCCATCAAATGGCTTGTAGTACAATCCTATCTCGTTTATTGGCCATGCCATCGATACAAGGGTTGAAAGCAATTGTTCGACAAAACACTAAAAGGGAAAGGCTATATGTTGTTGCTGCATCCTCCTCCACCTCCTGCGGGTAGGGGCCGGAGGGATCAAGCCATATATTTGTGTTTCCATGCCCAGAAAATTGAACTTTTCCATTGGTTCTGCAGATAATAGTACACCCTACTTTTTTGCTTTAAGGTGAATACAGTCCCCTACTCTTTTTGTTTTCCCCCATATTATTTTATGGACAAAAGTCTGCCCTTAGCTGACGTAAGCACGCATCATAAACCGTTGTAGATACGAGGTGTGCAATTGGCTATTTTTCATCCATCGTACTATGATCAATGCAAGTTGCAACTAACTAAATAGGTATAGACTTTTGTTCTTTTCCACCTTAATTGAGAGACCTTTATTTTGTAATTGTTTCTTAGATTTCTAGGGTGTTGCAGTTGCATCTCGGTTCAACAGCATAAATGTCTTGTGTTTCAGCATTCTCATATGATACTATATTATCATTTTGGCATGTATGTTCTTGTAATATGTGATTACTTCTTGTTCCAAAATGTATGCAAGTAGAAATTAGTTAGGTCTAGCCTTTTGTTCTCTCCACATAAATTGAGATATTCTTATGTGGTTTTCTCTTAAGTTTTGTGTTTGCCGACTAATTGGGGAAGGATATGCATACTTCTCTCAGGATGCCAATATGAGTTATTAACCGAATGTTATGTGTTTTAACTTTTCTATTTGATGTTGTATTATTGGTTTGGACACACTAATGGATGCATAGGGGTGCATGCAAAGATAGATTTACTAAGGAACCGGGGTGGTTTGGGGACCACCCGGAAGCTCGGATAAATGCCTGTGAGGACCTCCAAAGACCATCTAAGTTTGGGTTGTGGTGGAGGAGAAGAGCAGCAATTGCTACAGATTGTAGGTTTTGCCCAGAAAGAGAAAGAAGAAGACTGTTTTTTTTATTTTATTAAATAAACTTGGCCAAAACGACGTCGTTTTGAGCCAAGCCATTAATAAAATTAAATGCACAACCACCATGAGAGAGCATTCAGCAGCAACTTTTAATTCAATTATAAAGTTCAAAGTTCAAACCATTAATAAAAATACATAAAACCCAAACAACTTTTGAGTAAAGTCACCAATCCCCAATTTCACTTCATCCAACCCAATCCCATTTCACTTTACCAAATTCTAATTCCTAATTGGCTATCCCCACTCCTTACCCCGCTGGATGGAGAGAGTTTTTTAGTATGCCAGTAACACGGCCTTGTACACAAAGTGTAACGATACAATTGATTGTTTTTCAAGTTCTTAACCAATTGTATTGTTACACTTGGTGTACTGGATTGTGTTACAAAATAATTTCTCGTACCAATGTTATATTGGGACCATTCGATGTTAAATCATGAATCTGCCACTTGATGCCTATAAATCTCTCGACTAATTCTGCGAAAAACTTAAAAAAAGAAAAAAAAAACAACATACGTCATATAACACGTTGAATGACATATATTACCCTGTTAAAACATATCATATGTATCGAATTTTTATGTCGCTCAACATGTCACGTGTCAAAAATATATCCATTGAATCTCACCAATTAGAGCCAAACCAACATGAATAATGCACCATTACAAAGATTTGGCCTGTAACAACCAAAGATTTCCATGTGTAAAGAACTCATGGCTCGAAGATAAGGTCCACCAAATTCACCTCGTCTCGTCCACAACTGGTGAGGCAGCGAAGCTAGGCCTGCCTAGGTAGTCAATTGTTTGCTTTTCTTTGTTATGGTATTTTTTTATAAGGTTCAATCATATGAATCCCACTGACATTGTTTTCTGTTTATTATCTTTGATTCCTCTTTCCATATTTAATCGCTACATTTGGTTATGGGGGCTTCTTTTCAAGTTTCTAGTTTTGTGGAAAGTAGGGTTGCAGTACGTTCTGATATCTAACCGACAAGGTGGTGGATATTTTGACCAATTAAGCAATTTGACCGTGCGAACAGGATAACACAAAACCCTGTTCACTTTAGAAAAGATATGGTGCTAGCTACAAAAGCATAATTGTTTGATATTATTGCACCTGTGTGATAGGACATTTTATACTATGTTTCAAATTATCTTATATTTGGAAAAATTTTGGATGTTAGAATTTTAGTTAAAGATATAATGATATGTAGATCTGTTAACAGGGCCGTCTTTGAGATTTTAGAGATCCTGTGTGAAATTTATAAAAGCATTCCTCCTTAAAATAAGTCTTAAAAAATGTAGGACAATGTATTGACGCTAGAAAACCATCACTTAAATCAAAACAAAGTTTAGCACTCACTGATTGCAAGTTTAAAAATATCATTAATAATAAGTAAAGAGAGCTACAAACATAACATTCACTAAATAATCAAAAGCAGTTCAATCTTAAACAACCAAAGAAGAAAACGAACTTCAAAAACTTTAACTTTAAAGATTCACTTGAATATGTAACATTATTATATAATAATATTGAAAAAATACCATCTTTTATGGTGTATTATTGGCACTCAAAATATCTTATTGTACTCTAAATTTTGTATTTAGAAAGAAAAAAAATTACTCTTATAAGGAGTGTAAGATGAGATTTTAACGTACTAACAAATCAATTCTTGAATATTATTACATATAAATATTAGGTGACAAAAATTTTGGGACCCCATCAAATTTGGGCCCCCTGTGTTGGTTAAAAACTCCGAAGTGGAGAATATCCTTAAACATACTAGAACCTTTGAAATAGTATTATTATAAGATAATTCTAAACATACAAGAATTTGTGAAATAATTTTGTAAGATAGTTATGGTATGTGTATGTAAGACTTTTGTATGTTTTGTACCATAGGTCGGGGTGACGCACCATAACATTGAAGAATGCAAAGTTCTATATCGAAAACCTGAATGACTTATATATAGTTAAAATAGTTTTATTTTTAATTGCAGCAAGATATTTTATATAAAAGCTCTACACCTATTAATATGTGCATGCGATTAAGTTGGGGATAAAAAAAAATTTTCGTTGTGGGCCACTGAACTGACTCTGAAACTTTGACACGGCATCAGAGTGGGCGAACCCTCGACCAATTGAACCTAAATTGGAATCACGAATTAAAAGCCCTGGAGTCACAAGTTAGGACCACAAATTGAAAAACCTGAATCAAATTCACGAAACCAAATCAAATCAAATAGGGTTACTAATATGGAATTGGCTACAAATGTGGTACACCAAAGAGTGGTCACAAAAGTGATGAGATGTTGAAGAATGTAAAATCCCACGTTAGAAACCTAATTGAAATGAATACAACTTATAATGAATGGTTTCACTATTAATTACATCCAGACCATTAGTATAGAACTCCATACCTGGTAGTTGGTGCTGGTTGTTAATCAATGACAATATCGATAACCACTCAGACAAGTATGTTTTGTACTAAAAGTTTGATCGGTTTGGTTGAACCAAACCATGAATTAGAAGTTATGAACTAAATCTTGGACTTGTTTTGCTAGCTCAATTATATTTTGCCATTGAAATTCAAAGCTTGATAGAAAATAGTTAGACCAAACTGAACCAACGGTCTAGTTTAGGGCTAGTTGGGATTGTTGTGTTTCTTTAAAAAAAAATTGCTTCTGTGGTGTTTTAAGAATAATTAGTTGTAAATTAAATTAGTTGAGCATTTGATATAACTATATTTTTAAAAGTACTGTGAGTATAAAAACTAGTATAAATAAATTCTAAAATAAGTGATATAATTGTATACATTAGCAAAACTAGACATGGTAGTGGGGCTGATGGTAACAATAGTGGTGGTTGCGGTAGTGGTTACCTTTGTGGTGGTGGTGATTGAGGCATCGTTGGTGGTAACGGTGGCAACGTTGGTGGTAGTGATGTCGGTAATGGTGTAAGGTTGGTGGTTGCAGTTATAGGTGGTAGAGACGAGGAATGTGACGGTGGTGGTGGGGGTGATAGTTGTGATGGCAGAAGAAATGGTAGGGGTATGGTGGGTGCCAATAGTGGGGTGTGGTGGTTGGGGTGCATAAGTGACAATGGTGGTAGAAGGTGGCGACAATGACAGTTGTGGTTTTGGTTGTGGTAGTGGTTGTGGTTGTGGTAGTGGTAGTGGTTGTGGTTGTGGTTGTGGTTGTGGTTGTGGTAGTGGTTATGGTTGTAGTGGTAACGTTTGTGGTTGTGGCAGTGAAGGCGGTGATAATTTTAGCGATGGTGGTGGTGGACGTTGTTATGGTTACAGTGATCGCAGTCGTGGTTATGGTGATGACGATTGTGTGGCGGTGATGATGCCAACGATGGTGTGTAAGGTTAGTAGTTGTAGTGGTAGGTAGTGGCGGTTACTTTGCTCTCAAATGGAAAAATAAAAAATGTGTATAGAAGGATAAATATTGTCATTGTAAAAACTTTTGAGGGTATTACATAAAAGGAAATTTTATTTGAACCCATGTAACTTCTTTCTATACCTAATTTAAATTTAAATTGTTAATTATATATTTTACTCTATTGCATAATTACTATTAAGTACAATAAAATTAAAAATAAAAATCAAATTTATCAATAAACCCATTGAATCCTACCATCAATTCTTGTTTATCCTACCATCCCTTTTATTGTTTTTATCTACCGGTGTCTGTTTGCACCCCAAAAACACCATTTGACATCAATGTAACTATTTCCTATATTGTCACCTAACACTTTATTTACAAGTAATAGGTCTTTTAGTGCAGACTTGCAGAATTGCAAGGACCTTAACACATTATGTCACATCCCGGCCCGGGTCCCCACCACATCCCGAGCTCGACTCTACTGTAGCACGATATTGTCTGCTTTGGGCCCTGACCACGCCATCACAGTTTTGTTTCTAGGAACTCACACGAGAACTTCCCAATGGGTCACTCATCTTAGGATTGCTCTTACGCGAACTCGCTTAACTTTGAAGTTCCTACGGAACCCGAAGCCAGTGAGCTCCCAAAAGGCCTCGTACTAGGTAGAGATGGGAATATACATATAAAGCTTACAGGATCTACTCCCTTGGGCGATGTGGGATGTTACAATCCACCCCCCTTAGGGTTCCGACGTCCTCGTTGACACACTTCCGGCCAAGGATTGGCTCTGATACCAAATTGTCACATCCCGGCCCGAAATGTCCATTAGGACTCCGAATCGAGTTATGCTGGCCGACACCTGTAAGGTGACGAAACCATAAAATATAGTGATGTGGAAAATGTGAATAAATTTAAACCTAAAAATGCCTAAGGATCAGAGTGCACTGCGAGCGGGAACGAGCCCATTTCACACGCAATGTCAAAGCATAAGTAAAGTATAGTAGTGTGGGTAAGAATCGTACCTTCAGAGATAGCCACCTATACTGAGATTCGCCATAAATCCTCGTCAATACGAACATCCAACAGCTAAAACTTAGAGGGACGCAAAAACAAGGGTGAGTAGGCCTAAAAATAAATTTTTTAATAAAAACCTTTTGAAAATATTATAACCCCTCGTCGTAAAACCCGTATAATTTCCCAGAAAATAATAATACATACATATATAGAAATCATGCTCGAGAGTAGTTAAAACCAAGTATATGCCATGTCAAGTATTTCAACAATGAAATAAGTAAGCCAAGTAAAATAAATCAATGTAAAATGATATGCCAACTGGAGTCACCTAACGTGACCTGTACGGCTCTAAACCTACACACGAGTCGGAACCACCTAATGTGGTCTGTACGACATGCTGGGTGTAAATAAGTATGCTCAAGTGCTAACGTGAAGGTTGTGCGATGAATCGTAGGTCACCTACGAGTCAGAACCACCTCATATGGTCTGTACGACAGGTTGGCACCTACCTTGGATCCAAGGTGAGCGTACGGTGCAGGAGATGAACAATCACGTGAAGGCTAGCCCTAACCTCGGGCGGAGCACTAACACCAGAGTGCAGGATAATGAGTACCAAATGCATCCAGGCATTACCATATACATCACAACCACTAACATCATAATGTACTCACATGTAGCTTACCTGGGCTCCACAACATCATGCAACATTATGCAAAGCTATACTAATGCATAGGCTAAAATGTAAAGCAACCATGACATGGCATTTTAAACGAAATTCCACTTAAAACCATTTCTGGGAAAAATGGGAAACATATATACGTATATATAGAAAACCAAAAAGCCCACTCACTTGGAGCCCGCATTACAACTCCCTAGAACAACATCAAGGTGTCACGAACGATCAGCGCCTAGAACAATTATCAAGTCATGTCTTAGAATTCTTATCAATAGAACATATAACTTACATGTCCTAATTGGGAAGATCCGTACGACGGATTCCCAATCAATAAGTTTCTAATATCCTCAAATATTACGTATTATAACGAATCAAAGTTTGGTGACGATCCAACGGTCGGATCATCGATTGTTATAATAACCAAGTAATTTACCTTAATCAAATACTCAAATCACATCATATGGATATCAATCTAAGATCAGGATATCAATTTAGTGTAAAATAGTATTGGCGGCCCATTGGCCACGCGCCGCCACACGCGCCACCGCCGGTGGCTGTCGGCCACCCCGTCTCGCCGGAAAATTCAACTATTTCTAAAAATTTCCAAATTTCACAAAAATGAAGATTTCAGTGAGTGGAGCAACTTTCATACATGTGACTAAGGCCAATTTGGCCGGAAAACAGCTTAAATTCCCTTTGATCCATAGGAAATCCCATAAAGGGTGAGCTTTGATTCGACTTTTCCGATACTCCACCACCCCCAAGGTTAGTTGGGCTTTGTTCTAGGCCTCAAGGGAAGTCTATGGGTGGTGGTAATTGGAAGAAAACGTTTCAAAAATGGGAACCATCGCACCCACCGATGCGGTGTTTCCCGAATTCCATGCTAAAATCCATGATTTCTGGGGTGTAATAGGAAGAATGAATGATGGGGAATGTTTTCCCCGTGGTTAAGTGACTTGGTTCGCCGGAGAAATCGACGAAATTCACTAGAGAACACAAATGGGAGCAGGGTCGGGTCGAGGATCCCCCGCTTTCCCTTTCTCTCATTTCCCCTCATTCCTTTCTTTTTTTGATTGGTCACCCTCTCATCTCTCATTTTGTGATTGGTCTCGTTCCTTCCTTCTTTCTTTCCTTTATAATTCATCACCACCGCCCATTTTTCTTTCTTTTAATCTGGGCCACACACGTGGCTCCATTGATTTTACTCCAAAAATCTGGAGTATTTCAGAAAATAAACCAATTTACTAAAATGCCCCCAACTTTAAACGTTAATAACTCATTCGTTATAACTCTAAATTGTGTTCTGTTTACGCCCATGCATCCGTAACGACGAGTACTATGAGGATACGCCAAGAAATTGAACCTTACGTGACACAACACGGTAGTCAACAAAAGTCAACACTTTGCCTCGAAGGGCATTTTCATAAATTCAAATATTATAAAAATCGTAATAATTGGGGACGGGTCGTTATAATATACCCCTTAAGAAAATTTCATCCTCGAAATTTAAAATAACTTGATGATACTCGAAAACAGTAAGGAACATCTTGATATAAATATAAGAAATCAAGTAGAGTGGTTGCACAAAAGAAATCGGATTGCAATTATTCCTCTATCATGCCTCCACACTCATACATTTTTCCTCCCTCAATAACATAGTAGTATAATACTCATATAACCCATAAGGTTGAAAATACCAATTATTATGTGATAACATAAGGAAACATTTGTATTGAGTTTAAAAACCAAGAGTACAAATAACTCACCCAAAATTTGTAATGGTAGAAATACCCACCTAAATAGAATAACTTATTGAGAAAATATTTGTACTAGAAAAATCAAAACCCAAAATGAAAATAGACCTCACCAAACATTTGTCGTGTCACGAACTTCAAGAATGAGTCCGAACCATAGGTAACTAATAAGTGTTGTCGTAGATGAGCCGTCTTGCCTACTTGCTTAGTGAACCCAACAATTAAGTCATCGATATTACAATTTACAACCTATAATGCCGATCACCTATTGTTGTCTCAATAAGCTAGGGAGAAGTTCCCGAGGACGCCAAAATATTGTTTTACTCCTTATGTGCGAATATGCCCAGATTGTCCGATTCATGCCCCGATCGCGATACTGTATTATCCTAGAGCACACCAAGCCAGTTGCTAGAAGTGTTTCGACGTTCACATTCCCACAACAATGTAACCCTGGAGTGAAACGGTGGAAACTTTGAATGACAGTTGCAGTCTCGAGCCACACTTGAAAATTAACGTCACAACCACTAAGCTCATAACCTATGTATATACCTTCACCAATATCATACTGAATTACTACTCAATCCTCAAAGCTGCTTGGAATTCTTTTTGTAGATCTGATAAACTCGTAAGAAGATTATACCCCAATGGTTCCTGCTAGCATCGATATGAAATTGGCGCACACATTTGTCGAGTCGACCTATCGTGAATTCCTTAATGATTGAGCGAGAAACCATGTCGGGGAGACCAAAAGAATGCTCAAAGAATTTGAGGGTCAAAACAATTCCAGGAAATCTAAAGTACAAGATTTCTAGATTGAATATACAATTTCGATGTCTGAACATGTGTGAATATTTAACTTACTCACGTGTTAGCAACGAAAGGGGTGGTAGATAACTCAACTTAAACAATAGTTTAAGAAGGGTTGACAGACAAAAACTTAGATTTTTCCTTGACTCAAAATTTACAACAGTTTATTACAACGATAACTCCAGGAATAATAAATCACCGATGATGATGATTTGCTCGATGGAATGTTGATTGGGTGATTCAAGGACTGATGGTCTAAACTGGAAGTTTCAACGTCTAAGTGATCCTCCTGGGCAGTCTATCAACATCAGAAATGATATGGGGAATAGATGAGTGACTCAAAATCAACTAAAATACCTTTAATACCAGGAGGTAAAACAGAGGGTACAAACAGAGTTGATGTGGACTAAGATATCAAAGAGTCAGACAATTTGAAAAATGATGAATTATGCCGAAAGACTAAACAATTTTGTGGTTGTCTGAGGCCAAAAGTAGAAAGGTAAAGTTTAAGAATGAGCTAACAAGGTCACTTAATGATTGAAAAGTAACATCACATAAGTATTAGAGCTATCATGGCCAAAAGTGATTTTCCCCAAGATGATATTCTGTCGAGTGCTACCACTTTAGCACCATCGTCATATGAGACATTTCTAAAGTCTTAACAAAAGTAGACTTCGCAAAAATTCTAATAGGTGGTATTCTAACGGATACTGCCAAGGAATCAAAACTATTTCAAATTTCCAATCTCGAAAGGGTTTAATACTGATGGCTGGAAGATAAGGATGGAATTGGTTAGTAAAGTCTCCAATGATACACAGTTACCGATACATTAGCCCTACTTTAGGCCACCAACTTGCCTCAAATCTACATCTTTCCTTAGCAGGAAATTTCTTCACTTTAAGTCTAAGGGCATTCGCCAAAGTGCTTTTCTAAAACGTCGACAAGTCGACAAAACTACCAAAAACTTAGGAAAAACTAACACATTTTTCACATTCGACGAGGTGGCAAAATTCGGAAGTTAGGTTCAAAAACCAAGAATGCCTACATCATGCGTGTGATGAACGCAATATTGCCCCAACTTATGCTCTGATACCAAACTGTCACATCCCGGCCCAAGCCCCCACCACATCCCTGGCTCGACTCCACCGTAGCACGATATTGTCCGCTTTGGGGCCCGACCACGCCCTCACAGTTTTGTTTCTGGGAACTCACACGAGAACTTCCCAGTGGGTCACCCATCTTGGAATTGCTCTCGCGCGAACTCATTTAACTTCGAAGTTCCTACGGAACCCGAAGCCAATGAGCTCTTAAAAGGCCTCGTGCTAGGTAAAGATGGGAATATACATATAAGGCTTACATGATCCACTCCCCTAGGCCACGTGGGATGTGTCACATTAACACACCATATTTTTAATCAATTTAAACCTAACATGTGGTGAGATCAGATCCCTACTACAAATTATATTCTTCTAGTAAAAGAAGGAAAAATTTACAATAATTCTAGCTGAGAGCTTGTATACTTTCAACATGTTACTTCTATTGATGAAATTTTATATTTTTCAAGTAAATATATGAAAACTCCATCCTCACTGTGATTAGATAATTCAAGCTTAGAGCTTATGTTTTGATAGATATGTTGAAATTTCTTTTATTTTTTTTAGTTTATTTTCTTTCATGTTTTAAGTTTAGAACTCTCGGTGAAAAAATTTGTAATATGAAAAAGGGAACTAGCTACAACAATTTTCCTGTAATTCTCGAATCAAGACAAGCAAGTTTAACTACTTACTGTTGGAAAAGTTGATAATTGGTTTCTTTTAATTGCAAGGTCTTTTTGGTTTTTTAAATCTTAGTGTTTTCCATGTTGTCAAATATATATGTCTCGTAATTGGAAGATTCCAAGGAGAAACTTCTTACCAATGTTCTTAGATTATAAACTTCCTTACTTGTTGATAAATTTAAGGGTATGAATTGTTTGATTTGTTACTTATACACATCAGTAGAAAGAAAAAAGGTAAATGGTTGGGTTTGGAAGCAACAAGAAAAAAAAAAAGTAGTCATGGAAATGTTAGTGGGAAGAAAGGGGTGGGGCAAGGACGCCTTTAAAAAAAAAAATCTCAATTACAGATGTTGTTTTATAAAGGGAATGGATGTAAAGATAACATTTTGAATTGGGTTTGAGAGGGTAGTTTAAATAATAAATTTAGGTTCAAACAGAGATTAATTCTTTAATAAAAAATAATATGGATGAAGAGAGTAAGTTGAGTGTAGAAAGAGATTACATGGGTTCAAATAAAAATTCTCTTACATAAATTGAATATATTCATTATAGGCTCAACTCTTTTTTTTTTTTTAAAAGCAGGTTTGAAAAGCAACCTACATAATACTTTTAAAAACTGATGTCTGGACTCTAGAGGCCATTGCTTTTAAAATAAGCAAGATATTTAGTTTACTAAACAATTTTTATTAATCAACTTTAAAGGGAAGTAGTTTTTAGCGAGACAAAGTAATACCAAATAGAGTTTTAGTCACTTTCCGTTGTAGATTTGTCGCCAACCCATTTAAGAGACGAACTGGTTAGGTTATATAACATGAAACCGACCCAAATTTTTTTGTACTGGGTCAAGCCTGGGATTTTCACAACTTAAACATGCCAAGCCTTTGTTTCCAAAGAACAAAACCACATGTTAGGCCTTCATAAGAGTTTGCTCTAAAATACGTCAGGGTGGGCAAAAAAACTGCTGAATCAGAAAACCAAATCGAACTATGATAAAAAACCATAAAAAATCGCGTTGATCAAGAAAATCAAAATCAGGACAAAAATCGAACCAAACCATCTCAAATCAGTTATAGTTCCAATTTAGAAATACTAAGAATTTAAGAAACCAGACCGAACCATTTTTAATATAAATTATTATATTTTATATAAATAAGCCATTTTTTCACCATATGCATAAGCATATACTCTCAACATCTAAAAAGGCCAACCGCACCAACCTCTTCCTAGCCTGATGGTGAGGTGGACTTGCATGACACCTGTTGGTCCAAGTTCGAACGCTGGTGTGCTGCTAAAAACCCCAGCATCGTGGTTATAAAGGGGTGTTTCCGATTTAACAAGGTGATAAATCTATAGCAGTCACTTAACATCCAAAAGGGAGACCTTTAAAATTTTTGGGTGATCCTTATTATGGGAAAAGTATCCACTTTGTGGAGATCTTAGGATCTCCACATCCTTACCGTTTATCATATATCGTGCAGTCAGTTTTCGTCAGATACTATTTATGTATAATTTTAAATAAAAAAAGTCAAATGATTTCTGACTGTAAAATACACGATCAATAATTAAGATGTGAAAATCTTAAGATCCCCGCAAAGTGAATCCAAATGAGATCCAATTCCCTTATTTTGAGCAAGTAACTCAGCATCCTTGATCTTGCAAGTCCACTGAGGTGCTAATGCAATTTTTGGGTGGGACATTTGTTACTTTCTCTCTCTAATCATCGTGAACCACTGGTCATGAATTTTGTTGATCTAGTAGTAAAAACTCAAATTTGTTTGAACTTTTTTGTTGAAATATGTGTTTGGTAGTGAAAGTAGAAGATTTAAAAATATATATAATATAATTTTGGTTAGAAATGTAACATAAATCAAACCATATGATTTTAATAACAAATTTAAATGAAACTACATAGAATGTCTCATGTGGGACAAACTTTTATGTCATTCAATAAGTCACGTGTCAAAAAAATCTCCACCGAAACTTCTCACTAAGTGGAGCCCAAACCAACATGAATAATGCACCATTACCAATATTTGGCATGTAATATCCAAAGATTTCCATGTGTAAAGAACTCAAACCTCGAAGATATGGTCCACCAATTCACCTTGACTCGTCCACAAATGGTGAGGCAGCGAAGCCATGCCGGCCTAGGTAGTCATTTCTTTGTTATGGTATTTTGACAAGGTTCAATCATGTAGGTCCCACGGACAATGTTTTCTTCTCGTCAGCTTTAATTCCTGTGTTTATATTTAAAGAAACCTAATGAAAAGATCATAAAAATTTTGAGTTTTAATAATAAGTATAAAATAAAAGGTAAAATAAATAGTATCAAGTTTGACTTTTTAATATAAAAATATAATTTTTCGTTAAAGTAAATAGTATCACAAACTTTTCGTTAAAACTTTTTATATTTAATTGCTAAATTTGGTCCCCGGGGGCTTCTTTTCTAGTTTCTAGTTTTGTAGAGGGTAGGGTTGCAGACTTGCGGTACTCTCTGACCGGATATATATGGACTTGCTGATAATCCTTCTTTATAAAGATATACAGATGTAACTGTTAAAAATTCTGAAGTAGAAAATCTCCTAACCATACTAGAATTTTTGAAACTATTATTATAAGATAATTGAAACTATTATCATAAGATAATAATGAACATACTAGAATTTTTGACATAATATTATAAGATAGTTACGGTATGTGCATGTAAGACTTTCCATGTTTTTGTACCATAGGTCGGGATGATCCGTTTAGTTTCATTACTAATTACATCAAGACATTTTGTACAAAAACTTTACACCCATTAATATGTGCATGTAGTTTGGTTGGGGATAAAAAACAATGTTGTTGTGGGTCACTGACTTTGAGACTTTGACATGGTATTAAAGTGGGTTAACTCTTAGCCTATTAAATCTATATTGGGATTACGAATTGAAAACCCTTGGGTCACAAGTTTGGACCACAAATTGAAAACTTGAATCAAATTCACTAGATCGAAATCAAATCAAATATTATTGCCAATGTGGAATTAGCTACACATGAGGTACACTACAGAGTGATCTCAAAAGAGATGACATCTTGAAGAATAAAAAAAGATGACATCTTGAAGAATCTACAGTCCAACATTAGGACCCTAATCGAAATGAATAACGGTTTATGATGAATGATTTCACTATTAATTGCATCAAGACCATTAGTATAAAATTCCATACCCAATAGTTGGTGCTAGTAGTTGATCAGTGACGATATCGATAACCGCTTGCAAGCATGTTTTGTACTAGAAGTTTGATCAGTTTGATTCAACCGAATTACGAATTAGAAGTTATGAACTGAATCTTGGACCGGTTGTGCTAGCTCAATTTGATTTTGCCACTGAACTCAAAACTTGAAAGAAAATAATAGGCCAACAGGTCTGAAGGAAGGAAGCAGAGACAGACGGAAGAAAGCAGAGCAAAGGAGTTCGAGGGTTTTTTAAACTTAATTTTAATGTTTCTTATTATGAATTCAGTGACAATTTCTTCTTTGTTTCGGAAAATTTGCGGATGAATTTTGTTTATGTAATTTTGGGTGTTCTGTTTATATCGTTAAATTCGTCGTCCGAGTGTGTATGATTTGCTTCTGTTTTTTGTTTCAGGAGACGTTGCTCTACGTTTCTCTGGGCTTTTGTGTGCAGTTTTCGAAGCCCTTTGTGCTAAGGTAAATAATTTTAGTTTTTTACTTCGAGGTTTGCTTACTAGGACAAACAAAAAACGTTTTCATAAATTGATGCAGATGGTATTGAGAGTTTTGGCTTTTCCCTCAGCATGTGTAGGCATTTATTCACGACGGGTTTTGCATGTGGGTGTATAATCAGATTTTCTTTTGAATTTCAGGGGATTCAGGTTTTTATTTTTTTGGAACTTTTGTCTGCAGCTTTGGAAGACATTTATGCTTAAGGTGAGAAACTTTGGTTGCTCGCTTTTGGGTTTTGTTGTAGAATTAAGTTTTTTTTTTTTTTTTTTTTGGGGGGGTTGATTTTGTTTAGTTTTATTTATGCTTTTAACTTAAGGAGTAAATAGGTCCTCATTACAACACCAATGTAGCACTGGGATGCATATATATATAAATGAAAGGTCAGACTGATACATTTTGGAGAAGTGTATCAGACGTGTACCTCCGATCTGGAGGAGTTTCTCCATTGAAGTGTTTTAAGATATGCTCAAAGTATTTGACGTATCTCTGGAAAAATCATATAAAAAATTGTTAATCACAATGATGTAGATAGATAAGGAACATCAAGCTTAAACGGGAAATCCAGAAGTTTAACTGACTCACAATCTGACTTGGGAGAACCAGAGTTTTTCCATCTATACACCTTATATGGTTATAGTAATTCATGGCCTCCTCAGCCGTAGGGAGGAACTGCAGATACATGGAAAAACAAACAAGAAAAAGTTATAGTCTTAAGTGCAAGAAATATAAAGCCAAAAGAAGCACCAACATTTCCACCATACAACCCCAGGTCTTAAGGTGCTGATTATTGATCTTACCTTAAGAAATAAGAGAAGGCTACAAATCATTACTCCTGTTCTTGCGATACCAGCTTTACAATGAACCACCACGACATTTTCGACGCCCTCCTGTAACCATGAATGAGCGACAAAAAGATTCTATGAGTTCGATTGGGGGGCAATTATGATCATCAAATGGGAAACTTGCAACCTTAAAACGTTCAGAGAAGCCAAATATAGAAGAAGCTGTTATTCAACATGACTGAAAAACAGAATTACAGCAACGAAAAGTTAAACGTTTTAATCTATTTGACTATACTTTCAACTTTCTTCTTTCTCAATATATTAACACATAAGATAGCCCTCATTAAGTCATCACATCATTCACATAAATATCTTATGATTTCATCAACGGCCATTTTGTTATTTAATCAAAATGTTAAAGTGAAGAACTTTAATAGCTCCATCAATGGTACAGAACTCTTCAATCTCAAGGTCTGTCTGCTTTCACTTCTTAATAATATTATTATTATTAATTTTGTTTGCTCTTTCAAATTTGAATGCATGAATTTTTAAATTTTATTGCGATTAGTTTACCTGACATGGGTTTTGGGTGATCATATGTTATTTTCTGATTTGGTTACAGGATGCGAATCATTGCTTCTTTAGAAAAGATTAAGGAAGGTGAGCAATTTCAGAAAAAAATGCGATTATCATTTTCTAGAGATCATGGCATGCCCTTCCGTTATTTTTTGGTGGTTGTAAAATTATGACCTGACATGAAGTGGGTTTTGACAAGATTTTTATTTTTATTTTTTAATTTTACATTTGTAGTGTCATGTTAGCATTATTACTTACGTATAAATGCGAGTGTATTTTACATTTATATAATACCTTTAATTTTAACCTCTATATTTTCAATGTTCACTAATGCCTTTAATTATGCTTCGTTTTACATCTCAGTGATGACACAAAAGCTCCATAGAAAAGGTATCAGCTTTTGACTCAATTTTTGACCGCGCCCCTATCATCTCTCCGAAAATCAAAGCAACCCCAAGCAATTCCGGAATCATTTTTTTGTGTCCCAAAATACAGTATGTAATATCTTCATCTCAAATTTATTCATCTCACAAACGTTGATATCAAGTTCATAGTTTTTCATTGTTCGAAATTGCACAGTACTCAATATTTAATAACACTTTTATTTTCCTCTATTTACTTTTTTTATTAGCGACACGACTCTTACTCCAAAGGCTCCAACCAGAAATGTATAAGATTCCCCAATCATTTCTGAAACCATATTTATGGCTGCAAAACAGAGTACGTATACCCTTTCATTGTTCTATACTTTTTCAATTATTCACGACCTATTAAACATGATCTCTTTATCCCATTCGCTTAAAACTCAAATAGTTCACTAGATTTCTTTATCATAGTATCTTTCGACCATCTTTTGTATTTAAGTAGGACAATTTCGTAAATCTTTTGTATGTAAATATTATATACATATGCATCAAGCATTCTCTTTTGTATGTAAATAGGATTATCTACCAAATCTTTTGCACGTAAAATAGTATGTACATACAAATCAAGTATTTTTGTATGTACGTAATGCTATACACAAAATTTCATACAATTTTCAATCTCGCAACATCACGCCAACATCTCTTACTAGTGCAAACTATTTAGGTATAGCACAAAAGGAACCATGTTTTCTTTTCTTTTGGTAAAATGAGGACCTATCTTCTAGTGAAGTGTTGAACATACTAAGTGAGGTAAATTTAAACTAACCTAAATAATAGATTAATTTAAACCAAATTAAACTCGCAAGCGCACGAATCAATTGTAGTAATATATGCAAATATGAGGTCGATCCCATAGGGATTGCTTTAACTCCAATTTAACCGATTAATCACGCTAGACTTAATTAAACAAACAAAGAATAGATTGAATTGAATAATTGATAAAGATTAAAATTAACAAGAAAAATAAAAGACAATGAATTAAAATAAACACGCGACACAAGAAGAAATTGAGAAATAATGGAAATTTAAGGTTATGAATCCACTAACAACAATCCTATTTACTTTTTCTAGAGCCAACTACTATCCAATTACCATGCCAATGTTAAAGGTTGTTCTTTCTAAGGTATGAATTAATCCGTGGTCAGGCATCAACTCTTGTATCTCTACATGATAATTATATTCTATTGGTTCGGCATACAATTAAACAAATAAAAACCCATTAAGTGTAGAAGAATCATGTCAACCAAGTAGGACTAGCTTGATATTGGTCATCCTCACTAATTTATCTACTCTTCTTAATCTTAGTTCCAATAAACCTAATTGATATTGGTCATCCTCATAGATATATCTAACTATCTAAATGCAAAATTCCTAAAGGTGATTAGTCATTAGAAACTCGAACCTAGAATAAAATACCCACAAAGATTAGGAATATAACATGGCATATAATCAGATAATAATTAACAAAGTACTTCGCAAATATTCATGTCATGGCTTCATCATAAACCTTAGAAAATAACTTAGTTACACATAGAAATAAAAATAAAAGAAAGATAGAACCCGGAGTCCATGGCAAAGCATGTCCCTAAGCTCTTCTTCACTTATTGCGGAGATGGTGAATGGTATAGTATAGTGTGGTAATATGAGGGATGCAGGGGTGGATGGATGATGGATGGATAGATGGATATCTTAGAGAGAGCTTAGGGCACTTATTTATACTAGAAAAACCCTAAAACGTCTGGGAGAAACTTTCCTAAAACAAAACAAACTCCTAAACAATTGATTACACAAACTAGGAAAGAATCCTTCTTGACTTGGGAAACACGTCATCTGTCTTGCACGCCAGTTTTGGGGTCGATTTATCTTCTGGAAAATTCTGTAAAAATATGGGAAACGTAGCTTTATCTCTTATCTTTCCAGGCATATATCGCACGCCACTAGGAAAAATTGGGAAAGCCTTCAAATCTCTATTCTCCCACAGCTGTGCAATTCTGACGGGAAAACAACTTCTTCGGAATTGATTTGTAAAAAACTGGAATGAATGGCTCCATGGAAAATTATGAAATTCGGATACAACGATCTTCAGCCTCTTAGGTTCCTTCTCCAATTAGCCTTGCATCAAAACTCGTCCGGAAAGTCGAATTATCACCAAAAACGTCCTAAGTGCACGGAATGGCTGAAACTGGAAAATGAAAGTAATAAGGCTCTTTTATAATCAATTCCTTAGGGATAATTAATATGAAAATATGATAAATAATGCACCTATCACTAGGGTGCTCTTTTATTGGGAGAGTAGATCCTCTCATAATCATTTGTTAGTTTATCAGAGAAAGATTTGAATTCAAATTTCATGAAAGATAATAACTGTTTTTTAGATTGAATATTTCTAGCTGTACGTCGATCATTTACTGGTAACGCCATGGAATTCATGATCATGTGTGAAAAATAATTAAACTCAAGTTTCTTGGGTCCTAGTTTATATGTAAAATCCCATATATCCTGTTATGCTGGAATTTATAAACCTAATGTTAAGGAAAACATTTCAGATCCAGAAAAATTACCAAAGAGAAGAAGACTTGGCGAAAATTTCAAGAAGAACAAGGCATTCATCGCATAGAAATAGGTCACAAATGTCTTACAAGATTTCACGTTATTAACCACAAATTTAACAAATCGAAAGGCAGAAAAATATGAATGGACAGATCGATTGCACAAAAATTGAAAGAATGAAACACAACCTTAATTCGAGAGGCTAACGCCAAATGCATGCAAATCTAGCTAGCTAGAGTTTACGTGCAAGTCTCAAATTTGAGATATATTCCTTTACATTCTCTCAAACTACGCATACACAAGCGCATGATATTTGTTCTTGAACCAACGTACCCCATTCTTTAAAGCAGTCTTGAATTTGGATTCAACGACGTAGGACTTGTAGTTGGCCTCCCAACGTTATCTCTTGAGCTCTGATTGGCTAGAGTTGTAGATCGAAGACGCTTTTCGTGAATACCTTTGATTTTCCCATGGATAACCTTCATGATCACGGTCACCATCAGGCATATACGCTGATCGATAAGTTGATTGCATCTCATCCATCTCTCTCATCTTTCTCACTTGCCAATCAAGGTTGATGAGCAAAGAGAGAGAGAGAGAGAGGTGGACGAGGAAAACTTGGTTTTGAAGGGAGAGCGAGGTATTCTTATAGGGGGACTTGCGTTGCTGTCATTTGTCTCTCAGATGATGTTGATTAAATAAGGGTTGGGAAACCATTGTCTTAATTTGTGAGGACGTGACGAGTATACAACAACAACAAAATGAAAGAACGAGACGGTTCGTGAAACCGCTCAAACTTAAAGAGGGTTTCTTTGCCAAATTAATGAGCATCCAGAAATCTACTCCAACAAAAAAATGAGCATCTAGAAATAGATAATTGGTGAGCACCCGAAAAAATAATTCCCTTTCTCTTTCACATTTCTTGCAAACTTCTTTCTCCCATATATTTTCCAAAAAAATAAAAAACTGCTTCAGACACAATGTGTGGGCTTAGGCTAGTTTTAATTTGTTCTCTAACTTGGAACTTCCATAGATACTCTTCTAGATTTATGTACTTTGTGACTCAGTCCAAGACAGAACTCTCATTATTTACATTTGCTATAAATATTTGGGGCTCCAGAAAAATGCGATATTTTATGGATGCGTTAAAACTGTACAAACGAAAGGCAGAATTTGACCAAGAGAAAGAGAAAAGCAAAAAACAACTGGAAAAAAAATGGGAGTAAATTGTTGAGTGGTATTTTAGAAGTATGGTTTTCTCCCCTCAAACGTCTCTCCCTTTAAGTCCCTTCATATTTGAACGGTGACGATTAAGCCACGTCAAGTGTTGGATTTCTTTATAGAGTGGGAGAGACAAAGAGTAAGTGAAGGAGAAGGAAAAGGAAGAGAACGAGGTTTGGAGGGGGAAGAATCATACTCTATTCATGTTACCTTCCAATTTGTTAGGGGAGACTTGGTATTATAGGCGAAACTTTTCATTGTGCCTAGAACATTGGAGATACATCACGTGTTTTTATATAAGTGGTGCGAAATTTTATTTTTTAAGTTATTATTTTTTTAACACACGTATTCCACAATTTGTATAGTGACATGTGGTGTATCATCCCGTGTTCTGGTCACACTGAAAATCTCTCGTATTATAGGAACACCGTTGACTTATCAAAGCACTGTGGTATGTAAATGGAAGAGCTAGCTTTTTCTTGAGCTATTAAATCAATTATATATGAGTTTTGCATGCCCGGGTAATTAAAAACATGTTTAATATATGTGTAATTATTTGGACAAAAAATATTTTCTTTTCTGGGCGATGTGTGTGTTTCAGTAAAACCCTAATAAAAGCAAACTAAAAAATAAGATTTCCAAAGGATTGAAAGAATATATACAGGTTCCAGGACAAGCAAGGAGAAGAATGGCTCCTAGAACTACATGCAACACCACCTAATCACACAAGGAACAACTTCATCCTTTCCTTCACCATTTGACACGCATGGTAGCCCGTCCCCAGAGAAAACTAACACTAACGAAAGAGGAGACACGAATGCAAACTTATACAGTGTGTGTGTGTGTGTGTTGATGCATTATCCTTGACTAGCTGAGGTTGCAGCAGGCTGTTAGCATAGTCTGCTCGGTTTGCAACTTTAGAGATTATCATAACATGTTACCACAATTTGAAACAACCCCCCACGCCGCCAAATTAACATTATTGGGTTATTAACGAATTATAAACAATGAGACCGACGTTGGGAAATCTCATTGTTGCTAATTTGTCTTCGGCTATATTAATCTCATTTAGATCATTGATTATTTAGACTGTAGTATAACCATTTAGAGTTTAAATTCTAGGTTTTATACTCTCAAAAATAGACTTTTAACTTTTAAATCTCTGATTTTGAACGATCATTAACTCTATTAACAAGATGAAAGCTAAAGAAAATTCATGCATCTATATAACTTTACATGGCTATGAACTAACTCTCAGTCTAATAGTATCTTTTCTTAATATTGAAAAATGTCCCGAATTAGAATTCTCTCTTTCCCATTGATTAGGAAAATAAAACTTCACATGGCTAGCTAGACTTTATGATTTCTTAAGTAAGGTACTCAATATTATTAAGATTCTAATAATGAAGACATAAACATCTATTTCATAGCTTATGCATCGTTTGATGCATTGTAAAACAATGCTTGCCCATGTATGAGCTCGAACATGCAACTTTTTAGGGTTCTTCAGATGGCATCTGAACCATAATTGAACACGCAAGTTTTCAACTACACACGAAATGACAGAAAAAGCTTTCTAATTAACCAGTTTAGTGAATTTTAAGACTCAAAGTCTCAAACGCAGATCAACATAATTTCCTTCATCTGTGATGGGAACAACCTGTTCGATCCGTTTAAAGTACGGGTCGTGAGGGTTTCTGGGAGCTACAACAGACGGGACCCGAGCAACACCAGCATGATCACCATTGATATTGCTTGTGGACGCACTAGAATAAACGGATATGGGTACACTTGCTGCTACCAGTTGATTTTGATCACGATGATCATGATTAGGAGGAGGATGACGAAGATGTTGAACATGTTCTAACATGGCCATCCTTTCAAGCTGTCTTTCTCTTTTGTGTGCGTTTTGATGACCTCCCAATGCTTGAGAGCTTTCAAACTTCCGGCCACAGTAGTGACACTCAAACTTCTTGCTCTCGATGATCATGGCAACTTGGTCACTGTCATCTGTCACCGAAAACCCGAATAGCTTCATTTTCTGATGAAAGAATATGGTTCATGGAAATTGAAAACTAATGAAACTTATATATATTACTTGCGCCCTTAGAAACACCCAACCATACCCAAAGCTACTAAAGCACTATTGCATGGGCCTCCTCTGGTATTGCTTTTACTATTATTTGTCAGATATGTACGATTCGTTTGGAAAGTGAATTAAATAACTGAAAGGCGAATTTGAGAGGTTTTAGGTAAAACATTTTTGAACCATATTATTGATAGTCTACTTTCATTCTCCTTAGACCAACTCCAACCCTTGGAGTAAGTTCTAAAATTTACCATCTATTCCCCTCCCATTTCCTTCCAACCCTTGGGCCAATTTGAGATTTTGGGTTAGAAGCTAAAATTGGGCCAAATACCGGCCAGAAAATAGGACTAGGTTAGTAGAGGAGCCCACTTATGCGAGTGGAAGAGAGGGAGTTGGACGACAAGCGCTCAAAACCACTCGCTCCACATGAAGGACGCGCTCTAGCATTGCTCTAGCATTTATCAATGCTGCAAAGGGCAGCCTCACCCACGTAGGTGTGTCCAGTAATTGTCGGGCAAGAAAAGTGAGTCAACGGCTCTTTTGGATGATCAACGGTTGAAATTCAAACTGGCCGTTGGTTATCCAACGGTCAACATTTAATTTAGTTAATGTTTTTGTTTTATATTTAATATTTCATTGAATCAAACGGTTGATATCTAATATGATCAAATCCAATGGTATAAAAAAAATCTAATAGCCCAAATTTAAATCTAACAGCTAAAATAATTAAAAAAAATATTTAACTCAAAATTCACCCAAATTTAATGATTTTTCAATATTTATCGGAATCTAAATATTTTAAGGTTAAAATGTTCATAAAATTAAATTAGGATACTTTACATAATTTTTTTTAAAAAAAAAATTACTTAAAAAATTAGCCTAAAGGGTTGGAGCATAAAAGCTGTTTATGGATTAAAATCTAAAATTTTTGGGCTAACAATTTTAGGGTTTACACCAAAGGTTGGATATGGTCTTAGTGTAGATAATTTCGTTTGTTTAAAAAAAAATGATGAAAGCTTTTATAGAAAATGTTTTTGAATTCCAAAAACACTTAAATGAGTGCTTTTCAAGATTAACGTAAATTTTTATAACTAATATCAGCTTTCATCCTCTTTAAAATAACATGTCTTTAAGCTAGAAAGTCCAAAGACATTCTTGACCTAAACGAATATAATTTTAATTTGACTTAGTTCTTGAAGGGGTGATTAATGAGACCTAAAAATTAGACGAATTATTAAAAAGAACATATCTAACTTTTCATTTTCGAAAAAAAAAAAACAACAAAAATAAAAGACAATTCTAATCGTGAAGCCACAAAATTCAATCCATATAAAACTCAAAATTGAATAAATCATGGTACATAAGCTAGTATGCTTCCTATTTTGAAGAGAACGACTTTGTATAGAAACCCTTGAGCCGTGTTTGTTACTCTACTAGGCTCACCATTATTTCATTATATTATGAATGCCTCGTTAAGTTTCTTTTATTTCATTTTTGCCACTGACGATACCTCTTTTCGCATGTGGGATAGTACTCGCCAATTTCCTCCCTCATCTCTTCTTTCCTAGTCGACTTTGATTCGAATAAAAAAGTTTATGCCCCAATTCAATTTCCTCCCCTTCACCAAATTTCAGGAGCAACTTTGTTTGAGATCGTTCCAATTCAATTTTCTTTCTCTCACTTTTGCATGTTGAAGTCCACATCAACATCGTATCCCTAAAACCTACGAGCTCAGCCCAGATTCGAGTTTTTCGACGTGTTTCCAGATTATTACGGTAACGGCCGATCTCGAAATTGGTTTCAAACGAGTCCTATACTTATTGCATGTGAAGATCTGCTTCAAATTTGTGATTTCAATTTAATTGAGTTCAATTTTGGAAATTGTTATAACTTTTAAGGAATCAAGTGATTCAGGCCGTTGAATCAAGTTTTAAAAGTCCGGATCACTTGATCTTTGGACTTTGGAGGAAGAGATCCGAAGAAAATCTCTTTCCGATATTTTGACCAATTAAGCAAGTTAACTGTGCGAACAGAATAACACAAAACCCTATTCACTTAAGAAAAGACTAGCCTTCACGCGCATGCAAAAGGCATTTTTTGAATCACGGCATACTACGCGCGACTTACACGTTTTAACTCATGTTAGAAGAAAAATCAAATATTTGAAGTAAATTTTTAGATTATGCTAGAAGAAACCGCTTATAAACCAATTAAAGAAGCTGAATTCACATAATAAAACCTGTCACTATAGAATTTACATTTAGAATATAAAAAATAATATTTAATAAACAATTGATTGAATCACATTATTGTTAGCTCATTGTGAGGCAAAGCCCACCCCCTCCCCCTTCGTGTAGATAATATCGTTTGTTTTAAAAAATAAAAATAAAATCATTTGACAACTAATTTAATCACATTAGTATCGGCGTGCGAAAGACTTTTTTATAACAGCATTACAAGTCTCTTAAGATGTTTTGAACATGTTTAAAATAGAGAGAATAATATTTAATAAACAACTCATTGAATCACATTATTGCTAGCTCATTATGAGACTAAACTCACCTCATTTTTCCTTAGTATAGATAATATTGTTTGTTACAAAAAAAAATAAAAAATAAAAAAATCATTTGACAACTAATTTAATCACATTAGTATCCACCTGCAAATTTATAACCTGCATTACACACTTATTAAGATGTTTTGAACGTGTTTAAAAATTGATAAATTGAATCACATTATTACTAGCCTATTGTGAGGTACTAATTAAAAATAAATAAAAAAACCACAAAATCATTAATTATTAAAAAAAATACTATTAAAATGACAACAATGCCATTGTCTTATTTGATGCATTATTTTAGAATGCTTTTGAAGTTTTTTGTTTGGAGGCATTTTTGTCCAATCATTTTGGTAAAGCATTATGACACCAAAACAGTATTCACCTTTTGTTTTTTTTATGTTTTTATATATAATAGATAGATACGGTGCTACCTACGGAAGCATAATTGTTTGATATTATTGCGCCTGTGTGCTAGGACATTTTACACTACGTTTCAAATTGTCTTATACTTAGAAAATTTTTGGATGTCAGAATTTTATTTAAAGACTATAATTTGTACCCGCAAATTGCTGCAGGATTGAAAATTATATTAAAGATTATGAAAGTGCAATCTTCATAAACAATGTTCGAGTGAAAAATTGATTTACAAACGCTAATCCAACCAATGCAATTTATTCACAACTTACAAATTAAGTTTTTAACCCTGAGGTTTTTTACTGTACAAACATGCATCACAAAACAATACTAAACACAATAGACAATGTTCTTGGATATTATACAATTTATACAAAGAACATTATCAAATGTCTAGCTATTTACATACAGAAATGGTCAGCCTGCTATTCCCCATTGGATATAAATGAACACTATTCTTGTTTGTACAACGAATGAGAATATTGTTCAGTGCAGCACCAAATGTTTATTTCTTGGAGCAGCGGCTGTAGACAACTGAGTTTGTGTTATTGGAAAGGATAAAAAGGGAACGTTAAGGATATGGAATACGTTTTGTATACAAACGGATTTACACTGCAATTTTTTCTCTTGTTACCAACTGAAAACAAAGCTTACAACTTAAATAGAAAAGAACAATCTACTGCTGCAAGCAACATAACGTCCATTTTGCAGATTTTTGTGGAAGCACTTTGCAGGTTTTGTGGATCCACTTTACAGAAACCCCTTCTCTTTCGGAGTATACAAAAGAGAAACCATTATTAAAAGGCACAAATCCCAAGCCATAAAACAAACAAAAATTTTGGGGAACTCGGAGCCTTTCATGAAAAAGAAGGCAGCAATGATGATGCTTTCATTGTTTTGGGGAAAATTTTTCATAAAACAGCAATGATGATGTTGGGTTCCGGTGCACTCTTTCCTATGCTGGGCTCTCAAACAGCTGGAACCACGACTTCCTAAAGCCAAAAACAAAACAAAATAAAATTCAACAGCACGTTGGGAATCCGAAACTACAAACAAACCCCCAAAATCACAATAACAAAATTTAAACGAAAGACCCATTCATAAATTAAAATGTACACCCCTAAATACATAATATTAAAAGCAGAGAATTACTCACAGCCTCTGAGAGCAATTTCCATTTATCATTGGCAGCTTTATCGACCTATTCAAATTTTGATCAAAAGTCAAAACAAATATAATATAAGAACCATTGAAAAAAAACCCAACATAAAGTTTCACCATGTAAACTGGTCTAAGTGATAACACTGATTTATTAAAAACGATTAAGATGAATTATAAATTTTAACAATTCAAAAATCCAAGAGCAGCAAGCAACAATTCCAAAAAGAAACCGACAAATCCCCAACAGTCAAAAGCTAAAAAACCCAGAAATCCCTAAAAACCTAGATCTCATCAACAAAAGGCAAACCTGCAACAGCTGGAAAAACTTACTAAAAATCACTTGCTTCGTTGTAAAAGCCAAAAATAAATAAATAAATAAACTATTCATATCTGCAAAGAACATCTAATAGAAACTGAGAAAAACAAAGCAAAGCAATTAAAACAGTCTTATAATATAAACAGAGAAGAAACAAAACAAAGAGATTTTAGAGATTTTTATTTGGTATATATATTATTTCTCATCGATATTTTATCTAAATTATTATATAAAATAATGAATAGCTAATAAGACCTTGTAATTCTTCTGTACATTGAAGCCCCTCTTGAGAATCCACTGCTTTTCCTGTAAAGACCGCATTATGTTAGTAATCGATTAGCATTTAAATGCTGTTGTATATATAAATCTACCGAATGCATGATTAGTAGCATGAACTAAAACAACATGGTTTGACATTTAAAATCGTCAGCCAAATTATACGTGAAAAAATGCTTACCCAAGTAAACTGAAGATTCATCATTTGATTGTAAATCCCCAGCTAATCAAATAAAAACCAAAAATTATAAAATAAAATCAGCATATAGTATGGTAAATAGTCAGAACAAATTGACACAGAAGCATATCAACATTGCATCGTCACAGGTACACCGTTAGCAACATCTCTTTCCTGATCCAAACATAAACATGAATCAATTAAAAGCTTTAAAAAATGAATATTAAACTGCCCCTAAAGGAATACACATTTTGAATTTATTAAATGGAGTTTTTCAAAATCTACAACTAAGTGAAACTAATATACAAATAAAGTGCATATATAGGGACCAGAGATCACTGAAAACTACATGCTTAACAATCTTTTAAGCACCACAGTAAGTGTCACACCCCAATCGGAGAATTAACTTTAAAGCATGATTCACAATTTAATATGGAATAAAATCTTTAAGAACAGATTAATCCGTAGTCAAAAAGTGACGAAAGAAAAAAAAATATTAGAAGATATAAACATGTTCAAACATAATTCACATTCATTCACCAAGAGGTAATTCCCAAGTTTTACAAGCACACTTCAAATAAATTTACATAAAACTTCTTGTTCCATATTCAAACAAAAGAGCAAACACCACCAAGCTCTTTATTTTATTTCTATTTACACATATCAGACAGTAAGTAACATCTCTAGCACAAGACTTAGTTCTCTGGTTCCGAACCTGCACAAATTTAATTAGGGTGAGCATAAAGCTCAGTAGGGACATTATACCTCAATAAATGAAAAACATGTATATCAATCCATCCAAGTAATCGTACAGGCAATGAGTTTATGAATCCAACCACATAGATAAATATCAATCAATATGTATTAATCAGATAATAAAAGAATAAATATTTATAAGGTTTCCTAAGCACCCCCTACCTGGTTACAAAGCTACAACATAAGTCCATGTAACTGCCAAACTGATCAAGTATCTTGGTCCAACTTGTAAGTTCCTATTCAAAGTATAAACTATCACTATTTAAGCATACAATTTAAAATATAACTCGTATTATAAATAGACTTTGTACAATACATACTTTAATAAGTATGTATAATAATAATCCAAACAAAACATACTTCAGTTTTCCAGTAAAAATAGTTTTAAAACTAAAAGTTTTTGTATGGTGGAAATTTGTTACGCAAAATTAATATTGGACATCTGTACGAATCCACCAATAATATCTAAATATATTATTACAATCAGAACTCGTTTCCAACACCAAAATTTGTTTATTGACTTTGGATGACTAGTTCAAAGTTTCATGTTTCAAAAATTCAACTTGAAATCCCTTCCTTCATACCAATCCATAACCAAAACCTCAACATAAAAGACTTTGAGTTTATGAAAGCTCTCTGTTTTAAACAGTAACAGAACATAAGTATATTTTGAAATCAAAGGGGAAACTGAACATTCTATAATAAAATTATGAGGGTTTTTGGCTGAAAGAGATTGACTATTGATTAACCAACCTCTTCAAAGCCCCCTAAAATAAAATAAAAATGAAACAAATAAAAGGAATGAGAAGTCTAACCAAAAGAAGAATACTTCAACTCTTAGCACCCTTTCTCCTTCACTACCCTTATAAAATTATACAGCTTTTTGTCTGGCATTTCTATTACTGTTGATTCTCAAGAGAACTATTGACTCCCTATTTATACAGGTTTTTATTTCTTTTTAACTAGCTAAAAACTCTTACTTATCCCTAGCAATCATGATGCCTAACTCTAGACTCTTCACCACCTGCTTCTTAGACCTCCACCTCCTGCTTCCATAGACTCCACAAGTTCTCCTGGAATTAACACTCAGGTGACACAAGCCACCAAGCCACAGAAATTGAACACCTCCTGCTTGCTAGCATTAAGAGGAGGATTTACGTAACTACTCACGTGGTAACTAGATTGAGATGAAAATCCTAGCAAATGAAAATACCACACCTCCTAATTTCAAATTCCTACACGGTGGTAAGAGAGAAAGAAGCATGTAAAACACAAGCTCAATGTACAGTCATAAAGAAACAAAAACAAACTTACCTCATGAATTACTTGTTGGCTACTCCTATTTGACTCTAGATAAGTATGGAATTAAAGACTCAAAGACAAAAAACTTATTTTTTGCTTCTGAAATTCGAAGAGAGGAAAAGCTAGGGTTTCTTTTTCACCTTTTCAGAATAAAGGAGATAAGGAGACTGTGAACTCCTTTTCTTTTTATTTTTTGGGCGCCCGGGTGTGTGGGGTGTTGTCATCCAGAAGAAGGAAACAATAAAAATAAAATAAAAATCAATAAATTAATAACAAAGTATTGTATTTGTCCTTTTTTTTTTTTTAAGTATATAGTACATAATATATATATATATATAATGAATCTCAAAAATATGAACCAATTTATATATTAGTCTAACTATATAAAATTTTTTTTTGTGGGGGGGGGGGGGGGGGGTTGTCGTCCAGAAGAAGGAAACAATAAAAATAAAATAATAAAAATCAATAAATTAATAACAAAGTATTGTATTTGTCCTTTTTTTTTTTTTAAAGTATATAGTACATAATATATATATATATATATATATATAATGAATCTCAAAAATATGAACCAATTTATATATTAGTCTAACTACATAAATTAGAGAGTTAAATCAAACACTTGTACTACTAACTAATTAAAAAAAAATTTCAGCTTCTCACAGCAAGTTAATAGTGTTAGAAGAAAAATATTATTGGAATTATTGAATGAGCACATAACCGAACCCATTTTAGTCTTACCTCGCGATTGTTAGCCCAAATAATTACCAGATTTCCAAGTGATAAATCAAATATATAACTATTACTATAATGCACTACAATTTTAAATTACCATGCCAAGAGAAGGAAAAGTAACATTGTGAGGTGAAAAATATAACTGAGAGCAGAGTATAAATAACCATTTTGATGTTCCTGTTAATTATGTCTAAAAGAATGTCCATGTCCAGTGCATTCTTTCTAATAATTGACACAAAACTAACAAATATGCAGCCATTTCATGTAATTCAAAGAGGAACAACCATATACCTGAGTTTTTTTTTCAAATGATTGACCACCCTCTCCCCAAATCCACTGAACATAAAATTCTCATGCGCTCGTTTGCTCCATGTTCTGCCTTGCTCCCATTCGGATCATTCTCTTTCTCCTAGTTGGAGACTCTAATTCAAGTAAAATCAAACATTCAAACAACTCATCTCTCACTTGATTGATTGGTACCAAATGAAGGCCATTAATACTTATTTGTAATTTAATTAACAAAAAAATTAAACACACTTGAACAAATTTAACAAATCAGTGAGCAGTAGTATGTAATTAATTAGTATCCTTGACAAATATATACTTGCAGCTTATCCAAGATATAATTTAATGTCGAATAGAAATCAATATTCATATGAACTAATTTAAACAATAAAAATAACGAACTAAATCATTTACCCAAGATATAAATTAACACCACCAACTTGCCTTAATTAAAAACTTAAATTGGTAAAATATACAACCCAAAGGCAAAGTATTCCCTGCAGTTAATTCAAATGACATTGACGAAAAATTCCCAAAAAATCAATATTCTTACAGCCACTTTTATCATATTTTATAAACACACAACTTATCAAACAAAAAAAAGGGGTTAAGAAAAATACCCACTAATCTCACGAATCTGCTCCAGAATGATTTCTCCAAGCACCCTAGTAGCAGCAAATGGCTCCACACCGCGTGCTTCATGGCTCGAAGTAGCAACCCTCAAACCCTTTTCAATTCAACATAAATTACAGCAACATAAATCTACAAAAAAAGCTGTATAAGGCAATTAATAAAAATATTAAAAGAAAAAAAAAACAAAGAATCACCAAATCCAATTTTCAATCACTTATAATTATACAATTGCAGTTCCTAAAACAAAAAATAATTTGCAGAAAGAAAATTAGAAAATTCAAACTTGATAACAGTCTACCTTAAGAAACCCCATTACCGAGTAACAGCAACAACAACATTGAGACATAATTTGGTGAATATATATATGGTGGACAAATTTAACAACTCTAGTACTGTTAACAAAGCTTCAACCAATACAACAGAAATCAAATCAATATATACCTGCATATCCCTAGTCCGAATTGTACCATCATGCCCTGCAATGTCTTGGTGAGTGATTCTTGCCTAAAATCCAAACAAAACAAAATGTGTAATTTTAGTTTCCAACACATTTAACCTTCACAGCACACAAAAAATCAAAACTCTCATCAATAGAAAATCAAAAGGAAAACTTGAAATTATATACCTGATGCACAAATGGTTTGCAAACGCGTAGACTGAGATGAATGCCAGACTTGCTTCAATGCACCGAAGGACTTGTGCCGTCATTTCCTCTGTGGGCTAGGGTGAATACTACCAGCGGATCTGGTGAATCGTTGAATAGTCGTCCCTCTGCTAACCAAAAAGAAGCCACTGATGCGGATAAAAAAACGACAGGGTGGAAGGTTCCGAGGTGAGATTTGGCAAGTTGCGCAGAGATGGAGATGGAAAAGGAGAGGACAGCACGTCCCAAATCGAAAAAAAAAAAATTGTGAGAGCGAGATAGAGCGAGAGACGAACCTGATTCGCTTGCGGAGGCTAGGGTTCCGGCTTGGGAGAGAGCTCGAGAAATCTGTGGAAGCAAATGGAAGAGTTCTGCTTTTCCACCTTTCTTCCTTTCCCAGATGACATGAGAGAGAGGGGGTACAGATGGGATGGAACCCTTACATTTTTTTAAGGGAAATTTTATTTAAACTGGGTTAATCTCTTTTTACATCTAATTTACTTTATATATCTATATTATTTTTAATTAAATTATCAATATCTCTTTAAATCTAAATTTACTATCAAAACTGCACTCACAAACCCAAACAATATGTAAAATTATCTTTACACTCATTCAAAAAAATAAAAAATAAAACAAAGCATACATTCTCTCCTCTGAAGCTTTTACCGTCCTCGACATATTCATCATATTTTTTTTTCAATCTTCCTTCGCTTTGCAAGAACACACCATTCTTAGCATCAAACACAAATTTATCAGAATTTAAAATCGTTGAACTGTCCATGTGGACAATAACAAGCAGAAACAATCTTTTTCTTTTTTTTTGAACAATCGATATTATCTACACTAAGGGGGAGGAGGGGTGGGCTTAGCTTTACAATGAAATAGCAATAATGTGGTTCAAATTTGCCTTTGAAGAGAATCAAACCTAAGACTTCTCACTTACAAGTGAATAGAAATATCATTAGACCGTAGTACTAAGTGGCAAGCAGAAACAATCTTGGAGACTAGGTTTTGAATCTTTTGAAGCCAAAACTGAATTCGGACTACTTAGATAAAAGAAACAGCATACCATTATCAATCCAATTTATATGAACCCAGAATGGCAGATTAATCATGCCAAAATTTCTAACAAGAGCAAGGCAAGTTTCGGAAGCGAGAAGAATAACAGACAAACTTAAATGGTTTAAATGAATGAAGTTTTGATCCCCCATTGCTACTATGAAATAAAGCCAGGATTTTAAAGTTCGGAGATTAAAGAGCAACACAACTGGCCAAATCACAGTATATAAAAGGTTCAGAAACTGAATCTATCACAATCCCACTCTGAACATAATCCCCAATTAGGATTCTTTTACCTAGAGTAGTTTACAACTATTGGTATGAATCATTGTATTCGATGTACAAAGATATATCAATAAAATCACCAATTCTACAATTTCACAGACATAACCAAAAAATATTAGTACAACTCCAACGAAGGCATATAAACTTTGCCTATCAAGTTGTACCAAGAGAGACACGAACGTGCACGCGAAGAAAAAATAAATATTTTACCGATGATCGTCTAATCTTCCACTTTTACTTTGTCTAGATTCTAGTGAGTTTATGCCTTCAAATCTTACAAACGGAGTTAATGTAGAATTAATTGAAAAACAAAACTTGCACAACCAAAAATAGCTTATTTTATCTGAGAGCATTCTAGGATTTTAGGCAAAAGAGAACATAAGAGAAAGATTGTGTGATAGTAATATAAGGTGTGGGTTTATTGATAAATTTTAGTTTTATAGTTAATTTTAACTTGTACCTTATGGTAATTATGTAATAAGGTAAAAAAGAAACTTCACATTTAAAATTTAAGTTGGGTGTAAAAAGAAGTTAGGTGTGTTCAAATAAAATTTCTTTTTTTTTTAATCTTATTTTTTTGTCCAACAATCCATTACTTTATCCCTTTAACTGTACAAAGCAGGTAATACGAACCGAATCCAATGCTGATGACAGACGCGAGGCTGGGATGGATAAAACGGACTATTTCCTGTAGCAAAGTGTAAACACTAAACAGTACAGGAACAAAGCAGAAACCACGGGCATTTCCATCCTTTCACCGTTGGTGAACAGTGCACCCTCTCATATGATGAGCAGCGTTAATCTGCTGAGCTTTAGTAGATATAAATATAATGATATATAGATTTGTTAAAACTCTGAAGTGGAGAATATCGTTAAACATACTAGAACCTTTGAAATAGTATTATAAGATAATTCTAAACATACTAGAATTTTCGAAATAGTTTTATAAGATAGTTATGATATGTGTATGTAAGACTTTGTATGTTTTGTATCATATGTTGGGGTGACGCACCATAATACTGAGGAATGCAAAGTCTTACATCGAAAACCTGAATGAATTAAATATATAGTTGAAATAGTTTTATTATTAATTGCAGCAAGATATTTTATATAAAAGCTCTACACCCAATAATATGTGCATGTGGTTGGGTTGGGAATAAAAAAAAATATTGTTGTGGGTCACTGGACTGAATCGGAAACTTTGACATGGCATCAGAGTGGGCGATGTGATATAAAATAGCACATAAACTTAAACCCTTTTTATGTAGTTGTAGTATGAACAAGTAGGGATCGTTATAGATAAGGGATTAGAAGGGATGCTAATCTCTCAATTTTAAACTCTAAAACACTAAACTAGACTTAAAAACAGAAAATTAAACTCTAATGACTTAAAACAAACTAGAATAACTCAAAACAGCACAAAACAAGCAAATTGACTCAAAACAGAAACTAAGGGTGACTTTGGACGAATTCTAACTTACTTTGACTCAAAACACTAAAAGAAACAAATTAAAACAGGTCCTAGCTAAGTAAACACGAAATATAAAAAAGGAGTTGGTTTTGACGAATTTAAAACTTAAACAAACAAGTTACAGAAACAAAGTATATTGATACGAATTTGGGTGAATTGATGGGTGGTAGGCAAGCTAGAGAGTCTTTCTCCACACATGACACATATGCATACATATCGATTTCCAGTTATTATTCCAATAAACCATGAATGACAATGCCCCAAATTAATTGTGAACTGCACAAATTAATTCTTAGATTTTCCTAATTTCATTGAATTAGACTCAGCGAAGCAATCAAATTATTCTTATCAAGTTCCCTATATGAACAGCATGATAGAGATACATATTAAGTTCTATGAAAATCATAAGCATTGATAAGACATTCGTAACTATGAAAAGCATGATACTCCTGCCGTGGATTTACTTAACACAATCATGATTGTGACTTCCACTACTTATAAATATAAGTTCATAACGATTAGGTGAAATTCCCTTATATTTTAGCATCAAATTCATGCATGCAAACTAAGTATGCATCCTCAATCAACATACAAGAATAAGTTATCAATCAGACAGTTAAATAAATTGCATTCATATTTTGCGAAACAACAATTGGAGAAATCAATTCATATCACATATATGTTCATGGCTTTGAATTCTCCTCTAGCCAAAACGAGTTTAGCTCCTCATGTTCGCACTTAAACAAAAATAACTTAAATTAAACATTGAAAACAAAAGATAGAATACACCTAAAAACGTTCCAACAATCCAAGCTTGAATGGCAGGGCACGGCTCCAAAGGTCTCCTCTCCTTTCTCCTTGCAAGGTTGCGGCACTAGAGAGATTGCTGTGTATGACGAATGTCTGGTGTGAATTTTGTTGAGGTATGGATGAGTGATCTCCCTTTTTGGTGCAGCAAAACATAAAAATAAAGGAAGAAAGGCATAGCATTAATTAATTTTTTTTGGAGAAAGATTTGCATTCCAAATCCTCAAGGAAAAAGGCTAATTAAAATCAAAATCCAAGAGGGAAAAGGAAAGAAAGGTGCGGCAGGATCTTGGAGGGAAAGGGAAAGGGAAAGAGAGTGCACGGCAAGGCATGGTTCTTCTAAAAGGAATAGGTGCGGCACCCTTGTAGAATTAGGATTAAGCCTTCTAGAATCATATATTTAGGTGTCCTAATTTAATTAGGGATCCCCCTAGCAGCTGGAACTTAAGCAGTGTAGGATTAAAATTGACTAAGACAAAATAAGGTAGTTTGGCTCATGTTCTTTCTTTCTTTGTTGAACTCCATATCTTCTTTGTCTCGAATTAATTCTTCCATCTCTTTAGCATATTCTTAGCCCTTCTTGAACTTCAAATTTGTCAATTCACCTTGCTCCATGCATATGTTATCCATTCCAAGCCCAAAACTACTCTAAAATGCTCCAAATTGCCTTTTCTTGCCACGTTAGCCAATTGAACTTACAAACACACGAAAATAGCTTAAATCACTATCACTATAATAAATAGAAACTAACTCACTAAATACAAGGAAATAGGCTAACAGAGTCGCATAAATATGTTCCTATCAATGGGCGAACCCTCATGACACGTCCCGATCCTGGTGTCCGAAGGACAACGGGATGGCTACGTGCTGGGCGACACCCGAGAGTGACGCAAGCCATTTAATAAAGAGAACTTTAATGAAAAGCTCTCGGTACTGTTCACTTTAACGAAAAATCATATTTTTACACTAAAAAATCAATCCTGGTACTATTCACTTTACCCTTTATTTTGTCCTTATCATTAAAACTTAAAATTTTCAAATCTTTTTCATTAATTTTTCTTTTAATGAATACATATACTAAGAATATGTGAAACATGCATAAAAAATTTGCGTGTAACTACACAATGTAATATTCAAATACAAACCTTACAAAATAATATAATAATATTCAACTGCCAACAAAATAATAGTGATAATGCATGACATGTTCAGAGCATACTACTAATTCAGAATACAAGCAGAAAGAAAAATAGAAGGTGCTATTACAAGAGATGTCCAACATAGAGAAAATGACACAAGTTCACTAATATGGGAATGCCTCACAACTCGGATCGTATGCCTCGTTCCTAGGTCTTGAGGGGGCGCAAAACAAAACATGAGTGGACCAAGTAATATATAATAATACTAAAACAGTTATTCTTCAACGTACTAACCCCCAATTTAGAAAAACTCATATAATATAATAAGTAATAGGTTTTCCGAAAACCCTAGCATGCCATAAAACCTTTCATAAAACAGATACCATATATATAATGTGCCTTGTAATGGTATCATAATCGACTGAAGTCATTACATCACCAGACCGAAACCATATATAAATATCTTCCAACCAAAGCCACTATATTACTCGACCGAAGCCATATATAAATATCATTTACCCATAGGCACATAGTATGAATAACCACTAAGTAAGCACATAAAATCATGAACATAATATTTCCAAAATATATTTCATCGGAGCTCAATAACTCAAACATCATATCATAAATATCTCGGTAAATAGTTATTCGATAAAGCATGAAATATCATAAAGCGTAAATCCGATTTACTCATAAACGTTTCATAAAACGTAATTATAAAATCATGTTTTCCATGCATGCATTTCTAATAATAAAATCATGCATTTTAGAAGAGGTCCACTCACAAATACTCCGTCATCAAAGGGTCGTGCGAACTTGGGATGACGGAAACGCCACTAACAAACGCACCTAAGCACATAAAGGGACCAATTAATAAAACTCTACTGAGACAGTTGAATTTCAGAAAATAAACGTTATAAACGGATTCAGGATGTCGAAAAACCTAAAGGGAAACCTTGGGTACCCACACGTGCCGCCACGCGTTGTGCTGGGTCCTCAGAAAGTTGGCTAGAAAAGTCATCAACGCCATTATGGTCGTTACAGTGGACGGCAGCGGAGCACAATACCTTCAATGGAGGCACGTGTACTTCACGCGCTGGCCAAGACAGGTGCCCACACGCTGACCTGAAACCTGGGATTCGATTAGGTTGGATATAAGTTCTAGGTTTACTGGTTAGTATAAGCTTGGTTTAATGAGCCTAAGGTTTGGGTTGGGCCGACTGCACAATTGGGCCAGATAGCAAGTTGGGTTTGGATTCGGTTTAAGGGTATCGGGTCGGGTCAACCAGATTTTAGGTCATAGGTCAGCTAGAAACTGGGCAGAAGTTATAGAGCTTCGTTCGAGCTTATTTCTTCACCATTTTCAACGTACAAGCTATGGAAATGAAGCTTAGGATGAGAGGAAGAAGTTCATACCAAATTAGAGACGTGTCACGGCCGGAAAATCGCCTGGAATGCATGATTTCTCGCCGAAATCTGGGGAAAGCTCACTCTAAGCTATTTATGCGTTTAACAAGTGTATACAACTTAAAACAAGTTTCAATCTAACCTTAAAACACCCCAAAGGTTTCTAGGAATGTCAGAAAAACCACAAAACACGTTAGAGTTCGTCAGGAGAGGTGATGAATAGTGACCCCGTCACTGTGGGAGTTCCACAGTGCTTGCCTGAGGCTTCGAGGTCACCACGTCCTGTTAGTGAGGATTGTGGTGGTTGTTGTTGAGCTCAGGGAGAGGAGTGGGTTTGTAGAGAATAAAGAGCTCGGGGAGAGTTAAAGGGAATGAGAAAAAGTGAGGAGGAGAGAAATATAAGAAAATCTGAAAAAGATGGGGGGAATCCAGATAGGGACAGGGATAAGGGGACAATAATCCCCATGTGGGTCCCACGGTTCATAATCTAAGAACACTAAAAACGAAACACGAAATATCCGAAAAATGTTCAACGTTTCATAACATAAAATCTTCATTATAACTCCAAACTCGAATCCGTTCATGCCTACACGTTCGTGGCGATAAGTACAATAAGAATAAACTAAGAAAATTAGTAATACGCGTTTCGACGAGACGGTCAATGATGTCAACTCAAGGGTAATTTAGTAATTTCATAAGTCTGATAATTCAAAATATGATAAATCAGGGACGAGGTTTCACACCTCGACTGATTAAACCTAAATTGGAATCACAAATTAAAAGCCCTGGAGTCACAAGTTTGGACCACAAATTGAAAAACCTGTATCAAATTCACGAAACCAAATCAAATCAAATCAAATAGGGTTACTAAAATGGAATTGACTACAAATGTGGTACACTAACGAGTGGTCTCAAAAGTGATGACATGTTGAAGAATGTAAAGTCCCACGTTGGAAACTTAATTGAAATGAATACATCTTATGATGAATGGTTTCATTATTAATTACATCATGACCATTGGTATAGAACTCCATACCCAGTAGTTGGTGCTGGTTGTTAATCAATGACAAATCGATAACTGCTCGAACAAGTATGTTTTGTACTAAAACTTTAATCGGTTTGGTTGAACCAAACCATGAATGAGAAGTTATGAACTAAATCTTGGACTTGTTTTGCTTGCTTAATTTGATTTTGCCAGTGAAATTCAAAGCTTGAAAGAAAATAATTGGACCAAACCGAACCAAAGGTTTAGTTGGGATTGTTGTGTTTCTTTAAAAAAAAAAATTGCTTATATTGTGCTTTAAGAATAATTAGATGTAAATTAAATTAGTTGAGCATTTGATAAATTGTATTTTTAAAAATAATGTGAGCATAAAAACTAGTATAAATAAATTCTAAAATACGTTATATAATTGTATACATTGGCAAAACTAGACATGTTAGTGGGGGTGATGGTGAGGATGGTGGTGGTTGCGGTAGTGGTTACATTTGTGGTGGTGGTTGAGGCATCGTTGGCGGTGATAGTGGCAACGTTGGTGGTAGTGATATCCGTAATGGTGTAAGGTTGGTGGTTGCAGATATAGGTGGTAGAGACGAGGAATGTGACGACGGTGGTGGGGGGTGACAATTGTTATGGCATAAGCAATGGTAGGGGTATGGTGGATGCCAATAGTGGGGTGTGGTGGTTGGGGTGCATAAATGACAATGGGGGGAGAAGGTGGCAACAATGACGGTTGTGGCTGTGGTAGTGGTTATGGTTGTAGTGGTAGCATTTATGGTTGTGGCAGTGAAGGCGGTGATGATTTTGGTGATAGTGGTGGTGACGATAATTATGGCATGGTGGCGGCAACAATGGTGGAGGTTGTTGTGGTTACAATGGTCGCAGTCGTGGTTGTGGTGGTGACAATTGTGTGGCGGTGATGGTGCCAACGATGGTGTGTAAGGTTAGTAGTTATAGTGGTAGGTAGTGGCGGTTACTTTGCTCTCAAATGGAAAAAATGTGTATAGAATGATAAATAATGTCATTTTTAAAAGCTAGTGAGGGTATTACATAAATTGGATATATTCATTATAGGCTCAACTCCTTTTTTTTTAAAAGCAAGTTTGAAAAGCAACCTACATACTACTTTTAAAAGTTGATGTATGGACTCTAGAGGTCATTGCTTTTAAAATAAGCAATATTTAGTTTTACTAAACAATTTTTATTAATTAACTTTAAAGGGAAGTAGTTTTAGTGGGAAAAAGTAATACCAAATAGAGTTTTAGTCACTTTTCATCGTAGATTTGTCCCTAACCCATTTAAGAGACGAACTGGTTAGGTTATATAACATGAAACCGCCCAAATTTTTTTGTACTGGGTCAAGCCTGGGATTTTCACAACTTAAACATGCCAAGCCTTTGTTTCCAAAGAACAAAAACACATGTTAGGCCTTCATAAGGGTTTGCTCTAAAATACGCCTAGGGATAGGCACAAAAACTGCTGAACCAGAAAACCAAATTGAACCATGATAAAAATAAAAAAATAAAAACCATAAAAAATTGCGTTGACCAAAAAAGTCAAAACCAGGACAAAAATCGAACTGGACCATCTCAAATCGATTTCAGTTCCAATTTAGAAATACTAAGAACTTGAGAAACCAGACCAAACCACTTTTAATAAAAATTATTATGTTTTATGTAAAGAAGCCATTTTCCCAAGAAGGGAAAATTTTTAGGTGTACCGGGTACACCAAATTTTTTTGGTGTACCCTCACTCATTAGAATTTTTTTGGTGTACAAAAAGTGAGGGTGCACCAAATTTTTTTGGTGTACCCTCACCATTATGAGTGAGGGTACACCAAAAAAATTTGGTATGCCGGGTACACCGAAAAATTGCTCCCCAAGAAGGTCATATGCATAAGCATATACTCTCAATTTCTAAAAAGCCCAACCGCACCAACCTCTTCCCAGCCTGATGGTGAGGTGGACTTGCATGACACCTGTTGGTCCAAGTTCGAACATTGGTGTGCTGCTAAAAACCCCAGCATCGTGGTTATAAATGGGTGTTTCCGATTTAACGAGATGATAAGTCTATAGCAGTCACTTAACATCCAAAGACCTTTAAAATTTTTGGGTGATCCTTATCATAGGGAAAGGATCCTTTCTATATCCACCTTGTGGGGATCCTAGAGAACCCCACATCTTAGCGTTTCATCGTACATCGTGCGATCAGTTTTCGTCAGATATTATTTGCATTTAATTTTAAATAAAAAAAGTTAAATAATTTCTAAACATACGATACACGATGAATGGTTAAAATGTGGGGATCCTTACAAAGTGGATTCAGATGGGATCCAATTCCCTTATTCTGAGCAAGTAACTTAGCATCACGGGTCTTGCAAGTCCACTGAGGTGCTAAAGCAATTTTTGGGTGGGACATTTGTTACTTCCTCTCTCTAATCTCCGTCAACCACTAGTTACAAATCTTGTAGATCTAGTAGTGAAAACTTAAACTTGTTTGAATTTGATGTTGAAATGTGTTTGGAAGTGGAACTGGAAGATTTGAAATATATATATATATATATATAATTTTGATTAGAACTGTAACATAAATCAAACCGTATGATTTTAATAACAAATTTAAGTATAACTGTACAGAGTATCTCATGTGTGACAAATTTTTATTTCGTTTAACATGTCGCTTGTCAGAAAAATCTGCACCAAAACTTCTCACTAAGTGGAGCCCAAACCAACATGAATAATGCACCATTACCAATATTTGGCATGTAATATCCAAAGATTTCCATGTGTAAAGAACTTAAACCTCGAAGATATGGTCCACCAAATTCACCTCGTCTCGTCCACAAATGGTGAGGCAGCGAAGCCGTACCAGCCTAGGTAGTCATTTCTTTATTATGGTATTTTTTACAAGGTTCAATCATATAGATCCCACGGACAATGTTTTCTGCTCGTCAGCTATGATTTCCCTGTCTATATTTAATCGCTAAATTTGGTTCCCAGGGGATTCTTTTCAAGTTTCTAGTTTTGTGGAAGGTAGGGTTGCAGACGTGCAATACTCTCTGATCAGATATGTATGGACCTGCTGATCATCCTTCTTTCTAATCACCAACTAATAACACAAAGAGAGATTATATTCACACATCTTAAATTATTTTTTTTCACATTTTTTTAATTTTTTAATATTTTTTACACATCACTAATATTTGATAGAAAAATATTAAAAAATTAAAAAAATACGAAGATAGTAATTTGAGGTGTGAATATAACCTGTCTAACACAAAACTCTGCGAGTGAACTATGCAAAGTTAACTATGCGAACAAAATAACACAAAACTCTGTTCATGTCAGAAAAAGATATGGTTGCTTTTAGTATGTTTCAAGATAGTTTATGGATGTTAGACTTTCAGTCAAAGATTTAATGATATACAGATGTAACTGTTAAAAATTCTCGAGTAGAAAATCTCCTAAACATGCTAGAATTTTTTTAACTATTAGTATAAGATAATAATGAACATACTATAATTTTCGACCTAGTATTATAAGATAATTATGGTATGTGTATGTAAGACTTTGCATGTTTTTGTACTATAGGTCCAGGTGATCCGCTTAGTTTCATTACTAATTACATTAAGATATTTTGTATAAAAATTTTACACCCATTAATATGTGCATGTAGTTTAGTTGGGAATAAAAAGCAATGTCGTTATGGGTCACTGAACTGACTCTGAAACTTTGACATGGTATCAGAGTAGGCTAACTCTCAGCCGACTAAATCTAAATTGGGATTACGAATTGAAAACCTTGGGGTCACAAGTTTGGACCACAAATTGAAAACTTGAATCAAATTCACTAGAACAAAATCAAATCAAATAGTGTTACCAATGTGGAATTAGCTACACATGAGGTACATTAAAGAGTGATCTCCAAAGAGATGACATCTGGAAGAATAAAAAAGGATGACATCTTGAAGAATCTACAGTCTAACATTAGGACCCTAATCGAAATGAATAACGGCTTATGATGAATGGTCTCACTATTTATTGCATCAAGACCATTAGTATAAAATTCTATACTCAATAGTTGGGTGCTAGTAGTTAATCAGTGATGATATCGATAATCACTTGCAAGTATGTTTTGTACTAGAAGTTTGATCGGTTTGATACAACCAAATTACGAATTAGAAGTTATGAATTGAATCTTGGAACAGTTTTGCTAGCTCAATTTGATTTTGCCACTGAATTCAAAACTTGAAAGAAAATAATAGACCAACGGGTCTGGTTTAGGGTCACTTTGGGATTGCTTTAAAAATAAATAAAAAATAAAAAATAAACTGCTTCTACTGTACTTTAAGAATAATCAACTGTAAATTAAAGCAATTGAGTTTTTGATAAACTGTATTTTTAAAATTTTGTGAGTATAAAAAACAATGTAAAAGCATTTTGTAAATTTTAATAAGTGATATAATGTATAGAATGACAAAAATAGACATGGTAGTGGGGGTAGTGGTGATGGTAGTGGTCGTTGCCGGTGGTGGTGGTGGTGATGTCAGTAGTGGTGTAAGGTTGGTGGATGCAGTTATAGGTGGTAGAGACGACGAACGTGACGGTGGCGATGGGGCGGCGGTTGTGATGGCAATGACAACGGTGGGTGCCAATAGTGTGGTTTGGTGGTTGGAGTGCGTAAGGGACAATGGTGGTAGGGTCCTGACAGTGGTGGTTATGGTTATGGTTGCAGTAGTGGCGTTTTTTGTTGTGGTGGCTGCGGTGGCAATGACGGTTGTGACAATTATAGCGTAATGGCGGCAACTATGGTGGCGGCAACTATGGTGGCGACAATTGCGATGGTGAAGGTTGTTGTGGTGACAATGATCGCAGTCGTGGTTTTGGTGGTGGTGGTGGTGGTTAGTGGAGTACTTAGGAAATATTATTTGGAGGGTCAGTAAGAATAGCGCGCTTATGACAACCCGTCCCTACTTTTACGATTTTATTAATTTTAAAAGCGTGAATTGACGAAAATGCCCTAGAGGTGAGATTATTGACTTTCGTTTATCGTTAGTTTGTGACGCGTATGAGCTATTACTTTACCGTGCTCTTGAAATACTCAACGTTACAAACACGTAGGCGTAAGAGAAATTGAAGTTGGAGTTACAATGAAGATTTTACAGAGCTATGAATCCGAGAAATACTTTTGTGAAAAAGTACTATTTTATATTTTATATATTTTTTGAAATTATTATATTAGTATTTTAATACTTTATGTTTGAATTTTTTAAATATTTATTAATTTATATTTGGCCCATGGGACCCACACTCACATCAAGTCACCACTTCCTTTCTTCCGTGTGGCTTCCCCTCCTAATTATCTCAGACACTCTTTTCTCCCCAAGCTCTCTCCATCTGCAAATATTGGTGTCGGGACCATCATCGGCACATTCCTACTTCAGCGAACCTCACGATCACCCAAACCGAAAACATCACCTCGCCTCTGGGTTGTGAAAACAATATCTAGGCCTCGGATTACAATGCGAACCCAGATCGTGACCTCCATATGTTCCGACAAGAACCTCACGGATTTCAGTGTGGGTGAGTCTCGAAAATAACCCAAAATGTAGTGGATCGTGATTTTGGTTTATATTTCTATCTTTTTTAAGATTTTAGTAGGGGTTTTGGCACAGAAACAACACAAGGGGAGATTCGGCAAACTTGGAAGTGTTGCAACCTTTTTTCGGTGAAATTCGCCCATAGTCAAGGAAACCAAGGTTATAATTCGAATCCTTGTTCTTTGATATTCATTTTGGTATATTACATGGATAGGTTTAGTGAATTTTTCATTTAGTCGGAACCGGAATTTATTCCGGCCATCTCATTCCCAAATTCCGACAGCTACAGTGGCAATTGGCCGGAGAAGGGGGAAAAAAAAGGGCCTTAAGCCCAAACCCAGCCCAAAACCTAATCCAAGTCCTTGACCCAAGCCTGGCCCAAACCTTTGGGCCATTATTACAGCGGGCCCAATTCTAAAATGGCTTAGAATATTCTGGGAATATTCCTAAAATATTCTCTGGAATATTCCTAGAATATTCTTAGAATATTCTTTGTGTTGACTTTTTCAGAATTTTCTCGAAAACCCACCTAAACTAATTTCGACGTTCCGAGTCCGTTTTTAATATCCATTTAGTGAAATTCCAAAATTTTAACATAGTTAATCACCGGGGCATCTCGGTTTACTTTTTAGGGTTAATCGTTGACTTTTTACAAAATTTTCCGAGAACTATCCTTAGCGTATTTCGACGCCCTAATTCTAAATCCACACTCCGTTTTCTCAAATTTAATTGTCTTAGTGGAGTTTTACTAATGGGTCCCAATATTATGCTTAGGTGAGATTACTAACAGAGACTCCGGCTATCCTAGTTCGAATGGCTGCGACCTCGCAAGTAACTGTGAGTGAGTATTTTCTTATATATATATATATATTTTTTTTGTGTGTGTGTGTGTGTGTGTGTGTGTTTGTTAGTTTCTATTTATATATTTGATAAAGAATTTCTATGTTACAGATAGATTAGGGTAACATATATAAAACTATCGTATTGACGGAATTCATGCAATTCTACTACGTCCTACGGGCCACACAAGTATGCATATTAGTATGGATGCTTTAATAGTATTTAAGGTTATGAATTACTGAATTATTGAATTATCGACTTACCATTGCATGATTATATTTATGTTATCTCCTCAACGTTTGATGCACCGGTGTTAGTTCTCACATAGGCCAGGGCCAGTCTTTCATGTGTATGTGCACATCGCACCGTACGCTCACTTTGGATTCATTGTAGGTGTCAGTCCTGTCCTAGATTGCTACAGGCAATTAGGACTCGTATGTGCTGCGCTTAACGCCAATCTTCACATGATTGTAGTATTAAAGCATATATCATTATTACACTCAGTCATGTTCATGTCAAAATACATCTGCATGAACTCGTGTAACATCCTACATCGTCCAAGAGAGTGGATCATGTAAGCCTTATATGTATATTTTCATATCTACCTAACACAATACCTTTTGGGAGCTCACTGGTTTCGGGTACCATCAGAACTTAGAAGTTAAGCGAGTAGCGCGTGAGACCAATCCCATGATCAGTGACTTACTAGGAAGTTCTCGTGTGAGTTCCCAGAAACAAAACCGTGAAGGCGTGGTTGGGGCCCAAAGTGGAAAATATCATGCTATGGTGGTAGAGCGAGCCCGAGATGCGGTGAACCCTAGGCCAGGATAGACAATTTGGTATCAGAGCCAATCCCTGGTCGAAAGTGTGCCGATGAGGACATCAGGGCCCTAAAGGAGGTGGAGTGTAACATCCCACATTGCCCAGGGGAGTGGATTATGTAAGCCTTATATGTATATTCTCATCTCTACCCAGCACAAGGCTTTTTGGGAGCTCACTGGCTTCGGGTTCCATCGGAACTCCAAAGTTAAGCAAGTAACGCGCGAGAGCAATCCCATGATGAGTGATCCACTAGGAAATTCTCGTGTGAGTTCCTAGAAACAAAATCGTAAGGGCGTGGTCGGGGCCCAAAGTGGACAATATCGTGCTACAGTGGTGGAACGAGCTCGGGATGTGACAACTCATGTGTCAGTATATATCGATGAACACTCGATATGATATGATTGTTTATGTGAGATTATGTGATTACAGACGTTATGTATTTATTTACAGATTTTGTGACATATTGTATTCTTAAGACATTGCAGGCTACGATAAGTATTTTCATATTATACGTAGTATGTATAATTTGGAAAGTATACTTGTTTTACGACGAGCGTTATAATGTTTTCAAAAAGGTTTTTATAAAACTTTATTTTTAGGTCCACTCACCTTTATTTTTCACCCTTCCAAGTTTTAGTAACAATGTTCGTGTCAACGAGGATTTCTGGCAAACGCTGATATCGGAGACTACTCCCAATGGTATAAGTCTTATCCTAATTTTACCATACTTTACTTATGCTTTGACATCACGTGTGAAATGGGTTCATTCCTGCTTATAAGTACACTCTTATATTTAGGCACTTTTAGGTTTAAATTTATTCACATTTGCCACTTCACTACACTTTATGGCTTCGTCATCCTCCTGATGTTGGCCAACACAGCTTGATTCAGAGTCCAGGTGGACATTCCGGGCTGGGGTGTGTCAGTTTGGTATCAAAGCATAAGTTTGGGTAGTATTGCGTTCATCACACGCGTGATGTAAGCATTCTTGGTACTTGAGCTAATTTCCAAATCTTGCCACCTCGTCGAGTACAAAAAATGTGTTAACTTTTTTCTAAGTTTTGAGTGACTTAGATGACTTATCAACATTCTAGGACATCGTTTTGCTGGATGCCTCTATACTTAAACGAAGAACCTCCCTGCCAATGAAAAATCCCGAATTGAGACAAATGATGCCCCTAAAGCAGGGCCAATGTATCGATAATTATTTGCCACCAGAGATTTACCAATCAATCCACTACCATCTAGTCATTTCTACCAACCATTTCGAGACAGGAAACCAAAAGTAGTTTTGATTCCTTGGCAGTACCCACTAGAATATCACCTATTAGAACTCTTACGAAGTTTACTTTGTCAAGATTCTAGAAATGTCTTGAGCGACAACCTGGTGCTAAAATGGTAGCACTCGACAGAGAAACATTTGGGGGACATCCATTTTTGGTCCCCGATAGCACTAATCTTTTCAAACACACTAGTGTTCATTCTGGATCTTCAAGAGGAAGATCGATTTCCGTTTAAGTCCAATCGAAGTAGGCTATTAGCAAATTTCTTTTTCTAGCCTTAGGACATTCCAACCAATACTAGTTTCTAGAATTTCTTTTGGTGTTGTACTCATCATTTCGACGAGTATAGGCACAGATGTATGAGTTGTTATGCCTACGGTCAGTAGAAATTCCTGAAGTAGTAAGTATTTTCCCTAGAATCAATCGAACCACTTCATAGGACCAATTCCTTACCAATAATCTGAAACCATCCACTCGAGCAGGCTCTAACGTATAATCAGCCTACGGTGGCACTAATAATTCACGATGTTGTCCGATATCTAGGAACTGTCAACCAGTATTCAGACGGTGTGTTTTCTAATACCGGACAAATGCTAGTATATGAGAGTGATATCATTATATCAGAATGTCGATTCACCATTTCAGGGTAACGAATAATATCAAAAGTATCATATATGCGTTAATTAGCGGTGCGACTGACAGATTGATTAACAGTGACTGCTTGAGTCGAAAAAACTAAATCTTGGAAACTTAAGAGTAAAGTTTGTTGGAGAACAGTAAACTTGTTGTTGTTTTAACCATATTTTTCACTTAGGTAACCAAAACTGCTTCAACCAACATCTTTCCGATCACCTCCACAAGTAAATATTAGTTTGAAGCACGAATTAGTTCCCGCTATAAGAGCGAATTGAGTATCAAGGAAGTTGTGAAGACTTATGCATTTGGCGTAGTAAAAGGAAGTAGTATGATACATTTCGAGGACATATACATTTGGCGTCATTTCTCAAAATTTTACCTAGGATATCACCAAGTGGTGAAGTGAAGTACACCATTGATCCACTTTCTTGTACTACACCAGTTTTTCTTGTGTCTTTTCAAACAAGTCCTACATCATTGAGAGAACTTAGTTACTAAAGCTTGCCGATTAGGAATTCACCCAACCAAACATTTCACCTTAGGGAACCTCAAACCCAACCTCGAAGGCGAAAGACCGAACTTTAGGTTTGTACCTAAACTTTAGTAACTTGATCGGGTGACGATGAAAAAAAAACAAAAAAAACCGTTAGCCCCTACTTCAAGTTGATGGTCTCTTCAACCAATTTTTAAAGCTCGAGTTTTCTTTCATAACCTCACGAATTTGTAGTAGCCTTGTCGACGACTTTCTCACCTATCCAAACATGAAGATTAAATTCTCTAATCACCGGCAGTCAGCTTTATACCAAATTCTTCAAATGTTACCTTTGTTTAGATTGGTACTTTTCCTGGGGGATATGATCTTAGTGGGCGATATCCTTTTCTTTTTCCCAAAAGGTTGTAGCGAAAGAAAGTTGAAATTCTCACAAGTATTGTGAAATGGGAGATATCTTGGCCTTATCGATTTTATCGGTAGTCCGCTAGCGACTTTTCAGCTGTAGTGTTTTTCTATCCAAGTCGACCAAGGAAAATCAATTTAGTTGAGACATGGAATATGATAAAGTTATGCAACTGAGGTGACGTCTATTTCAACCATTTTTTGTGCGCTTCTCGATCACACTGATTATTTTGAAATCTACTATGATGTTCCACTGAATGCTTTGGCTATGTACTGATGTAGCATGATGGTGTATCACTTATGTTTTCCAACGGATGGGACCATATGAAATAAACGACGTTACTCATGAACTAGAATCAACAATTATCATCTTTATTTGAAAACGGATGACACTTCTTTATGGGGAAGCGTGTCCAAAATCTTTACCAACCTTAAACTTCTCAAATACATTTTCGTTTGTAATGAGCTAAATTTCTGACAACAAGGATGGAAGAACCAGATCAATGTTTACGCTTACACTGTCGTGTATTACCCGATTGTGCAAATGTAATTGCTGTTACAGCAACAAAGACATATTTACCCTTGAGCATCTTTAGCTTGTCCTATCCCATACTAGTTGGGATTCACAAGTATCGATTTGACGTTACTTTCAAATGAGCAGGAATCGTTCGATTGGTTATAATCATTTCCTGGATCTGTTTGGAGTTGAGAAATATCACCATAAGCCCCCAGTATGAGGTATCTTATACATGTGGAGATTATGGTAATGTTCTGGTGATTATCGATCGACTTGACAAGTCAGCTCACTCTTCGTTGGTCCAAAGTGACCACACTTTAGACCATTTGGTAAAATTACCCATTCTTAAATTCATCAGATTTTCTGGCATTTCAATCAGCATCTACTCTGATTGTGATTCCATATTCACTTCTTGGTGCTAAAAGGCATTCCAGTCAACCTTAAGTACATGTCTACCCTACTCAACTTTGTATTGCTTCTAAAGCAGAAAAATCGTTTAGGAAAATTGCTCGAACATCTAATTTTTAGTTGTGACCATTAATTCTTCAATCACCTAACAAATACTCTGCTGAACGAATCTTTATCGTTGGTGATTCAATATTCTGGAAGCTACCGTTGTAGTGAGATGTTATGTATTCAACACCGTTATCTTGTACTTTAGATTTGATAGACTTGTTTTGACCCTCAGATTCTTGAGTGTTCTTTTAGCCTTCTCGACATAGTTTTTCTCTAAATTCGAGAGAAATTCAATATGAATTTGCTCACTATGGCGTTGTGAACTACATTGTTCAGCTATATGGTGTGTGTGTCACTCTTGTATCTCACCGTGACACGTGTTTCACTTCCAAGCCTTGAAAAGTCTTCTTGAAGGCTATGAGTACAAAGTTATTGTCTGATACCATACTTCACCTTCGAACTAACGGCCAGTCATAACAAATTATCTGAACTTTTGTGGACATGCTGTGTTTATTTGTTCTATATTTCGATTTTTGGTATCGCACCATTTGAGATTTGGCATAGAGATTCTACACATAACACATGATTAATAAAAGAATTTTGCAAACAAGTATATCAAAGGATAGAGATTACTATGTAGCAAATTTGTGTGCTATTTACGTTCTTATCCAAAAGTGTAGAATGTGAGCGTGATTGATGTTATTCAGTTGATTTATGTGTATTTCCCAATAAGGGGCAATATGGTAATATTGCACCCTCGGGAATTATTTGCTTGCTTATCGTGACAACAGTGAGTGGTCGGTATTACAAGCTGCATACCACAACTTTGATAACTTATTTGTTGGATTCGTTAAGCAAGTAAACAAGTAGGTCATTTTACGTTAGTATTTTTAGTTATTTATTTATTTGTTGTTTGGGCTTGGCCCAAAGATACTACACACTTATTCTCAGAGTACGATACGCTACGAGTGGGTAGGTGAAATCTTTCTATGTTCAGTTTTGACTTCAGTACTATTATTTTAACTTCATTTTATTATATACATATTTTGACAATATGTTACTATATATCTATTTTTGACTTTATGTTTTAAGAAAGGATTTTGTATTTTAGTATTATATTGAAGGAGAATGAAAGTTTGAGTTTGGAGGCATAAAGGATGAATCATTGCAATCTGATCGAGACAGAATGACATTCTCTTTTATGCAACCACTCTAGCTTGATTTCTTCCTTATATATATAATTTTTTTTTCTTCCTATCTTTTGGAGTATATTATGTATAGCAAGAGATTTCAAATTTCGGGGACGAAATTATTTTTAAGGGGGGTAGATTGTGACAACATGTCCTTACTTTTACGATTTTATTAATTTTAAAAGTGCGAATTGACAAAAATGCCCTAGAGGTGAGATTATTGACTTTCGTTTACTGTTAGTTCATGATGTGTATGAGCTATTACTTTACCGTACTCTCGAAGTACTCGACGTTACGAACACGTAGGCGCAAATGAAATTGAAGTTGAAGTTACGATGAAGATTTTACAGAGTTACGAATCTGAGAAATACTTTTGTGAAAAAGTACTATTTTATATTTTATATTTTATATATTTTTTGAAATTATTATATTATTATTTTAATACTTTCTGTTTGAATATTTTAAATATTTATTAATTTATATGTGACCCGTAGGACCCACACTCACATCAAGTCACCATTCTCTGTCTTCCACGTGGCTTCCCCTCCTAATTCTCTCAAACACTCTCTTCTCACTATATTCTCCCAAGCTCTCTCCCTATGCAAATATTGGTGTCAGGACCATCATCGGCACATTCCTACTCAGGCGAACCCCACGACCACCCAAACCGAAAACATCACCTCGCCTCTGGGTTGTGAAAACAATATCTAGACCTCGGATTACAACGAGAAACTAGATCGTGACCTCCATATTTTCCGACGAGAACCTCACGGATTTCAGTGTGGGTGAGTCTCAAAAAATAACCCAAAACTTAGTCGTGTTTTTGGTTTATATTTCTAGCTTTTCTAAGGTTTTTAGTGGAGGTTTTGGCATAGAAACAGCATGGGGGGAAATTTGCCCATATTTTCCGACGAACTCGGGAGTATTACAGCCTTTTTCTGGTGAAATCCAGCCACGACCGAGGAAACCAAGGTTATAATTCGAATCCTTGGTCTTTGATCTTCATTTTGGTATAGCACATGGATAGGTTTAGTGAAGTTTTCAATTAGTCAAAACTGGAATTTATTTCGGCCATCTCATTCCCAGATTCTGGAGAAGGAAAAAAAAAGGGCCTTAAGCCCAAACTCGACCTAAAACCTAATCCAAGTCCTTGATCCAAGCCTGGCCCAAACCTTTGGGTTATTCCAGCTGGCCCAGTTCTGAAATGGTTCAAAATATTCTGGGAATATTCCTAGAATAGTCTTTGTGTTGACTTTTTCAGAATTTTCTCGAAAAACCTCATAGGCTAATTTCGACGTCCTTAGTCCGTTTTTAACATCCATTTAATGAAATTCCAAAGTTTTAATATAGTTGATAACTAGGGCGTCTCGGTTGACATTTTACGGTTGACCGATGACTTTTTACAAAAATTTTCGGGGACTCTCCCTATCGTATTTCGATGCCCTGATTCCAAATCCGCACTCTGTTTTCTTAAATTTAACTGTCTTAGTGGAGTTTTACTAATGGGTCCCAATATTATGCTTAGGTGTGATTACTAACGGAGACTCCGATTATCCTAGTTTGAATGGATGCGACCTCGCAAGTAACTGTGAGTGAGTCTTTTCTTTTATATAGCATATATATATATATATATTTGTTAGTTTCCATTTATATATTTGATGAAGAATTTTCTACGTTACACATGGATTAGGGTAACATGTATAAAACTATTGTATTGACGAAATTCATGCAATTATACTACGTCCTACGGGGCACACATGTATGTGTATTACTATGGATGCTTTAATAGTATTTACGGTTATGAATAGTATTTCACGGACTAGGGTTATTGAATTATTGAATTATCGACTTACCATTGCATGACTATATTTATGTTATATGCTCATCGTTTCCTGCACCAGTGTTAGTTCTCGTTCGGGGCAAGGCTAGTCTTTCACGTATATATGCACATCACACCGTACACTCACTTTGGATCCATTGTAGGTGCCAGTCCTATCCTAGATTGCTATAGGCAATTAGGACTCGTATGTGCTGCACTTAGCACCAATCATCACGTGATTGTAGTACTAGAGCATATATCATTATTACACCCAGTCATGTTTATGTCATAATACATCTGCATGAACTCGTATGTCAGCATGTGTCGATGAGCACTTGATATGATATGTTTGCTTATGCGAAATTATGTGATTACGGACCTCATGTATTTATTTACGAATTTTGTGACATAATGTATTATTGAGATATTGCAGGTTATGGTAAGTATTTTCATACTATACGTAGTATGTATATTTTGAAAACTATACTTGTTTTACGGCGAGGGTTATAATGTTTTCAAAAAGGTTTTTATAAAAATTTATTTTTAGGCCCACTCACCCTTGTTTTTTGCCCCTCCAGATTTTAGTGACAATGTGTCAACGAGGATTTCTGGGAAACGCTGATATTGGAGACTACTCCCAATGGTATAAGTTTTATCCTAATTTTACTATACTTTACTTATGCTTTGACATCACGTGTGAAATGAGTTCATTCCCGCTTACAAGCGCACTGTTATATTTAGGCACTTTTAGGTTTAAATTTATTCACATTTTCCACTTCACTGCACTTTATGGCTTCGTCATCCTCCTGATGTCGGCCAACACAGCTCGATTTGGAGTCCAGGTGGACATTCCAGATCTAGGTGTGTCAAGGTTAGTGTGCAAAATTTTTTGAACAGAATAGCGTGCAAATTGGCATTTTGTTGAGCCTTGGAAGGCCTGTTGATAAATGCCAATAACTTTCGAGCGAGCATGCCAACAAATGCTAACGTAGGCTGAATAAGCCTATCGACAAATGCCCATATCAGTGCATACAAAGGCATGAGGCTAGCAGCTACCCAACCGTCCATAGAGGCAATTCGTCGAGTAGTTAGACATCTTTCAAGGACATCTTAGATTTTCAAAGGCTAGCACCCAGCTTTTCCACGAAAGACTTTGAAGCTTAAGAGGGTCGGCTGACCCATCTTACCCCAAGGTGGATCCGCCCTAGTAGTGGCGATGGTACGATTGTGTTGGCGGTGATGGTGGTGTAAGGTAATGGTTATAGTGGTATGTAGGGCAGTCACTTTGCTATGAAATGGAATAAAATGTGTGCAGAATGATAAATAATGTTATTTTTTGAAACTAGTAAGGGTATTACATGAATTGAATACATTTATTAAAGGCTGAATTCCCTTTTTTTAATAAAAGAAATGTTTAAAAGCAATTTACAGACTGCTTTCAAAAGCTGATGTTTGGAGACTATTGCTTTTAAAATAAGTAAGATATTTTAATTTTACCAAACATTTTTTATTACTTAGCTTTAAAGTGAAGTAATTTTTTGTTAAAAAAAAAAAAACAATAATATCAAACCGGGCCTTAATCGCTTTTCATGGTACAAATAAACTAAAAGAAAAACATGCAAGGCCAGGCCTTCAATGAGGCCCATAAGAGATTACCAAACATCTAGGGTTTATTCTAACATACGCCGAATACAATAAAGCGCACACTAAAACACGCACATCTCGTAGGCTCGTCGTACCAGCCGTTGGTTCCGTTCCACCCCCACCACGGTGCGCACGAAAGCACACAAAACCCGCGCAAATCATGGACCTACGACAAGCCCATTCAATCGCTCGCCAATCTAACGGCTTGAGAACCGCCGTATGCGCTCGATAACCTCGTGCATCCACACAGCGCACGATAGCTTGTCTCCGCCTAAATGGTTATCGTTCTCCCTTGGATGCGCTCTATTCTCCCCTGCCTTGCCTCCCCGCCACTTTCTTCTTTTCACTATCGCTCTTTTAATTTTCAGTTAGTTATTGACCGTTACATTCACATTTCAGGTATTTACTTGTATATTTTCCCCAATTTTATTAAATTAAATTATATTCGATTGATGAAGTAAAGCTATTTCGTATACGAATGCATCTCGAGGTCATAAATTTGATTGAATTTTTTGTAATTTGGTGGCTTTACTTTTCATGGGTAAAACGTGATTAAAATTTTCTGTTGGATTCAGGTGCATTGGAGATATGATTGGGTGTTGGTGAGGTGGAAGATGAGCAGATTGTATGTGTGGGATGAAATTTTTTGAAGAGACCCGTTTGAGATTCTTGGGAGTTTGGAGAAATTTAATTGAGTTGGAGATCATAGCTCCAGGTAAGTTTATTTGGTAATCAACAATTTTGTTTTTTGATACAAGCGATAATCTGCACTAAATTCATCTAAACTAGGGGATGAGAATTCGAACTTGGGTTTAGAGAGAGGAGCACACTGCGCTAGCCAACTTGACGAAGCCCGTGTCTGAGTTTGGTAATCATCAAATTTGATTCAAATTGATGTGCTGAATCAAGATCATGCTACTTTGGCTTTGGGTTCTTAATTTAATTTTGTTGAGTATAATTATTTGTTGCAAGTGTTATTCCTTTTTCTTATGGAGTTTCATTTGAACTCTCCGCTGCTGCATTTGCCATGGTGTATACGTCTTGCAGATTGAACTCATGCAGATTACAGCCGTTTAACCGATAGAAAAAGCAGAAATTGAGTGCTTTGTTGAGCTTGAGTTCCTTGCCTGCCTAGTCATAAGATTGGTAAAGATGAATAATTAGGCGAAAATATCAGATACGAAGAAAGAAAAGTTGATCGAGTAATAGCAGACCTTTATGTGTTTGTGTATGGGTTTGTATGTCGTTAAGTTGGTTTATGGAAGCCATTGAAGTATCATCCTCTTTTGAAAATGCTTTTTATATGTTTGTCTCTACCAGAACTTTATCATTTTGCTATCATATCACCTACATCCTTAGGAGTAGAAGGGTTTAGGGTAGCATGACTTAGGTTTTGTGACCGCGCTATTTTTGGATTACATCTATTCATTCTGTTAAGCAATTGAAGTTTTTCTTGCAGGTTTAAAACTGAAGTTTAATTCGTGTATTGGGTGAAGAAATGTCAGAAGGTACAAGTCTAGGGATGGAAGATTTATCCCAGGATGACATTGGCACAATAGAGGAAACAGCTGAAGACACGATTTTGTCACGACAGACTTCGGTGAATCTTGTTCCCTTTGTTGGACAAAGATTTGTTTCCCAAGAAGCTGCTTATGAATTTTATTGCAGTTTTGCAAAACAGTGTGGCTTTTCAATTAGGCGCCATCGTACACGAGGCAAGGATGGTGTTGGTCGGGGAGTGACAAGGAGGGATTTTACTTGTCATCGTGGTGGATATCCACAGATGAAGCCATCCGAAGATGGAAAGATGCAAAGAAATCGTAAATCATCACGATGTGGTTGTCAAGCATACATGCGGATTGTTAAGCGGGCAGACTTTGATGTCCCTGAATGGCGTGTTACAGGCTTTAGCAACATCCATAACCACGAATTATTGAAATCCAATGAAGTGCGTCTCCTTCCTGCCTACTGTTCCATGTCTACTGATGACAAGAGTCGGATTTGCATGTTTGCAAAAGCTGGGATGTCAGTGCGGCAAATGTTAAGATTGATGGAGATGGAGAAAGGTGTTAAGCTAGGTTGCTTGCCATTTACTGAGATAGACGTGAGAAACCTATTACAGTCTTTTAGAAATGTTAATAGAGATAATGATGCAATTGATCTTATAGCAATGTGCAAAAAGATGAAAGATGAAAGCCCTAATTTCAAGTATGAATTTAAAATAGATGGCCACAACAGACTGGAACATATTGCATGGTCTTATTCTTCATCAGTTCAATTGTACGAGGAATTTGGAGACTCAGTGGTTTTTGACACAACTCATCGGTTGGACGCCTATGATATGCTGTTAGGCATTTGGCTTGGAGTGGATAATCATGGAATGACTTGTTTCTTTGGGTGTGCGCTTCTGCGGGATGAAAATATGCAGTCCTTTTCCTGGGCATTGAAGGTAAGAATCTTATTGGCATATTCATTATGGAATGATCTTCATAATCTTTTTATTCTCTCCAGCACATATGAACATCGACAGTCTTTGGCTCACAAACTAATTTGTAACCGAGTTTGTACCCTTTTCTTACTGACTTTGTCGTGTTTATGGTTTCTATTTGTTCCTAATACCTGTTGCATTTAAACAGACATTTTTGGGCTTCATGAAAGGAAAGGCTCCACAAACAATGTTAACTGACCATAACATGTGGCTGAAAGAGGCTGTTGCTATTGAAATGCCTCGGTCGAAGCATGCCTTTTGCATATGGCACATCGTCGCAAAGTTCTCAGATTGGTTTTCTGTACTTCTTGGTCCTCGTTATGATGATTGGAAAGCGGAGTTTCACCAGCTGTTTAATCTGGACTTGGCGGAAGATTTTGAAGATAGATGGAGGGAAATGGTTAATGAATATGGACTGCAGGCAAATAAGCATGTAATCAGCTTATACGCACTGCGGAATTTTTGGGCTCTAGCATATTTGAGGAATTACTTTTTTGCAGGAATCATGAGTACAAGTCAGTCAGAGTCGATTAATGCTTTTATCCAACGCTTTTTGAGTGCACAGTCTCAACTAGACCGTTTTGTAGAGCAAGTCTGTAAACTTTTCTTATATGTTTTATTTTTCCGGCCTTTTGGTTCATACATTCAGTAGAAATTCTTACCATGCTAAACACTTTTACAGGCAGCTGATGTCGTTGATTATAATGATCGGGTTGGGGCAAAGCAAAAGATCGAAAGGAAACTGCAGAGAGTTTGCCTTAAGACAGGTTCACCAATTGAATCACACGCTGCCTCTGTTCTTACTCCTTATGCATTTGGAAAACTTCAAGAGGAACTTGTATCGGCTCCACAATATGCATCTCTTGCGGTAGATGAAGGTTGTTTCCAGGTCAGACACCATACTGAGGCAGATGGAGGCTGCAAAGTGGTTTGGATTCCTTGTCAAGAGCACATTAGCTGTACCTGCTATCAGTTCGAGTTTTCAGGCATCCTTTGCAGGCATGTTCTTCGTGTCTTGTCAACTAATAATTGTTTTCATATTCCGGACCAATATCTACCCACCCGTTGGTGTTCTGTCAGTTCATCTTCCACCAACACCTTTGAGACTGCTACCATTACAGACAATTCTGAGAAGATTCAGTTATTGGAGTCCATGGCTTCAACACTTATTACGGAGTCAGTTGAAACAGAGGAACGCCTCGATGCTGCCTGCAAGCAAATTGCAATGGTATTATCGCGCATTAAAGACCTGCCCAGGACAACACATAATGCAATCGACATTGCATATAATTGTCCGTCTGATTCATTGATTCTGCCGGGTGTGGAAGATCACGGTGATGGAATCGTTCGTTTCACGATTGGTAATTCTCATGAATCCGTTACTCTAGGGAAGCTCAAGGAAAGAAGGCCAAGAGATATGGTTGAAATTAGTAAAAAGCGACGGCATTGCTCAGGGCCTTGCTGTCTGAGCGTCCAGCAGTGAAAGGTTTGATTAATATGTTGAATGGAGTTACAACGGTAGGGTACTTGTAGAGTAAAAGATCGGAAATACTAGGAAACGTGTAACAAAGGAATAGCATTATACTTTTCCCAACCTTCTTTACTTGTGTCCATTCTTGTGGAGCAACTTTGTATTTTTGTTCTGGTGAACCAAATGTAAGTCGAAGACAAACGACGATGACAAGAATCTGTTAGCCATCATTGTGTATTGCGGAACTAAGCTAAGAGCTGAGAAAACTTGGATAGATGGCTTAATCACGGTATCTGAGGTCGCCTTTTGCAAAAATGGGAGACATTCTAAATTTTAATTTTATGAGGCGCCACGTTGGTCTCATCTTGTGTGATAAAGTTACCGTAATGTCCCCAAATAAGGGGGACGCCTTATGCCTAAAGAAACAAAAAGGAAGTTCGTAATCAGGTACTCTTACCATACACACATGAGTAACATTCATGGACTACTGGTTATCTGCACTTCGATTAAATTCATTTGACTAACGCTAACTAAAATTAATATTTTGAACAAAATAAAAACATTCATTGAATCGTATTTTGTGTGGTAAGAAAAAATCTCTTTGCACGTGTGTCCAAGAGACTAATTAAATAAAGAAAACAAAACAAAAACTTTGTTCAAGCAAAAGCTTTGTATGTTATCTTGCATCGCCAGAAGAAAAGGCTATGCTTTTTACCAAGGCCAGCGTGGCCGATAAAAAGAAAAGAACAAAAAAAGTGTCAAGTTAAAATCAAAACAACAGGTCTTAGCATTCACACCTAAAAGTTTAAAAGGAATAGTTACTTTCTTTGATTTAAAAAAAAAAAAGGAATGATGTCATTTAGTACTTCGGTTTAGTAATATTCATTTCACTTGTAAGTAAGAGGTATTATGTTCAATTCCCGCTAAAGGCGAATTTGAATCACATTAATGCTAGAGAGACAATTCTAAATTTTGTACATTAAATAATGTGGAAGTTGATGATTGGATTATTACTTAAATATTGGTAAACGTGCTTATTTCTTATTAGTGACACTTAGTTTGCAAATTTAATTTATAAATTTAGTCTCCCTAACATTAGATAAAATAAATAAATAAATAAAGGGAATGCTAAAAATTTTAAATCAAATTTAAAAACCAAATGATGTGGTTATACATAATTGGATTATTAATTAAGTGTCAATTAACAATGCTTGTTTATTATTGATGACACATCATTTAGTTTAAAATTTTAATCTCTCTAACATTATCTTTAAATAAAACGCATCGCATAATGCGATTGCCAACCAACATCCAAATATTCTTCCTTTTCTTTACTAGCAAGTACTTTTGGATTTTGGCTTTTCCAACTTTGGAGTTTTGATGCCCTTCTTCTTTGTCAATATTTGATGGCTGAAAAATCAAAGAATTTCAATGCTAATGAGGATTTTTTTTTTAAGGAATATTATTTGAAAAATAAAAGAATTCTTATGACAAATATAATAATAGGATTAAGCTAGTCGGTGTTCCATTTCCATTGCCATGCAGAAAGAATGTGTGGAAGAATATATACTTAATCGACCGACATGACATATTGGCATTCGCATCAATTAATTTAATTAACGTGAAGGCTTTTTTGGGTCTAAAGAAATGAAACAATATTAAATGATTAGCCAAATAATATATATAAACATCTTTCGGGAAAAAAGAAAAAGAAAAAGAACCAAATCGTTTTCGTTTTTACCCTATTATAAATTAAAGTTATTGAACATGTCTCACACACACGCACACATATATATGGTTAGAATTAATTTTGTAGATGCTAAAAGTACTATAAATAGTGTGTGGTTGATGACAGATTAGTTGTTATAATAAAATTAGGTTATTTGAAAATGATTATGTAAAAAACACTTATACTGTTGAGAGTATTAATTTCACATTTGAGAAATAAATAACTTTTCATGTATTTAGTGGAGGATCTATTGTTGAGAGTTAATGGTGTGTGAAGAGTTTGTTCCACATCAGTGATGGACGAGTCTAGCTAAAACAAGTGTTATAATGCAATAATTAAAAATTCAAGTGCTTTTTAGATTTAGAAATTCACTTTAAAGTACACTATGGCAAAGCACCTAGTATGTTTGGTCCATTTGGGAGTGCTTCTGTAAGAAGCACTTATGCAGAAGCACTTCTGCTTATAGGCATTTTTACTAGAAGTGTGTAGAAAATGTTGATTTTTTAAACGCTTCTATGACTTAGAAGCATTTTAATTTTTTCAATCAAATACAATCATAAAATTAGTTGTGGTACTTCTTCTAAAAGCACTATATAATGCTCATGCAAACGCGCTTTTGGCTTTCTAATCCATTTAATGAACAACTCAAAATGCAATTCCACATCAGTTCAAATATGAACAAACGAGCAGGATACCTTTCCCATGAGGTCTTTCAAGAACCCAAGAATCTTGAGCTCTTAAAGCAACCCTTGCTCCAAACAATTCCATCCCTTCCTCTCTCATACATTCCAAAACTTAAACTTCTTATTTCTCTTCCACTTCCTGAGCCTGCATGAATAATTGTAGACTCCAAAATGCCGAAGAGAATGGCAGTCACACATGCAGACCTCTCACCAAGTCGTCCAACCAGCGGTTTAGGTAGCAAAACCAGCGCTTTCATCATGGTCTTAACCATTCTCTGCGGCCTCTTCTGCTTCATCCTATCTCTAATTGCTGAAGCTACCCGTTCCAAGGTACGCCGAAAAATGCGTTCAGACATAACAATATCATTACCAACTATGAAAAAAACTAAGCAAATTTTGCTGGTTGATGATGATTTTGTAGGTAACATGGTTGAGCAGTGATGAAGGGGAGGGGGGCGGCGTAAATGAATGTGTATACAGCGGCAGCGGGAAAAAGCCGCTGCTATGTGCGATCAGTGCATTTCTGGGACTTTCGGTTATCATGGCGGTGGAACATGGATACATGTTGTTTGTAGTTAGTAACTCACCTCCATCAGCCTTGGTTTTTTGGGAGCCTAATTATTCTGGTCCTGCAAAGAGCTTGAAATGGCAAGCTGCCTTTTTCTTTGTTGCAACTTGGTATGCCACTAATTCTTAGTCCTTCATATTTCAATTTGCCTCACTTGCACTTAGCTCTTCTCTAAATGTAGGAATTGCTCCAATATTGTCGTCAATATAACCACTAGATCCAATACAATATGAGGCCTATCAGGCCAATTTAATAACCTCTCCCATACATCCATTAGTTAAAACCGTCATCAACATAACCATAAGGTCCAAAACAAAGTTGGACATGTCAAACAAATTCATTTTTCTTTATTTACTTCTCTCAAATCCATGTTTGAAATTTCTTCGATGTTGTAGATATTTCTGTGGAAATATCTGAAAACTCAGAAAAAGATATGGAAATGAGGGGTGAAGTCTAAACGTCACTACCTATCAAATAAACTCTTAAATTTCGGCTAAAATCGACAGATTCGTCAATATTTCCGGTAGTTAAATATCAGAGAAACTATTATATATTGTCTAATAGTGTTTGACATTCCTTAAAGTTTCATTTTAAATCTTTATAATTTCCATTAAAAGCACCCGATATCGATACATCCAATGATATTTCAACAAATTTGCATATTGATAATTCCACGATACTGATATTTTAAACACCGTCTCAAATTCACTAGTTATAGCTTATAACTGCTTATGTGGGTGGTTGTGTTAATTAGGGTTTGTTTTGCTGCTGGAGAGATCTTGCTATTGATCGGGGTGAGTGTGGAGTCAGGGCACTTGAGAAATTGGTCCACACCAAGACCCAGTTGCCTTGTCCTCAGAGATGGCGTGTTATCCGCTGCCGGGGTGTTTGCTTTGACAACAGTTTTCCTTGCTGCTGGTTTATACTTGACTGCATTGAGAGCACAAAGAATCTCCCAACACCAAGAAACTGTGTGGAGAGGGGCGACCGAGGCCTCCGTACTTTATGCATCTCCGCCAACGTCACCTCCTCTCACAACCATTCCTAGGGAGAACCCCTTGTTTGGAGAAAGTCACATTGATCAGCTGCCCTTCATTGTGAATCCGACGGCTCTTAGCAAACAGTTAAATTTTTAATCTAGATAATTTGATGTTGGTGAAAACCAATGTATATGACCAATCGGCCAACGGCACTACGTTTCCGGTATCGTGAGTTAAAATTTGGTGGACAGACATTTGTTGACAAAAGAAAATGTCGCAATATAGTTTTGCATAAAAAAAAATACTTCTCTAATTTACAAAGAGAGAAATTCAAACTCGGATACATCACTATCAAATGTAGTTTGATTGTGATCAGATCAAAACCTGGTATTTGTATAAATTTGATGACTCTGCGGCTCTGTGTTTGATGTACAAATGTCTCTCAAATCTAGTGAATAAAATATGCATGTATAATATCAAAGTATGAATTATTTTACAGCTGGCAGCCCACACTTTCAATTATATTTTGTTCTTTTATAAAAAAAAGTATTTTTCTTTTGTTAAATTTTATGAAATTACAATCTAATTATTGACTTATTTAATACCTTATCATTTCTCATCCCGAGAGTTAATTATAAGAGCTTCAGTTATACACGTATTTATAATTTTGTTTAGAATACACATATTTATAATTAAAGAAGTGAAGAGTGGCATAAATTTCTCTCTTATTTGTAACGGGGGATAAATTGTTTGAAAATATAAAATATATTAAACACTAAAATAAAATCAAGTCAATTAATATTTTGTGCATTTTAGTAACAAAAAAATATTAACAAGTGACATTGACTTTTTAGCTCATTTGAGAATATTTTTAAAATGATTGAAGTGTTTTTGATGAAATTATTTTAAAATTAATGTTTAGTAAAAATGAAAGTAAATTATTAAAAAACACTTAAAATATTTAATGCTTCTGGACCTCAAAAATATAATTTTTTTAAAAACGTTTTTTATCATTTTAAAAACACTTCCAACGATTTCTTAGTTGATGAAAAAATTTATTCATCAGAAAATAGAAGAATGAAATGTAAAATTGTTTAGTAGCATAAATTTAACTATTTTGGAGTAATAAAAAATTATTTTACAATAATGAAAAACCATAATTAGTTAAGTAACCGGCGGTTATAAAATCCCGAAAAGAAAAAAACAATATAATTTCAAACACCCGATTGGGGCCTATAGAAACCCTTCTCTCTTTCGAATACTCAGAGAAGTCCAATTTCTAGGGTTTTCTGTTGCTCTCCTTCTCCGTCTCCGACCCATTGGGGATCACGATCAATCTCCCTTAGACGTAATCAAATCATACGACATGTCGCTGAGGCCGAGCGCGAGGACCGAGGTCCGCCGGAACCGCTACAAGGTGGCGGTGGACGCCGATGAGGGTCGTCGCAGGAGAGAGGACAACATGGTGGAGATCAGGAAGAGCAAGCGCGAAGAGAGCTTGCTGAAGAAGCGTCGCGAAGGCCTCCAAGCCCAACAATTCGCGCCATCTCTCCAGCCATCAAATCTCGAGAAGAAGGTAACAATTTTGCTAGGGGTTTTTGTCGCCGATCTCTTCAATTGTGGCTTTGAATGGATCCGATATTGGACGTTTAGGGTTTGATTTGATGTTTTGAGCAATAGGTTAGGGTAAAATTCAACTTATCGGTACTTATGTGGGTTTGTATATGATTGCAGTTAGAGAGTCTACCTGCCATGGTTGCTGGGGTTTGGTCTGACGACAACAGTTTGCAGCTGGAGTCCACTACGCAGTTCCGAAAACTGCTTTCGATTGGTAATATACGTGATTAAGATTTTTTTGAGTTTTTTTTCCCTTTGTGTTTGTGTTTAATGTTTTGAGTTTACATGAAAAATTTGTAGTACTGATATAATCTAAATTTTTAACTTGTAGAACGAAGCCCTCCGATTGAGGAAGTTATCCAATCAGGAGTTGTTCCCCGGTTTGTGGCATTCCTCATGAGGGAGGATTTTCCGCAACTTCAGGTCCGAATTCTTTTCTCTGTTGCATTGTTATTTATGATTGTCTGTGTTTTTGTTTAGTTGTGTTGCTGATGTATTTGATTTTGTCTAGTTCGAGGCTGCTTGGGCTCTTACCAACATAGCGTCAGGAACCTCAGAGAACACCAAGGTGGTGATTGAGCAGGGGGCAGTCCCAATCTTTGTAAAGCTTCTTGCTTCTCCGAGTGATGATGTTAGGGAGCAGGTATATGTTAATACTTATTGGCGCTGTCTGTTGGTCAATGTATAGATTGTATTTTACCACATAGATTATAGTTATACTAAACTGTTTCTGAAATTCTATTCCGAAATTGTAGGCTGTGTGGGCATTGGGAAATGTTGCTGGTGATTCCCCTAGATGTCGTGATCTTGTCCTCAGCAGTGGAGCTTTGATGCCGTTGCTAGCTCAATTGAATGAGCATGCAAAGCTTTCAATGCTGAGAAATGCAACATGGACACTGTCTAACTTTTGTAGGGGCAAGCCACAGCCTCCATTTGACCAGGTTTGTGCCTTGTACCGCCCACTGTTTGGAATTCAACAATTCTTTGATTTATCTTTCTGGCGTTTTATTAACTTTAGGGTCTCGTTATCAGGTGAAGCCAGCACTTCCAGCCCTTGAACGTTTAGTTCATTCCAATGATGAAGAAGTCTTGACAGATGCCTGCTGGGCACTCTCGTATCTCTCGGATGGCACGAATGACAAAATCCAAGCTGTGATTGAGGCAGGTGTCTGTGTCCGACTTGTGCAGCTCCTCTTGTGAGTGTTACACTCTTCATCTTTGTGCTTTTACTTATCTTTTATTCACCCATGATACTGATGGTCTGTTCTGTTGTTCCAGACACCCATCTCCTTCTGTTCTCATTCCTGCACTTCGCACTGTTGGTAATATTGTGACCGGAGATGATCTTCAGACTCAGGTATCTGGACCTTGAATTTCTTTTTCACTTACATTTTCATTACTTGTGTTATTTAAAATTTGTTTTAGAATCATACAGCAATGATTGTTTGGTCAAGGCTATTACCTGACAGCGTTAAGCTATGAATTTTTCTTTTACGTCAGGAAAATGTTAAGCATTTTTCGGTAATTCGAAATTATGGCAAAGAGAGAACCTAATTGTAAAACTCTGTTGGTCATGTCATACAAAAATGGGTGCTAGTTGATCATGTCTAGAATCTGAAATTCTGAATAACTTATTTACATCGTATGTGTGTTCAACATGTGAATTTGAAGGCTTTTTCGTTTTAAGTTTAAACCTTTATAATGAAAAAGAAATCCCTTTGTGGTTGAGTCATGGTGATTGTACGGTTATTAATTTTGTACTAATTACTAAATCTGATTTTACCATTATGTAATGTCATCTTGCTCTCATTATGTGACCCATTTTTATTTTTATTTTTTATGACCATGACAAGTAACTCTTTTCTTCAGTGTATCATCAACAATGGTTCGCTCCCATGCCTTCTGAGCCTGCTGACTCATAACCATAAAAAGAGCATCAAGAAAGAAGCTTGCTGGACAATCTCAAACATTACAGCTGGAAACAGGGATCAAATACAGGTAATCATTGTAAAATAAGTTATTGTATTGATTATCCTTATTGCTAATATTGGCTACTGATGTCTTTACACTCTATTATTGTATGTTTTGAGAATATTCTTATTTATTATTGCTTTATGCATGTTAGTTGTTACAATAGATCTCTTGTTAAAATATTGGGGTTTTCTGTGTGGACATTCTAGCATTTCGTCAGTATCTGCTGTCCTGAGTTCTGAACATGACATGTCCCTCTAACATTGAAACTGATGGTTTTGTTTTACTAGTATCAACTTTTCCGTTCAAGTTTGGAGGAAAAGTTCATCATACTAGTATTTAACTAAATATGAGATTCTCAGTTTATGTGGGAACTTTAATTATATAACTTGCCGCAAATATGCAAAGGTCATCTCTTATAGAAGTGAATCCTTTGAAAAGCTATCATTTAAATTTGTGTTCATGAAAATTAGTTACCCATGTTTAGTAATACATTTTAAAATGACGCAGTCTGTAATTGAAGCTGGTTTGATTGGTCCTCTGGTCAACTTACTCCAACATGCGGAGTTTGACATAAAGAAAGAAGCTGCATGGGCAATCTCAAATGCTACGTCTGGTGGCACTCCTGATCAAATCAAGTGAGTGATCTCGTAATTGCCTTCTTTCGGTCCTCTGGTTCTCTAGCTGTATGGATTCTTATTATGTTTGATTTTTCTTAATGGGTCTCAGGTACCTGGTTGGCGAAGGCTGTATAAAACCATTGTGTGATCTTCTTGTATGCCCTGATCCAAGGATCGTCACTGTCTGTTTAGAGGGGTTGGAGAACATTCTGAAGGTTGGGGAAGCTGAAAAAGCTGCGGGTAACAGTGAAGTTAATTTGTATGCCCAGCTGGTTGATGATGCTGAGGGTCTAGAAAAGATTGAAAATCTACAGAGTCACGACAACACTGAGATCTATGAGAAGTCTGTAAAAATTCTGGAGACATATTGGTTGGAGGAAGACGAAGAGACATTACCAGCAGGAGACGGAACCCAGCCAGGCCTCCGCTTTGGAGGGAGTGAGGTTCAGGTTCCATCTGGTGGCTTCAACTTCAGCTGAAGGTATGCAAAACCAGTCTGAGATAGATGGTTATCCTAAATACCACGACAGGTTCAGACGTAATTGTGTCCCTGTTATTTACCGTTTTGATTTCCAAAAATTGCAGGAGCTTTTGATTGAATGGAGCAGAAGTTTCTGATGAGGGTCAAGTTTGGGGTCAAGTTGAGGTCAAGTTGGAGTGGGTCGGGGGCATCTCGTGTGTCTGGTTTCAGTCTGGTCCGGTGTCCATTGTCGTCAGAGATGACAAGGTGGGTCAGTTTATTCTACTATGACCGAATAAGAAGACATGGGTGGGTTCAGTTGTGGCACATGAAGTTTGGTCGGCAGGGGTCATCATCACTGCCTCTTACCGTGAAATACTATGGAAGTGGTGAAATACTATGGAAGTGTCGTAGAGGCTCGTTGCTGCATGAACAGGGCCCTTGAACGAATGTGCTGGTGAGGGTTTGCTCGAATGCAGCATCGAGTTTTATAATTTGGAGTCAATAGTTTGTACGAGTAATTTAATTTTTCTTAAGAGTCGGGGATTTGTTTTGCCTTGTCAAGTGAATATAGAGTTGATGAAGTCATTTTCTGGTGTATTGCAAGGAAAATGATTAGTGGTGTTTTAGTAATATGACCTTGTGATTGTTGTATTCTATTTTTCTCCATATTTCCAATTTTTACATCTGGAGCGTGGTTTAAAGTTTCACCTCTGGTTTTTTTCTCCGTGTTTGTCTCACTTGGTTTTGTTTAATCGTGTCTGTTGGTTTCGTCTGATTTATTCAATCACCAACTTTTTTTTTTTTTAGGAAGAAAGCCATTTGTACGGCCCGTCGGGGCTGAGTTATTTTTGTTTTGGTTGGGCCTACCCACCCTATTTGTTCCATAAATCTACTGGGCCATTTAGTCAATGGACTGGGCCTTGTAAGTGATTTGACATACGGTAATTAGATGATGAGGTAAAAGTAAAACGTGAAACAATACCATGTGTATGTTTTACAATACAGAAGTGCTTACACTGTAGATATCAAGATAAAACTGAAGGAAGGGCATCGATTTACACAAAAACCAACCAAAAGGATTTTTAGGGTTTTGGGAGTGACAGAACAAATCCACACTTGGGAAAACGATGTTTCACATTTTTTGACCAGCAAATCGATATATTGCCGCAATTTTCATGCTTTTTTGCTTTTATCTTTTTGCACGCATGTGAATTGTTTTCGTGTTCTTTCCCTTCCTTTTTTAGAAGCCCAACTTTTCCGGTTTTTATTTTTATTTTTATTTTTTTACAATTTGCAGGAAAGAAGATCAGTAATAAAAACCTCTGATTTTCTCAGACTGGTAAAATAAATAAATTTTGTATGATATGAACATCATTGAAATTTGAAGATTAACCTATAGCACAGCAGGCATGTTAATTCTGTGATATATTAATTGGAAAAATTACATTTTAACCTTTGTATTTTGGGATATGTGACAATTTGGGCCATGTCTTGTGGGAGATGACACTTTGTAATATCACAATGTGGTCCAGGGTTATTATTGGGATTGTGGTGGGGACAGAATCAAAAGGTGGGCCATCACCATGAGCTCTCATTTTCCTTTGCAATATCATATCACCGTCTCTCTGGCAAATTTTTGTCTCTTGTTTCCTTCCTATCTATCTATACAATTAAAATTTTACAAATGCAAACCTCGCGAATAGCGGCTACGGATCAAGAGGCAAAGAGTTTGAGAGGCCCTCTTTGGTCTTTTCAATCCAATCTTTTTATATTGGCCTGTGTGTTAGGGTGAGTTTTGGTTTGTGATTAGGGTGGTAATGGGATGAGATTTAGAGGATAATAAAGCTCATCTTTCATGTGTGGCTTTCACTTTGAGGGAGCTACTTCTACATTTATTCCTATGGCTCTTCAAACTCCTCAACCCTTTTCCAAAAAGGAAAAAAAAAATGTATTAGGTTTGATGGTACTATTACGGATATCATGTTTTTAGATCGCATTTATCTGTAATAGCACGCGATATCTAATGCATATAATTCATATATAATGTTTTAGAAAATTAATCGGCATGCACATATTATATGTCAATAGAACAGATTAACACCCTAGACATAAATGAGTTGAAAAGGAATTACTTAATTGATAATGTTAGGAAGATTAAATGTATAGATGAAATTTTATAAAATAAACAACATAGAAGTTGATGATTGGAGTATTACTTAACTGTTGATTAACGTGCTTACTTTTAATTAGTGACATAACATTTAGTTTACAAATTTAATCTACCCGCTAAAATATAAGTTCAAATAACTAGCCGATCCAATTATCTTTTCATGTTTTATGAGAAGTTTTCCCAAACGATGAGAATTCACAAAACTAGCAGATACTATATAAAAAAGGCAATTAAAAAGACAGGAGTTTAGAAGTTTTGGTTCACTCACAAAGATTTCAAAAAGTAGTAGGTAATTATTGACTCCATCACAAAATAATATCCTTTTTTAGCAACGGGAAGAAAATTCAAATTAAAAAACTCACCTAACGTTAGAAATTAGAAGTAGAAATTCCATCGAATTAAATCGCTACAATGGCTTCCAGGCAAAATTCAATTCACTTAACCTTACCATATAAATTTAGTATATATATATAATACAACCATAAATGGAGGGAAAGTTAAATGGATTCCGTTGAAATAAATTGAAATAAAAACCCAAAAGAAATGAGGTGTCATTCTTTTAATTCATTTTAATTTTTTATTTATTTTTGGTCAAATCAGAATTCATTTATTAACTTTTATTAGAAATATTTGGATTTGCCGCCAACGAAAAAATGTTTTGAGCCCCCAAAATGAAGTTGGACGTATCGAACGGTGCAGAACCTACAATCTCTCTGACTCATTCGTCACTCACTTACTCCCATTCCAATTTCCATTTAACATATGGCCTTTTACTACAATAGCGAAGAAGGAAATTATTCTTACATCACGTGGTGTGAAGTTTATTCAGTAAATTTTTTAATTTAATGTTTAATTTAACAAATCTATCGTTTACTAAAAAAATAAACAATAATTATTCTTTTTGAAAAAAAATCCAAATGCTAAACCCAATTGAATTTTTGCCACCCAGTTTATGGCGCCTTTTTTTTTTCCCAGTTCATCAAGCTTTTGGCGCGGTTGGCTCCCGTTGGATCGGATGTGTGGTTTCTTCCCGAACCGTGGGTATTTTCGTCATTTCAAGTTACCCGGGCTAGGGTTTCTTTTCTAATTTTTATATCTGCTGCGCGGCGTGTGTGAGTGTGTCGGTTTGTTTCCTCATCTTGCCTGCTCACTGCGCAGCTCTCTCTCTCTCTGCCTCTATTTCTCTCTCTACTTTCTCTCGCGGCATGTCGGTTTAGTCCGAGTATTTAGCCTCATCATCCCAATCACCACCCGCCTCCATTGCCAGCCTCCTCTGTTTTTTCTCTTTCTTTTTTCTCTCTGCTTTTTCGGAAAGCTTCTATAAGCACTTTTGATCTCAGCTTCTGATTTGTGATCGATCTCTTTCCTTCTGGTTCCTCTGTTTTTTTCCATAGCTAGGGTTTTCTGAGTCACTAAAGCATCTTACTTCACCAGAAACCAATCGATCAAATTGATCGCTGCCCAGTTCGATTTCCCATCTTATCTCGACTGGGTTTGTCTCAGATCTTCTAAATATCTCATACAGAATGTTGGATCCAAGCGATAAAGTGAGTTTATTTGATCCAGAGCTTTCATTTGATCTGGGTTTTTCGGTTTTGATCCGAATAATTGCTGATCGGATCGGGTTTCTGTGTATTTTTACAGGGATCGGAGTCGGAGGGAATGACTATAAAAACCCCAGATGCCGGATCATCGGAGGAAGGCTTTAAGAAGACCTGCGCCGATTGTGGAACCTCCAAAACCCCTCTGTGGAGAGGCGGTCCGGCGGGCCCCAAGGTCATTTCGCCTCCAATAAACCCTAAATAGTTTCGAAATTATTATTTTGGGTTTTGTTCTTATTTTTTATTTGTGCTTTGCAGTCGCTATGCAATGCGTGCGGGATCAGAAGCAGGAAGAAGAGGAGGGCTATTTTGGGATTAAACAAAGAAAACCCCAACGATAAAAAGGGCAAGAAGAACAAGCAGCTCGGAGACGGCTTGAAGCAGCGGCTGTTGGCTCTGGGAAGAGAGGTTTTGATGCAGCGATCGACGGTGGAGAGGCAGCGGAGGAAGCTCGGCGAGGAAGAACAAGCGGCGGTGCTTCTCATGGCACTCTCATATGGCTCAGTCTATGCTTAGCCAGTTTTAGACTTAATAAATTAAGTTATAAATAATGTTATTAATTTTAGGGTGCAATGGCAATTCTAACCTCCATTTTTCAGTGTAATTTCACCCCCTCCTATTATCTTGTCTCTTTTATTAGTGGAAATTTACTTTGTTCTTTATTTTTTAAGAGTGATCGAGCAAATGTAAGAATTTTGGAAGATCTTGTTCTAATTGGCTCATATAACTCTACTAATCTTGGTATATTATGTGGATTTTGCAAGAATTTTTTTGGTCACTTTCATGACTGTTTCCCCTTTTGGCCCATCATCAAATACCAACCCACCGAGCATAAAGGTCGAAAAATGAAAGTTATCTTGTATTGAAAGAGAATGTTTTCCTGCAATTTGCCTATTTGTTCTGTTTGGCAACTGAGAAAATGGGAGCATCTTTGCTCATCATCATTTAGTATGGTGTACGTTTACCATTTTATTTGTTATCGTTAGATAAGTTTGAATTTCGAGATTCGTGTAGTGGATAAACACAAATTTCAAATTCATCGAACGTTAATAAATAGGATGATGAGCATACATCACATTAAATAATGATGAGCAAAAATGCATTATGAGAAAATGGGGTGAGAGTACAAGACTTTTGGAGGGAATTGAACTTTATGAACAAATAGAGGGAAATTCAAAGAAAGATTTGATTTTTTGGTTTCTAGAGGGAAAGTTAGATCAACAAGTAGAGGGAAGTTCAAAAGATTCGAGTACTTTTAGCAGGTGAAGTCTAACGGTTGGGGATATTCTATGTGACTTTTAGAAAGATCAAACAAGAAAGAAATATTGAGAGAATTTAAGATGAGAGCGGCTAGACTCATTTTATTGTTCTATTTTTCCATCTATATTATGATTTCATCTACTTTAAAAGTTGAAAAATTAAAATGTTATTTTCCCATCCACTTTTATTCTTAAAATACCTTTAAGAGAACAACGAGGTAGGGCAGGGGAAGTCTGTGCCATTTTTCAATGGGGTGTGATATCTACACTCATTTTTATTTCTCACACTTCTTATTAATTTCTGTTTTTTGATATTTTTTCATTCATTTGATCTGACGGCCAAAAATAAAAAAGGTGTGTGAATAGCACACCCCTTTTTCAATTTGATGACTATCTCTTCCGTCAACACACTCATCCCTTCCTCCAACCTCTTCATATTCTAGCCTGAATCTTTCCACCTACCCCTCTCCTATGCCAAAATGTCCATCTTTCATCAAACCCAACCCTAATCCCTTCTCCTTCCTTTCTCCTCTGTTTGATTCACCATCGACCCCACTTCTTTGTCGAATTAATCAAATCAATCATATCACCTAATCAACCAAATCAGCCCTTCTAAATGAACTAAATGAAAAAAAGTTAAGGTTTCACCATAAAGCCAATTGACAATATGAGGAGTAGCCCAACCTTTTATAGGCCCTTACAAGGTTTCTCCTTTCACCAATGAACTAAATGAAGAAAGTTGAGGTTTTACCATTAAACTAATTGGCAATGTGGGGAGTAGCCCAACCTCTCTCTTTTATCTTCACATCCTCACACGCTCCCTCATGTGTGGTGAATTTTCAAGCTATACACGTGGACACATGAATTTGGTGATGTGGAGCACATGTAGCCGTTGGGCTTTATACGTGGGCCAACCTACTCTGATACCATAAAGAAAATTGAGGTTCCAGCATAAAACCAATAGGCAATATGAGAAGTAGCCTAACCTCTTATAAGCCCTTACGATGTTTCTCCTTTCACCAATGTGGGATTCTTACGTTAACATTCTCACACTAGAAGCAACAATACTGAGTTTTAAAGATTTAGATATTAAAATGTCATTTTCTAAAAAATCATTTATTAAATTGCATTTGGAAAGCACAAAATAATGGTTGATCGTTGGGCATTTATGGGTATTTGGCAACAGACAAGAAGGGTGTTTGTTACGGGTGAAAAGAAAAGTAGGGTCTAAATTATAAAGTGGAAGAAAAAATAGGACAATAGTCTCAATTATAAGGTATAGTCTCAATTAGGGGGAGGGAGATTTGAACTTCTAGGCAATAGCACTCAAGTTAATAAGCAAGACTGATGCACCAATTTATTAACCAACCCAAAACCGAACTTCTAGGCAACTTGATAGCGCTCTAGTTAATAAACTTGAATGATGCACTGGTTTATTAATCAACCCGAAACCATTTTTAAAGCCTAAATACCAAATTAACCAGTGGTGCGGTTTTAATGTTACGTAGTATTCAGTGATATAATTGTTTTAGTTATTAAATTTGATTGTCTCAACTATTTAGATATTCTATTTTGAATTTCAATTACGTATTTTTCGTTCTACTATATACTATGTACGATTGAAGAAAAATTGATTAATTAGATAAAAAGAATTGGATTAACAAAAAGTAGGAAATGCAGTGAAGTGGTATTTACTGCCATGCATGATGCATGCATCTAATTTTAGATTTGATCATGATTGTTATATGATGACGACGGCTGCAAGGTCCTTGTAGCGCCACAACTATTGGTGAATAATAGAAAGACAGGAAGGAACTCAAAGGCTCTTCTTTTTCTTCCCAAAAGGGTAAATCCTGCATTGACTTCTTTTTTATTGTGATTTGTTTGCTAGCCATCCTATCAAGCAATGGCGCCGTCACTGTCTGCCAGAAGCAATAGCATGCACCAATTTACTTCTACGTGTGTGGAATTTAAAATCATTTGTGACATGTATTTACCTAGAAAAAAACTTCATTCGAGCAGCCGGTTAGGTCGTTCCCACCAGAAATGAGTTCGTGTATTTACATCACGTTGAGTAGGATGGTACTTAAATAAAGTTGGGTTCATTCTTATGTGAGAGTATTCGATCATCTAAATGTTTGAGTTATTATATTCAAGTTTTTCTCGTATTTATGGTCCTTATTTAGTAAAGGAGGAAAACTTGAATATCATGGGTCCATATAATTCCTTTTTTTTTTTTTTTTCCTCGTCATGATTTGTCACGTGATTAGAAAAATAAAAGAGATTGCTATAATTTTGAAAAACATTCACAGCCCAATACTACATGAATATTTATTGAACAAGACAAGGAATTAACCCACAAGATCACCGGTGGTCACCCACCATTATGAACCGGCACATCATAGCTTCTTGTTCCAGTTTGAATATCGAAGTGCGGGACGAACAAACGAATACAAACTACTAGATTATTTTATTGAAATCAAATAAACAATAGCCAACACAACTATAAGCTAAGAACTACATTGTGACTAACTTATTGTTCTACGAGATACAAAGCATTTATTTATAGTGAAAACTAATCCAATCCTAATAAGCAAGAAAATGAAACCCTAATTCTAACGGGCTAGGAAAAAAGTACTAAACATTAAAATAAGCCTAAATATTAAAAATTTCCCGTAGTTCCTTCTACGATGATGTTGGACAATTGCATATGATTCACAATTCTAAACATGAGTTGTATTAACTTGTTTCATGTAAGTTTTTTTTTTTCGTAGATGATACGAGAGTGAGACAAAGTCAAAGCAATACTTCCCTCCTCATAATGTACAAAATGAATTGAAAAGTTGAAAACCATCAATACATGCACAATGTATAAAGATTACGCGCTTGGGAATGGGACGGTTTGTTGTTGTCCAAAAGTGTTTCCAAGTTGACAAGCTAGCTATATTATTTCCTTGTTTTTTGATTTATGTCATGGACATATATACAAGACTATATCAAAAGAATTAGTATAATACTCTCAAAGTTGGAAGCCATTTAGTAGTTGGAACCTTAAAGTTAAGCGCAATAGCCAACTATGTTTCCCCCTTTTATGTCAGCACTATTATTTTAGCTTCACCAACTAATGGTTAAAAAGAACACTATTATTTAAGAGCACTTTGCTACTAGATGGTGCACGGTTGGTGAATGCTCAAACTTAATATTCTTAATTACTTTTTGTGCCGGATTGTAAGAGCAAATTAAATGACTTGAATCATATATGTTAATGCGTATTTAGCAGACCAACATCAAATATTATATGATCTACTTTTCACTTTTAAACCAATTGAACTAAACTCATCACCTGTGTCTATCTCCAACAAAGCCAAAAGCAGTCAACTCGTGCTGAAAGTGATCACATAAACCATGCATCTAATCTAACTGTTTTGTAAGTTTGATTGTCGTGTATGGACAAAACGTACCTTGAGTGCGGCAATACATGTTGGGTGACATCGAAACACATATGACTGACCGTTTGGCCAATGCGTGAATAACGTGGCTACGGATGCAGCTACATAACGAACATTGATAGGATTTTTACCATATGAAAAAATGGAGATAAAAACACTTAAAAACACTTGCAAGAGCACAATGTAATCATAGTATAATCGGCTCTAGCAAAGTCGTTCTCCATAGGGATTGATTGAATAATTTGTGTAAATACCAAATCTTAATTAATTACTTAAAACAAAGTTTTGAAAAAGGTTAATTTTGAAATTTTAAATAAAAACAATTTAAGAAATCAACTAGAAAACAATTTAAGGAAAATCAATTTGAAAAGAAACGTTTTGAAAGAAGAACAATAATAAAAATGCACTAGGGTTCCGTCGTCACCCTAACAATCCTATGTAACTTTACCAAGTACTTATGTATTACACATGCAACTTTGAATGTTAGGTTTTTCTACTGCATATTCTCCTCGTGATATTCAAGTAAGAACGTATATCTAACATGCAATCCATCTATGATATTCAAATCAAATGTAAACAAGTAAGACTCATTAAGTTTTGTGAAAACCCCTTTGAAAAAATCATGCAACCCCTTAAGAGCGTGATATTCGCCTTAAGTGAAATTACAAGTATTAACCATAAGAAGCAATACTTAATCCTCTGGTGATATTCCGACCAAATTGCATCCGATTACATATCTAAACATCCAAATTGTATCTAAGCATTAAGATATAAAGATAGTTTAAACATAGTGATTAATGCTAAGGCTACATATTCATGCTAACGCTCATGGCTTCACCCTAGCAAATGGAAATTAGTTACGCACAATCATAAAACAAAATGAAATTTATTAAAGGAAAACTAATGAAAAGGACTTCAAAACTTTAAGTTTTAATAAAAAAACCACCTAATAGCTTTATTTAATGCTAAGGACAAGAGATTAAAAAGAAGAAAAACATAAACTAATTCAACCAAAGCTCGTGCAATGCACGCCAAGCAATTCATCAGAGTCAGAATTGAAGAGAACCACGTGTAGTCTGTAGTGCAAAAGCTCATCACCTTCTTCAACCTTTTCTCTCTCTCTTTACGAATCCATATTCAGCCCTTTCCAAGTGACTTGCTTCATTAAATTCAGATAAAAGTTAGAAAATGGTGGGTTACAGTACCAAATGAAGCGACTTGCTTCATTAATTTTGGTAAACATAGATGCTTGTGCCATCTTCTTCTCGAGCAGTCTAATGCTAATGTCAGCATCCAAAACTCTAACAAATTTTGCTAAAGTTGTTCTTGTGACTCTCTCAAACTCACATCTCGGTGGGTTTACAAGGGGTGGGCTAGGTTCAATTTGGTCTGGGTTGTGGGCGACCAAAACTGATGTGGGTATTTTTGTATGCGTAAATGGAGAGAGAAGGTTGAAGAAGGTGAACATGAAAAAGGAGGGGAAGAGATGACTTAGCTTGTGTGGAAAAAAAAAAATTAAAGGAAAGTCAAATAAATTGATTGAGAGGAATGTCAAATAACAAACACGAATGTGATAGTACTAGTTACAAAATAGTGATAGTATTAGTATTCGGTTAAAAAAATAGTCAGTGTTTAGTTTACGAACTAGTGATAGTACTAGTGTTCCGTTTAAGAAATAGTCAGTGTTTAGTTTATGAAACAGTGATAGTACTAGTGTTCGTTTGATAAATAGTCAGTGTTTAGTTTACGAAATAATGATAGTACTAGTGTCCCGTTTAAGAAATAGTCAGTGTTTAGTTTACGAAAAAGTGATAGTAATAGTATTCGTTTGATAAATAGTCAGTGTTTAGTTTACGAAATAGTGATAGTACTAGTGTTCCGTTTAAGAAATAATCAGTATTTAGTTTACAAAATAGTGATAGTACTCGTGTTCAGTTTATAAAATAGTGATAGTACTAATATTCGGTTTAAGATATAGTCAGTGTTTAATTTAAGAAATAATGTTCATTTTAAGAAGTAGTCAATGTTTGGTTAAGAAATAGTAATAGTGCTAGTGTTTGTAAAACTGAAAAATTACAAATTTTCTTTATTTTTGGTCTTGTAGTATTATTATTTAATTTGTTCTAAAAAAATTACAAATTTTTATTTATTTTTAATCTTGTAATATTATTACTTAATTTGTTTTAAGAAAATTATGAAACAATGGTCAAATAAACAAACAATAAATAAAAAATAAAAAAGTATATTGTTTATTGAGTAAGAGTAGAAGAAGTGTGGGGAGTGGTGAAATGAGAGGGAAGAAAGAAGAGAAAAAGTTAACGTGGAATAGTGATTTGACAGTGCAAATTAATAAAATATGTGAGAGAGAGAGAGAGAGAGAGAGGTTAAGGACGATGAGGGTGGTGAGTTTGTGTGAGTGATGCGACGCGCAAGACTCGGTGCGTCAGTTTTTACGAGAGAGAGAGAGAGAGAGAGGTTAAGGACGATGAGGGTGGTGAGTTTGTGTGAGTGATGCGATGCGCAAGACTCGGTGCGTCAGTTTTTACTTTTTAGTTTTTTTAGTTTTTTTAAATTCTTATGTTAAATTGTTGTCCTTTATATTAAAATTTAAGTCCTTTTAATTAAAGTTTAAACTCTTTTTATTAAATAAAATTAGTGGATGGTTTTTGGTTAATAAAAAGTTTAAATAAGTCATTTTCATTAAAGTTCCCTTTTATTAAAGTAGAAAAATGAAAGAAAACACATTGTAAATAAACTTGAATCGTAAAAAACTCTCTAAGCCGACTTTTCTAAAATAATGCATTCTCTGTAACCCTAATGGCTAATTAGCCTTATTTATGCTAATATAAAATAAAATGTTACTTAGAAAAGGTCTTAGAATAAAACTAGGAAACAAAATCCCAAATTAACTAGGAGAATCTGCCATGAATCTGTCCAAACACGTTTTAGCCCTAAATCTCCTCCCAATCCAGCCCATGATAGCTTGTTTTAAAGATTAGAACAATTTGAACACATCTCCAGAAGGGGCCAAATCCAAAATAGGCCATCTTGGGCTCCAAAATTCGTAATTAAGCCCAAAATGTTACTTTGACAGCACTGCGCGCTGCTCCTTTATTTTGATATTTTGATATGATCAAGCTAAGAGTGTCACATCCCGGCCTGGGCCCCCATCACATCCTGGGCTCGACTCCACTGTAGCACTATATTGTCCGCTTTAGGCCTCGACCACGCCCTCACGGTTTTGTTTCTGGGAACTCCCACGAGAACTTCCAAGTGGGTCACTAATCCTAGAAATGCTTTCCTGCAAACTCGCTTAACTTCAGAGTTCCGACAGAACCCGAAGCCAGTGAGTTCCCAAAAGGTCTCGTGCTAGATAGATATGAAAATATACATATAAGACTTACATGATCCTCACCCCTGGGCGATGTGGGATCTTACAATCCACCCCCTTTAGGGGCCCAACGTCCTCGTCGGCACACATTCGGTCAGGGACTGGCTTTGATACCAAATTGTTACATCTCGGCTCGGGTCCCCACCACATCCCGAGCTCGACTCCACCGTAGCACGATATTGACCGCTTTGGGCCCCGACCACGCCCTCACGGTTTTGTTTCTGGAAACTCACACGAGAACTTCCCAGTGGGTCACCCATCCTGGGAATGCTCTCGCGCGAACTCACTTAACTTCGGAGTTCCAATGGAATCCGAAGCCAGTGAGCTCCCAAGAAGCCTTGTGCTAGGTAGAGATGGGAATATAAATACAAGGCTTACAGGATCCTCACCCCTGGGCGATGTTGGATCTTACAAAGAGACTCACGAATGTCCTTTAATTGGAATTACTCCAAAATTCATCCATTTGATCACATTTTGCCGTAAAGGAAGTAAGAAATCCTATATTAAAAATATAAATCAAAGTATCAAAATTCTTACAAAATAACCAAAAAAATTAATACTAAAAATATGGTAAAATACATAGTATAATATGAACTCATCAAATATAGTATAATATGGACTCATCAAACGTGAGAAAGGGCTTGTCCCCTCTCCAATGCCCCTTGTTTCTTCCTTAACTGCATTGACCCTTTGGACTCCGGAGTCCCCCCTGCCATATAAGGCCCCTCCTCCTCTGTAGTCTAGCTCCGCCACTGTATGCTAACTTTGATACATTGTAACAATTGGAATCTCTAACTCATAACTAGCTGGCAATGAATGAATAGACATACCAGACTACTTGAACAACAAAATTAAATATTTATAAAGCATATAGTTGCAGATTAACTTTATGTTCTCTGGGTGAATGTTTCGGGGTCAGAATGTTGGCTTTTGATATTGTCACATGTCATGTTTTGGGTGATATACCGTATTCTAATGCATGAATGGTTTCTTGTGTTTTGGGCTGCAGCTACGTGGTGTTGGTTCCAGAAAGAGAGAATGTAGTTGGAAATGCAGTAGGACAAGTTACATGCCAGCAATATGTTCCCAAGTCCTCCACATGCCTTGTACTTATTAACTTTCCCCACTGTCTTTTCTTTGGAAGACTTGATTCTTTTCCCACTTCTCTTGGCCTTTACTTGAGCTGGTTCGTTGATCATATATTGTTGAATTTTTCTTTTCGTTGGCACTTCTTCAACACCTAAACTTGAGCGTGATTCTTTAATTTCAATACGAAGCAATTCAATACATTTTCTTACAAGTTGAGTTGTTTATTCCACAAGGGATGATTCATTAATTAAGCACTATGAAAGTCGAGACAACTAAATATGTCTCATCACTTCATCTTGGAGCTTTAAAAATGTTGTTTTTGTACATAAACCACTCATCTGTTTTTCAATTGGAAATAATGTCTTCAATTTTGGTACTTCATTTACATCCACATTAGAAACCAACTCTTTGTGTCTTTGGTGTCTAAGTGCACTTTCAACTCTTTGACTAGTCGACATTCCTGTAGAAAATATATGCATGTAAAATGCAGGGACCCAGTGCTTACGGAGTTTGTATATTGAGCGTAGCCATTCATGATTCTCCAAAGTACTATGTTGCAATAATGCATGCTTCCAAATTGTGGCAGATAAGCTGAAAGCATTGGGCCTCATCAATCTCTTTACGTGGATCCTTCTTTTTGGAAGCTTATTTGGGGACTGCACATTATGCCTAAGGTAAAATTCTTCCTATGGCGGATTGCTAACAATTTGCCTCTCCACGATGTCGGGCCTATTCCAAAGACGCTCATGTGCTTCTCCTCTCTACAGAAAGTACGGAACATTCTAGTTTGCTTTGCCCTTGGACAAAGGCTGTTTCGTTTGCTTCTCCGTTGAACTATCATATTGATATCCAAGCTGTTACGGTATTACCTCATTTGCCCAATGGTTTATTGCTTTGGCATCTCTTGGGGAGGGCAATAATCTTAGTCGCGGTCGCATCCTCTTTGCCGTGGCCTTCTTTTGCTGGGAAATCTGGAATCCAGATGTCACGCTTGCTTCAACGGCTTGCCTCTCTTTCCTTCCGTAACTGCCAGGAGGGCTATGTCGTCCATGGCGGAGTTCAATGCAGCCAATCCCCTTGAGATTCTTCAACCATCTCCGGTCGCCCCATATCTAGCATCACTCCCTGACAGCCTTCTCCCTCTTCTTTTTTGAAGTCAACTGTGATGCCTCATGGTCTATGGATTCTAGGCGTTCTGGTTTGGGGGTGGTTATCCGTGACTTCCACGGCTCTTTGTTTGCTGGCAGTTGTGTTAATGGTTCTGCATCTTCTGTTCTTGAGGCTGAGGCTAAAGCGGTGATTCTTGCTATGCAAACGGCACTATCTCGGAATTTGGACAATGTTCTTTTCGAGTCCGATTCTGCTTCTCTGGTCCAATACATCAATGGGGATAAGAAGAAGGTTTCCTGGTCTATCTTCCCGTTACTACGCTTGATTTGGAATCTCCGTCACTGTTTCCATTTTTCTAAATGGTGTTGGGTTCCCCGATTGGGTCGCCTTGCATTGTAGAAGAGGGTTGTGTCCGGAAGTCTGGGTATCCAAACCCCCATCCGCGCTAGTCCATATCCTTTCCATTGATGACTTCCTTGTCCCCACTGACTTAGCTCTTGGATGCTTGGTTCTTAAGGATCTCAGCTACGCTATATGTCTCCCCTATATGTCCTTAAGTTCCATGTCTTTTGGTTCTGCAGTTGGCGGTTGGCAGTTGACTTTGACTTGTATTCTCTGTTGTTATTTATGGAGGAGTATCTCTGTTCAATTAAAAAAAAAAAGAAAAAGGCTGAAACCATTGGGCCTAGCTTTTGTGGAAACTCGTCCTTATCTGCTAAATATACTACCCGTTCAACTTGAGCTATGGCCTTTGATGTAGACGGCTAGGAATAGCGTTCAGCTATTGCTTAAATAACTAAATGAATGACACAATTTTCTCGTTACTTCGATAACCCACACGCAAATATAATTTTCTGGGTGTGATGGTTAACCCCTACAAATGGAGCAAAAAGTTCATACTATACTTATTTGTGTTATAATTCTCTGGGTGTGAATGTGATGGTTAACCTCTGCCCCTACAACGGTTCAACTCTGATCATCTCTATCAATTTCGAAATAAAAAGATGGGTTCTTTTCCTTTTTTGAACCAAAATATACAAGAAGCATGTCAACATCATGTCCCTTGATATTTTTCTTCAAATCTCTTTCAACGTTTCTCAAATCCTTGTTAAATCCAACATTTTCAATTCCACCTGCCTCAATCTCCATTATTCTGAATTGTTGACTGGTAGGTACATTGCACTGCTTAGTGTTTCCATGTAAAGCTTCTTTGCTTTCAAAACTTTGCAGTGTGAAGGTAGTAGATGTACAATTGTAGGAGTTGAAAGTACATGCTTATAATACTCTTCAAAGTTACAAATATACCACTTAGTCCCAAACTTGTCACAAGAAATGCTTGACCTTGCCTTACAAACCCTGCGTTATCTTTGCAAACAATTTGACTTAGCTTTGCCTCATTCTCCATTATTCTTTTTGTTTTATGATAAGTTTCATCTGCTTCACCTTTCTTAGAACAAACAAATTGTTTCAAGGTAATTTCTTTCGTTCATTTTTCTTCTTACTTTAACCCATTATGACACTAAATCCAACTTTTAAATCATCTTTTTTCTTCTCCTCCTTCTTTCTCCTTGCACTTTCAACACCAGCAAAACTTTACTAAGCTTGGCACATAAGTCAGGGATGACTATGGAATTGACGGAGAGCGATTGTGCTCGAAATGAAACGAAGTCTGCGAGATAGAGAAATGTGTGGGCTGCTTTGGTGTCGCTTGATGGCGGTGAGGCTAGCATTTTGCTGGTGTTGAAGGTGCAAGGTGACAGTTTATGATGATGATGAGGTCTTCGTGCTTTTGGTTTGTAGAGATTTACGCGAGGCTTGAGATCAAGTTCATGTATAAAAGTGAAAGGAATTATTCTGGCTATATATGATAGGCTTGATAAGCCAACGTGATGATCAAATGAGATGGTTATGTTTGCTTTCTCGTCTGGTTGTGATTCATGCATGGTTCTTGTAATAATAAAATCATACATGGTTTAAGTGGTTTGTTAATTCTTTAATGTCCACCAGAGTTGTATATGTATTTGTATTTCACTATGTAAGAGAGATTTACATCATACAATGAAGATGACCTAGAGCCTTTACATAATCTAAAAAAAATGGATGATGAAAGAGGACTCGTTAGAGAAGAAAAGAGATCTTGTTGCTCGTGTGTTGTTGCTCATGCGTTCGTTATTGCCCCTTTTATAGAGAGATGAATCATATATATCAAGGCAGAAGTTGGAAGCTTGAAATCTTCACTTACGTCTCAAGTAGTCCACCTATTATCATCTCATTGCAAGATTTGGAACAAAATTGAATAAGAGAATATTGCAGCCAATGATTGATATCCCTATAGGTTGATGAGTAAGCACTTCTAATACATAAGATGTTGCCACCTGCATGATATATTAGACACACGTATAAGCGACCTCCCGCCACCACTTTTTAGAGTGGTGAGTAATCATCAAGTCTTTAGTTCTCAATGATTACCAACTTACCACCTCATCTTTGGAGGAAAATCAAAGACAAAACTACTCATATAGTCCCACCTCGAGCTCTCGGCTCTTTGTTGCTGGTTGTACTTTGAATTAAACCAAAGAGGCTTATAGCAATAATGAGTTGCCGTTAACAAGTAAAAAGCAATTTTAAGGCCTAACAAACAATCTAATGAGGATGGCAAATAGTAGAAACCTCTCGAGCTAGGCTTAAGAATGTATTCTTGTAGTGAAAGACTCTTTACTAATTTACATGCTAAATATACGAGTTCATGTAGGCATAATGTATAAAAAGAAATTGAAATAAAAATTGTTACAGTTGGAATAAAATTAAATACTCGCATACTGATAGGTTTAAAAGCACACCACAAAGTAGCACACAAATGTCCTATTGATTTACCTGATCAACACTAAGATTTGTCAATTGTAGCATATGAAAATAAGGGTCTTTCTCGCAGAAGATTGGGCTACTGTCCTTACTAACTAGCCACCGAAAAATAATTATTAGACCGACTTACACTTATCTAAAGTCTATGAAAATTTATTTGAAGAAACTAGACACATAGAGCTACACTCACACAATTTTTTGGGATTTTTGGAGTTGATTTGCTATTTAAATTAAATCGAACAAAAACAGGACAAAAACAGATTTTAAGTAGTTCGCAAATTAAGAAAAACGAGTTAGGGGAATTGCTATCCACCACCAAATAATCATGCAAACAAGTTATGTTTCATTCAAATTCCTTCTATTTCCGGATGAAGATGCTCAAGTTGGCTCAATGTTAGAACTCAACTTATTACTCTTTCTTATATAGTACGTTAAGAGAATGGCATTTTCAATTTAACTTAGTCCCTAACATGTAATCTAGAATGACGTGTTCATAGATTTAACAAGTAGAAATCATTAAGAACAAAAAGAGTTTGAGTCATCACAAGGCATCGTAAATACTAGTATTGTCTTACTTATCCTAGAAATTGATTCACATGTTAATCGCAATTAACAAGTACTACTCTAGAACATATGTAGGTCTTCATTCTACAAGGGTAGACACACACATATTCATAGCATTAGAATCCTAGATATGCTTACTAAGTATGCATCCGTAGAAAACACATAAAAAATTCATCAATGAGACAAGTAGTGGACCAATTTTCATCCATTCATAAAAGTAATTCAAACGAAATGTCATCACAAACTTGCAATCATATTTTAGGCTTCAAAACAGCCCTTAACTACTAAAAATTTAGTTACACATAATCCTTAAATAAAACTAAAAGAAAGACATGAGTTTGAGACAATAGAACCAAAAGAAATCGACTAAGGCTTCCTCTTTCCTTCCTTCCCCAACGCTACTTTTAAACCAATTCTTGCTGCATCATTTTCTTCTCCTTAACTCACCCACTAATAGCCATTTAGTGATAACAATAAGTGAGAGGAAATGGTAAAACAATTGTAACTCCTTGGGTAGCCTTTACACCAATTACTACCTCTTAATCCTCATCTTTATTCCATTTCCTCTGATATTTGAATAGGTGTCATCTGGTTTGCTCTTGATTGCATCAATTTTGGCTGCTAGATTTATTGGATTTATTGCTTTCAATGCTTTCTTGTTAGTTACAAACTGCTCAGCCTCTTGGGAACCTTTCAATGTTAAAATTGCCATAACGTCTTCTAGAAAAATGATATTAACCATCCGCGAAATGTTTCAGAAAATAGACATCCGTAGCTTTCCAAGAATATGAGGCTCATTCTCTAATTCATTCTGAGTTGTCCACAACTTGCTTCCAAAGTCAGCTGATCTGCACAGGCAGTTTTGACGAATTTGTTACTTAAAATCCCATTTGTGCTATTTTTCTTTTCTTTGATTGACAAATCCTACAAAACACAAAAACAAAGTAAATAGCTCAAAAATATAAGGAACTAACTCAGAAATGACAAGTGAATTTGATGTAAAATATATATAAATATGAGCTTATCACATACACACATATATATATACTCGTATTTTTTTTTAAAGAAGGGTATTACATGAACCCTTAATTTTTTTAATTAGTTTGTGCTATGCAATTTGTTTAGGTACAATAGGATTATATAACTTCATTAATTTTCGGGAAAATTAGAATCCCTTGCACTTTTCTAATACTCTTTAGATTAAACATTGGCTCTATTTTGAAATTTGATTAGGACACCTAAATAATTGCAATGTCAACATTTTTATATTTATTTAGATTACATGTAATTATTGTGTTTTTTTTTAAATTTAAAATGTTAATTATTATCCTTTAATGTTGATGTATTTTTGTATGTGGCCTTTTTTTTAGGAAGCCAGTTTCTTCTCCCATGTTAGAATTCTATGATCCTCATTTTTGAATTTTGAATGGACTTATCCATTTCAATTAGTAGTTGTTTTCACTATTTTATATTGATATTATGTGAGATAATTAGACGTATTCTCTATTTTCGGATGCTTGAGGTTGGTACATTCATATAATATATTTAAACGTACCGAATATGCACCAAGAAGATATATAAAGTAACTTACCAAATATGTTTTTTTTAAATAAATATAAACGTACCAAAATAATATATAAATGTACCAAATACATACAAAAAAGAAATATGAACGTACCAAATACGTAACAAGAAGATATATAAAGTAACGTACCAAATATGTACCAAGGAGAAATATATGTACCAAATATGTTTTTTTTTTAAATACATATAAATGTACCAAATACATACAAAAAATAAGACAAGCATACCAAATATGTACCAAGAAGATATATTAAGTAACGTATCAAATATGTACCAAGAAGAAATCTACGTTTCATGTGTAATTTGAAAGACTTTTTGTCACATCCCGGTCCGAGCACCCACCACATCCCAAACTCGACTTTATCGTAGCACGATATTGTCTGCTTTAGGCCCCGACCACGCCCTCACGGTTTTGTTTCTGGAAACTCACACGAGAACTTCCTAGTGGGTTACCCATCATGGGAATGCTCTCGCGCGCTACTCGCTTAACTTCAGAGTTCCTACGGAACCTGAAGCCAGTGAGCTCCCAAAAGGCCTCGTGCTAGGTAGAGATGAGAATATACATATAAGGATCACTCCTCTGGGCGATGTGGGATGTCACAATCCACCTCCCTAAGGGGCCTGACATCCTCGTTAGCACACCACGGCCAGGATAGGCTCTAATACCGAATTGTCACATCCCGGCCTGGGACTCCACCACATCCCGGGCTCGATTCCACCGTAGCACGATATTGTCCGCTTTGGGCCCCGACCACGCCTTCATGGTTTTGTTTATGGGAACTCACACGAGAACTTCCCAGTGGATCACCCATCATAGGACTGCTCTCGCGCGCTACTCGCTTAATTTCGGAGTTCCTACAGAACCCGAAGCCAGTGATTTCCCAAAAGACCTCGTGCTAGGTAGAGATGGAAATATACATATAAGGATCACTCCCCTGGGCGATGTGGGATGTCACACTTTTTATTAAAATTGAATACTACAATATTTATCTACAAGATTTTAGGAGTTTTGAGATATTATCTAAGAAAATTAAAAGGTATATTAAATATAATGGCAAGTCGCAATCATGGGTATTTTGAAAGACTTTTTATTGGAATTAAATTCTACAATATTTATCTACAAGATTTTAGGAGTTTTGATGTATTATCTAGGAATTAAAAAGGTATATTTATATAATGGCAAGTTGGGTAATTTAAATTATAAAAAAGGCTACTTCTAATCTATATGGCACCTAAATTGTAGGAAAATATTGAATCAAACTCTAAAAGGCATAAATGTTTAATCTTAAAATTTTAAAACCTGGGCATCTGTATCAAAACCCCCCTTAATTTTCCTACCGCTAGATTAATTCAGGGCTCATATAAAAGAGGTCCTTGTAGGTTCTCAAAATGAAGACCTCAAGAGAGCAACTCTGTACGTCTGAGTGTTTTCTTTTTGAGTCAACCCCTACACTCTTGTAACTGATAATATTGTTCGGCTTTCATACATAAGGAGTCATTTCTTCTTAACTTGCACATATTCAAAAGTACACCTCTTAAAACTACTAAAAAAAGTTAGAGGTGCATTCATTTGCTATTCTTTACTCATGACACACTAGATTCAAATCTCGATCTCATAATTTAGATAAATTTAATACAAGTTATCTATTATTTGTAAAAATAAAATACTTTAAATTTATGTTTACGAAACAAATTCTAGAACTAGAAATGATGTAAAGTATTTTATTTATTTAATTGTTTAACTGACATTTCGTTTTATGCAAGCGATTGTGACAAGGGAAGAAACAAACTTATCCTCTTAGCCTCTTGAGCTCAATCTTGATATCTATCTTTTGAGGGGCCATCAGAATTTCGATGCAGAGTCAGAGTAAGAATGGCAATCTCTAATCTCTATCCTTTCTATTTCCTGTGTGAGTGCTCGAGCCTAGGATGCCATATACCAACTTGGCAGGACACCCCACCGCCCTCCCCCCACAACCCGAAACCCATTTGATTACGTGCCCTCCAGCTAATTGTTCCCACACCTCTACTCATCTATGCAACACATTTTTTCCCTTTATTATTTGTCTCTTTAACAATCTCCTGAGCCACCATCCATTCACAATATCTGATGCTGACTTGTTTGCATATCACCCCATCTTTCTGCATTTTATGTAGAAAATCTCATAAGTTTTCTTTACTTTTCATGTCCATTATTTGCCAAACGAGTTTGGCTTCGGTAGTTCAGCCTATTAAGTAATCTGATTTTTTTAACTAAACTGTTTGATTATTTAGAATCAATTTTTACTTTTCATATCCTGAATTACTCAGTTATTTTGGACGAAGAAAAATTGTTATGAAACATTGAAAAGTTATATAACCCCCTAAAGAGAAGGGAAAGTTTGTTGATTTCTGCCGACATGGTCGGGGGATCTATCGATGATTGTACAACTGAGTTTTGATCTCCAGAATCTGTTTGTCACTTTATTTTTCAAAGAAAAGAAAGCACTTTGAGAGGTTCCTGTTTTTGGCACAAAGAGGGCAACGCATGATGCACCCGTTTGCACATTGATTACTTAATAAAAAGAGACGACTACCGGCACACCTTTGAGAATCTTTAATAGGAGTGTCACAAGATTAGATATGTAAGGCAAACTAATAAGACGTTATCACATTGACATGAGAGCAAACGAACAAAATGATGGCACATTGACCCAAGCAATGTCGGTTTAACCAAACAACAAAATAGTTTTGTGTGTGTGTGAGAGAGAGAGAGAGAGAGAGGCCAAAGAAAGACACTGCCCCCACTGAAGTTTTTCCCATGACACACCACATTCATCAGAAAAGCATAGTGAAAGGAGGCCTCTCTAGCACACAGTTTTTTCGTTGTGATGCTAAACCTTCCTTTCTATTCCTTTCTCCAGCTGAGTAAGAAATCGATGCCTCATGACTCATCAATGACTCTTAGTTGCTAAAGCTAATCAAATCAGAAACTCGTGTCAGAAAAACAGCATCTTCCATATCTTTTGCATGTTACTCCTGTTCAAAGCTCGAAAGTACTGATTGCTAGAATATTCTCAAAGACAGTCGCTCACAGGCGCATCGGTGACTGCAGGGTGTGAGTGTCCATGCATGCGGATGCGGACTACTGTCCTCAAATGCCAGTAGAGATATGAACTCAACTCAAATGATCTCATGGTTGGAATTGGAAGTTCAAAGAGTCTCATGTGTTACTCTTTAACCTACCAAGATCGTCCCTAATATTTGACCAATAAACGAATGATTTCTTGCAAAGCAAAACTAAAGGCTCCTACAGCAAAAGTAAGTTATCTTTGCCATAGAAAGAAGACAATGGCACATTGACGCATGGCTAAGCTAAGCGCGGCGCTAATATTTTTGTCCCAAACTACTCAAATGGTCAAAAGCAGCCAGAGAGACAGATGTACATTGCATTTAGGAAGCTGGCAAGGTATTTTTTGGACTAGGATTATCCCCATTATCTCTTTCTCCTTTTCCCTCATCTCCTATTTGAACGGTCACGGTTACGCCACGTCAACATTATATATTAATTTTTTATAACAAAAGAAAAACAAAATAAGAGAATATGAGAGGAAAGAATGAAAGGGGATAGAAAAAGTAGAGGAGAGAATCCTAATCCGTATTTTTTAGTATGTTTTGTGATAACCTTTACCATCAGAACTTTTAGCCGTTGCTTCGTTAGTTAAAAATATAATAAACGTTATTTAACGATTAAAAATCTCATTTATAGGAGAAATTTTTCATTGTAACGAGAACACGAATGGTATACCACGTGTTTTTATGTAAGTGGTGAAAAATTTTATTTTTTAAATTATTAATTTTTTAACACACAATTCCTATCATTCGTATAACAGCACATAGTATACCACCTCATATACCGATCACATAAAAAATCTCTACATATATAAAATACATCAAAACATAATAAAGCTTTCAAGCTGGAAACTTGAACAAAAAGAGGGAAATGCAAGCTGGAAACCCTTGAACAAAAAGAGGGAAACACAGTACTCGGGAGATGGGTCCCTGCATAAGAGATTTTTCATGGTACATAGGATGGTACATCATATGTTATAAATGGTGAGATATATATGCTAAAAAGTTAATAATTTTAAAAAAAAAAAATCCATCAGTTCGATTAAAATACGTTAACACGTGATGTACCACTTATATTCTCATCACAATTAAAAATTTCTCTCCCTCACAACCTATGTTTGTACCCGAATTAATAAACTTGTCGACATCAGGCACCTCTTGGGACCCAATTGTAAATACAAATTGCTTAATTAGGCTCCAGCTTAATCTTACTTTTATAACGTTATTTGAAAGTACATTTAAAATAGTTTTAAAAATTAAAAAAAAAAAATTTTAAAATCAATTCTTAATAAAAATGCAAATGAATCATAAAAGAACATTTATAATGCTTTATAAAAAAAACACATAATTGATACTTTTTGCAAGAAGCAATTTAAGTACTTTTAAAATTAAAAAATATTTTTTATAAAAATGATTTCAATTATTTTAAAAACAGTTTCTAATGAGTCTTACGACCATAAGATAAATATTAGAAATTTAATCTATCAATGAATGAATCAACAATGTACATTCTACTCTAAAACATTAGAAGATAATGGTCAAAAGAAGAATATAGGAACAAAAAATCATATTTTTATATTAAAACATCAATCATGTTACTATTTATTTTACCATTTATTTTATCCTTATCATTAAAACTTAAAGTTTTTAATCCCTTTTCATTAATTTCCTTACAAAATTCGTTATGCACAAATAATTCCTACGGAGCTAATGCAATTTTTTAGCAAAAATGAATAACAATTTACTTTATTTTCATGATTATATTAACCAAATAACGATAGATACAAATTGCCCATCAAATTACAACGGACCAGCCTACAAGGCTACTACACCATTATAATTCAGACAGATAAATTAAGGCAAAAGAGAAAAAAAAAATTAAAGAGAGATCGGAAGAGAGAAAGAGAGAATTTACTTCCCATCTGTAATCTTTCAGCTCTAACTTCAAGTGTCAGTGAACAGAAACCCTTGTTCCTCAAGGGCATTTTCGGAAATGCAAAATCAGCAGTAGGCAACTCCCATCTCTTTCTGTCTTCGTTTTCTTCCTCTTCAATTGTTTGCTCAGTCGTAGATCCGTGAATCTGCCGCCACATTATTAATTCCACCTTCCTTGTCTGTTTCCGTTTCCATCAAAACAAACAGAGCATAACAGAAAACAGAGCAACACTGAAAACAGTGTAAACTAATGGGTGGCTAGCCACCAGCTGGACTGAGCTGGACGCCGTATGGGGAGGAGGGTTATAATAGTAGAACGGAAAGTACGGCACAATTGGGTTCGGCGGCGGTGGCACTGGGTAGTTCTTGCCATTCGGCGGAGGATAAAACGCACCCCCGCTGCCGCCTTGCGGTGGCGGGTAGTTGTAGTAAGTGGGCTGGGAAGGTGGCGGAGGAGAGTAGTAGGTGGTTCCGGAGCTTGGTGGCGTGGGAGGCGGCGGACAGTTGGAGGATGAGGACGGCGGAGAAGGCGGCGGAGATGAAGGCGGAGGAGGCGACGGTGGAGGAGGGGATGGCACTTTGCCACATGGATTTTCGCAGACAGAGCACATTTCGCATTCGATCTGCTCCTTGGAAGTCACTTTAGGCTTCGGCAGCGGCGAAGAAAGCGTTGTGGTGGCGACGGTGAGTAGAAGTAGAAGCTTGAAAGAGAAGTGGGTTTGATGAGTAAATTTCATGGTTAGCTCAGAAAGATCAAGAAACGCAACAAGAAAAAGTAGTGAAAAATGGAAAAATGGAAAAATGGAAAAACGGAGTGGGAAGTGGAGGAGTGAGAGTGTTGAGAGACTTTAAGAGAGAGAGAGAGAAGGCGCGGGGGTAAGTAATGGTCTTGTCTTTGAAGCTACACCGCATCTACTTGTAAGAGCGGGTTTAAATAAGGGGTGTGTAAATAGTAGAGTGAGATGAAGGAGCTGCTTAACCTTCAAGTTGTAAAAAGAGGACACCGCACCGACGCGTTTTACTTTCACAGAAAGTGGCCTCATATTACTCGGAGGACGTTTAGGGCAAAAGTCCAGAATTTGAGCTTAAAGCTAATGGATGGGGGGTGGTGGGGCGGGCGTGGACGGCGCCTTTGATTTTTAGGGCGGGGTATCCCTTGTCCTGAATTTCGGCCCAAGCAGAGGCAAAGTGACGTGTATTAACCTTTTATTCAGTTACATGGGTTGCATTATCCTAATGCCATAGGTGACATGTGACGAAATGTACTACGAATGTGCAATATTGGGAGTTGATGAGTTTTTCAAGCATGAGAGAAGCTGACACATGAAAAGATGGATTGTATATGCGCATGCAATGTCAAGTTGAGTTGAGCCCTATTTTGTTTCATGTCACTGCCCTATTTTGTTTCATGCCACTAGAGAGACGGAACCATTGATTTTCTAGTGTGTGGAATTTACATTCTCATTAAATATGTGAGCTATTGAGATTGGTATGATTAATCTTTATTTTGAATCGTATTAAAACCGTAGTATCTAACCCAAAACCAATGCGTTGTGGTTGCAGAAAGGAAAGTAATGATGATGTGTTGAAATGATGGGAATCCATTTAGTTCAGTAGGGTACACTCGTGGTTAATTAGTTGCTAATCACTTGGTACACTCTGCTAGCAATGAGCTGTGCTAAAAGAACAGTGAAAAAGTTGAGGAATTAGCACAGTCATTGTTGTTGGGCTTGACTTGTACACAGATGTTCATACGTGGAATGAAGACAAGCTCCACTTGGTGTGCATGGTTTGTTAGAGCAGTTTTACCGTGGGAAAGGCCCCTCCAGGCTATCCACTATTTAATTCATCTAGTGAACAATAATCAGTAATTATTTTTTGCATCTCCATCTCTACATTTGAATAGCCTGTTAAATAAAATAATAATATCTTTTGCAATTGTTTGGAATTTCCCGCGCACCTCTCCACTCCCTCACGTCACTCTCTCTCTTTCCACTCATCTTTCTCACTCCTCTTCGTTTTTCTCTGAAGTTTCTCTCTCTTCCACTCATCTCTCTCTCTCTCTCTCTCTCTCTCTCTCTCTCTCTCTCTCTCTCTCTCTCTCTCTCTAGAGCTCCGAGAGCTCTCACCCAATTTCCTCTTCGAAAATTAAACAAATCAAACTCCAAAACCATGAAACCTTAATCTTTGGGATTAAAGGATCCTTGCTATACCGTTGCATGCGTCATCGGATCATCACGGTGTAAACCACCATTGAAGCCGAGAGCTTCAAGATCTGAAACTCGAACCCAAGTGAGGTTCTCTATGCAAATCTTGTTTCATTATGTCTTAATGTTGCTTGGGACAAGATTTGTGGTGTTTTTCCAGTTCGAAACCAGAGGTTTAACCCCCTGCAATTTCTCTGAAACCTTGCCCAGTTTTTGGTCATGTCCTCAGAGCAAACTCCAGCAAGTTTGTGGGTTGAGATCCAACAGACGCCGAGGCAAAACAGAAGAAAAAACATGGCTGACGTCAGCCTTGCAGCAAACCCACTCCGGGCTCTTGGGCTGGCAACTCTCCACCGACCTCTCGCTCGGGGCTGCTCGGGCTCCCTTGCCAGCACATGCTGGACTTGATTGCTCGGATTCTCTGGCCCTGTTCACTCACCTATCCCTCGAGCTCCAGCACACGCTAGAGCTGCTCTTACTAGTATTCAGCCAAATATATTTAGTACACCAAATACTATTGCACTGGATGATATAAATCTGCATTTGGCTTTCTTGTTTTTGCGATCGACAAAAATATGAGCAGCAAAGCTATACATACATACATATATATATATATATATATATATATATCTGCAAATGCATGCATAATGGAACATCACATATATATCGACAAATTTTGAAACACGATACCTTCATATTCAACTTGGCTAAGAAAATTAGGACTAAAATAACTTCAGCTCAGTCACGTTTGAAATCCTAACTTCATCCCTGCATATATATTCTTAATCTGGTATAAAATGGACAAGAAAGATTAAGTTTTTCAAAATTATACGTAGGAACAACATTGAATTATTATACATACATGTTCATATTCGACAGATTTTGTCAAGAAATAAGTGATGAGGAATGAGTTGTTAAAGAACACATACATAGATATGGGCCAGCTTGGCATGCATAAAATAAAATAAAAAGATTCTGCTCTTTTTGGTTGGAAAATTGATAAATCAGATTGTTAACTTGTTAAGTTAATATCAGTTAATTAGCTCTTGGTTAATTAATTATTAGTAAGTTTTTTTTGTTATACGTACCATTTCTTATTTCCCACCGGCCACTGAGTAATTAGGGTTGACAATTCCTCATTGAAGCAAATTTAATAACTGGGAACGTAAATGAAGCGAAAAAAACTTGCGAGTATAGAGCATGGAACTACAAAACATAGACATATGATGGTAAGAAAAGTCTTTCATCAAACATTAATGTTTAGGAAATTTTTGAAACGCACAGTTCCATCTTATGTAAGGTAATGTTGTATCAATGATCAAGCTGCTAAAAGTGTGCATATTGATACAATGTTTGGATGAATTCCATTTGGCTTCAAGTTGTTTTTCCTCATCACGTCAAAAACTTCCCTGGCCATTTGAGGTTGCCGTGACCTTCCAAAAGCATTGAGTAGGGATGTCTAAGACAAAACATCAGGCCGGAAACTACTTTTCTTAATCTCATTAAAAACTGATACGCCTTTAACCACAAGGTGTGGCGCAATTGGCAAATCAAACCATCAGTGGGCGGATTCCCTGGTGCCTAACTGGTAGGGGTTCAAAACTCACTGAAAGCACTTCGTGGTGAAAGGCAAGCCTCACCTCGAGCGTAGATTAGTCCCAATTAGGTTGGCCGAGTTCTATTGAGAAAAGGATTGATTTGGATAAAGGCAAAGAGGTTGAATCCTGATACAACAAGGGGTCTTAAAGCTGAAGGCGTCCTGAATCAGGAAATGAATCTGGTTTATTATTGAGCCTAGTTCAGGAATCTATTGGAACTAGGATTGGCCAAATCATAATCAAATTGGGATAAAGAGTTCTAGTTTGAGTGCATCTCTGGCTCAGCCAAGAGTAGGTTCACTGCTATAAATAGAGGAGGGAGTGCATCATTCAAACCCCTTCAATTCAACACACAAACTACCCTGCACAAACTCTCGCTCTACGTGAAACCTCTCAATAACCTTGAGATTTTTATTTCTTTTTTCCCGCCAACACATCTTCAGTTTGGATAAATAGCACTGTGATGGCAACTGGCGACACATTTAGTTTGGATAAACAGCATTAGAGCCGTTAAATTAGCCGACTGAGGAGCACCTTCAATTTGGATAAACATCACTACTTCAAGACCGACTGGTTATTTATCCAAGTCTCGGTCAATAAGGATTTCCGAGTCCTTGTTGGTAGAGGCCATCTCATCAGCCTTCTCGGCAAAGTGAGGTGTTACGAGGTTACTACATTCGGCATATTGAAAGTCGAATTTGATATTGAACTTCGCATAACTAGCAGCCTTGTCTTCAGGCTCTAGAACCTGAAGGCCAAGATGTGTTCCTTCCTCTGCTGCATTCTCGAGATTAAGAAGTCAGCAGCGCATCCAACGCCACATCAACGTCTTTTACTCCTTGGCCGAGCTCGACCGACGAGTTGGCACACCCCGCACATAACCGAAGGATGTAGTTAGCTTATTAATTACTCAACCTGCATGCCACGTAGACTTGGTAATTTTTAGGATCGACAAGAATACAGATAAATGTCACAATATCAGGGCGGCATTCATCCAATGCTGTATTGTTTCATAACCTTATTCTCAAGATTAACATTACAATTCAAAGTTGGAAAGCATCTAAGAAATGTTGTCTAACTAGCCTAACAAAATACGATGGTTTGACCTATAAAGTTACGGTATTCCACGAGAAGAAGCTTGTTTTCTATATGGAAATCAAAGAGCTATAAAGCTGCAGCGTATAACAGCTAAAGAAGTTCCATTCCAGAATAAATTGAGAATGAGGTGAAGACGTAACTCAATCAACACTCAGAAGTTCCATTTGAATTATTATTATTATTATTATTATTATTTTGAACAAACGATATTATCGACATTAATGAGCTTGCAATAATGTAGTTTAAATTTACTTTTAGCTAGAATCTAACCTAAGACCTCTCACTTACGAGTGAAAAGGAATACCACTAGACCGTAGTATTAATGGCAGTTCCATCTGAATTTTAAAGCAGTAAAATTAAGAATTACTCGAATATGTCTTTGTCAATTATACGGACACAATGTCGCCGTTGCTCACTTTAGATGCAGTGACTTGCGCTACTAGCAAGCAAGCTGATGGCTCTTCTTTTCTTTGTAAAGCAATTGTGTAAAATAGGGACTCTGCTTTCGTGGTCCCAATCCCGCTGTGTGTTCCAAATTCATCATGTGACACCATGCCAAAAACTTCACACACATTGGTCAAGCATGTCGCGGTGGGATCCCAAAAAGTGTGGGTGGGTAAGTCCTCCACCCGCCGGAGGCCATACCATAGGTCTAAATTAGGTGAAAATTCTTGCATAAGACGTCCAGTGGGATTCATATGTAGAGGTGTCACATACGGATATCCATACGTTAAAATTTCTACTACGTTAAACTTCATATTTTACATCATACAAAAACACGTCCAATAGTCATACTAGTCTAATAAACAGATCCGTCTTCATCTCATTCAACGGCCCCTCGATGCCCACAAAATGCTTCCTCAATGAAGACAAAGGGATCACACTAAAAAGTTCAAAACTCAAATTACTGAAAAATTGTAGATGATTGCTACGCTGACGAACATTCACCAACCAGTATTGTTTCCAAATTAAAGCATAAATCATAGCTAATTCACACAAACTTTTCATTAAAAAACACCAAACCTGTTGCCGTTGAATCTTTACAAACACAACGACACTTATTTAATAATAAGGCTTCTTGTTCTAAAAGACATTAGTTAGAAATTACAAATACATTTGTCTCCACTGCATTCTATCTATTAAATCCTCACAGTCCTCAGAGGGCAGTTTTTAGTCGCGTGGTCTTTCTCCTTCCACAACATTCACAAGGACCATATCTAAGTTTTGCTTCTTCTTCTTCAGGTGTGAGTTTAGTCCCAGAGCCAGAGCCAAAATAAACAAAAACAATAACAACATAATAATATATATATATATATATATATATATAAGACTCACAAATTTAGTAAACAAATGGCAGTATTTTCCCCTCAAAACACAGCGGATCGACGAGTCCAATAAAATTCCAGATAATCTTATTCACAAAACCGTAAAACAAAACTAATCAAAAGCATACCTATAGCCAGCCAATACTCCACCGTACCTGGGGGAAACTTGTCCGCAGGGCGACGCTCTTCATAATAAGTTGATGATGAGAAAACCAAAAAAAGAAAAAAAATAGTCGGTGTATGAATGGAGTATATATTTAGATGTTTATTCTTCTCCGAGATGGAGGTACTCACAGTAAATATAATGAAACAATTATACATCAAACGCGGAAACGAGCTTTCAAAAGCAACAAGAACTAGGAAAGAAACTATAAAACTACACACACACACACACACACACACACACACTAATAGTCAAAGTATTGAGCCAGTTAGACCATCTCCAACCGAACAAGGGCCCCAGAAGGCTCGTTTTAGCCTTCTGGTCCTCCAAGATATTAATATTTTAATGAACACTTCATGACCATATTTGCCTCCATATCTAATCGAAGGCCAAAGGGTCATAGGGCTCGTTTTAACCCTATCACCAAAAAACCGTCTCCAACCGAGCACCAAATGGCCAAACATAATTTATTATTTAAATTTAAAAACTAAAACTTATGTTTAAAAACTACAACTTAAATTTAAAAATTACAACAACTTAAATTTATAGAAAAAAATGAGAATTTTTTAATATTTTTTTTACAAAATTTGGCCGAAAAAATGTAAAATTTTTTTTCAAAAATAACGACTAGCTGATGTTAGTGAGTCGTTATATTTGAAAATTTCGCCTACCATTCCTGCCGGATATAACCGACAGGAATAAGTAAAATGTTGTCGGTTGGATATAACCGACAAGAATAATGAAAATTCTGGTCCGACCCGGGGTTGGCTGGCTAAGTTGGGTCGGCCAGTTGGCCCTTTAGCCCTTTTTGTCTAGTAGGGCCCACGAGCCCTTTGGTCTGACCTCTGTTGGAGACGGTTTTCGAGTTATTTTCGGTCCTCTGGACCTTTCGGTTGGAGATGGTCTTACACAAATTCCTGGGCAACTAATTCCTGGCATAATTTCAATGGGAATCAAGCTAGACATACTGACTTACTATATATTTTCTCGATTTCATTCAAATACTGCAAACAGAAATTTTACTACAAAAACCCTGAAAGTAAAGAAGATAAAGAAAAATCAAAAGCATACCTGTGGGCACATAATAAGTCAACGGTGAACACGATCCTTTTCGAATTTCATCAACCACAACCTGGCGAGAATCTTGAACCCTTGGTTGTTCTTCTGCCTTGCTATCTGTTTTCACATTGCAGTTCCATTTTAATGTTAAATACAAATAAAAACAATGGGAGAGGACGAGACCGACAAAGCCAAAAACAGAGCGTGTTCCTTATCTATAAAATTAAATCTGTGTCAGCACACGCGATCAGAAATTAGGCAGAGTAAGTGAGTGATTTTGGGTTGCTTTAATTTGATTACTATTGTTATTTGTAGAACTTAACAGAGTTTTTTTGTTTTTTTCTGTGGCAGGGGCATGGGGAAGGGAATGAGTGACCTATTGGTGACTCTAGGCCACCCTCTCATTGAGCTGATGGGGGGTTTCTATACACAAAAGGTTACTTTTAAAACCGAAGGGGCAGCTTCGTTGGCTTTCGAAGGAGCACAAAGAGTCACAGTTCTCCCAATATTTGCTCAATCAGTTGAAGGTATGAGAAGCTTTGTGGTTAATGGTGCACTGTTTCATATATGTTTGACAAGAAAGGAAGACTTGGAGAATTTCGTGGTAATTAAGCCCCTGACCACACCAGTAGTTGTCTTTTGAAGTATCACTAGTGTTCAACCAAATAAAAGAATTTGGTGATGATTTCTTCTTGGGTCCATGCTTTAACGTAGCTTGAATTATTATAGGTGACTTGTAATTTTATCGATATGTGTGATTGAGGGCTGAAGAGTGATTATATGTTAGGAATGAGGATCCTCTCCGGATCCTTTTTGTGAGGATCACAGAGATCCTCCAATTACGTCTATTTATCATACATCGTACGGTTAGTTTTTGTTAAGTACTATTTATATTCAATTTTAAATAAAAAAATTACAATGATTTTTGACCGTACAATGTATGATGAACAGACATAATTGAAAGATTCGAAGAGGATCCTCATTCCTAACATATAATCCCTCGTCAATCACACATATCGATAAACTTGCAAGTCACCTATAATAATTCAAGCTACATTAAAGCATGGACCCAAGAAGAAATCACCACCAAATTCTCTGTTTTATTTGGTTGAACACTTGTGATACTTCAGAAGACAACTACTTGTGTGATTGGGGGCTTAATTACCACGAAGTTCTACAAGTCTTCCTTTCTTGTCAAACATATATGAAACAATGCACCATCAACCAGAAAGCTTCTCATACCTCTGACCAAGCAAAAATTGGGAGAACTGTGACTCTTTGTGCTCTTTCGAAAGCCAACGAAGCTGCCCATTTGGTTTTGAAAGTAATCTTCTGTGTATAGAAACCCCCAATCAGCTCAACAAGAGGGTGGCCTAGAGCTACCAATGGGTCACTCATTCCTTTCCCCATTGCAGGTCGAGGACATTTGCTTCAAGAAGCAATCGACAAAAATATGAACAGCAAAGCTACATACATACATAGAGAGAGATATATATATATATATATATATATATACACATATATATATATATATACACATATATATATATATATATACACATATATATATATATATATATATCTCTGCAAATGCATGCTTAATGAAACATCACATATAAATTCAGGGACGAAACTATGAAGGGGGCTACATGCATGGGCTGTAGTAAATTTCTAATGCATAGTAATTTCTAAAGCATTAGTATTCTCAACAAATTTTGAAACACGATAACTATATTCAACAAAAGAAATCTTGGCTAACAAAGTTAGGACGAAACATAAGTTCAGCCCAGTCATATGTTTGAAATCCTAGCTTCGTCTTTGCATACATATTCTTAATCTGGTATAAAATGGACAAGAAAGATTAAGTTTGTCAAAATTATACGTAGGAACAGCATTGTATTATTATATATACATGTTCATATTCGACAGAAGACAAAATACTTCTTGTCAAGAAATAATTGATGTAGAATGAGTTGTTAAAGAACACGAATGAGGATCCTCTTTGTGAGAATCTCAGAGCTCATCTAATCATGTTCGTTTATCGTACATCGTGCGGTCAAAAATCATTGTAAATTTTTTATTTAAAATTGAATATAAAAAATACTTGACAAAAACTGACTACATGATGTACGATAAATAGACATGATTGGAGAATCTCCGAAATACTTATAAAAAGGATCTGAAGAGGATCCTCATTCAAAGAACACATGTATAGATATGGGCCAGCTGGCTAGCATAAAATAAAATAAAAGGATTCTGCTCTTTTTGGTTGGAAAATTGATAAATCATATTGTTAACTTGTAAAGTTAATATCAGTTAATTACCTCTTGGTTAATCAATTATTAGTAAAAAAAATTTGTCCAAAATGATTAGTTATACCATTTCTTATTTCCCACCAGCCACTGAGTAATTAGGGTTGAGAGGCCGAGTAATTTCAGAGCCCCAACTTAATTAGTTAGCTAGTTAGATTGGATAATAATAACAATAATACTGCAGTGCATGTCCATCACATGGCTACCAGCAATATGGTGAAGTGCAGTGATGCATTTTTCATCCGAAATACCAAATTTATAGCACAAGTAGTTAAGAATCATTACTTTTCATCCGAAATCTTGTGTATGATTTCTCTGCAATCTTTAATTAGGATGAGTTGACCTTACTGGGAGGGAAATGAAGGAACCTCTCTTGCCATTTGGTGCCAACCGACCAACAAGCAACTCCATAGATAAGTTCGTATGAATTGACAAAAATGTTACAGCTAAATAATTATTCACAATAGGGTTCTAATTTATAATTTAATCAAATCAACATAGATGTTTGTAATGTATGTAAGGAAATATTATAAGCACATCACAATTATTATGGGTTCTACAATCTGCTTATAGTGGTCACAACTCACAATACACTGAAAAATAATGCACTTCCCCTTTACCAAATTACTCTGTTGGGGCGACTAGTCTCCAAAGGATCATTGAAAGATGTCGGTCCTTTTCACTTTAATTTCATCCTAACACTAACTATTAAATGGAAATTCCAACCATATTTACATTCCAAAAAAAGTAAAAATCATGTTTATATTCTTTATTTTTTACTTTTGTGAACAACCATATTAGTCAAGTTGGCTACACACTAGTGTGTTTTACTTTTTGCATTTAAGTTTGAATCCTCAGCTCTTTAGTTTAGACAAATTTTATATATTGTTCAAAAATTGTTTGGACACGATTTTGCATGCACTCGGCCCATATACTCAAAGATGTTAGATGAGAGAAATATTAAGTATCAAGATTAGTTTCCAGATAAAGGTTGAATCAATCGCATAATCAATCTAGGTTCAGACTTCAGAGTCCTAGTAGAAGACGACAAGACTTGATGGCGATAGAGTATCGGCCTAGAATAATTCTGAATATATTCAAAGAATATGCTGACGAACTTGAATATTATGAGCATTTTACAACTTAGCAGACTTAGCCACGTGAAATTCACCCTTATAAATGCGCAGGTTTGCAACGTCGAAGGCCCTTTCAACTCAACAAACAACTAAGAAAACTCTACACAAAAATCCTTGCTCTTCGCGAAACCCTTATCACAGCCCTAAGAAAAATACCAACTATCGTAATCCTCCTGTCAATGCATCTTTAGTTTGGATAAGTAAATGGTTGGATAAGTAAACAACATTGGAGCTGTAGAACCAGACAATTCAGGAGCATGCAACTTCGGTCTGGATAAGTAAACAACATTGATTCTTGTTAGTTATCTATCCAAGTCTCGGTCGGCGAAAAGTTCTTAATTCTTTCGCCCAATAAGGTTACTACATTAGCTTCCCAGCGAAGTAAGATATTACCAAGTCACTTTGTTTTGGGTCATTTATTGAACTTCACAATGAAAAGCAACCTTGTCTTGAGGTTAGCAGAACATTAGGTCGAGAGGTGTTTCTTCCTTGGCCGTAGTTGCTTAGGTGCAGAACTCAACATCGCATTCGATATCACCACTATATCTATTCTACTCACCCGACCAAGCTCAGTGGCAAGTTAGCACACTCATATTCACAAGAATGACGTAATTAGCTTAATAATTATTCGGCTCACGCGGTAGGTAAGCTTTGTAATTTGTAGTGGTCAACAAAAGTATAATAAATAATAGGGATACTTTGAATGCGGTCCCTAATCCTTAACATTCTTTGATTAAAACCTTAATAGTATTCAAAGTTTGATCAAGGTCCCTTGACTTTGTACACCTCATTATATTACTATTAATATTTACATTTTTATAGTTTTGACATTAATTGTTTGATATTTTATGAGATTTATAATCCTATAAATTTAAAATCCCTCATTATAATACTATTAGAAACGGTTACAATAAAAAAAATTCAAACATTTTGATTGAATAAATGGATAAAAACTATGTAAAAATAAGAAATAAGAAATGGCAAAAGAATGAATCCATAGTGTTAAAAAAAATTGGTACATTTCACATATAACAAAGTGGTACATTTGAAGAATGGGTACATTATAAACAAATTAGGGTACAGATAAAAGATTAAAAATTATGAGTACAAATGAATTTTTAAAAATATAGGCGCTAAAAGAAATTAATACATGGGTACAAAATAAAACTAAAAAGAAAATACTACAAATTAAAAAAAAATGTTGCAAATTAAAAGTGGGTACAAACTAAAAATATAAATATATGATACAACGTTTAGGCATAAAACATAAATATACCATATGTAATTTTTACAACGTTTAGGTATAAAACATAAATATACCATATGTAATTTTTCTATCATTAATTAAATATACAATGTCACGTAACAGTATACATATGGGTACAAACACAAATAAAACTTTAAAAAATATGGGCACAAAAAGAAACTAATAGATGGGTACAAATTAAAAATGAAAAGAAGATTGTTACAAATTAAAAAATATTTGCAAATTAAAAATAGGTACAAACTAAAGATAAAAATATATGATAAAAAATTTAGCGATAAATATAAATATACTAATTGTAATATTTTTAACACTAAACGAATATATTTAAAAATAAAAATATTTTATTATTCAAATAATTAATGATGTTATTAATACTCAAGGACCTTGATCAAAAATTTAAAATGAATAGAGTTTAATCAATGAATTAAAAAAAAAGAAAATAAACCTAATTTTTTCTACATAAAAACATGCATGCGGTGGAATGCTAGGAATTCTGATTTGCGTGAATTACAAAGCTTTCAAAGAATCCACCGAGTCGGTACTTTCTAATAAAAGGTGAAATGATCATGAATCGATGGGCATAATAAACTTCGAATTACAAGATGAAAAATAATGTTTAATTACAAAAAAAAAATACAAATATAAAATTCAAAGAATCTTGGACTTCACTGATATCATATCATGATGACCTTTTGCTTTCTTTTTTTTTATTTTTTCGTTGTTTTTCTTACTGGCAGGTGACTTTTACGTATTTCGCTAAAGATTTTCAATGTGTAAGGAATATATTAAGTGTAATAATATAATTAGTTAAAAATTTAAAAAAAAAAATTTAATCACTTGTATTATGACACTTGGTGTACCGAGCCTTGTTCTCGGCACATTGAAAATTTTTAAGGAAAACTAATGAAAATAGCTTGAAAACTTTGAATTTTAACGATAAGGACAAAATAAAGGGTAAAATGAATAGTATCATGATTGACTTTTTAATGTAAACATGTGGTTTTTCGTTTAAGTGAATAATACTACGGGTTTTTCGTTGAAATTCTCAAAATTTGATGTACTTCGCCTCAATCATGATATAAAATAATTAATTACCTTTCTTAAGTTCAAGTACGAAATATAGCTCATTTGATGCCAAATTCAAGATCCAAAAATTGGGTATTTCATACTTCATACATAGGTTGGTTTGAATATATTTGCAAATAATCAGAAATATAGCACGTCAATATAGCACAAATTACATGCATGATCACTCATCATGTGATGAATGCTATACTCTTATAGAATACGTTCCACACCATTCAAAAACCTCTTTACAATCACTGATGTGAAAGTGAAAATAAGAGCAATTTGTGATTATAATCCTCGTCTAATATCCATTAGCCTTGTTATATGTGGATCACGGCATGGAATAATAATAGCACGTAAACATTATGAAATTATAGAATTTGACTGCATGAAAATTTAATATCCAAAAGTACTGAATAGGACACATATATTATATATGCAGATGTGACTTGTTTGAGTCCGATTCATCAACATAGTTTAGCAACAAAACGACAGTAAGCAAATTTGGGTTTGGTCCATTTAGTTCTACTAATTGGCCCCGCGACCTTGACATTTGTTAAGCAAGCATCTCACACAGGCTTCCAAACAAAAACTTAAAGAGGAAACTCGATGTGAACATATACATACCATTCCGACAAGGTAGTTGTGCGCGTCTGGTAGGCATTCTCACTTGGCCGTAATATTTTTGGCCCCCTGTGATTTCTCTGAGGAGAATTTCACGTTCTTGCTTTATTCTCAACTCATGAACCATATGCCTTGCATGGTGACTTGAGGTTTTTTGTCCCCTTGCATCAGTTATATGCGAGTGATTGGTGATCGTTGATAGACGTTATCGCATGTAATTGATTGATGGTTGTTAGTTAACATTATTAAGCAATACATTTTTGTTAATAAAAAATAAACTCAACTGGTGGCCGAGCCACGACAGTCATTCTTCTGGGAGTCGGAAAGACTAAAGGCATTTCAATCTCATCTGATCACCATCGTGTGATTCACCAACGGCATGAATCGAACCTGAAACTAACCGTGTGAAATACGGGCATGAAATTCGCCTCAATCACCAGGCGACGCCTAGTGGTTTAGTAAACAATACAGGTTGGTTCACGTGCATACAAACGCTTGAGGATTATGCTTGTATGCATATTATTTTGAAATATTGTGTTTGATCAATATGGAGTCTAATAAACAAGAATTTTTTTCTTTATAATTGAGATATGCCTTTTTTTATATTTCTGGTGACGTGATAGATTTCCTTGCCGTAAACATCTAAAGAATAGAAAGCAACATTGAGCAAATAATAATTCAATTTCCTGGTCAGTTTTAATGAGTTCACGCTCAACAGTTCATTTCCATTTTTGTGTAGGTGGATCCTTGTGTGTTGAGGGACTTACAGCTAAGAGGTCGCATCTCATGTAATGTCTTACTCTTCCTCTGGTTATATATGTCCATCTCTTATCATAATTGGACGATTATTGGTTAATCATTTAATCTAAGCCACTAGGTTATTTCATTGTGACGGTAAGCAGGAGTAGGCTAAATCCATGATTAGTAACCAATTTAACAAAATAAATGCTTTTCAATACCTTCATATCTTATTATAAGCCTTGAAGGGTGTAACTCAGGCGGGTTTGAAGGCCAATCAATTCTTAATACAACTTTCATAATTTGAACTCGAGTTGGGTTTGGATTTATGCAGGGTCTTTCGAGCTCAAGTTTCAATTACATTTGGGCTTATTTGGATTGCCAAATTTTATCAAGTTCAGACTTTGTAACACTCTTTAGATAAAATTTTCATAATTTCAACCAAAATATTGCTAGTACTAGTTAAATTCAATTTCACAATGCAACATTCACACAAAAGTTTAAATCAAATAGCATCAAAACCATTTTTAAAGTACCAGCCATGCAATGTTAGAATTAAATGATTTTAATTACAAAACAATACCCAAGCTTCAACACAATGAAATGTTAACGAAACACTTATGTTCATTGTCGAAATGAAAACCACCAACAAACTCTAAGTAATGGCATCCCAAAGTTAGGTCAATAAGGGAATGTGAATTAATAGTGGGTTAGTTTGGGTTGACATGGCAGACAACATATCGACCCAAATCATTTCAACTCAAGCCGATAAATAATCCGGACGAGGTCGTGTGGGGTTAGAGCGGAGTCCTACCTGCCGAACCGGATTTGAAACCAACTAAACAAGAAGGGAATGAGATAGGGGTGGTTCGGTATGGGATACCATACCGAAACTAGTATCTCGAATCCCAAACCGAAATTTTTCGGGATGGTAATTTGAAGACCAATCCCAAACCAAATTTTCGGGAATCCCAAATTTCGGGAATCCCAAAATATTTTCGGGATTTTGGAACAAATCGGGAATCCCAAATTGAAATATGAAATTATGAATTGTTCTTCAAATATATAATTCAAGAACACATTTATGAACTAGGAATTTCATTTCATTCACACTACCATTTAATTGAACACTGGCATGCTTAACTCTTTTTATCATAGTCAAAATTCAAATTAATTAAACTCTTTTTGCAATCTGTTGAGAGATAAAAGAATCAAGCCTTCTGAAATCATCAGCCATGGCAGCAGCAATAATAAAATCCACATGAATATCAAACAGAACATGAAAAATATGCAAGGTGTAGGGCATTCTAGGTTGCTGAGCATGAATTAGAAATTACAAGCATCAATTATAAAAGTATAATATATATAATAATTAATATTATATATTTTCGGTTTGGTATGGGATTCCCGAAATATCGAGAAGCCAATCCCGAATCTCATACCGAAATTTTGGGATTGGTTCGGGATAGCATCCCGAAAATTTCGGGAATTTCGGTTTGGGAAATTTTTGGTTTGGGATCGGAATTTTTTCGGTTCGGTTCGGGATTTTCGGGAATTTTTTCCACCCCTAGAATGAGATATGACCCAACCCAAATTATACATTTAAAATGACCTTCGTACAGAGGCCTCTCAAAATTGGGCCCATGTGAGGGCTGCAACGGTTAGGTTGTGGAAAACCAAGCCGAGTCGATGTACATAACTTTGGTATCTACGAAATAACTTGGACAAAAAAGACGTGCCCGCAACATAAGGCCTAATTCATGCGCTCTTCTTCCAATAGAAATGCCTTGACTTTGTTGGTTACGCAATGATTTGCATGAAACCACATGCCTCTTACAGTCTTAATATCCCTGACAACATAAGATACTTGTATTTGATATGACAATTTAGATAAACGAAAAATTTGACTACATAAATACTGTTGTTTAACAAATATAAAATTGATAAGAGAATACTTGTGTCCGAATAAATACCTCACACAAACCATGTTCAAACGCGGATTCAAAATCAAATGGGAAGAGAGGGGAAGTGTGGGTTTCCGTTGAGACAAAGACAAAGACAAAAGGACCCTTTATCTCCAAACGTTACTAATTCTTAAAAACGCATTTATTGCCTTTTGCTTTCAAAGATTACCAAATCCATGAACCTTCTCTGAATCACTCAAGCACGCCAAAACCAAACGACTGCATCAAACAACAATTTAAATATTTATTAAAAAAAAAAAATACAACACTTCTTCAAAATATACAGCTTCTGCTAAGCTGTATTTACACACTCTCTCTCTCTCTCTCTCTCTCTACGCGTTTGAAAAAAAGCACACGCCGAAACTCACAAATATAAGCACACACTCTCTCTCTCTCCAATTTCAAAAACCCAAACTTTCGAGTCCCCACAAGACCGCAAAAGCCATGGACTCGAGCTCCAGGAAATGGCCTCCGATCTTGGCCCTCAATCTTCTCCTTATTTTCACGATACTCCCCTACTCACTCGCCCAATCCACCGCCCAAGCTCCGCCGCCGGCCTCCGACTCCTGCAACGGCGTCTTCCTGTCGTACGCCTACACCACCGGAGCCCAGCTCCCGCCCGAGGTCAAAGACCGGTCCCAGCAGCCCTACCGGTTCGAGTCGGTGCTTACGGTGCTCAACAACGGGCTCGACGATCTCAAGTCGTGGAGGGTGTTTGTGGGGTTTACTAACAATGAGTACTTGGTCTCTGCCTCCAATGCCGTTTTGGCCGACGGGGGTAGCATTCCTGGGAGTGTGGGAAACGGCACCGTTTTTGCTGGGTATCCGATGACCGATCTGAAAACGGCTGTTAAGACGGCGGGGGACTTGACCCAGATGCAGGTTCAGGTCAAATTGATCGGGACCCAGTTCGGTGTGGCCCCACCCAAAGTTCCCATGCCTTCAAATCTTACTTTGGCCAATGATGGGTTCGTCTGCCCAGCGGCTGCAATGCAAGGTGAGCTCTTAAACTTCATTTGGGTAATTTGGATTTGTTTTCTTTTGGTACATTTTTTGGATGTTGCTATTTGATGGTCTTTTATTTGGAGTAAGCAGATCTAATTTAACTGTTGTGAATTGAATACTTTTCATAGCTTCAGATCTAATTTAGCCGTTGTGAATTGATTTTTTTTTTTTTTTTTTGAGAAACGTGAATTGAATCCTTTTGATGACTTATACATATGAAGGTTTCAATCATTTGTTTTGAATGTTTATTGTATAACGGTATAGAACCAGTTGAATTTGATGAGAGAATGCTTGTTATTTGGATTGTGTTCAGTGGTTTATTGAACAATTTAATTCAGTATGAGTTGGACCGTATGAGTCTCATTAGGATATGCATCTGTATGCAAACTGCCTCAAAGCTGTTGACTTGCCTTCAGTCACTAGGAAATTTGTTAGTCTTGGGGTCGTCGTAGTTACAACAGAGAACAATGTCTTCCCTGCTAGTTTTTATGTTTTCGGAAGACAATGGTAGTGGATATATGCAACGAAAAGATATACAGAGAAAAGAATGATATAACATTAGGGTATATCTTTCATTTTTCTTTTGGTTGTCCTGAGATCATTGGTTTCCCTGTTTCCTTCATATTATTAGACAGTCAGTTTAAGGATATTCTTTTCTGTAGACCAACTTGTTTATAATAACCAAATCTTACCACGGTAACATACATTTTAGTTTTTACAGCAAGTTGGGTTTTCATTTTCGACTTTTATTGCCCATGTTAATCAGCACACTCTTACACTGCTCTTGTAATGTTCATCACAGGGACCCATGAAATGCAAGTCTGTTGCACCGTAGACACAAAATTTAAAACAAACATCACCGTGGATGAAAAGTTCCTCCCCCGTCAAAAAGGAGATCTTACAATTATGTATGATGTGATCAGTACTCAAGAGTCAAAATACACGGCGCAAGTTACAATTGCCAACCATAACTCCCTTGGTCGTCTTGATAATTGGAAATTGAGCTGGGACTGGATGGAAGATGAGTTCATATTTTCAATGAAAGGGGCTTATCCATCTGTTGTTGATTCTTCTGACTGTATATTTGGTAAACAAGGTACATTCTACCAGGGTCTAGACTTCTCAACTGTGTTGAGTTGTGAAAGACGGCCAACCATTATTGACCTGCCTCCAACAAAAGCCAATGACACACTTCTTGGTCTGGTCCCTTATTGTTGCCGAAATGGTACTATCTTGCCGCCAACAATGGATGCAAGCAAGTCAGTTTCATCATTCCAGATTCAAGTTTTTAAAATGCCTCCAAATCTCAACCGGTCGCAGCTCTCACCGCCACAAAACTGGGGAATCAACGGCACGCTCAACCCTGATTATAAGTGTGGCCCTCCTGTCCAGGTGAGTCCTAGCCAGTTTCCTGACCAATCTGGCTTGCCAGTGAATTCAACTGCAGTAGCCAGCTGGCAGGTTGTGTGCAATATTACCCAACCCAAGGGCGCAAGCCCTAGATGCTGTGTTTCGTTTTCTGCTTTCTACAATGAGTCTGTTATCCCATGCAACACTTGCGCTTGTGGCTGCCCTAGGAATATAGCTCAAACTTGTAGCACAACTGCACCAGCTATGCTTCTCCCACCAGAATCACTTCTTGTTCCCTTTGACAACCGAACTGTCAAGGCAAAAGCTTGGGCTGAGCTTAAACATCTACCAGACCCAAACCCAACACCGTGTGGTGATAACTGTGGGGTCAGCATTAACTGGCATTTATATACAGACTACTCTCGTGGATGGAGTGCAAGGGTCACAGTCTTCAATTGGGATGAAACTGCTTTTGTTGATTGGTTCGCTGCAGTACAACTGGATAAAGCAGGCCCTGGTTTCGAAAAGGCGTACTCTTTCAACGCAAGCCACTTGGAATTGAATGGTGTCAATAACACCGTATTCATGCAAGGTCTGGAAGGATTGAACTATCTTGTGGCGGAAACAGATGGAGCCAACCCACAGAAGGATCCTAGGGTCCCCGGGAAACAGCAATCGGTGCTCTCATTTACAAAGAAGACTACTCCTGGAATCAATTTGGTTGGTGGAGATGGGTTTCCAACGAAAGTATACTTTAACGGAGAGGAGTGCTCACTTCCTACAATATATCCTAGCAGTGCTTACCGAAAAAGCACATCTATAATTTTCTCAGTTCTCGTAATGGTTGTAGCGTTCGTGGTGATGCAGCAATAGTTGAGGGATGAGGCAATGCTAGATCTTGTAGCTACTGCTGATTTTTTTTTCATTCTTTCAATGGTTTGATTGATATGTGCTCAACAGGGAGGTTTTGTGAAATCCCAACTACCAGAAGACGTGCATGCCATTGCCGGTACTTGCGAGGGTTTTAGGCGGATTTTGGCTGTGACTGGTATTCTTTTGCTTTTCATCTGCAAATGCTGAAGGGAGGATCGTCGACATGCTGCAAGTAACAGCAAACTATATAAAGCAAATGTACTCATAGTTTGTATAAACAATATTGAACTAGATGCTTGTTCTTGATTCTTTTTGTTATTTGTGTACACTTTGTTGGTTGTGGAAACGATAATATAGCGTCCAATATAATCGTGTTCTAGAGTCACCCTATTGTTGCCATGACAAGTGTTAATGCCGCTTTTGTCTCCCTAAGAAGAACTCAGCATTTGCCCCCATTTTCGTTTTAGACTCGGCATATTTAGACCTCCAATCGAGTAAAATGACAAGAATGACCTTAAAAACGTGTATTTGTTATTGTCACGCGCCGTTATTTGACAGAAAGGTGAGTGCCAAGTTGTAATACTATGTGAAGTTTAGTTGGTTAATTGCACAAAACTGGAGAAGTTCAATTCGCTAGTTGTGCAGAAAAACAGGTCTTAACAGTGTGGGATTACAAATTGTTTAAGTTAATCCTTGGTTTTAAACTAGTTTAATTGAATGCCTAATCACCTTTTGCGACTTGTTAACCGAAATTATTCTATTCTATTCTGCAGGCTCTTCCTTCTTTTTTGTTGTGTTTCTTTTTGTGACGGTTGGACCACATCTGATCTTATCCGACCACTTTCATGTTGCTTCTTGCTTCATTCCCATTTGCCAATTACTCTCCCTCCAGCCGCACCCACATCTTTTGGCATTGGTGCCTTAAATTAGCGAAACATCACAACTAGGTTTACTTGATTTGCATAAAACTTAGGTAGGGGCGTCGGAACCCGTTATTAGCTTGGAGTTGGAGCTTGCACTAGTTAGGCATACCTGCCGAAATTTCTCTCCAAACTTCAAACTCATAAACTTGATAAGCGGATTTTATTTTTGGTCGAGTAAAAGTTAAAAACAGGTAGTAAAACTGAAAGATTATTAAAAATAGAGGACATGTTACATATATGAAGTGGTTAACACCAAAGCTAAAAAGCAAGAAGGAGAATTCCTAGAAATTCAAGTACAAGAAATGCAACCAAGAAAGAATACCCCCGACTTATGTCTTGAGTAACCAAATGGAATATATGTACATCAAAGTCGATTCCTTGAACAAGAACGAAAACGGAACCAACCACGGGGAAAAAGAAATTCACTAACGGCAAACTTCATGCGTCATTGAGAGTTAGAAGAAGTATCAAAGCCTACCTAGAATACTCAGGAGGAGCCTAAAACCGAGGACAAGTTTCACCGGCACCCCTGAAATCGTTGCTTCTTTCAAGTCACTCAAAAATTTGCACGCATGCCTTTGCGTACCATGCAGCAGTGTTGTGCATAACCAATATCTTTAGCACATTTGATCTGCCTCAATCATCCATCATCCTGATCTTTTATCTTCTAAAAACAGCAGAACATGTTATTCACAACGAAAGATATGATTTGTGAAATCACGCACTCAGGTTTTCTTTGAAGTAGAAACAAACTTGAATTTCCACCATCTGATTGCAGCAGAAGAAATGACTTCCATTGCAGCAATTATATACACCAGAATTGCAATCATACAAATTACCGTAGGAAGCGCATTCTACACAGGAATATTATCCAAGGAACACCCATCAAAGTCAAACTCATTTTCGGCGGGTCCAAGTCCATCTTGCTGTTGAAAAACAAAAGAAATTTCATGAGTAAATAACCACCTCGATATCTCGAAACATGTAACTAAAAATTCAAATACAGTAACATCTTAAAGCAAAAAACAGACCTGTTTGAGAAGTGCACTCATTAGATCATCCTGACCAAATTGTTCATGAAAGAAGCTAGTTTGAGAAGTTGCATCGGGGACTGTTTCAGCTTTAATCCTAACTGTATTGTCAACAATACGACCGTTAAGGTGTTGACCAGTATTTTGCACATTCCCAAAATGACTGCCTTCCCCCACTGAGAACATAGTTTTTCCAACAATAGATGGATTCCTGCTTTGTCCACCCCTTTGACTAGAAGAAAATCCTTGATGAACTAAAACCGAGGGATCAAGGCTACAGTGTACGGAGTTTGTATGTTGCGACGGATCAAAAGTCAAGCCCACATTCTGCAAGTCCCACTCATTTGACTTGGGCTGCTGTAACTCGTTAAACATATCATAACTTGGCATAAATCCAGAAGATCTTTTTATGTCAGAAGTCACGTCTTCTAGAAATGCTCCTTTAGACGCGAGGCTGGACATTACTGGTGTACTTCCAAGGGTAAAATTGTTGCCTGGTAGTTGTGAACTGTTGTTTAGGGGATAATTCAACATTGAGGAGTTTTGATGCACTTGATTATATCCTACGCCTCTGCCGCTATCAACAATACCATTTCTTCCCAAAACTCCACTACCCATACCATTAGATATGATGGGCTGCCCCATTGATGATGAATGCCGTGGAACATGATTTCCAGAAGGTTCATTCAAGATCTGCCCCCTTGGCTGTGATTGAGGTACCGGCATAAGTAGAGAACTGTTCTGGACTCCATGAGCATTGACTTGCATATTGACAGCTCCAAGGGTTTGTGCAGACTGGTGCAAGTTGGCAAGCTGTTTTGCCTCCATAGTTGTTGGAATTCCGTGAAGTAAGTTCATCGGTTTGCTACTGCTCATATGTTGTTGCTTTGGATTTTCAAAGCTGAATAAGTTCCTTTGATCAACAAGGGGCATAGGTATGCCAGATTTTCCTGTTGACCTCCCAAGTCCGGCTGCTTGGAGTGTGGCAAGGCTTTGAGCAGGGAGTTGACCTGTGACAGCTAGCGTCTGAAGATCGAGCCCATTGAGTGATGACATTGCTCCAAAAGACGCTTCTTGAGGACTCATGAAAGGGTTGCTCAAATTATTCTGGTGCTGAGACACCCCACTCAACCTTCTAAGGTACAGCCTGTATTTCTGTTTCATAAATTTACACGCGAGTTATTCTCAAACAGAAAATATATTTTAACCATGTCACATAAAAACAAGGGAGTTTTCTCGAATTCATATCATAAGCGAATTCCTCCTCATAAGTTTTTATATTATGCATGATTATCATACCTGAAGATGGCTAGCAACATTTTCTCTAGTAAGCCCAGGAACATTCATCAACTCCAGAATTTTCTTAGGCACGGCCTCTGGATCAAATAATTAAGTTTGAATGTTATACAGAATAATTTGAAATAGGAAATGCGACAGACGTTAACTAATCATACATACATAAATCCATGGTTCAACTTTATCTAAAAGCAAAGGAAAATAAAGTAATTCGTTCTACACGTTGTGATAAAACGTAATTTTGAGTCATGCATGCCCATTTCCAGTGCAAAGAGTGTGTACATAAATTCAAACTGACTCAGCTCCTTGTTAAAGAAACAGGTGCAAAACTCAAAGGATCAGAGCACTTGTTTACTCCCAGTGTTCATACATACTAGACTACAGTCAATCAGGAAATATAAAATCGAAAAGTATAGGGAAGAAGACATACTGTCAATGCCTAGTTGATTAACAGCGCCCACAAATTGTTGATGGAGTTCGATTGACCAAACGACCCGCGGCTTCTTTAATGTGGATGAATCATCCCTCTCATCCGTCTCTTCTTCCTCATCCTTCCTCCTCTTTGAGTTCTTCCAAGACCCTTCATTTGCCGAGGACGAGTAATCTGCATCTTCAGATGGTTTTTGCTGCCGATCCCCTTCTTCCACACTTCCGGATTGCTCCACATCCTTCCACTCATTCTTTTTCTTACGAACCACGTGCTGCCATATGTTCTTCAGCGCCTCAATGCGAACTGGTTTGATCAGGTAATCACAAGCACCATGAGTCACACCCTTCATGACAACACTTTTTCCATCATCAGCGGACATCACTGTGGAGTGTGGAATCACACGTATCACATATCAGCTCCAAATTAACACATGATTCAGGTTAACAGCAGTTAAATCCATACAAAATTACTAAAACTAGGTACTCACTGATAACAGGCAGGTCCATCTCCAGTCCAACCTGCTCTAGGAGTTTGAATCCATCCATGTCTGGCATGTGCACATCACTGATAACAATATCGTATCCGTTCTTGTTCTCTCGAAGCAGCGAAAGTGCGCTCTCCGCTCGATTACATTTTGTCACTAAAGATCCCAAACCAACCAACTCAATCAATCCACAAATTTAGTACAGAAACAAATTATAGAACAATATCAATAAAACAGGGATATGAATCTACAAAGACAAATTAAAACTCAAATCTATTTTCTGGAACAATACCATTAAAATTTTTAAAAACAAAAAAAATAACATTGTACAATCACAAACCATGATTAACAAGTAACAAAATTTAACACAACCCATGATTCAAATCTAAAAAGAATCACAACTGAAACAGTAAAAGATATCAAATTATATCTAAATCTTAACTTCTACAACAGGCTCCAAATCCTAACTTCTACCACAGGCTCCAAATCCCTTAAACAATAGCATGAAAAACACAAGTAATTACAACCCAAGTGGTAAAAACTTGCAGTAAATCACCCGCAGGAAAAATAAATCCATGATGTGAGACAAGTAATTGAAATCTCCAGAAGGATTGAAGAAAACCCATGAAGCAAAATCTATAGAGAGAGAGAGAGAGAAGAAGAGAGAGAGACTCAGAAGAGAGTACCTTCATAGAGGCAAGTTCTGAGCATCCTCTCCAAGATCATAAGGCAAGTAGGATCATCGTCGACTACCAGGACTCTCAGTCCCGCAGGAAACTGGTCAGAGACCACATCCCCCGATTTCCAAGCTCCACTCGAACTAGCCGTTGACATCGATCCCATGCCGTTGCTCAGATGCATAGCTTCAAAACACCTAAATCTCGGAAGCCGAATAAACAGCAAGATATGTATATATCTAAAAATCCCACAACCAGATAACCCGAATTACACGCTGAAGTTCCGGTTTTGATTCATACCCAATTCAAATTTCAAAGAATCCAGTTGAGCAAAAGCAACAGAATTGGAAAAGATTATTGATTTTCTACTCAGAAATTTTTTGTTATATATATATATATATATGTGTATATATATATATATTCTTCAGATTGAAGTTGAAAGAGTTGGACTTGTCTCTCTCGGCTTCCAAGCTCAAATTGTCTCTGTATTTGGGCTTTATTTAAGATTTTAATTATTTATTTGCTAACTTATTTTAATAATTGAATATTTTATTCAGATGTGGGTCACTCCTGAAGGGAAGAGTGGATCCAGCTCATATACAAATATAAATAAATAAATAATTAACTTGATTAACTAACAAGATCCTTCCTTAATTCACTCACAAATAATGCTTGGTCTGGTGTTTTTACCCTTTTACTACTTTACCATTTGTGTTAATTTTTCCCTTTTATTTCCGGTATTTACCTTCCCGTTTTATCTGTTTGCTGTTTTTACTGCAACAGAAATTTAGTGGTTAAGGTTTGACCTTTCCAATAATCAAATGGTTGAACCGAATTCAAATCATTTATTCTTAATATTTAAATTTAAACATGATTACAGAAAATAAATTGTATTTGAATTTACTAATTTGCTTATGCAGCCCATGTGTTAAAGAAAAATAATAAAGTCCTCCAAATTTTGATTTACCTTAATGTTTTGGATTAAAACAATTTTATGTTTGCATTGTTAATTTTCTTTTTATAGCCAACTGCATAATATGCGTTGGGATTTTATTTTGTGTGTGGATTTTGGGTCACTAGCACTCTATCATTAGAAAAGGTGAAGAGAATTATTATTGACATTCTAAAATTCTCATTCTACATTCTAAATTTTCTATATTTAGAAAGAAAAATACGCTTGTGAGGAGTGCATAATGAAATTTTTAGAGCATCAATAACACTTCCCAAGGTAAAAATACAAACAATTTTTTTTTTTATAGAAAATACTGACGACATGAGGAAGTTATACTAACTTAAAAAAATAACTACAACGTCTTGAATGTAAAGTATAATTCTGACCAAATAAATTCTCGAAACAAGGCGTCGTACAGAAACATAGGGACACTTAAGACAGCCTTAAGTACAGATATAAGTACAAAAACGAAAAAGGAAAGAAAGAAAGAAAAAAAAAAAAAAAACTGTTTTCATGGAGATGGTAGAGGATAATGTATGCTATTTGGATGGACTGATGTTTTACACCAACATAATATTCGTTTGTTCAAAACTTGGAAACCATGTTGCCAAAGTAAACAACAACTTCCATGTATTGTGGGGGTGGTTTTGGTTTTCCACTTTCAAAGTCATCAATAGATTAGTTGTCATACAAACAACTTGTAAATTCAAGTCAAATTTTGGTAGATTAATTGATTAGGTTACTTCTTATATTAATTGGAACTAGGGTGAATACGGAATTAAGGACTAGGCTAAATAAAATAAAATAAAATAAATTTTGTTAAATAATACTTAGATAAATAAAATAACGTGGTGGCACAATTCTATTGAGAAAATCTTCAAATTTAAACGAAAAAAATGAAATGTAATTTAGGATTAAGGTTTAGTATATTCCTCTTCCTTTGTAAGTGAGAGGTCTTAGGTTCGATTATGGCCAAAAACGAATTTGAATCATATTATTGCTAACTCATTGTAAAGCTAAGTCTACTTCCTCATTTTAGTATAGATAATATTACTTGTTAAAAGAAGGGACAAAAGGAAATACCACTTAGTATTACAATTTAATAGTATTTTTCTTTACTTGTAAATGAGAGGTTTTAGGTACAATTCTTGCCAAAAATGAATTTGAACCATATTATTATTAATCTATTGAAAGGCTAAACATGTCCCTCCCTTATTTTAGTGTAGATAAAAAATGGACAAAAGAAAGGAGAAAAAAAAAAAGGCAAATAATATTATGGTCCAAATCTATGAATCTGAATCCTCGCCAAATTCTTTTTGTGAGAATTCCAGGAATCCGTGAATCGTGTATATTCATCGTATAATGTGAGATCATAAATTATTTTAAATATTTTTATTTAAAATTAAACATAAACAATACTTGACAAAAATTAACTACATAATATATGATAAATCGACACAATTCATATATCTTTAAGATCCTTACCAAAAGGATCCGAAGAGTATCCTGATGACAAATCTATTCCCCGTAACGTAGTGCAGAACGGAACAGAAAAAGGATTGTGGAACCCCGTTGAATGACTTTTGTTGCTTTTCTCAAAAAGCTGCTCCGTTGAGCTGAGTTTTTTACTTTAGTTTTATACCTCCGTTGAGTTAACCGGTGCAATTCTCTGCTGCGCTGTGCCGTTGCTGTTGCTATCGATGTCCAGCTTTTACTTTCCAACAGTTACCACATTCTCAACCCGTTTCCCCGTGTCGACAAGTGTCATTGGGTGCCATTTATTAGGATAAGGCATCCTTGGCCTATGTTGTTTGCTCTCTCATTTCCTAGTCAGGACTCATCCTCCGCCCCTGCACTTGCAGACTTGCAGTTGCAGATGCAATGCTTTTGAGTTTTGGTGGTGTGGTGTTGTGTTTGCGTGTTTTCTTTTAAAACTCAATTACTTTATTTGTTCTGATATCTTATTTAATTTGAATATGGTAATGTTTGTAGCAACTATATAAGTTATCTTATTAGAATATAATGTTAAAATGTCTGATCATCAATCAAAAACATTGGTTGACAAAGGTAGTGCGGTACTAGGATGTGTGTGTAATACGTGTTGTTAGATTGAAGTGTTGATTTTATTACATGTTAGATATCTAATAAGACAAACATTATTAACTACTCGCTCCTTAACAAACAATCATTCTTATTATTACAACAAGGAGCCTCGTAAGGTATTTCCTCTTTGGAGTACAAGACTTTAAGGTAGATCTTGAATATATGCAATCATTGTATATCAATCATATTTGGCCCATGTGTAAAAGTCTATCGAACATACATGCTTATTTGATATATGTTTGTTACGTGTTTCACTTAGGTGTCTTTATATGTGAGGACGGTTGAGCGCTATCCTACATCGGAAAGTTAAGTGATATTTGCATGTCCTTATAACCTTATTCCGCATTGATTTTGAGGTGGCACATTCATTTCCTTCAACCATACGTCCTAATTAACATTAGCTCATATAGTGGCATTTTTTAATCCTTGTACAAGTGATACCGGAGGAAAAATCGAACTAGGACGTCCTTTGAAGACTTGGAGCTTCATCGTTGGATTAAATCGAACGGAAGTAATCACAATTACCTTAGACGATGGAATCATTAAACTAAACCAATATATATTATTCCCTTTGACTATAAACTATAAAATAAGAAATAGGATTGCTTTCCCACTCCTCGTGCAAGAAAAGCTGTAACAGCCATGCTAAAGCAACCAAGCATATCCTGAAATCGTATATTCCCTGTAAGTCTCTAGTAACTAGCCTTTTCTCTTTTACGATGAACAAATGCTAACCCGTCACAGAAAAACCGTGTAAATTTGTGAACTAAACACCCACTCATCCTCCTTCCAAAAAAAAAAAAAAAAAAAACACCCACTCATCCTCCTCCGGCCCCAAGATAAACCAGCAAATTAAACCTCTGCGTCTGCGAATGTGGTTGCTTTTTATGCTTTAAGCTCTGGCTTTTCTGGGCTTTCCCACATAGATTTAAATCCATAAAGTTGATGATTTATAATTATTATTTATTGTTTCTTGTTCTAGCTTTTCATGGGTTTAGTAATTTAGGGTTGCTTTTAACGCAAAAAAATGGAATAATATTTGTGTGTAAACCCGAGCTTGATTTAACGCGCGCTCATTAAACTATATGGAAATGCAAATGCACTGCAGTGGTGTGGTGGTCGTGGTGGCTCCCTTGGGCCTTGGGTAGGTTTCAGGTGATTGGAGCTGCTACTGTTGCATTTCCATGTGGCACATCGTGGAAGTTGGAGAAAAGGTCCAAAGCCACCTTTGCTAACTTTCCCCCATCTCCTTTAGCAATTGCCACCTAAATCATGAGTGTCATCTCCCCAAGTCCCAAGCAGGCAATGCAAACACCCTCTCAAAACTCACTTTTTAGACCAACACTACAACATGAATGATATATAGTAGCCTCAGGCTTGATCTGCATGCGCCTTGTGAATATATATACTTGTGATCTTGACATCACCTTCATTGGTTTTTACTTTTGGATGTGAAAAACCAAAAATGGAAGAAACAATCTAATTTTTATTTAAATTGTAAGCTAACGTCAGTCGTTCATGTTTGCAAGTGAATCTTACAATATATGACTGGCTCGCGGTCACTTGAGTCCATAGAATTGTAGCATTATCTTGTTTTTTTTTGTTTTTCAGAGTACTTCCTTTTATATGTTTTGGGTGAAGCACTTCATTCTATTAGTCGTCGACACATGCATGTGATTTTAAGAGACTGATGTGTATGAGTTTTATTGAAAAGTAAAAGTTTTAAAGTAAATTCAAAATTCCATCATAATTCCATACGTTCAAATGTATTTTTCTTTGTAATGAGGCATTATATAAAGAAAAATGATAAACACCTTTTTTAACCTCTCAGATATTATGTTTAATCTTGTTTGTTGTTGTTTTTTTTATATTCAATTTGATGACTATAATAATTAGGAGTGTAAAGCTAACCACTCTTATAAGAAAGCATTATACAAGGGTAACTGAAAACACGAAATAATTAAATTAATTGAATAAACAAACCCAAATCTATGATAATGACTTACAGAATGAGTTCACTGCAACAATAGTGTGATGTTCTATGTAAGTTGCTCTTTGAACCCACAAGAAAACTTAACTCTTATTTCCTCATATAGACTAATTTAGAAAATAACTTACCAAATAGGACAAAAATCCAAATTTACTCAATCTCGCAAACTTTTCTCTTTTTTTTTTTTTTTTTTGAGAGATTTTCTATTTTATTATTCTCGAATAGCTTTCATAATACGTAGATGACGCTTTATGGCAGTGGCGTAAAGCAATAATATAACTTTCATAATATATCAATAGCTCACAGTCGCATGCGCGCGCAAGAGATTGTTGGTAACATTTCTCGTTTTGGATTCTTCACCCTACTTCCTTTTACATGTTTTTGGTGCCATTGTTGTATATTCCATGGGTTGTTAACAATCATTGTCAAATTTTTGTTTCCCCTTGACAAAGAGGCTTGCACCTCACTTGCCCATTATCTCACATGTTCTCTTGTTGCTACATTAACATCACTTGCATGTAATCACTATCAAAATCACTTGTGGGCATGCTTTTCCCATCATCATTTGCACCATTTTGTTGCCCTCTTTTACCACTTTTAAGTTGATTGTTGACAAAGTAAAAACAAAACATGCATGCATGTTCTCAATTCGATTACCCAATCAAAATGTTTTACATTTTCTCGGGGGTCCTACCCTCCTTTTTTTAATCGTTTCATATTGGAATATTTTAATCCAAAATTTTACAGCAAGATCCAGCTATGCTGCGCTACCAAGTACCAGCAATGATGATGAACAACAAATCAAAGGATTGAGATCCCCTTCGGATCTTCTTTATGAGAATATGATAAATTTTAAATCGTGTCCGTTTATCGTATATCGTGTAGTCAGAAATTATTTTAAATATTTTTATTTTAAATTAAATACGAATAGTATTTGATGAAAATTGACCGCACAAATATATGATGAACAGACACGATTTGAGGATCTTCTTGATCTTCACAAAGAGATCCGAAGAGGATTCTCTGGAAATCAAAGACCCACCCAGAAAGGCTTGGACAAGCAAAGTAGAACAAGATTTGGTTGTTGAAGAATCAATAGCCCCTCCTGCTGAGAGCCAATTACAACTAAACATGTGTCCAAATTATGATTTTTTTTAATCACAACTTACATACGTGTTCCACTTTGATAAATTTTCAGCAGAGGGCTCCTGATTATTTGAGCAGCCAAGTTAAATCTAGTAAAGTATGAGATGACTCGGGTCGGGCCCATGGCCCACTCTGAGCTCGTCCATGTCATCAGCAACGAAGGCAACGCCGACATGACGTGTTCTGCGGTGCTCGACCCGGGAAAAGACGGACACGTGGTGAAGGATGCAACCAGGGGGCCCCATCCCGACTGTGAGGGATGAAGGCCGGATGGGTTTGTGGAAGAACTGGGCCAACGCGGGAAGGGCATTGGGGCTGGGCCCCCACTACACGACCCTCATCGGTGCTTTTAGAAAGAATAGTGGGGCCCCCAGTGGTAACGTACGTGCGCCTCTCTTACACGTCCCCATCGTTGCTCATCACTAAGGACGCAAAATTGAGGAAGCTCGAGGACAATATTTGTTCTTTATGTGAGGGGAAAATTTGTCAGTCTATGTGAGCATATATTTCTCTCTGACTGTGATATATTAATTAGTTAAATAATTAGTGAGTAATTTTTTTTTGTAAACACTTAATTAATGGGTAGTTTTGCTTGGAACGTACTAGACGAAAGATGGGTGTAGCGACATGCATCATGCATATGTCTTTTGAATGTAGTTTACTTCTGGGAATACCAAGTGGTAGACTTTGATTTATCTCTCAAATTTACATAATCGGTTTGAATTCTATCACCTGTCTCTAAATACAAAAAGAATGAATTTATGAAGTACTCAAATAGGGTTTAGAACCACCCTTATTGTCACTTTACAAAACCATACATAGATTTTCACCTCATACATCTCCTCGTTCAATTTTTTTGAGGTCATTAGAACCTTTTTCTCGTTCGAGAATCTCTTTCTCCAATGTCTCTCCAGTGTGGCGACATGGGGGCATAAAAAAGGAAAGAGAGGGATGAGGTTTCTCTCGCTTTTGACATAGCGGCCCCAGCGGGAGGCCCACATGGCGGGCTTACTAGATTCAAAGGATTAGTCCAGCGTTCAAGGCAACATAAAAACATTCCGTTGGAAACCATAAAGAAGAATTTATTCAAGGGGGAAATGAGAGAGATTTTGTTCCACCACAGAGAATTATCTTCTTTTTGCATTTAAAGAATTTACATGATACATCTCAAAACAATCATTTTTAGGATTTAACGATTCCTAATAGAATAAACTGCAACTGGGGGACTTATACTGATGCTTTTGGTTCTGAGTTGACAAGGTAAACAATCGGCTTCGAATTGGTTCTTAAACCACCAATGCCCTCTATTGGCTCTGCTTCTTTAGTAGGCAATCAAAATATTTTCTATCCGTATTTTTATCCATGTCTCGAATATCATCTTCTACCATATTAAATGATTTTTGTTTATTTGTGTTGTAATTATAAAAAATATCTTGGTTAGTTTTTACTTGTAATTCTTACCCTGAAAAGTCAGGGGCACTTCACGTCCTTGAATCAATAACCATCTTTCGGCTAACCCAGCCTCCTTTGTCCCTCGAAATCAACAAGGAGTAATACAAGAATATTCACCTGATATCGAAGAAGAAGGCGCTCCAGTGGGATCCTCACGGACAGAAACAATTAGGGTCCAGTAAAAGAGTGAGAACATAAACTTTGATTTTAAGGTAGATCGATCCGACATGGTATCCATATTGTACAACTAGACATTGGTGATTAGAAAATACCGAAGGTTGTGATCTGAGTGTCCACTGTACAGGAAAATGTATAGCCAAATTTTAATTTACAATTAGGGTAGCTATCGTAAAGGATCAAAGGGTCCCAAGTGGGTTTGTTGTCCCGTCAATTTAATCTAATTTTGGTAACACTAGGAGTTTCAATAATTATACAAAAAAAAAAAAAAAAAAAAGATAGATGATGAGCACGTGGCAGCCGCTAGTCTCTGCTCCCTCCACTTTCCAACTTCTGGTGCAATCTCCACATGCACATGCAGGTATCCCAAATGTTATGAATTCAGAATTATTAGTGAAGCGAAGCTTGCGAAAACTACCTGCCATCGAAGCATATAAATCGACCTCTCACGGGCTCACATCATGCAAACCTTTGCCAGGCTCGCAAGCAAAGGTAGCAGTGTAACTGTGTAACTGTATAAGTAGCCAAGTAAGTCCATGATCGATAGAACCCCGAGTTGACTGTTTATAAATAGGGTTTGGTTCGCTGGAGGATATACAGCCACACTGTGCCATGGATGAAATCCGATTATAATTACAAAGTGAAAAACCTTCCCACTCCACTTGTATCTGGTTTTACCATCACCTCACAAACGGTCTTTTTTCCAGAATATCTGAGACTTGAGTGACATGAGTGACAACAACATACACTTGAATATTGTAGACTTAATAAATTTGAATTAACAATTAATCGTTGGAGTACTTTACATGGCTTGTGGAACTCTAGAAGTTATAGGATCTTATGGTTAGGTACATAATTGTATGGTCAAAGATTCATGGATATTACTATCAAGAGTTAAGAGTCGATTGGGGCAGCTGTCAAATTACATAGATATTGTATGAACTTAATAACTACATGTACAACTTGATAGGCGATGAGTCCATATTATACCATATATTTTACCCTATTCTTAGTTATAGTTTATTATTTATTTTGGTAGAATTTTGATACTTTGTTATATATTTTCAATGTAGGACATTCGACTTACTCTGGATAAAAAAGTAATCAAATGGATGAATTTTAGAGTGATTCTAATTGAAAGATGTTTGTAACCCTTTCAAGATGATTGTATCAAAGTTTCAAATTTTTCTATCTGGCCGTGGCGATGAAATAAAGGCACAGCGGGCAGCTTTTCTAAATTGATGTTTTTGGACGTTTTAGGTATTTTGGAGGTCAAGATGACATATTTTGAAGAAGATTCCCTCTGAGGATTTGTAGGGGACATCTCCAGATTTCAAAAAAGACCTTTTGGGACCAAATCGAAGTTGATTTGGTTGGTCAAAAGTCTGATTTTCTGAGAAGTCCGAATTTCAGTTCAAATAGGAAACCTTTTATTTTCTGTTTTATTATTTTATTATGTTTCCTAGTTTTATTCTAAGACCTTTTAGGGTTTTATTTTGTAGTAGTATAAATAAAGATATTTAGCCATTAGGAGAGGAAAAAAAAAAAGGAGAGGAGGAAACGCAGGCACACTTTAGAGAGCCTTTGAAGTTTATTTTCAAGGTGTTTTCTTTCCATGCTCTTAATAATATTCTGTTTTATGATTATTCGTAACTAATTTCTTTTGCTAGGGCGAGGTCACGAGCCTTAGCAAGAATATGTAGTTTCTTTTCAATTTACTTATGATATTATGCATGTATGTTTTGAATTATTAATCATCGTTTTAAACTATCTAATTGTCTGAGTGATTCACGACCATGAGGATATTTAGAAAAGTAATTTGATGCAATTTTGGTTGGAAGGTTTCCTGAAATTGGCGTTGGCTTCTTGTGGTTAATAATTGTAATTTCACTTGGGATGAACACCACCTCTTAAGGGTTGCATGGTTTTTCAAAGGGTTTTCACAAAGGCGTGTGCTATCCACACACCCCTTTTTACTTCTCACACACCCTTTGTTAATTTCTATCCGTTGATCTTCTTTAATTCATCTGATCTGACGGCCGAAAATTAGAAGGGTGTGTGAGAAGTAAAAAGAGGTGTGTGGATATCACACCCCTTCACAAAACTTAATGCGTCTTTCATGTTTATATTGATCTGAATGTCTGGACGGGTTGCATGTTAGATACACGTTCAATGTTGGAGGTTCCAAGAAGAATATATATTAGGAAAACCTAACCTTCGAAATATGCATGGGTAATTCATAAGTAATTGGAAGAATTACGTAGGATTGTTAAGGTGACGACTGAACCCTAGGGCTTTTACAAATTGATTTTCTTTAAATTGGTTTCTAGTTGATTTATTTAATTATTTTTAATTTAAATTCGCTTTTATTATATTAAATTTTAAAATCAACATTATCCAAACTTTGTTTTAAATAATTAATTAAGTGTTGGTTTAAACACAAATTATTCATTCAATCCCTGTGGAAAATGACCTTGCTTGAGCTGCTATACTACAACAACCTTGTACTCTTACAAGTATTTTTAAGTGTTTTTATCCCTACTTTTACATGTGGTAAAAATCCTATCAATAAGTGTTGATTTTTATATCAAGTCCTCCATGTAAGTAGAAGTAATATTATGGCTCAGGTGGCTGCTTCCATCTACTCTCCCTATCTCTATCTCTTTACACATCATTATCACTAGGTGACCGGAGCAACTGAGCGAATGTCACAAACTTGACACTTTACGTTGGTCCAAGATCGACCCGATTTTGTGCATCAACATACAAGCTTCACTGACAAAGCTTCAACCTAAAAGCTTCACCTACAAAGCTTCAACCACAAAGCTTCACCTACAAAGCTTCAACCTAAAAGCTTCACCTACAAAGCTTCAACTTACAAGCTTCACCTACAAAGCTTCAACCTAAAAACTTCACCTACAAAGCTTCACCTACGAAGTTCAACCAAAAAGTTTCACCTATAAAGCTTCAACTATTCAAGAATATCAAGGCACCTCCTTCGGCAACTCTCCTCACCCGGAGACTTGGGGGACTCCCACTATATGCTACTAAAGTCCGGTACTTAGAAGTTTCGTGACTACTTAGTGACTTGGATTTTTCAAGTCCCCAACCGAGAAGCTTTCCTCACTCGGGAACTTAGGAGAGCACTGTTTGTACCATACTTGACCAATCCCGAAACAACCAAGCACCGGTCAACGTCATACCTTCAAGGATCCACTGAGGGGTCCATGCTGAGACACCCCTGTTGAAGCATAAGAGTTTCCCTCCAACCAGGAGGCCAATCATAACACAACACATGTCAATGTCAGAATAAAGTTCATAGAGTCCCACATCGACTGCGAACGAAAGCTGGAGACTCTCCTCAACTATAAAAGAAGATCATTCTCCTACAGTTAATTCCTAATGTCATTATTGTACTTAAACTAGTCATTAGAACTCACTAATGATGATTATGCTTGAGCCTATGTATTTGTGTAAACCTTTCACAATTAATGAGAACTCCTCTACTCCGTGGATGTAGCCAAACTTAGGGTGAACCACGTACATCTTGTGTTTGCTTCCCTATCTCTATCTCTTTACACATCATCATCACTAGGTGACCGGAGCAACCGAGTGAAGGTCACAAACTTGACACTTTACGTTGGTCTAAGATCGACTCGATTTTGTGCATCAATAGTTTACATCTTGATCTCGAAATGGATTCCTTTTTAGTTTCCATCAATGATAAACTTGGCCTTTGGTTGTGACTGTCTCTCTCCTATATTATAGGAACGATTTTTTCTAGCAACTATTTCATAATTTTAGTAGCATCACTTAATCTACCATTACATGCCATGCGTTTGAAAAAGTAATCCACGCATCCAATTAAAACTTGTGACTTGATGAAATAGTTGACAAAGAAAACCTCTCATGTTATGTACCGTTTTTCATCTTCCAATAGTATGCACGCACATGGTGTAAATTATATATTTAATTTCCTAGGATGAATGCACATGAACATGGTGTAACTGTAACATAAGTAGCACCTGCGAAATCCTACGTTCCGCTTTCCACGTGGATTTATTCACAAAACCGGTTAGAGGATTCGATCATCTTTGGCTCCCACTGGAAATGTATAGCTATTTTAGCTATGCCCTAGTCCCAATCATCCTTAAACTTTGCATTGTCAATAATTACTTGCAAGTTGCAAATTAATCCCTATCTAATTCACAATTTTCCTACCAATCTGCCTCTTCCCTGACATTTGAAATTTAACAATTTAATTTTTTTTGGAAAAAAAGAATTTTCTCACCTGTTAGTTGCTAATTAAAAGGGATTTAAAAGAGTAGTGTTTGGTCACATGTGAACTGGTTCATTCAATATTTAGTGAAAATATTTTTTATATTATGTTCATATTTGGTCGATAATTCATAATATTAGTTAAGTAACGATATGCTATTAATTGACACATGGTACTGAATAATTACTGTTGGCCCTACTTAACAAAGGTTTTAATTAACAATTAATATTATGGTCTAGTAATATATTTTTCTTTGTAAAAGTTAATTGTTACTAAAATTATCAATTTGTTTAACACATATGAATTACCTAAATAATTTTTTTTCCTTGAAAAGGGAACTAGCTAGTGACTTCGCCACAATAGTTCACCATTTCGAGGGCCGAAAAGACTCAAAAAAACATTTCAACCTCCCCTAAGCACTATCATGCGGTTTACCTACTCTTACTTATCAGTCAACATGAACAAGAAAAGTGGGAGGGAGGTGCGGGAATGAGGTTTGCTATTCAATGGCCCAACAAACGGAAAATGACAAAGGGCCTAAATGGTTGAAAGGCCGACATGCAAAACATATCATTGCAAAATCAAATGCTACAAAACCAAAGGGCCCAAAACTTGAGAGAGCATGAGAAAACAGTGAAGCGCTAAAATCTGGAACTCAATAACTTAAAACGGCAAATCGCGCACATCTCGGGGACTGGTCGTTTAGAGTAGATGAGGGCAACGTGGGTTCCGCAGTTGCTGCTCATTCCACACACTCCTTACAAAAACTGTCTTAAAAAACTACCTCTTCCACCCCCCACTTCCCCTTCCTATATTATCAAATCGAAAATCTGCAAATGTAATGTAGTTTCTTTCCCGTTTCGAACCCATCAGGTAAATGTAAAATACTTCAAGTTGATGTTTCTTCTGCAAGGCGATTTTCTATTCTGAACTACTCTAATTCGGGGGACGGGGGATTTAAACACGGGTGCAAAGGGACGGGATCACTAGCAAACTGACCTAACCACATATGCTTGAAGTTTAATTTTGAGAACGAAAATTGTGGCATTGTTAGTAGCTACAAAAGACGATCAGCATTGAATTTGCCTGATTTAAGTAACTCAAAATGCCACTGGTATTTCGGTCATTGTAAGAAAGTTGAATTATTCAACCTCTGCATTTATCATTTTTGTGACCATTTTTTTTCTTCTTTTCTGAATTTAAATGGAAATTTTCAGATTGTGCACTGTGCTAGAAATTTTCTTATGGAAATTGCCAAGTCCATTTGAAATGGCTACAATCTTATGTTTTTTAAATTTTATTTTATATTATTATTTTTTCCAGTTGCCGAGGAGAAATGAGGGCGTGCGCCATGTACTGTTCTAACTTGCAGATACCTAAGTTTGGAATTCAGTCACCATCTCTTCGATTGGCATCTTTACGAAGAAGACTAACAACAACAACCGCTTTAAGCAAATCACATTCGAAATCCTTCAGAAGCATACAATACTCCGATGCTCAAGCAACGATTTTGGATTTCGGAGTTTTGAAGGATCTTGTGAAAATATTTGTTCTAGACCTTGAAACCACCGGACTTTGCAGAAGGATAGGACATGTAACTGAAATCGCACTCCGCGATCTTCAAGGCGGCAAGAACAGTTGCTTTCAAACCCTGGTGAACCCTCAACAACGTGTTTCAAATTGTAGCATCCACGGTATAACAACCGACATGGTGACACATTCAGATGTCCCGAGGTATGTTTTTCTTTATACAAAAAGTGTCGATGCTATTAGTAGTTCCACCACTCATTATACGTTAGGTTACTTACGTGAGTTTTACATTCTTCGTCAGGAAGAGTTGGCATTGGGCAATAACTTAATTAGAATTTGTTGTGTAGGATGGTGGAGTTGATTCCGATTCTTCTCGAATACATCAGAAGCCGGCAAGGACCTGGAGTGCAAGTTTTATTTGCAGCTCACAATGCACGGCGTTTCGACGTGCCCTTCTTAATCAAGGAATTCAGCTCCTGCTCGTTTGAAATTCCTCCTGACTGGCTGTTTCTGGACACCCTCGCACTGTCGCATGAGTTAAGGAAATTATACGGTAAGAGCTATTTCTTTCACATAATGTGCAGACAAGTTGGCTAGAGCAATGTACTATCCTTCCGCACCTACGTTCGAACCCCCTTCCCTTAGTTTAGATTAGATAAATTAGAATACCGCTCAAACGCGGAAACAAATAGTGGGTTCTAATAATGCTATTGACAGGGCCAAAGGTTCCTCCAAAGATCTCTCTTGAGGGACTTAGTGAGTTCTACAAGATCACTAGAGAAGGTCCAAAACACAGGGCCATGGCAGATGTGAACTTGCTGACATCTATACTTCCAAACATGACTTCTGACCTCAACCTCGGAGTCGCGGACCTTTTGCAGAGGAGTTTCAAGGCTTCTGTCTGCAGTATTACTTGAAGAAGAAGAAAAAAAAATGAAGAACTCAATCTGCAAGCATATGTTAATATACCACAGTTTTTGTTTCCTGTTTTGTTTTGTTTTGTTTTCCTTGTACAATTGTCGTCGACTATTTTCCCTAAAATATTATAGATGCACATGTGATATGAAATGAATCATTAGTGCAGTTGATGTTTATAGTATAGGGGAATCACTCGCTAGAGTAGACAATTACAAACCCACAGGAAACATTTGCCGAAATATATATCAAAATACATGTTTAAGGAATTGTAATTAGCGCTCTAAAAAGTCATCAATCATCATCTACAATTTGTCATCTATATTTCTATTTTGGAGAGCTTACGACAACTCTCTTACTCCCAATTTATATCTTAATTTTCGAAAAACAACAAAAGAAGTCGTTTCATTATTGAATACAAGTTGGATTAAACTAATGTAAGTCAATCCACAAAGAATTGTTTGTGAAGCAAAACAAATCTTATTTCTGACATATTTAGGTATTTGAAGTCAAAAAAGCCATGAATCGATACGAGAAACAATAAGAATGAGAAAATATGTGTAACAGATAAACCACCACTCTCTTAGATATCCATACCCAACTTTTTTAGGAATGCAATACCAAAATGATGTGAGAACCATTTACTTTCATGCATTAGTTTTTTTTTTTTTTTTTTTTTCTTTTTAGATGAAAAAGTATTTTGCATTAGTTGTTCCTAAACACATAATATGATATGAAAGAAAATGATACCTACTAATTGTAATTCATTATTTGTAAGCAATGTTCTAAAAATCTCCGTCTAGTACCGTCTAAGCCCCGACTACGCGTTAGCCCGTTGACCGCTGCCCCTATTAATCCTCAGACTTTTAAAAGTTAAGAAAGGACACTTAGACTTGCCTATGTCACTCTCACTTAGACAAAAAATAGATAATTTTCATTTTGCATTTTATTTTATCAATAAATTGTAAAAGACTTGTTGAATACTTGGATGAACACTTATTATATGCTTGTTTTCCATGTTTTCAATATGTTCTAATACTTTATAATATGCCATTCTATTTTACTATTTATGTATTCCAATACAGTTATATATATATTTTTTAAGCCTAAGTCATCTACCCGTCGCCTGAATAGACAAAAATTTAAAATAAAAATAAAAATTTCATTTGATTCATCGATCCTCAAAAAAAGCAATAAACAAAGTTCCATCGTTGAGAGAGAAATGGGAAATTCGTGGAAAGTTAAAATCCCCACCACGTAATAGTTCACCAACACACCTTCATCGATGTTGTTTTTCAGCTGGAAGACCAGCGCTGAAGCGCCTTTTAGAATCTTGTTTGTAAGTAAACATGCTTTTAAGTTTAGTATCTCATCCAAGATACCTAAGCGCTAGACCCCTACACGCCTAAGGCCCCTCGACGCTTAAGCGCTAAACCCCTGTCCATTGCCGGGCTAGTGTCTAACGCCTTTTAGAACTTTATTTATAAACTAGCCTCTCTGCACACACTCAGGTGCATGCGAGAGGCATTTTTGCATCACGGACACTATGCGCGCCCAAAAATGTGTTCCTTATATATTCTTATATTTCTCAAGTGATTACTAAAAATAGATAGGATATGTCATTGTCAAAGGAGATGGCCTCGTCCAACTATTTAGGGAAAAACTTAAAATGTAATCGAAATCGAGGGACTCTCTCAAAAGGGGATTAGATTCTTTCCCCAAATCGCAAATGAAGTGTGTGTAGAGACTCATTGTTTTTGCCTCAGACTGTATTGCTCTTTGTTTTTCTTTTATTATTATTATTATTTTTTATTTTGTCAAATGATAGATTTTGTTAGATTAGATGTTATATTAGCCATGAACGGAGTTCAAACCCATGCTGTCATGCAAGGGGTTAACACCTTTGCACCACTGTGGTAAATGGCCACTTGCAGGACTGTATTGCTCATTGCCAAAGGATGAACTAAAATGTGTAATCTGAGGAAGTTTTAACCCTCAGATTACTCAAAAGTCATTGCTTATTGCCAGTGTTATCCATTTGGTTTAGATATTAATAGTGTCATTATGTTTTAAGTTACAAACAAACTAATTAAGTCTAAGTGGTCAAATAGTATTTCTCCAAGTTGAATGAAATTTGCATTCTATTGAGAAAATGCGTTCTCTTCTTCTTTTTACAAATTCAATATCGAATAAAACTTGTTCACTGTCTGGAGTTTTTTTCTAACAACCCACACAAAACAATAAGCATGGAGATCACAGTTACCTACCAAGCAAAATAGTCAAAGACAGATATGTACCACAATAGATCTTTTACATATCTCAAAACCACATACATCATTTGACATAGGATTCATCATAGTATTTGGTAGAGAAAATTAAAATTATTTTTTTGTTTACACCACAACATTGGCACCATAAATATTAACAACAAAGGCAGTCAATCCCTTTCATTATGCAGCCTATAATAGGAAAAAACAGAAAGCTCAAATATGTCGGCTCACTTTGCAATAGTAGATATCGTACTAATAATTTTGGACGCTCTTCCCTCCAAATTTTCTCAAATACCTATCCTTTACATATAGCTCGTTTGAATGCAACTCGAAAAATACTCAAAAAATTGCTCGGAAGAACTATATACAAACAAAAGCAAACTAAAAGTAAGCTATTGTAACAAATTTAGAAACACACAAACATCACGACAACTGAGACTTAAAACTCAACAAAAACCAAATAGTAGAAACTGAAAATATATATGCTCTTGAATTGAGAACTTCATCAAATGAACAACAATAAATCTAATACAATCTATCAAAAACCAAAGGGGAAAGAGATAATTTCAAGGCCCTGTAATGTCGAAGGCCACGCAATAATCTTGTATCATTATACAATTTCAAGGCCTTGACACGAAATGATTGTGAAAGGCCTTTTTTTTAATCACGGTGCGCTGCGCGTGACTCACATTTTAAACGTATTTATCTGTATGAATTGCTTCACTTGTTTGTATTTCATTATTTCCTTTCTTTACAAGACATATTAGAAACGTAAAAGAAAGGTGATCATCATGTATTAATTCAAAGTTTACAGAAGTTGAGGGAGAATATTTGATAGAATTGAAACATTGTTCGTACCAAGTAGGACAAAACCCCAAACGGAGTAAAAAGACATCCTAACATTGAGAACAATTTATTTAAGAAGATGACAATCTGTGCTATATTGCTCCTGTCATTTCTCTCCATACTTGATATGTTGAACTCCAGTTGAAAGCTTTTTGGATTCCTACATAAAAAAATAAAAATAAAAAAAAAAAAATTTATTTGACAAAAGAAATGAGCACTTTAAGGGAAAAAATTACTATAACAGTTAACTAACATATGAAAGTGATACTATCCTAAAAATCATGTCCTCAAATGTGTGTCATCAATTTAATTAAACTATAGTGAGCAGCACATTAGTCTTTATTCTTTTATTTTTTATTTTTTTTTATTTTTTATTTTTTATTTTTTTATGTGCAACAACACAGTGCAAGGGTTAGAATATATATGTTGCATAACATAACATGTGTAGAAGTTACAGATGTGTTTGTGTTTCTTCAATTTTGAGTTTAAAATGAACGTCGTAATTTCAAGTACTGCATCTAATAGCTCATAATGACAATTGACATGCCAAAGAGGTGAAAGAATTCAAGAGATTAAGGCATTTGAAATTCACCAATGGGGCTGGAATCATCTTTCAAATTAGAAAGCTGCAAAATTTGTCTTCTTTGAGAGAAATTTAGTTCTTCTCTGAAAATTGGATCACCATCCCTCAAGGTCCTATGGATAAATATGAATGTTTTCAAAGCTACTGTCAATGACAAACACAAAAATAATACAAACAAAGTTTAACAGGAATCAAAACATATGTATACATATACATAAGCATATTAATCCATAAGTCAACGATGATCCATATACAGCCGATAAGAAAAGTATCAAATAAGTGTTGCATCGTCCCATGTAAATTGGGACAACATTGAACCGGACCAGTAGAAGATTCACTTTAGAATAGTTAAAATTATATAAACTTATTTTTCCGTGTAATTATGCAATCAAACTCTTGTATTTACTTTCTTGCTCGTGCATGGTATCATAAAGTAGTGCACCACTGGCAATGGATTAAACACTGCCCAAAACAGCAAACACCAAGGCCTTCCTAACCAATGAGGTTGCACGCACAGATCCTCACACACGACTTTGTTGTGTAAATCATCAACACATTGTATCCAGTGAGGCAATGAAAAAAAGACTACATTGGTTGTTAGATTAGATGTTTAAGCTAATAAGCAAGCAAGACATCGATATTTCGAAATTCCATGACTTTTGGCAAGTACTTACTAAATATTAGGTCCATATAACAACTCAAAACATTTTGAATTGCACCAAGAGAGAAAGCTAGCAATCATACCTTAGCTAACCCACCAGCAATGACTTCGATTGACACAAAGGTCCAAATCTGATCAACATTAACAAAAAAGCCCACTCGCTAAAATCAATCCAATACCTGTTTCACAATTACAAAATGTGTTGAAAACCGAAAATGGATGAAAAAGAAAAGAAGAAGCATTCAAAAGATTAAGGCATTTAAATAATTAGACGAAGTGGACAAAGATCAGTAAAAAGTTGGGGAGGGAAGTGATAATCTCTACAGTGAGGTAGTAAAAAATGTGTCCAACTAATCCAATCTATTCCCTTTTGTCTATTGGCTATTGTGCCGCATAATCTCAAAGTTTAGTTTTCTAATTTCATATGTCCGGTAAATGTGTCAAACCCATTTAAATAAATACACTTAAAAGAAAATTTAATGATAAAAACATAGGAAAAGTAAGTATTCAAACTCTTCAATGGAAAAAGAGAAGGCGCGGAGAATTACCGTTTCACTTCATTCTGGGCTTCAGAGAGTGAAGGAGGTCTTCATCGCAACAACTTTATTTTCATCACCATAAACCAAAGGATAAACCCTACAAACTTCCATTACAGATAGGAAGGATTACATATACCTGTGCACTGAAAAATTCAACATCTAAATTTTCTTTTCCATGAAAATTGAAAGGAAAACAGATGACTCAAATGGAAGAAAGACAAAAGCCTAATCATATACTCGAAAGGAACACGACATACATAGCTGTAATCGTACCTTTGCTGACCTTCTCTTTGAGCTTTAGGATATGGAATTACATTTACTGTGAAATCGGACTGCAATGAAAACTCAATGAGGGGAATCCTTAATCAAAACAACATCCATCCTGGACATGGTGATTCAGTTTCAGCTACAACAATCCTTCCTTGAAAGTATAGACAGTATGCTAGCAGCCTAAAATCCCAGCAAAACGCATTAATAAAAAAATTCAAACTTTGAAGCGATTTCACAAATTGGGATCAATAATTTGAAAACCCAGTTCAAATTGTCATTGCTCGGATGGAAAAATCGAGGAATGAAAGAAAAAATTAGGGTTAGGACTGAACTTGGCACTTGAACCAAAGACGGTTGGCTGAGGCCAGCATTGTAAAGAGCTTGAGAAACCTTATTGAACACACTGAGGGATGTCCATGAAATGCCAGAGACGGTTGGCTGAGGCCGGCGTTGTAGAGAGCTTGAGAAACCTTATGAACACACCGAGGGACGTCCACGAAATGCTTTCTTTGATGAAAAACGTATATCCTCTGTCATTCTGGTACGCAATGGTAGTGGCGGTTCCGAACCAGCGGGAGTGGCTGAGTCAGAACAAGCTGATCTGAAACGAAGACGAAGCATTAGAAAGAAGAGAGAAGCAGTGCTCAAATTGGGAAGGAGGTTGATCGATGTACGGATATCAGAATTTTGTAACTAAACAAATGAAGCGGAGAAGTTATGATAAGTTTTTTTTTATTAATACCCCACAAAATGTTGAATGCACCCACACTAAAATGTAATGTTAAATAACTTATGTACCCTATTATGCAATGACAATTTCGACCTTATTAGGTTTAAAAATAAAAAAAAATTTCTAAACATACCCCAATTCACTTTTAACCTATTATTTATCTTTTTCAAATCAAAACCTCTCACTCTCCATTGTTAAACAAAACCCTAACCAAGCTATCTGCGTTATTTTATTTTCTGATTTTGGTTTCAAAGGAGATTAGTCCCACATATCTGCTTGTGATTTCCCAGGAAACTATACTACCCAAGCCTATTATTGATTGATTTAATCCTAATATTTGTTTACAATTCCCGAAAAACCCGATTTTTTGAAGGCTTCTCTGTTAGAAAGTTCTCATTGTTTTCAATGGTGAATTACTGCAACATAACTCATTTCATTCAATGGTGAATTACTGTAATATAACTCATTCTGTTCAATTGGCACCTCTCAAGTGACTATTTTCGTCTCTCCACATCAATCACATAGGATGTTAGGGTTTACTCCGAAGTCAATTTAATTTATAAAATTAAAAATGAGTATTATAAGATTTGAAGAATATGGGGTGTGTAGAAAATATGGAGTGTATGCAGAAAATGTAAGGTGTATGTTGGGAATGTGAGGTGTGACGGTTTTTTGGGAAAATATGTGAGGTGTAATAAGATAATTTTTAATTGAAAAAATAAATGTGGAGTGTATTAAGTATGTAGGGTTTATTCAACAATATGTGAAATGTTAACATAATAAGCCTTATGATAAAAGGTTGTGGGGGTTTGAAATTGAACGGAAACTGCTATGCAGAAAACTGAATGTCCTGAATGTGGTGGTTTTTCAATACATATTTATGTGCGGTTATTGTTTTTTTTACCAATTTATCCTCACTTTTTGAAATGTTTTGGGTTTGGTTGTGGAGAAAACAAAAGGATTTTCTTGACATTTTGAAATGCTTCACCTATTTCGCCTTCTCCCTATATATATATAAGGGAAGTGTTATTGATACTCAAAAAATCTCATTCTACACTTCTCTCATAAGTGTATTTTTCTTTCTAAATATTGAAAATTTGGAATATAGAATGAGATTTTTAGAGTGCCAATAACCAAATCTCTATAGATAAACATGCCTTTAAGGTTTGTATATATCGTCCAAGTTACAATTTAACAGCACCAACAACGGCTGAGATTTATATATATTGTGATTGCTCGTAACCTGTCCTGTTGGAGCCACCAGACCGCCCCCTCAAGTTTTAGGTCCAAACCGCCCCCGCAAGTTTTAGGTCCAAATTTATGTGACGTGCCAAAATTACAAAACGTGGGCAAGAAGGCGACACCAAAAGTGATAACCGCGTCAACTCACAAACACCACCAAGTGGCTCACAAACTATAAGAGACCAAAAAAAAAAAAAAAGAGAGGGCAAATAGAAGAAGAAAAAGATAAAGTACAAAACCACGGACTCGGCACGTGTGAATAGTAATTCACACACGTCCTCCGTCCAATGAAATCCATTGTATGCGGATATAAAATCGGGAACAATCCAAGCCCATCAATTAATTAATCCGAACTTTTAAAATTTGATCAAATGATTAAAATAATTATAATTTTTAAAGAGATTCCTTGTTTATAACGGTTAGATTAAATTTCAAAAGCTCGGATTAATTGATTGGTGGGAGAGATTCAGAGGGGATCTCTTCCCTGCATGGCTCAGCTCAGGGATAAATTTTTTATTGTGAGCAAAATACTAGTGGTATAGTATGTATTTTTATATAAATGGTGGAAAGTTTTTATTAACTTTTTAACACAGATATGCCACTATTTGTATGGTGACACATGATGTACCAAAATCTCTCTAGCTCAAGAAGTCAGTGGCACTCCCCGAAATTCACGGGAACGCATGAGGGTATTTCCGGCACGCGAGTACTATAAAAGGCGGTTAAACCCTCCCCGGAAGTTCGGTGGAGAGTCTCTGCTGCGTTCTCTTTCTCACACGCAATTTCTTGGTCGCTTCCTCACACACTCACACCACACCCACTCGCTTTTATCTATAGTCTCCATTTTTCTTTCTAGGGTTTCAAATTTCACAAATTCGGACCCACAAATTCCGATTGGAGCTCCGAATTCTTAGTCGCCGTGATTTGATTTTGTACTGCTTAGAAAATGGACTCTGATAATTTGTGGAGCAGTCTCTTCTCGACCTCCTCGTCGAGGCGGTACCAATCGCGATCCGGTGAGTTTTCCCTAACTGCCCCTGGCGGTGTTCATTGTTTGTTGTCGATTTTCTTGAATTTTTATGGTGGTTTTTGGTGCTGACGATTGCGGTTTGTATCGTGCAGATCTGTTTTCGCACGAAGAGATTGACGGAGACGATGAGTTAAAGGCCGAGTTTTTGTGCCCTTTCTGCGCCGAGGATTTTGATGTCGTTGGGCTTTGCTGCCACATCGATGAGGAGCATCCAGTGGAGGCTAAGAACGGGGTATTTTGTTCAATTTCACTTTTTACTTTAATTTTGAAGTTTTACAATTGATTAGTTTCTAGCTTAACTAGAAAAGTGGTTGTTCGAAATGTGTGAAAATACGAACTTTTGAGCTTTCAAGAGTTTTTCCCATGTAAATTTAATGATTGCGTTTTGTTGGTGGTCTAGTTTTCGTTTCGGCTTAGAAAGCATCAATTTTTGTTGCGTTTAGTATCACTAGTTTTGTAATTTACGAAGAAGCTGTATGAGTCAAGGCATACAAAAGGGTTTAATTGGTTTTCTCTTGGGGAGGAAATGCATCATTGTCAAGGCATACAAAAGGGTTTAATTGGTTTTCTCTTGGGGTTTGGCTCTGCTTGTAAAGGGGTTTTGTTTGTTGAGTAGGACTGTCATTTGAGTAGGGTTGAGTTGCAAATTAGTGGGTTATGTTGAGGGGTCATTTAAGTGGTTTGTCACGACTGATGATGTGGTTCATGTAGTATATGATTCTGTAGAGAGGGGATGGTTTTCGTTTAGACAGTTAATCATCCTTGTACGACATTTTTGCTTCTAGCTTTAATAGGCCGACAATATTGGTATTCTTCCTTGCTAGTTTTGTGTGGGGTGTTGAAGACTGCTATTGGGCCCCTGTTCGTTGAGTGTTTTTATGATGGGATTGAGCCAACCTCGTAGTTACTTTCTTTGTTGATATACAGATAGGTAATCTTTTAGGTCTACATGGTGTTTTAATTAATATGGAAGGAATGTTTCTCTTGAGTTGTTTATGAACTGCCCATTGTCATTGTTTGGGATGTTCCCTTCTCTTGGGTTTTTATGAAACTAAATGTTCATTTCCTTTCCTTTTTCCAGGTCTGTCCTGTTTGTGCGAAAAGGGTGGGAGCAAACCTTGTGAGCCATATTACCACGCAACACGGGAGTTTGTTAAAGATATCCTTTCATCTGGATTTCTGTGTTTGTTTTGGTTATGATTTACATGCATGCTCATTGTGCCATTAAAGTTGGTTCGTTAATGTGAGGATGATTTTTATCGTTTAGATAGTTGGTTAAAGCCGTCTAAATAGTGGCGTGACAGGAATCATGTGTCTAGATAAAACCTTTATCTTCACTGGTTTTTCAATTTCAGCAAAAATTATGCTCAGATATCTAATTCACTCTCGCCTATCTTAATGTGTCTGGCCAGCAAGCAGACGAGTTATTATAATGTGATCGATTATCACCATGACCTTGTTCCCTTTGTTGACACTTCCTGTATTTCCACCAATCACTTTACTCTGCTGCCATGGTATTTTGCTTGCATAAAAACTTTGATAACTTTCCCTTCCATGTTTATTTTTGGTTTGGTCATATATATTTTAAAGTCCAGAGTAAGTGTCATGTGCTCCTTGACTATACATTACGTTCAGCGCAAGAGGAAATTTCGCAGAGGATCTAGTTCAACATTTTCTATATTGAGGAAAGAGCTACGAGAAGGAAGTTTACAATCCCTTCTAGGAGGGTCTTCATTCCTTCCGTCAAACACTGAAGCTGATCCTTTGTTGTCTTCTTTTATATTTAACCCTCCCACAGTTGATGAGGATGTGAGTACAAAGCAGCATCCTTTAGTTGAACCATCTTTTGTAAAGGAGAGCACAAAGGAAGTGGTCTCAGAAAGGTATGAGCATCATTGCCACTTTACAACTTTTAGCTTTTTCTTTCCTTTTTATGTTTTTGGTGGCTGAGTAATAAATGAGAGTCCTCATACCTCGATTTTTTTTAGGTATGTAGAACAATAGATGTGTAGGGATAGTATCTAGGGATTGTCTTGAGGTCTGGATCTACAACAGATATATCATGTGTGCTTATTATGTGTTTCCGTTGTGTGCTGTGAATTTATTATGATTTCTTCAAGGTCTAACACTTGTCTATGATGCGACAGAAGCGTTCAACAGCCACCCTTGTCTCGCAAGGACCAAGAGGAGCAGGCGCGGAGGTGTGAGTTTGTTCAAGGATTGCTCATGTCGACTATTCTTGATGATTTATGAGATAGAAGAGTGTAGTGGGAGTTGTGGAAATGATAAGTTATTAGGAGCAGAGCGCAGAGCGTAAGTAATACGAGAGGGAGGGGAAGAAAGTGGTGCTATTTATGTAACAATCGGTAAGAGTTAGATGATGAGAACAACAGCTATGTATTCGTAATGTACTCAGACCTTTATGTGTATAATGAAAATATGGAATAATTTATGCACTTTCTGCGTTTGCTTTCTTTCTTTTACATTTTTCTTGATAGCTTGCCAAAGGTTGTACAAACTCGAAGGGAATGGTGACACTTTAGGTTAGATATGGCATTAGGGGCACTTGAGGCTCGTTAGTGGACTGGCATTGGATTTGAGTGGATACTCACTCAAGGTAGGGCAAGTGATTTTTCATTTTGAAGGGATTAGACGTCTTTAATCCTTGCTTTGTGGACGTGGAGCAAAGGAGGAAATGTAAGATTATCACTTGCTAGAAATTATACTCGGACGTAAAAACTAAACGACATTGTAGTAAATTCTAAAACCACGTCATTCTAACAAATTGCTAAAACTTCCTAAAACTACGGCGGCAAGCCATATGATGTTATAGTTAATTTCCTCCATTGGTTTATACAAGGATTTAACTTAAGCGGTAGTTTGTGGTACCAAAAAGTACTATTATTCAATCTTTTAGGGTGCGTTGCCATCTTATTGTTTTAGAAGCATTAAGGCTCCGCCTTCTGCCTAGGAGTAATGCAAAATCGATCAACTTTTTCAACCATATTTGTAAATTATGTGATATGTCACCGATACGAATAAGCACGTTAATTAACATTTATGTAATAATTCAATCATCGACCACCACATCATATGGTTTACAAAATATAATTTCCCTAGAATTACCCTTAGCGTACCCATAACCCTACTAAACTTCTAGTCTATGACCAGCATAAATGCACGGTGAGTTGTTCTTTCTGCCGTAACTTCGAAGGCTGGTTTATAACAAGTCCCTGGATAACACTCCCATGTGCACCCATCGAGATCCTAGACCCTGTCCGGACGTAGGGCGGGCACCGGAGAAACATACCAACAACTACAATGTCACCGTGACAATATTCCAAGAAAATCATGCATGACAATGCATGATTAGCTTAGAATATTACCACAACATCCCAATTGCATGGAAGTCCTTCACAGCAGGCACATCCTAAAGCTCATTTGACACGATGTGCCATCAGGATAGAGCATGAATGCAAGGACACAACCAAATTGTTCATCATAACTCACTGCTACTCTGCTATAAGATCACATTATACATTAACAAAACACGTTCGCGTTGAACTTTGCTGCTAATTCATACAGGGTGTGATTAAACATACTAAACAAGAGGCACCTCTACATACAGAGATAAGTTAAACATATTTTCATCATCATCTAAATAGTAATTGAAAAATTGTCAACATCTACTTACTTGTTCCTGAATCCTCAGAGATCATCACCCTAAACCGCCAAATTGTGGAAAGCAAATAGACTAAGAGTCGTCATCATAATGCCTGATGCAATACATGATGCCCGTTCTGAAGCACACTTCCCATATTAAAAGGCCTTTATTAACGATAATTTCATCACTATTTCTTCTTTCAGCCTATCAAAGCCCTCACAAAGTCAAAATCACTCTTAATCCTCCTTTGATGATAATATAAGATATCAAGGGCCAAGTCTGTAATATAACGACAGGAGTGCGAACTGACATCCAACCAATAACATAAAAAACTGGCCGGTGAAAAGGGTTTTCGTCATCAGTAGGTTATATCCCTTTTACATTGGGATGATAACTGCAAGCTGATTATAATTCTCCTTCTCACCTCTTTGGAATGCTGTGCGACACAAAGAAATTGAAATCAGGATGATTAACTTGCAATCGCCTCAGCCAGTTGTCAGCTTCTCGCAATAGAAAATCAGCCCTTTGACATTCAGAAACTCCATTAGAATTCCAAAAGGGAATTTTGAACTTGTACGAAGCAAGCCCAAAGATTGGCAATGATAGTTTGAAATTGGCATTTTGATTGTCTCTAGCACCACCAAACTGAAGCCTATCAGTGCTTGCACCTGTTCCGGGCAACATGATATATTATAATGTGATTTGCAAAACAAGCAAGTGCATGAATGTACACAAATCTATAATACATATGTAAAGAAAGATAGAGAGAGATGTACCCTTTGTGGGAGTCGATACGAAATGAAAGGTCAAGAAGCAGGCATCTAGGCTCTGCAAAGTTGGACCTGTAGGTATCCTATATATCGGATACCTTTAACAAAAATATACACAGCCACTATTTTAGATTTCTGATTACATATGTACCAATGCTGTGTTTAGTAAAATAAAGCATACCATGCTACAGAAATCCAACTAGAAGGTGATAGATCACAGCTCCTGTAAGTCCTCAGCTCTGGAAATTGAGATGCAAGAAATGAAATCTGTTGGAAGGTAGTGATGAGTGCATGTCACCATCAAACTCATGAAAGAAAAAGGAAAACTCAACGCATGAAGTGTTCTGAGACGATGAGTGACTTGCCTTATCAGCCAAAGGTTCACGACCAAATGGTTGATCATGCTCCATATACTGAAAGATAAGTTGACCAGGAGGGTTGCAAGCCTCACCACTTTCATCACTTGAGGAACCATTTAAGGGTTTAGTTCTCGGTAAGGTTTTATTCCAACCATGGCCATTTACATCTGTAGCATTCTGCCAACCTAAAGTACCATAAGGAACATTGTTGAATCCTCTTTCTGTTCCATAATCACTGCTGCCATCACTACTTGTCTCCCTCGATGACTCTGCATCACTCTCATCACCAGGCCTCCAGTAATAACATGCACACAAGTGGAAAATTATGTTACACAAACAGTTACTAGCCAACGGATTGATTTCATCTGAGTGAACATTGAGTTTGTGTACCTCTGTGCACAAACTCACAGCTGATAGCTATTAGCATATTTCTCTAAAGCATCAAAATATAAAGTTCAAACTAGCTATTAGCATGCATGGAGCCTTGCACACAATTTATCTCATAGATGACAAAGGTAGGTAATTGTTTGGCACCAGGACTAGCATGTTTCACTAAAGAAAGGAAAACACAGTTCAAACTAGTTACTATCATATAACTCCGTGCAAAATTTTGCCAATTCAAGTTGAGATTAAGCCACATATCATCAGACATCTCACCCCAACACCAAGTAACACCATATCTAAGTACACTACCATGCATTATATCAAAGATCTTGTCACCCATTGCCTACAAGATGTCTACTGGCGACTCGACCAACAGCACTCCACTACCATATTTCGTCCTTCACAACCTATCTTCACAATATATCTTTCCACCGTCTACTACCACAGCCATTTTTAACACGGCTTGATAAGAAGACATTTCCTATCCTCATATAATGTAAGCCGTAACTACAAGTAGATAAAAATTGAATCCCAATCAACCCAGTTGTATCTGAAATCTCCTTGATCACTCCAAACGAGAAATCAAGTGAAAGGACCAGTAAATGAGGAAACAGAATTTACAAGATATAGTAACACACAGCGCATGAGATTTAAGTGTAGGTCTGTCTTATTATCAGGTAAACTAAATCTCAGAGTGCACACTGACAGGAATCCAAAACTGATCACAGCAGAATCCATCTGCTTCACTTCACTAAATTTAATTTAATTTAATTTTTTCCGACAGTTTCCCCGCGTAATGAAATTCATGTCAAAACCCATAAGTTAAAAATGAGCAGCAACATCAAAACATAAATTACTCACCTTATTCTCGTTGAGGACTTTGATGGGTCTACATAGAGCTGAATAGCGGACAAGTAAGGAACATAGTACTGGATAACAGAGTCACTCCCATTCAACAAAAGAGGGACACCTGCACCGTACGCGCTCCACTCCTTGAAAGATTCCCATAAATCTCCAAGCACAAAGTATGGATGTAATTCTGCCTCGCGACTCCTCCATCCCCTCACACTTGTCTATCCATCACCAAATGGAAACACATGAGAACCACTTCTACAACAATTACAGAAACAATGCACCGAAACCCAATACAAGAAATTACAAGAAAATTCAAGACTACGAAGTTTAAAGTTGAAAACTTTAATTCAAGTTTAATAGGAGCTTAATTTAGAGGGTTTTTACTGATAAAGATGACAAATTTTAAAATTTCCAGCAATGCCATATATTCCCAAAATTTCAATCTCTTCAATTTTCTTGAAACACCAAATAAAGCTTCAAAATTTTAAAATTGACTTTGTAATACCTTCGAAAAATAGTGAGCCGCAACCACAGGTGTGGTGTACTCCAAAAACCGATCCAAATTCGTAGTATCGCTCATCACTCCCCGACCCGAACCGGAACTGTATGAAGTCGCACAGTCATCTGAATCCACCGACTGCCTCTGATGCTTCTCGTCCTCTAGCTTTTTTCTCTGCTGCTGCTGCCGTATAGCTGGCGGGTTGTAGAAGCGATTATCTCCTCGTATCCGAGCAATCGAAACGCCTGACATTGGGGAAAACCGGATTCAGTAGAAGGGGTGTATTGGGTGAAACTGTTTCGAGAGCAGACGGTAAGCCGAAGGGATTTTGTTCTCGGGAAAACGAAGAGTCCAGAACAGCTTGTGGTCCTGTGGGGCTCGTTCCAGAAGAACTCTGTATATATGATGGCAGTGAAATTACCACATTGTCCTTTCACTGTTTGAAATTGACCTACTTGTCCCGGTCCAAGTGTAAACTGGAATGGAAATGTATAGATTTTCCTGATTTGTGCGAATCTATCCACGGATGCGTTTGTAAGGGCAAGTGGGTGGGCCTGACCAGTGGGCCTTGAACCGGCCCATTAAAAGACTTGATTGCCCCTTGATTTTATAAATAACACAGAGCTTTGGGCAGGAAGATTTTGGTGGGCATCAATTGTGAGGTTTCCAACACTTATGAGTGTATTTGTGATTTGAGTTGCTGCTAAGTGGTTTGCAAGAAAAACGAAATCAGATTCTCTAATTACATTAACACATTGCGTCATATGGTAGATAAAATTCACTTGTTACATCAATTGGTGTAGTTAGAAAATATGATGCTTTCAAATAATCGTTTTATGTGTACGAGAAGAATCACCTGTGAATTGTATGTTTTTGTCGTATCTCATTTAGTGTCAACAAGTTAATTATATCCTTTATTATGATCCTTAAATTGGTAATTGACATATGCTTTATGGTACTACGGCGGGTCAGCTCAAGTAGTTAGAAATTTAAAGACTTTAACATTATTCATTAGTGGTATATGCTTATCAATATTACAATGTTTTAGTAATTGATAAATGTAATATCGGTAACTCATATGTAGTTAGAAAATGTAGTGCTTTAAATTAATCGTGAATCATATGGTGGATGACATATATTGGTTTTATTATAGAAGTTATTATGATCTTTAGGTGATTGATATTCTGTCTTAAAAGAACCATTAAGTGATCATTATGAATTACATATATAAGTTGGGTCACATATAGTTATAAAATGAAGCTTTAACATTATTCATTAAACAAAATGGATTGGACACATGTCCAAGTAATTGAAATTATAAACAAAAATTGGACATGTGTTCAAATCTGATTAGGTGAAAGCAAGAGTGGCTGTTGAATTTTTAGCAGGCAAGTATTGTTCTAAAAAGAAACATACAAACATATCATCAAATCCATGATTTTATTTTTATTCATTTGTAAATGTAAGGAAATACAATATTCACTCTTCAATCAAAAGCTCCCAGTACAAGCCAAGATAGTGTTTCAGAAGTAAAAAAAAAAAAAAAAAAAAAAAAAAAAAAAAAAAAAAAAAGGAAATGAAAACCACACAATTATTTGATGCCAAAGAGGACACAGAGTTTTGATCAAGATAACTTAGAAAATCATTGAAGCAGCAGAAGAATTTAGTTGTAAGCATCCTGGTGCTCCAAGAGGTAGTTCTCAATCAGCTTGAAGAGGTGGGAGGCCTTCTCTTTGCCAGCCTTAACATGCTCTTCCTTGATCTCAACATCACCTTTGGTGTGGTAGTGGCTGGTGCTCTTGATGACTGAACCACCGCCAGCAGCAACCAACTTAGTCTCATAAGAGATCTTCTCAATTGTCTCAGAGATAGCATCTCCTTCGATCACACTGTACTTGTAGACGAAGTTTTCCTTGTCAACCCCATCAATTCTGTGCTTCACATAGTTGTATGTGCTACCTTCACCGAAGTTGATCTTCTTAATGGTTCCAACTCCTCCATCTCCTTCAAGGATCTCAGTGCTCTTCACTGCTTGTGGTGCAATCTTGGGTATGAGGTTGTCAGCATCAAGAACAAAGGCATTGAACAGCCTAGCAGGGGGGATGACGGAGGTGAACTCGGATTCATATGTGAAAACACCCATGATTATGAGAAGTGTTTGGAAAGTAAGAAAATAAAAATTGATGAAGAGGAAGATGATGGAATGGGAGGTTTTGAGTTGTGAAAAAGTGAGGGAGCAGGTATGGTATTTATAGGGCGAGGCTGAAGGTTGATCAAAAGGTTTTATTATTCAAGTTCTGCTTGGTTCTATTCATTTACGTGGGAACCATTACTTTTTTCTACATGAAATTTTGTATTTTAGTCAAGGTGAAGGGAAGGACCATCTGGATATTGAATAAGAAAATACCCAATTAATCACGAGGTCGAGTAACCTCAATTATTTTCTCTAACATGGGCTTGCACTATGAGATTCCATTTGATAATAAACAATAGTATGAACATTCACGATCCGTGTGGGACTTCTAATAATTCAATTTTCGTTGTCCACTACCGTACGGGTTAATGTTTTGAGTCATTTCCATTTGGCTGTGTGCTTAAATAGGTTAAAATGGATGTGGACTGTGCATTGGGATAACAGTTGAAATTATTTTGGGCCATTTACATTTGGAGATGTGATAACCTAGAGGGAAAGGGTGGGCAACCAATGTTGACAAATTCCAACCAGCCAATGTTGAAATGCAAGTCAAGTCCCCCTAATTTGAAATTCTGGAGTTTGACCAAAAAGGAAAAATTGAACTTCTGGAAGTGCATACTAACTAATTAACCTCCGTAAAATCTATTGGAAAGGTTAACTACTTGGTTCATTTTTATGTTAGGGTGTTTTTGATATGGTCTGTGACTCTGTATTAAGGTTTGCTAGTAGGATAAGAATTATGATTAATTTCCCATCTGTAATCAAGGTATAAGATTGCTTTCTTATTTGTTTTAGTATATTAGCTAGGTCTTTATAAGTACATCTCTTGTAACTTTGTAGGTATAAAGTCTTAGCAAGATGTAATTTATTCGTTATGTAGCATGCTTTCAATTTGTAGTATTCTTCTTTCTTGTATGTTTATGGAATAATATTTAGAGTTTTCTAATAAGTTTTCCTTCTTTTCGTCCTTTGATTTGTATACTAATTTTCTACTGATTTGTCATTCCTTTAGAACATCTTCGGTGGTGTCCTAAAATTGTCCCTACCACCGCATGTCTTTAAGTTTAAGGACTTGGTGGCCTCCAATGGGGTTGAACTCCAATTCCTAAAGTAGAGGGACTGCTCAAAGCTGTAAAAATTTTCCTCGCAATTAAGAACTATATAGGGACGACCATGGTGGAGCCCATTGGGTTTTGAGTGGGAAATGATGCTCACCCATGTGAAGGCTTATATTAGACCCGGCAGTTTCTGACATGACACGAAAGCGACATGAAAATAATGGGTTTCAGGTCAATACGACAACTAATCGGGTGATCCGTTAAGAACCTGTTATTAACGGGTTCTTAACGGGTATACACGCGGGTAGCATGTGGGTAACCCGTTTCAACCCGTTAAGAAAAAAATTATTTTGATAATTTTAAAGTTTAATTACTAAAAGATTTACTATAAAATACAATAGCCATATTAATATATACAATATATTCTATATTAAATATATAGTTTTGTATTATTATTCTATATAAGTTAAAAAAAAAAGTTTTAGTCATTATTTATTTTTATTATGAGAGTTCCTTATTATCATTACTAGGATAAACTTTACTTAACATGTTGCTGTCCAAAATTAAAATAAACTAGTATATTATTTGTATAGGCAAGAACTAAGAAGACATACATACAAGTATGAAAAATGTCAAATAATATATAAACACTTGTGATTTATCATTATTCCTTCATGAGTAGATAATGGTTACACTTGCATTATCGTTTAGATTGTTAAAATCCTCCAAACCCTCATGAATAATGTTTTTTATTTGAGGGTAAAATTAATAATAATTATTGTAGAAGTGTAAAAAATGTAAAAAAAATATATATATATATAGATATACACACACACACAATCAGTCATAGTGACAAGCTTTACAACTTTCATGAAGGGGCCAGCTTTGAAATCCAACACTATAATCCATAAACCTTAAATTTATATTTAACTATCGATTGTCATTTATTCTTCTTACTGAATTTCATTTTTAAAATTTTCTTTTTTGAAAACATGATCATTTGGCAGATGTAAGAAGATGAATGGTTTAGATCTTTGATATCACGTTTCGATATTTACGGTTAACTAAAATATGAGTCGATGTCATATAGTTTATAGAAACTTTATAAACATTAAGCAATATTTTCACTAATCGTAAAACTCTAGATATAATATCAAAGATCCAAACCGTTCATCTTCCTGCATCCTCTAATAGATCATGTTTTCAAAAAAGAAAATATGAAAAAACAAAATTTGATGAGAACAATGAAGCGTAAATGTAAATAGCAATCAAGGGTTAAATTTTGATCTATGATTTATATGATTACAGTGACGAATTTCGAAGTTAAGCTCTTCATGAAAGTTGTAAAGCTTGTCATTAGGAGCGTTTATATATATATATATATATATATATATATTTTTTTTTTTTTCTATATTTTTTACGCTTCTACATTAATTAAAAAACTATTAAAGACTTTACTTAAATAATAGCCGTAAGATAAATGAGAGTAAGTATGTACCATTGGATTCTATTTCACTTATATTATTAGAACTTTTTTGGACAAAAAAACCCCTTCTCTATTCCAATATTTTCCAATTTTACCATTTGATCAATTTAGGTAAGCGAAAATATACTTAAAAGAAAATTGCGTTTTTATGTTTTGGATATGACAATATGGTATGTATATAATTTTAGTATTATGTTTTTCATTTGGTTATTTATTGGTTTAAAATATATTTTCCTTAACGAGTAATGGGTCGGGTTATATTACCTGTTAATATTATATGGTCGATTTCAGGTCGGGTCATTTTACCTGTTTATTTTAACGGATAATACACGGCACGACCCATTAGGATATCGGGTATGACACGAAAACGACACGAACACGGAAAACATGACACGAATGCTAGGTCTAGCTTATATGCAGCTCTTGAGCTACTTCTTCTACACGCGTGGTTGCACAATTATAGTCACCAAACAATTGCAGACGCAACCACATGCGTAAGTCCCACAATGCAAATGTTGCTCTTTCTTCTTCTTCTTCTTCTTCTTCTATTGCAAATCAACAGTCCAAATTTAATCTGGACTTTTTCATTATACAAACCTCACTTCTTCTTCTATTGCAAATCAACGGTCCAAATTTAATCTGGATTTTTTTATTATACAAACCTCAAATTTAGGTTCTTCTTCTTCTTCTTCTTCTTCTTCTTCTATTGCAAATCAACGGTCCAAATTTAATATGGATTTTTTTATTATACAAACCTCAAATTTAGGGTTTACATTATGGAGACAATATTCTTTTAGGGACACAAATTTTTTTTTTTTTTTTTAAGTCCTGAAATAAGGCCTCAAAGGTGCTCTTATGCAATGCATGCGACTATTGTTAAAGAGCTAACCTTGCCTCATCCTTTTCCACTATTAAAAATAATATACATCAACACCTAATTACATGCGTGAGAAGCTTACAATGCTACGTACAATTACTATTGTATATGTTGAAAGGATTGGTACAAAGGATTGGGTTGGAATGGAGAAATTACTATTGTCAAGGTATGTTGAAGGAATAAATGAAAAATTTGTGGTAAACTTGGAGTAGGAGATGAATTACTTAAGAAGAAAACTTATCTATTTCAATCCTACTCAGAATGATAGGATTAGAAATGAAAAATTTCTTCCATCACTAACCCCTTTCTAATCCCCTCAAAAAAAAAAAAAAAAAAAAAAAAAAAAAAAAAAGGAAAAAAAGAAAAAGATATTCTCTACCTTCAAGGTGTAAATTTGACACATCCCAACCCGAGATGTCCACTAGGACTCCGAATTGAGCTGTGTTGGCCGACACCTAGAAGATGACGAAGCCATAACGTGTATTGATGTGGAAGATGTGAATAAATTTAAACCTAAAAGTGTCTAAGTACAAGAGTGCACGGTGAGGGGTATGAACTCATTTCACACGCGATGACAGATCATAAGTACAGTACAGTAGAATAGGATGAGAATTTTACCATCGGTGGTAATCGCCTACCCCAAGATATGCTGATAATCCTCGTCGGTACGAAAACTTCGCTACTAGAACCTGGAGGGGCGAAAAACAAGGATGAGCCTGAAAATAAAGTTTTAATAAAAACATTTTGAAAGCGTTATAACCCCTCGCCATATACCCGTATAGTTTGTAGGTACGGAAAATGAATGCACATGTGCAGTAAAAACATAAGCATGCCATGCCATAATATCTCAGTAATAATAAATGTAAGCCAGGTGTGAGATCAGTCTAAACTAACATGCCAATCGGAGTCACCTTAATGTGACCTGTACGACTGGACCTATTACTCATCAGTTTATGCTAGCACATGAGTCGGAGTCACCTAGTGTGACTTGTACAACAGGTTGGGTGTAAATATGTACGCTTTAGTGCTATGATCACATGAAAACTAGCATTATGAGCGGGTCACCTATGAGTCGGAGTCGCCTAATGTGACTTGTACGATAGGGTAACACCTAACTTGGATCCAAGGCGAGCGTGTGGTGCGGGAGGTGAATAATCACGTGAAGGCTGTGCCCTGACACGGGGCGGGAGCACTAACACTGGGATGCAGCAATGATGAGCTCTAAATTAATATATGCATGCTCATATAATTCAACCATTTCAATCACATAATAACTCACCTGAACTTACCTGCGCCTCCGTAGGATCATTTGCCATAGCCACAAATCTCATCACAATGCAATATTTAAATATAACACATTTAAATCATGGCATGCTATGTATAATCAATTTAAAACATTTTCTGAAAACCGTAAGGTGTACACACACACACACACACACACACACACACACTATAAAAAGGAAAAAGGCCCACTCACTTGAGGTCCACGCTACAACTCCCAAACACGAATATTAAGGCGTCACGAATGATCGGCGCCTAGAACAATTATCAAATCACGTCTAAGAATTCTTATCAATAGAACATGTCACTTACAGATCCTATTTGGAAAGATCCGTACATCAGATTCCCAATCCGTAAGTTTCTAATATCCTCAAATATTACGTACTATAACGTATCAAAGTTTGGTGACGATCCAACGGTCAGATCGTTGATTGCTATAATAATCAAGTGGCAGACCTTAATGGAACTAGGTTCAAACGATTTGTCAATCGGACTTCACATATGGAATTGGAGAATCAAATTTAGCCTAGGAAGGTCAAGGGATGCCTCGGTCCATGCGCCAACTTGTCGGAAAAATCAACTATTTCTAAAAATTCTCAAACTTCACAGAAATGAAGATCTCAATGAGTAGAGCAAGTTTTATACCTGTGACCAAGTCCAATTTGGCCGGGAGAAGCTTCAAATAGCCACGAACCCACCGGAACCCTAGAATTTGGGTGTTCATGATTTGTCCTCAAATCAACTCCGATGCTTCAACCAATGATTAGGCATTGTTCTTGAGCTCGAGGGAGGGCTATTGGTGGTGACAATTGAAAGAAATCATTGCAGGAATGGCGGATTTGCCGCCGTGCACTCCTCGGAGCCGGCGTGGGTGTTCTTGTGAAACTAGGGTAAAAAACCCGTCAATCATGGGTGGAAATTGAAGAAGAAGGGCTAGTGAGAAGTTCCTAAGTGGTGAATGGCTGCAATTTGGCGGAAAAATCGACGAAAAACTATCAAAATAGCTGCAGAATGCATCGGGTCGACGGGGAGGAACCGGGTCAAGGGTGATCCGGTGCTCCCTCACTCTCTCATTTTTCTTCCTTTCTTCTCTTTCCCATTGGTCACTCACCCTCTCCCCTCTCTCCATTCATCCTCACCTCTCCCTCATTTCTCTCCTTTATTTTCCATCTCCACCGACCTCTCACCTAGATTTAGCTTAAAAAATATGGAGCCTTTCTAAAAATAATTAATTGACCATTTTGTCCTCGATTTCGTTCGTTAATAACTCCTTTGTTATAACTCCAAATTGAGTTTTGTTTGTGCCCACGCATTCATAGCCATGAGTACTATGAGGATATGCCAAGAAAACAAGTCTTACGTGACATGACCAGACGGTCAACAAAAGTCAACGTCTTTGCCTCAAAGGGCATTTTCGTAAGTTCACATTTAAAAATTATAAAGATTATAGAGATGGGTCGTTACAAAATTACCTTAAAGTAATTGACTTGTTGGAGCTCCATTGTAATGAGTCTGTTCGGCAGAACCTTACCAAGGATGAATCCACAGATCCTACACTCTGAGTCCATGATTTTATCACTAGAAAAAAGTAAAGAAAAGAAAGTTCTATTAAATTAATGTTATATAGGTAGCCGAGAGCAGGGGTTCTTATTCAAATATATGATTAATCTGTAAAATTAGAAGCTGGGTTCAATCAGACTTTGAAAGTTTGTGTCATTCCATAAATGTCAGCCAATTTGTCTATTAAATGGTTAATTAGTTTTAGGCTGGTATCATTTTTTTTTTTTTGCTGTTAATAGATTTGATTGTACCACACCTTTGCTTTTGTCACAAAAATGCGTTCTTTTTTACTTTAGAATTCCATTTTGACAAGATCTATAGATATGAAGAACTTTGTTGACATTAACGTGGGCATAGTCATATCTATTAATGTTCATGTGCTCACTTCTATGCATTCGAGGTCAACTAATTTAGGTCTACTTATACTTTTTTTAATGGAACGACATATTTCATTCGTGAAGGAGCAAATACATACAATATTTACATAAATCAAGAACATGACCCAAAATGGGGTACTAACAAAGATCTGAAAATATATATACAAAAGAATAATCTCATCATATGTTGCAAGACAATGCTGGAAGAGACAAAGAATTCATAAAAACCAATGCATGCAAGGTCCTGCCAACTTAGTTAGAAAACTAAAAGCATTAACATTATTCATTAGTAGTTGGGTCAACTAATGCAAAAAGACCGTTTCACACACACACACACACACACACACATATATATATATATACACATTTGTCACACCATGATAATTGTAAAATGTTGTATGGTTTATGTCAACTCGTGTAGTTAGAAAATATGATGCTTTGAATTGATCGCGTATTAGGTGATAAATAAGATTAATGCTTTGTTTTCTTAAATTGGTTATTGTGTGATCTTTTGGTGTGATTGACATAATATGTCATGTAGAATAATAGAAGTCAAGTTAGAAAAATGAAAATGAACATTATTTATTACCACGGTGAAACTTGAAAATATATCATCAAATATGGTGTTCTTCTTATTTATTTGTAAATGAAAGGAAATACAATATTCACTCTTCACTCAGAAGCTCCAATTACAAGCCAAAACACTGTTTCAAAACTTAAAAGAAAAAGGGAATGAAAACCACACCGGTACATTGGATTATGCCAAAAGATCACACAACCACTTATTAATACTTTTTGTGGGAGCATGTAGTATTAGTTTAGTTGTAGGCGTCCTGGTTCTCCAAGAGGTAGTTCTCAATCAACTTGAAGAGGTGAGAGGCCTTCTCCTTGCCAGCCTTAACATGCTCTTCCTTGATCTCAACATCTCCCTTGGTGTGGTAGTGGCTGGTGCTCTTGATAATGGAACCATTGCCAGAAGCGATCAACTTAGTCTCATAAGAGATCTTCTCAATTGTCTCAGAGATAGCATCTCCTTCAATCACACTGTATTTGTAGACAAAGTTGTCCTTGTCCACCCCGTCAATTCTGTGCTTCACGTAGCTGTATGTGCTACCTTCACCGAAGTTGATCTTCTTAATGGTTCCAACTCCTCCATCTCCTTCAAGGATCTCAGCGCTCTTCACTGCCTGTGGTGCAATCTTGGGGATGAGGTTGTCAGCATCAAGAACAAAGGCATTGAACAATCTAGCAGGGGGGATGACGGAGGTGAACTCGGATTCGTATGTGAAAACACCCATGATTATGAGAAGTGTTTGGAAAGTAGGAAAATAGGAAATTGATGAAGAGGAAGATGATGTAATGGGAGGTTTTGAGTTGTGAAGAAGTGTGGGAGGAGGTATGGTATTTATAGAGTGGGGCTGAAGGTTGATCAAAAAGTTTTATTATGCAAGTTCCTGCTTGGTTCTATTTCATTAACGTGGAAACCATTACTTTTTCTACATGGAATTTTGTATTTTAGTTAAGGGGAAGGGAAGGACCAACATGATATTGAATAAGAAATTACCCAATTAATCACGAGGTCGACTAACCTCAATTATATACATGGGTTTGCACTATTGGATTCCGTTTGATGATAAACAATAGTATGAATGAACCATGTGGGATTCCTAATAATTCAACTTTTGTTGTCTACTACTGTATAGTTGAACAATTTGAGTCATTTCCATTTGGCGGTGTGCTTAAATTGGTTAAAATGGACAAGGACTGTGCATTGGTATAACAGCATAAATCATACTTGTTACAGAAGGAATTATTTTGAGCAATTTCCATTTGGAGATGTGAAAGCCTAAAGCAAAAAGGTGCGCAATCAACGTCGACAAATTGCAACTAGCCAATGTTGAAATGCAAGTCAAGCCCCCTAATTTTTCTTTTTTTTTGGAAAACATCAAGTCCCCCTAATTTGAACTTCTGGAGTTTGACCAAAAAGGATTTTTGAACTTCTGGAAGTGCATACATTTGTAAGATACGTAACAATACTATAGCTAATTAACCTCCGTAAAATTTATTGGAAAAGTTAACAACTTGGTTCATTTTTATGTTAGGGTGTTTTTGATATGGTTTGTATTAAGGTTTACTAGTTGGATAAGTATTATGATTACTTTCCCATCTGTAATCAAGGTTTAAGATTGGTTTATTATTTGTTTTAGTAAATTAGGTGTTCGGAAGTACATCTCTTGTAACTTTGTAGGTATCAAGTCTTAGCAAGATTGTAATTTTTTCGTTATGTAGTATGCTTGTCAATTTGTAGCATTCTTCTTTCTTATATGTCTATGGAATAATATTTAGTGTTTTTCAATAATTTTTTTTTTGTCCCTTGATTTGTATACTAAATTTCCTATTGCATTGATATTCCTTTATGCAATACATGAGACTATTGTAGAAGAGCCAATTTCGCCTAATTCTTTTTCATTATTAAAAATAAATATATTGTCGACAACTAATTACATGCTTGTGAAGCTTACAATGTTGCGATTACTCCTTTCATGTATACGTACAAGATTTATATAGATCAAGAACATGACCTAAGAGGGGTTACTAACAAAGATATGAAAGTATATAAAAAAGAGTAATCGCATATGTTGCAAGACAATGCTGAAAGAGAGAATTCACAAAAACCAATGCCCTTAGGCCTTCTCCAACCAACCCGGCCAAAGGATTATAAGCTAAAATATAGCTTGTTTTGCCACGAAAATCGTCTCCAACTGAGGGTTAAGCTAAAGAGCTTGTGAGTCCCACCCGGTCAAAAATTAGACACCAGGCCAGCGAGCTGGTCAAAATGAGCCAGCCAACCAGCTTGATGTAGTAGCCCAAACACCAGACAAGTTCCATGCTTAATCACATGTCGATTGAAAGAAACAATATTGCAGCAGAACCTCTCCTAAAGTGATGCATCAACTTAATTAATTAAAGCGGATTTAGTAAAAAGTTAATTAATTAATTATCTCTTGTTTTCGTAGACAAAATAAACATTTTAATTGCATATTTTGCAAGTAATCCCATCCCCAGTATTGCCTATTAAAATTTCATAATATTATATATGTTGCAATCCTATTGGATTAGGAATGTGATTATGTAATTCCTAGTGTATCTAAGAGTATCTTGTATATTCCCTTTAGTATTTTAATTCCTATTAGAGATGTAATCCTATTAGGGTAAGGATTCTACCTATCCTACTACTATAAATAAAGGCACAAGGGGGTGATACAACACACACCTCAGAATTACATATCTCTCTTCTCCTTTTGTTGCCGCCGGCCCCTCTTCCTCTCTGTCATTTATACAGTTCAGTCAAATAAGCCTAAAACACATTATCAGCATGCTCTTGCCAGAAGCTAAGGAACTGAAGGATCGTAGGAGGAGGCTATATTCTACAAAATTCAAAGGCTTTCAATTGTTTTCTACCTATCAGGTTCTTCTAAAATAAATTAAGATATTTGCAAAAACCTTGAAGCATGAAAACATTCCTTATGATGTATGAACCCCCTATATTTATATTTTTCTTCCAATTATATATATTGTATATGTGTTCATATATTTTGTTAATATATATACTTGTTCATGCAATACACAATTATGCTATGTGGAATTTGTGAGTCAAAGCATTGAAATTAATTTAGAAGCAATTAGGGTTTTTTTTAACCCTATAATTCGAAAAAAAAAAACTGGGATTTTTTTTGCAGCATCGCTGCCACACCATCGTGGCACCATCGCCGGACCAGTGCGCTGGCCTGCAGCCTAGCCACGTGGGGAATGGTGTCGTTGTTGACACCCTGGACCAAGCACACAGCCCTTTGGGCTTGCCGTCACTAAACCACAACTAGGCTTCGGCCTAGGTTGAATAGCACATGGCCTTGAAGCCCCGGTCCACACCTAAGCCCACTCCAGTTATGCTAGGCTTGTCCATGATAGGGCCTGAAGCCCTGGTCCACACCAGCATGCTAGAAGTTTGCTGGGCTTTGCCCTTGCCAAGGCCCCCAACTCTGAAGCCAGCCCAGATGGCTGGGCTTATCTTTGTGGCTTAAAAACTGAAACCCAGCTTCGAATGGGGTTTCCTTGCACCACCCGCAAGCTAGCCTTGGGTTGGCTTGCCTCATGCACTAGCTTTAGCCCACAACGCCAGCAGCTTTGCTGCTGGACTTCCTAGTCACAAGGCCTATGGCCTACAACCATGTTCTGGGCTGCTCTGTAGCCACCCGAGGCCCATATGCCCCATTTAGGGCTTTGCCCTACTCACGGCACCGAAGTCTAATGTTATTGGGCTATGTTTTTCGAATCCAATGCTAATTTTTGGAATTCTAAATTATTTTAACCTGAATGTTATTATTATTATTATTTTGCTTCTATGATCGACCTTGTATGGTCCAACCTATTGAATTAATTAAAGTGACCATCAGTCCATTAATCTGACAATTAATCCAAAATTATTGACCTGAAGTTCACTTTTTAGCATTAACGATTCAGTAAATTATTTTGCTTCTTTGAACCGTTGACTATCTTTCGTAGTCCTGAAGCACTCACACTTGGGTTTCCGAAACAATCGACGATGAGGAACCAATTGTGAAGCAAGACGTGAAGCACCATCTTACTGCAAAGAGTCTTAAAGCTACTATTGAGGAACCAATCGACGATGAACCCGTCGACGAAGCTCAGAAAGCTATTGCTATGATCTTCATCTAAAGACACATTTATGATGCACTGCAGACCAAGTACCTCACAGAGGAGGATCCACGTACCCTTTGGCTCGCTTTAACGGATTGCTTTGATCACTAGAAAGACATTTACTTGCCTGAAGCAAGACGCATCTAGTAGCATCTACACTTCTAAGACTTTAAGTCTGTGAATGAATATAACTCTAAATTTTGTAGAATCCGATCACTACTTAAGTTTTGTAAAGATGACTTAACTAAACATGATCTCCTCGAGATGACCTATTCGACATTCAATGCCGCCAATATTGTCCTCTAACAACAATATAGGGCACATAAGTTCACCAAATTTTCGAATTTGATTTTTTTTATACTTCTCGCTATAAAGCAAAACCAACTTTTGATGAAAAATCATTAAGCTCGACCTACTGGCTAGAACGCTTAGCTTGAAGCTTATGTGACCAATTCTAGCAGCCACAACTGACGGAAATCCCGTTGTGGCCATGGTAATGAGTTGCAAGGTCCACCATGGACCTAAGGTTTGCAGAACAGAGGCCCACCTAAGGGAGGAAATTTGACCCACAATTGCCAACCCTCTGCCCCTAAAGCCCCAAACTTCAAGAACAAGGGAAAATCTACCGTTGAATTGGATTCCACTGAAATGGACATGTGCTACCACTGTGGATCAAAAGATCAATGGTCACGCATATGCCAAGCTACCCCCGAGGCTTTGCCAAGTATTATTCTTGTTGTGAGACTAACTTTGTGTATGTGGAACATCCCAAAGATGCTACTACAACTCTGAAGGTTTCAAATTTTAAGGAAGCATCCGCTCCGATGGAAGAATAAAGTTTTATTTTTCTAAGACATGTTAGGGTGTTCAAACCCCCCTCCCCCAATTTTAGGTTTATGGTTTAATTTTTGAACAATTTTTCTAAGTCTTTGGAATTATTTGTTTGGTTTTGGTTTGTTTTGAACTATGGATATTATTTCTCGAGTTGATTAATTGAATGAATGGAATTATACTTATGCATGTGACCGATTCAATTAATTTATTTCTAGGTATGACTAGTGGGGAAGTTAGTTGCTAGCTAATAATGTCACCATGCACACCATATTGTGCGAGAAACACTATTTTACTAACTTTGTACCTAAAAATGCACCTTTGACAACCCTCTCAGGCTCATCCAACCTGATAAAAGGATGCACTCAATTCTCCATGTTCTGGAATAATGTTGCTGAGTTTTAGGGATATTTAAGATAATCAATATCATGTTGAAACCATTGAAGAAAATGATTTTGAATTTCTTTGTATTACTTCTTACAAATATGGTCGAAAGGGTATTCACGAAAAGTTGGAATGTCTCCTGAGCGGGTTGTACATAACAACCGTTTGAGCCTTCGAGACATACCATGTGGCAGACCCTATGGATGGGTTCCAAGACACTCTTCTACTTTGGCATGATCGAATGGGACACCCCGGACAAGATATAATGCGCCGTATCCTCAAATTATCTCGTGGGCATTATTTGAAATCTTATCCCGGCCATCCGCTTTGCAAAGCATGTTCCCTGGGGAAGTTGAACATTCAACCCTCAATTACAAAGATTATTCACGACCCCTTTAAGTTTCTTCAAAGGATTCAAATGGATATTTGTGGACCTATCCAACCAACATGCGAGCCATTTAGATACTTCATGGTGTTGGTTGATGCATCGACACGATGGTCACATGTCTGCTTATTGTCCACACGCAATGTTGCATTTGTGAAACTCTTAGCACAAATTATTAATCTTAGGGCTCACCACCCTGATTATCTGATTGAGTTAATTTAACCGATAATGCTTGAAAGTTTACATCACAGACTTTTGACGATTATTGCATGTTTGTTGGGATTGATGTTGAATATCATGTACCCTATGTTCACACCCAAAACAGCCTGGCAGAAGCTTTCATAAAGAACATTCAAACAATAGCTCGAACTTTGGTTATGAGAGCCAACTTGTCGGTATCTGCTTGGGGCCATACAATATTGCACGCAACTATGTTGGTTCGCCTGAGGCCTACCTCTACCCAACCTCATTCACCGTTACAGTTAGTTATTGGATACGAGCCTGACGTCTTGCATTTACGTGTGTTTGGGTGCGCAGTTTATGTGCTAATAACACCTCCACTATGTACCAAAATGGGTCCTCAGAGAAAAATGAGAATCTATGTCGACTATGATTTGCTATCAATTATTCGCTACTTAGAACCCTTGACAGGAGATCTCTTTACCACACGTTTTGCGGATTGTCACTTTGATAAGACAATCTTCCCGTCATTAGGGGGAGATAAGATCACTAACATTCCCGTAGAATGCCACGAAATATCGTGGATTACTCCCACTATGTCTCATTTAGATCCTTGCACCCTTCAATCTGAAACTGACGTGTGATGTATTCTAAATCTTTAGAGCATCGCTCAAACATGCCGAATGCTTTTACTGATCTATCAAAGATGGTGAGATCACATATACCCATTACAACCGCACCTATAACGTACGATGTAACACCATCGTGGAAGGCTGAACTGTCCTCAAGGGTGAGGTGGCAGGACCTCCCACACGGCAAGGTACATTGGCAGCTAGCTAATCGCCTACTCCTACCCTAAAATGTAGCAAGCTCCCTGGTTCAAAGGATTCACAACCTCGGAGGAGGAAAACAACATAACCTAGTGACCCTAGTCTGAATTCGACCATTACTCACTCATCTGTTCCAATGCATGAGGTTATTCTATATTATGGTGATGTCTTAGATGAGATATACCGACCTTTCGAGAATCGCGATATTTCGGTCAATTACGCTGTACTGGATGAAGTTTAGAATCAGAATGAGATGATTATTGATGATGTATTCGCGTATACTGTTGCTTTCGACATCATGCTTAGCGATGACATTGAACCATATTTCGTTGATGAATGTCAACGTAAAACAGATTGGCCAAACTGGAAACAAGCAATCCAGGTCGAACTCAATTCGCTTGCGAAACGTAAGGTGTTTAGGCTTGTAGCTCCTACTCCACCACATGTGAAGCCTGTGGGTTTCAAGTAGGTTTTTGTGAGGAAACATAATGAAAAGAATGAAATAATGCAATACAAAGCACGCCTAGTAGCGCAAAGCTTCTGTAAATGCCCTAAGATTGATTAAGAGGAGACGTATTCTTCCGTAATGGACGTTATAACATTCAGCTACCTTATCAGTTTGGTAGTTTCTGAAAAATTGAATATGCAGCTTATGGACGTGGTAACCACGTATCTCTATGGGTATCTAGATACATAAATGTACATAAAAGTTCCAGAAGAACTTCCATTGACTAGATCAAATAATTTGAGGCCACAGAACACTCTCTTGATTAGATTAAGAAGATCGCTCTATGGATTGAAGCAATCCGGGCGGATGTGGTATAACCGTCTGAGTGAATATTTGACGAGTCAGGGTTATGTGAACAATGAATTATGCCCATGCGTGTTCATTAAGAAGTCATATCTGGATTTGAGATCGTTACAGTTTATGTCGATGACATGAACCTCATTGGAACTCTCGCAGTGACTGAGCAAATTGTCATTCACTTGAAATCGAAATTTGAGATGAAAGATCTTGGGAAAACTCCATATTGTCTTGGCCTGAAGATCGAGCATTGTTCGGATGGAATCCTAGTACTTTAATTGAACTACACTCAAAAGGTGTTGTGACATTTTAATGAGGAAAAAGTGAAGCCTTCGAGTATTGTGATGGTCGTTAGAACTCTAGATGCTACATGAGATCCCTTCTATCCAAAAGAGGATGAGGAAGAGATTTTGGAGCCTGAAGTTCCATACCTAAGTGTAATTGGTCCTTTATTGTACTTGACTTAATGCATTAAACCTGACATCTCATTCACTATTAATCTTTTGGCTAGATACATCAACGTGCCTACATGCAGACACTGGAATGGTGTTAAAGACATTTTCTGCTACCTTAAGGATTTGGGCTTGTTCTACACGCACAAATCCTTGAGAGGAACCGCCGCCCCCTCGGTCATCGGGTTGATTCACGCTTCATTGGTTACACAGATGCTAATTATTTATCTAACCCACATATGGCACGTTCTCAAACGAGTTATGTCTTTATTGTTGGAGACACCGCTATATCTTGGATGTCTACCAAGCAAACGCTAATTGCAACTTCTTCGAACCATGCTGAGATTCTCGCTTTACATGAAGCCTCGTGAGAGTGCTTTTGATTAAGAGCAGTCATGGAACATATTCGAAGCACTAGTGGTCTTACTTTCGTCGTTGACCTGCCTACGACGCTCTTTGAAGACAGTGTAGCATGTATCAAGCAGTTAAAGAAGAGTTACATCAAGGGAGACAATACTAAGCATATAGTGTCGAATTTCTTTTATTCACCAGCAACAACATCATCAAAATATTGAAGTCAAGCAAATCCATTCCCAGGACAACTTGGCCGATCTCTTTACCAAGTCATTGCCTAAGTCTATTTTTCAGAAGCTCGTCCAAGGAATCTGTATGCGTAAATTATCTGAGTTGAATTGTCTGTAGTTCTCTTATTTAGAAGCTATGTCTAACTCAGGGCGAGTATCCTGTAGCATACTCACTTGATCTTAATGTACTATTTTTCCTATGATTAGGAGCATTTTTCCTGTTGGGTTTTTGCTACCTAATGAGGTTTTGATAAGGCAGCCATCCTGGGATGATCATACTCCGTTGAGTTCACTATTTTCGTCCTGTTTGACGTTTGTTTAAGCCTTTATCCATGTTTCTCACTTTTCTCCTTAGTCTATGGGTTTTCCCCATGCCTTAGGTTTTACTATAGTGAGAGTTTGTGAGTTTTACTACCAATGCATACTTTCTTTTAAATTTGAGACTCGCATTCACCGTTGTGCCGACGACTTCATCAACTGTTCTATCTCATTTGTTGAAGATCTGATGCGATGTTTTGTTTGAGTATTTACACACTCAAATGGGAGTGTTGTAGTCCTATTGGATTATGAATGTGATTGTGTAAATCCTAATGTATATAGGAGTATCTTGTATATTCCCTTTTGTAGTTTAATTCCTATTAGAGATGTAATCCTATTAGGGTAAGGAATCTACCTATCCTAGTACTATAAATAAAGGCATAAGAAGGTGATACAACACATACCTCAGAATTACATATCTCTCTTCTTTCTCTGTTGCCGCTGGCCCCTCTCCCTCTCTGTCCTTTATACAATTCATTCAAATACGCCTACAACAATATATATATTTTTCTTATATTATGTATTTTTTTAGTATATTATCTTATGTACTTTTGCAAAAAGAATTATACCATGCATGTGGACGGACTAATAATTAAACCTTAATTTGGGCTTAAAAAAATTAATGACACAACCAGGACGCATGCAAGAGCCAAAATATCGTCAGGATTGGTCCAGTGGAATGTTGCATATATACGTAATTAAATTAAATTTATTTGATAAACCTAAAGTTAAACCATTTAGTGACGTTGATTTAGGTACAACCTTTTTTATTATTGGTTGGTTATTGTTCGGAGGTTTTTTTCGTTATAGAACATATTAAAAAATGGTCCCCTGTGGTTGGAGATGAGTTTTTTTTGTCAAAAAGTTATATTTTGGCCTATGACTCTTTGATCTTTTCGGTTGGAGATGGTATAAAATATGGTCTGACATTGTTTATTAAAAAATAATTTCTTGCAAGACTATAGGGCTAAACATGATCCTTGGCCCTCTCTCGGTTGGAGATGATTTTAGTGTTGCAGGGTCGTGCCAACTCAAGTAATTAGAAAACTAAAGGCGTTAAATTCATTAGTAGTTGGGTCAACTCATTCAAAAGTATCGTATGACATGTGTATACATTCATCTGTCAAGAAAGGGATTCTCTCCGGATCCCTTCCACCTAATCTACCAAGTTTAGTGATCTGAATCATTGAAATTTGATCCAACGGCTACAAACAGAAGCCCTCTTTAAAAGTTATAATAACTTTAGCCATTCGATTAAATTTCAATGGCTCGGATTACCGTACTTAGTGGATTACGAGGAAGGGATCAGGAGAAGATCCCTTTCCCACCTGTCATACCGTGATAACTATAAATGTTATATATATTAGGTCAACTCGTGCAATTATAAAATATGATGCTTTAAATTGATCGTATATTAGGTGGTTGAATAAGATTCATTTGTTTTTTTAAATTAGTTATTGTGTGATCTTTTGGTGTAATTGACATGACATGTCACATCGAATAATAGCAGTCAAGTTCGAAAAATAAAAATTGAACATTATTCATTACCACGGTGCATAAAAAGAAATTTGAAAATATATCATCAAATATGATTTTCTTCTTATTTATTTGTAATTGACATGACATGAAAGGATGCACAATATTCACTCCACTCAGAAGCTCCAATCACAAGCCAAAACACTATTTCAAAACTTAAAGAAAAAGGGAATGAAAACCACATATTGTTTGATGCCAAAAGAGCACACAACTACTTAATAATACTTTTTGTGGTAGCAGGCAATATTAATTTAGTTGTAGGCATCCTGGTGCTCCAAGAGGTAGTTCTCAATCAACTTGAAGAGGTGGGAGGCCTTCTCTTTGCCAGCCTTAACATGCTCTTCCTTGATCTCAACGTCATCCTTGGTGTGGTAGTGGTTGGTGCTCTTAATGACGGAACCGCTGCCAGAAGCCACCAACTTAGTCTCATAAGAGATCTTCTCAATTGTCTCAGAGATGGCATCTCCTTCAATCACACTGTACTTGTAGACAAAGTTTTCTTTGTCAACCCCATCAATTCTGTGCTTCACATAGCTGTATGTGCTACCTTCACCGAAGTTGATCTTCTTAATGGTTCCAACGCCACCATCTCCTTCAAGGATCTCAGCGCTTTTCACTGCTTGTGGTGCAATCTTTGGGATGAGGTTGTCAGCATCAAGAACAAAGGCGTTGAACAACCTAGCAGGGGGGATGACGGAGGCGAACTCAGATTCGTATGTGAAGACACCCATGATTCTGAGATGCGTTTGGGAAGTGAGGAAAAACTAATGGATAAAGAGGAAGATTGAGGATGAAAGATGATGTATTGGGAGGTTTTGAGGTGTGAATAGCTGAAGAGGAGGTATGGTATTTATAGGCCGAGGCTGCCTGAAGGTGGATGAATCGGTTTATGCCATTTCCTTATTGTTTAATTGGTTCTATTCATTGTGACGTGGGAACCATTACTTTTATACATGGAATGTTTGTATTTTTTAGGCCTGGCAAACGGGTCGTGTCTATCGTGTTCGTGTCGTTTTCGTGTAACACCTGTTATCTTAACGGGTCGTGTCGTGTCACACCCGTTATCTTAACGGGTCCTTAACAGGTCGTGTCACTTTACCCAACGGGTAAAGTGACCCGACCCGTTATGACCCGTTATAACCCGTTAAGAAAAAAATATATTTTTTTTAAATTTGCACATACCACACATTGCCACGTAAATATTACTTCAAAACATTAAAACATTTCTCGTTCAAGTACTATGTCTACACTCAAAAATAAAAGCCTAATAAAAAAATAATACATACACTACTAATCTATTACAAATATTAAATGTGCAAGGATAAAGAGTTTTTGTTTTTAAGATTGTAAGTCTTTCTCAAAAGTTTACACCTTCATTTACAAAATCTTCAATTTACATCGATCATCATGAAATTGTATTAGAACTTTGGCTTGATTTATTGCCTTCAAGAGTAATGTTGAAGATGAGTTAATGAGAGTGTTGATTACCTACACAATGGACGGCTGAGATTAAATCTCAGCTGATCCAATGGTTATCAATTTTTCAAATTTAATAAAATATATATATATAATTATGAAATGGACGGCTGAGATTTAATCTCAGCCGATCCAATGGTCATCAATTTTTAAATTTAATTTAATATATATAATTATTATAGTTTTTACTTTTTAGGGGATATAAAATTATTAAATTAATGTATATAATTATTAATATTATAGTTGATTCATACTTTTATTAAGTATATAAATTATAACATAAGATTTTGTGATATCCACATCCACTAGTGTAAATATTTTAAATTGAAGATCGAATTCATTCATTGTATTCATATAGGGTCAAGGAGTGTAGTTATAAAAAATCATCAAAATCGGAGTTAAAATAACCGTTAAATCGTTATTTTTCGTTTATAACCGTTGAAAAGCTTTGTCCCGTTACTTGATCTCTGAATGTTTTTTTTTTGTGATTTTTTGCTGAAGTGATCTCCAAGCATATACAAACAATTTTGACGGTTTGGATCGTTGAAATTAGTTTTGGAGAATTCGTAAAACGATAGATTGACTAACACTTAGAGTTTATTTATACTTTCACTAAGTATAACATAAGATTTTGTGGTATCCACTTGTGTAAATATTTTAAATTGAAGATCGAATTCATTCATTGTATTCATATAGGGTCAATGAGTGTAGTTATAAAAAATCATCAAAATCGGAGTTAAAATAACCGTTAAATCGTGATTTTTCGTTTATAACCGTTGAAAAGCTTTGTCCCGTTACTTGATCTCTGAATGTTTTTTTTTTTTTTTTTTTGTGATTTTTTGCTGAAGTGATCTCCAAGCATATACAAACAATTTTGATGGTTTGGATCGTTGAAATTAGTTTTGGAGAATTCGTAAAACGATAGATTGACTAACACTTAGAGTTTATTTATAATTTCATTAAGTATAACATAAGATTTTGTGGTATCAACCTGTGTAAATATTTTAAATTGAAGATCAAATTTATTCATTGTATTCATATAGGGTCAAGGAGTGTAGTTATAAAAAATCATCAAAATCGGAGTTAAAATAACCGTTAAATCGTGATTTTTCGTTTATAACCGTTGAAAAGCTTTGTCCCGTTACTTGATCTCTGAATGTTTTTTTTTTTGTGATTTTTTGCTGAAGTGATCTCCAAGCATATACAAACAATTTTGACAGTTTGGATCGTTGAAATTAGTTTTGGAGAATTCGTAAAACGATAGATTGACTAACACTTAGAGTTTATTTATACTTTCATTAAGTATAACATAAGATTTTGTGGTATCCACTTGTGTAAATATTTTAAATTGAAGATCGAATTCATTCATTGTATTCATATAGGGTCAATGAGTGTAGTTATAAAAAATCATCAAAATCGGAGTTAAAATAACCGTTAAATCGTGATTTTTCGTTTATAACCGTTGAAAAGCTTTGTCCCGTTACTTGATCTCTGAATGTTTTTTTTTTGTGATTTTTTGCTGAAGTGATCTCCAAGCATATACAAACAATTTTGACGGTTTGGATCGTTGAAATTAGTTTTGAAGAATTCGTAAAACGATAGATTGACTAACACTTAGAGTTTATTTATACTTTCATTAAGTATAACATAAGATTTTGTGGTATCCACTTGTGTAAATATTTTAAATTGAAGATCGAATTCATTCATTGTATTCATATAGGGTCAATGAGTGTAGTTATAAAAAATCATCAAAATCAGAGTTAAAATAACCGTTAAATCGTGATTTTTCGTTTATAACCGTTGAAAAGCTTTGTCCCGTTACTTGATCTCTGAATGTTTTTTTTTTGTGATTTTTTGCTGAAGTGATCTCCAAGCATATACAAACAATTTTGACGGTTTGGATCGTTGAAATTAGTTTTGGAGAATTTGTAAAACGATAGATTGACTAATTCCCTCACTTTTCGTAAAATGATAGTTAATAACTTAAAAAAAAAAAAAAATTCTCACCACTTCTATTAATTTTCATTTTTCCCTCTCTTTTTTGTTACCTTTTCAACTTTTTCTTATCATTTTCACTTTTTCCTCCAACATCTTTCCCTAATTCCCTCACTTTTTTGTTTTATTTTCAACTTTTCTTAACATTTTCATTTTCCCTCCATTTTTTTTTTCAAAAAGGGCGGCAAAGTTGGCAAATGGCAATGGCAAAAAATTGATTATTGAAATTTGAATGGAAACAAATCACATCTGAGTTTGACGCATCAAATTTCAATGGATGCAAAATCATGCAAATATGCAATGCATGATCATGCATATTAAATTATTAATTAATAATTATTACAGTTTTTATAAAATTTAATATATATATATATATAATTATTATAGATGGACTTAATATTTTGGGGGTATAATTATTATAGTATATATAATTATTATAAATTTATAATTATTATAAATTTTATAGTTAATTATTTATATATATATTTATTATAATTTTTAGGGGTATAAAATTGTAAAATTAATGTATATAATTATTACAGTATTTTTTTAGGGTTATAAAATTATAAAAATAATATTCTGCTTATCGTGTTTGGTGTTACCCACGTGTATACCCGAACCAACCCGTTATCTTAACAGGTGCTTATCGGGTTACCCGATAAGACCCGATTCGTTATCGTGTCGACTCAAACACCTGTTAATTTCGTGTCGTGTCGGGTCGGGTTATCGGGTCGTGTCAGAAATTGCCAGGCCTAGTATTTTTGCCAAGCGAAGAACCATCTGCTAATTGAATAAAAAAAAATATAGCCATTTAATCCACGAGCTCAATTATTTCTATCCCACTGTTTTATATATAGAAGTTAAAATTTTGCATTTGCATGCAATGACTGCTAATAACCACATTCTCTGACACTGTAGCTACTTTTACACTTTCTGTGAGAACCAGAGCATTGCAATTGGAATTCCTTTTCAGTAATTGACTAAGCTTATTATTTTCTATATTTTTTTAGTCCAAAACTGACACCTGTGTCTCAATCAACAATGACTGCCATTGGGCCATTGGCTATGAATTGAATAATTCTGATAAAGTGAACACTTCACCTTAGTTGTGGCAGGGCTAGCTTATCCTCTAATCATTTCATATCGTATAAGCAAAAATGATCAGACGAGACTACAAAAATAACCACTTTGTTCTTTGTCGGGTATTGAGATTTGAAACCAAATTGGGCCGTTTTGTTGTCTCCTATATTTATCTAATTTTGTATATTCACAATCAAAATGATCATTGGCTGTGTACATAAAATAGTTAATAGATACGATCATACGAGGACTGTGTATTAGGACATTGTTATAATTGAACATTTTGAATCTTGCCTTTTCCGTTTGAAGATGTAGAAACCCCACTTAAAAGGATGGGCAATCAATGTTGACTCAATGCAGCCATATGTTGAAATACAAGTCAAGTACCCTAATTTGAACTTCTGGAAGTGCATACTAGTTGTAATGTAGTAGGGATAACAATATTATGAAGCAAACAGCAATTTGTAAAACAAGGTTTCACTAATTGGGCATTAGACACCAATTCATTTCTAATAATCCTTGGGTACTCCCCTTTTAATTTTATCCAATGATGTTTTAAAATATTTTATTGTATTAAAAAAATGGACATGTTATTTAATTTTTCTTGGGCTTTGAAAAAAGATACACATGATATTTTTTTATTGAACCAAATCAGAAAGTGAGTACTTAAGTATTATACATTCATTTCATCCCCATCAATGTACTAATTAACCTCAGTAAATTACATTCGTACGGTTTCATAAAAATTTTAGTTGTGAGGACTCTCAACAGTCTATATATGAGATCACTACAACAAAATGGTATGTTATTGAGGAAATCTTTTGGAGGAAACCTAGTTTTCTCACTATAGAACACTTTTTGCAAGGATATTATTTCGTCTTCGCAAAAACTGACCCAATTTTGATTGCAAGTCATGTCCTTACTCTAGCGAGAAATTTAAATGTTTTGCAAGAAAACGTTTCCTCGCTGTCGACAGACTCTTAGCTTGGTAATCTACCTTTACTCACTGTAGTGTGTAAAAGTTTTAGGGTTTAACAAAATAGAGACTTTGAGTGAGGACTTTTTTTTCTCTCGCTAAACTACGTTTTTGTTGTAGTGAATGTACAATTGGATCCACGTACATTAACAATTAACAATTCATCATACGCCCTTTTGGACGGGTTTATTAAGAGGGTGTCTTCCGTATAAAATAAGTGGATCGGATTAGATTAGACCAGTCCAATTTGATATGAGAGGGCGCCAAACACCTAGCTCCATATTAATAGTCCTATCCGGTGCTATATACAACGTACCACGCGGGGCCTTAGTGATTGATCTATGTCTTGATAAATGATATATATCATCTATTTGCTAAAGTGTCTTTAATGCTCCTTCTGTAATTGATATATGTCTTGACAAATGAATGTATATATCATCTATTATCTGAATATTAGATGATACATACATTCATTTATCACATTATATTAAAAAAAAAAAATTTGGTAATTGTCAAATTATATAATGGTTAGTCCAACTCGTGTTGTTAGAAAATATGATACTTTAATTTAAGAGTAATGTTAATTATAGTTTTAGATCACAATTGCAATACATTTTATGTGTCAGTTGATACGGTGTGTCATATCATGCCATGGTGCATGATAAGGGGAAACTTGCATACATATGCATATTATTCAAATCCATTAGTTTCTTTTTATTTTTATATGAAAAGACATACAATATTCACTTTTCAATGAAAAGCTCCAATAACAAGCCAAATTACAAGCCAAAACACTACTTCAGAAGTTTAAAAAACAAAAAGGAAATGAAAATAGTTGTTTGTTGACATAAGTTTTGATGTCATATAATTTAGTTGTAGGCGTCTTGGTGCTCTAAGAGGTAGTTCTCAATCAACTTGAAGAGGTGGGAGGCCTTCTCTTTGCCAGCCTTTACATGCTCTTCTTTGATCTCAACATCACCCTTGGTGTGGTAGTGGCTGGTGCTCTTGATGACGGAACCACTGCCGGAAGCCACCAACTTGGTCTCATAAGAGATCTTCTCAATTGTCTCAGAGATAGCATCTCCTTCAATCACACTGTACTTGTAGACAAAGTTGTCCTTGTCCACCCCATCAATTCTGTGCTTCACGTAGCTGTATGTGCTACCTTCACCGAAGTTGATCTTCTTAATGGTTCCAACTCCGCCATCTCCTTCAAGGATCTCAGCGCTCTTCACTGCCTGTGGTGCAATTTTGGGGATGAGGTTGTCAGCATCAAGAACAAAGGCATTGAACAACCTAGCAGGGGGGATGACGGAGGTGAACTCGGATTCATATGTGAAAAGACCCATGATTTTGAGAAGTGAATGGAAAGTGAGAAAAGAATAACTAATGAAGAGGAAGATCTAAGAAAGAAAGATGATGTATTGGGAGGTTTCTTGAGATGTGAAGAAGTGAGGAGGAGGTATGGTATTTATAGGCTGAGGCTGAAGGTGTGTGAATCAAAAGGTTTATGCAAGTTCCTAATTGTTTAATTGGTTCTATTCAATATGACGTGGGAGCCATTATTTTTGTACAAGGAATTTTGTAGTTTAGTCAAGGGAAGGACCATGTGGAAATTGAATAAGGTACCCAATTAATCCACGAGGTGGACTAGTTAAACCTCAAATACTTATTGTCTTGGTGTTCGCTACAAGTTAAAATTTCCATGTGCATGCAATGAGTACTTTAGAAATGATCAGATTCTCTCACATCAAGTAAACAAACTGACACCTTTTGTAATTCTGTTTGATAATTTTTTCTATATAATCGACGCTCCAATTTATTTGAACTATAAAGAGGAAGAGGAAGATTTAACTCGAACATTAGAGTATATAGGCTTCCTTCCTTCTTCCTTTCCAGTCAAATACCGAAACTTGGGCTTCAATGAACACTAGCTGCCAAGGGCTGTGACTAAACCTCATGTTGCGATCACTTCACATTTTCTTCCGCCCTCTATAATTTCATATCGTATGAGCAGAAAAAATAGAGCTACATAACAGCTGTTATAATTGACAATACTGAAGAAGTTTTCTAAATCTTTGATGGAAACTTCATCTCTCCAATGTGCGATATTCTCCTCAACAGCCTTGTGTTTTGTTCTCGTTGATACTCAAATTTGAAACCAGCTTGGGCTGCACCGATAGGCTATATGATATGAGCAAGTTGACAGAAATTTTGTCTGATTAAACAGTAATTTAGTTTATCTGAGACAATGCATGGTGGTGTGATAATTCAGTGTTTATCAAACACTAATAACAGCTGTTTTATCTCGGATTAGAGCACAAAAAATATCCTTAATTGTTATATAAATTCTATATTTTAAGCCATTTCAATTTGTAGATGTGATCAAAACCCAACTGAAAATGATGGGCAAACGACATTGACCCATTGCAGCCTATTTTGAAATGCAAGTGTATATCCTAATTTGAACTTCTGGAAGGTGTATACTAGTTGTGAAGTAGTAGGGACAACCATATTCTGAAACAAGTTGGTTTGGTCAATTAGAGATCACACACCGACCCATTTGATGCCCAGTAGGGTACTTGCTAATTAACCTCGGTATTATTGTAATTCAAATCTCACTTACGAACAATTCATGTGAATTCGAAGAACAGAAAATCTAAGAGGAAGTGATCAACTTCATTCTTTTTCGGGTTGCCTTCCCTTGGTCCCCATTAATGAAAGGTACACCTAAAAGAAAAGCCTATACTGAATGGTTAAAGATTTCAAACCAATTTTTTGTTACTTATACATAACACCTTTACAACAATTTTACAGTTAAAGATTTCAAACCTAGGGTTAGATACTTAGAATGATATTATTGATAATTGTAAGTTCTTATAAATGCATACTATAGAATATCATACATACAATACAGAGAAGTGTTGAGTATATCAATCTCACATCATGAAAAACAGGAGCTTGCATGTGCTTATAGTAATTGGGCAATTCCCCATATTGCCAATTGGTTTTATGGTGGAACCTCAAGTTTCTTCATAGTACCAGAGCAAGTTGTCCCGTGTTTAAAGCTTAACGGCCACATGTACTCCATATCTCCCTGTTTGTATGAGTTATACGTGAGAGGGTGTGTTGAGCGTATCAATCTCACATCGGAGAAATGGACTTTTGCATGTGTTTATAAGTAATTTGGTCACTCCCCATATTGAAAAAAAAATGGTTTTGAGAAGTAACATTATGCTTCTGCTTTTTGCTACTTTTCCGCTTAAAATGACCTGTGACGTTGTAAATAAGTGGACTTATCAAACACAAATTTTACTCGAACTTCTTTTCATCCCACTTAAAATGACCCGTGACTTTGCAAATAAGCAGACTTATCAAACACAAATTTTACTCGAACTTTTTTTCATCCCCGCTTTTAAAATAATTTAAGCAGAAACTTTACCAAATTGATTGTACTTAACTTTTTTTAACAAACGATATTACCTACATTAAAGGAGTGAGGGATTGGGCTAAGCCTAACAATGGGCTAGCAATAATATGGTAAAAATTCACTTTTGGCGAGAATCAAACCTAAGACCTCTCACTTACAAGTGAGGGAATACCACTAAACCATAGTACTAAGTGACATTTATTGTATTTTTAGTTTGGCTATATTACTCTTAGGTACAATTGTTTTAGGTGTTCAAACATAAAATAAAATTGAAAAGCATCGAGTTTTACAAATCATAACTAATGTCTAAGCCCCAAGGAATTTGACCCGCAACCATTCAAACACAATTTGACCCGAACATCTTTGAATATGATATGATATTCAATCATAAACTAGGCTAAGAAGAATTAGATCATTGTTATCTGTATAAAAGTAATCGAATGTGGTTTCATTTATTGAGATTAAAATCAAACACAATATCACAATATTACACTTGAATCATAACTTCAGATTGCGAATAAAAACTCCTTCTGTATGAGCAAAAGTAAAAATCGAAAGCCACACCGCTGAAGAAACAGAAAAAAGGAGAGGACATAAAATTTGTTTCCCCAACTCTTAGCATGCAGAATCATATGTAGATCGATGGTTTTAGTTATAGGCATTAGGGTTGGCCACAAGATAGTTCTCAATGAGCTTGAACAAACCATGGGCCCTTTCTTTGCCAGCCTTAACATGTTCTTCCTTGATTTCAACATCTCCCTTAGTGTGGTAATGGCTGATGCTCTTGATGACAGAACCACTACCGGAAGCCACCAACTTAGTCTCATAAGAGATCTTCTCAATCTTGTCAGAAATGACATCTCCTTCAATCAAACTGTAATTGTAGACAAAGTTATCTTTGTCAATTCCGTCAACCTTGTGCTTCACATAGCTGTATTCACTTCCTTCACCAAAGCTAATCTTCTTGATGGTTCCAACACCTCCATCTCCCTCAAGAATTTCAGCAGTTTTAACTGCTTGTGGAGCAATCTTTGGGATGAGGTTGTCAGCATCAAGAACAAGAGCATTGTACAACCTAGCAGGAGCGCAGACTGAGGCGAATTCAGTTTCATATGTGAAGACACCCATGGTGATGATTGAGAGCTTAGAAACTGGTCAAAGTAAGAATGAAATGTGAAGGAAGAAAAGAGAAATTGATAATGAAGGTATTTGATGGTGGAAGATATGGAGGTGGTATTTATAGGTTATTGGTGAGGGGCTGTCGTGTAATGTGGACCCCTACTGATAGAGAAATTTGGACAGTATTTAGTTTCCCATTGGTTGTTTCCAATTTGAACATTTTAGTCAAAGAAAGGCACCTCTAGAAGTTGATTTTGTAAATTCCAACTTAATACGACTAGCTGGTGTGCTAATTAATAATGTGGAAATTTTTTTAATAGAAAATGTTAACACTTGATGATCGGAATATTACAGCAGAGCTAGTGTGCTAAGACCTGGTTTGGTACTGAGGTGATTCTGAAAAAAGCTGCTATCAAAAAAAGCTGGGAGCTGTTTTTGTGTTTGGTAAACACTCAGCTTCAGCTTTTTTTCACAGTTTTGGATGAAAAAAAGCCAAAAACAAGAAGCTGCAAAACCTAGCTTTGAAAAACTGGCTTTTTTTCACATCTGTTTTACATAAAAGTTTACCAAACACTCTAATACTGCTTTTTTTTTTCAAAAGCACTTTTACAAAAAAGTTTACCAAACACTCTGCTGCTTTATTTCACAGCTGCTTATTCTCACAGCACAGCAGAAGCAGCTTTTTTTCAAAGCACAGCAATACCAAACCAGCCCTAAGTCTGTTGACTACTGACTCAATAATATCTTTATGGATTAGAATAAACCTAAGTTCCCTTTTTGATTCTATCTACATATCTGAACTCTTTGATCAACGTAAGGACTGCCATGAAACTACAATGTTACTCGTTCCCAAGTGTTTTATTCAATTGGGATCGCATGATCGGTTTAGAATATCGTCACATTAGTGTTTCTGAAAATTTGACATAATATTTATAGTGGGGTTGTTTGAATGAGCCTGAATATTGATAAACAACCAATCATAGTATTTGTACGTTATATAATCGATTCTATGCCACGAGTTTAGTTCCGTTATACACATGCATGCTTGTTTGTTCTCATTTATCACACCAGATGGTGCATTAATGTAGTTCAAATACGTGGTCTCTCTAGTATTTTCCATCAACTAAATGTAATGGTCTCACTGAACTCTAAAGTTATATCATGACTTTATATTACAATAAAAAATAACAGTAGTTTTTCAATGCATTAGAAATGGTTTAGCTATAATTACAGCCAAATATAACTTTTGGCTATGAATTTTCTTATGCATTGGAGATAGCTTAAATCTAAAGAAGGAGGGAAAAAAGGACATTAAATCTCTTAACCTGCACGAGCCTTTTTATAAATAGTGAAAGAACTTGAAGTTCTGATTTTCTTTCACTATTTATATTTTCAAAAGATTTACAAGTATTTTGCTCAAAAGAATTGATGCAAATTTAAGTTTGGGCCCACCGTCACTTGATTATTCCTTTCAAGACATAATAAAAAATAATAAAAATAAATAAATAAATAAATTTTAAAAACTTATCTTTTGACTAAAATGGGTATTTGAGGTCACATTAAAATTGCTCATTGAAGAACTTTCTGACCAATATTATACATCTTCCTATACACCTCCGACTAAAGATGCTCCAAGGGAGGAGAATTCAAATTGATGTTTTACTTCTTTTTTATTCAAAAGAAGCTCAAAACTTTGAGGAGGCCAACTTGTTCAAAGTAATTTTGAAAGGTTCCCGCTGATCGTAATTCATGCCAATATTTGCAAGTTATAGGTTGGAACCAAGACTTTCATTAATATTTCTTGAAGAGGAGTATTACAAAAATATTAATATTTTTTAATTTTATTCCAACCGGAACGTCTTATTACTATTTTCCTATAAATCAAAACGAAGCCAAAACAAAACACTTGAACACAAACCACAAATATGAACAAGTTTTAATTTAGTTGTAGGCATCAGGGGTTAGCCATTATGAAAAAGATCAAAGAGTTCTAAGGAAATATGAAGAAAATTGTTGATCTCCAATATTCAGGTTTTGATTTGGAGTGAAGGGGAATGCTGTACGTGCTATAGACAGACCACAACAATTGAGAGTCTGACCTGATGTGAACAGCTATGCCTGTAGATCATCGACCAGTTTATGCAAGTTGGTACTGTATAATTCTATTGTTGTCCCTAACACGACTAATAAATGCACTTCCAGAAGTTCAATTTAGGAATGACTTGACCTGCAATTCAACATTGGCTGCAATGCGTCGACTTTTAATTGGCCGTCATTTGGCTTTTCACATCTCCAAACTGGAATATTCAATTGTAACAAATATTATCCAAATACAGAGTCCTATTCTATTATATTCTTCAGATGCCCTTATGTCCGCAGCGACTATACCCGTTGTGAATGTCCAAAAAGTATTAATAGAGAATATGACTAGACATACTCCAATAATACGTCAACAAAAATTGAATTATTGAAAAGTCCAGTAAATATAACAGCGAAAGACACAAAGTGTTAAGTTCGGAGAGAAAATGACCTCTAAAACATTAATCATTTAGTGTTATGGTGCAATGGTATTCCTATTTACTTGTACATAAAAGATCTTAGGTTTGAACATATAGATGTAAGTTCAAAAGCAATTTATTTTCTACACCCCTTGGTGTAAAAATATATCTTTAAAAAAATGATGTGTGATCTCTAAAGCACTAATTGGTAAGCACAAGAAAATATTGAGGTTAGTCCACCGCGTGGAGTAATTGGCCATTTCTTATTCAATTTCCAGATGGTCCTTTCCTTGATTACATTACAAAATTTCCTTGTACAAAAGTAATGGTTCCCACGTCCATGATGAATAAAACCCCATTAAACAATTAGGAGCTTGCGTAAACCTTTTGATCCACCTTCTGCCTCAGCCTATAAATACCAATATCCTCCTCACTTCTTCACAACTCAAAATCTCCGAATACATCATATTTCCTTCTTAGTCTTCCTCTTCGTCGATTATTTTCCCACTTCACAAACACATCTCAAAAGCATGGGTGTTTTTACGTACGAATCTGAGTTCACCTCCGTCATCCCCCCCGCTAGGTTGTACAATGCCTTTGTTCTTGATGCTGACAACCTCATCCCTAAGATTGCACCACAGGCAGTGAAGAGCACTGAGATCCTTGAAGGAGATGGCGGAGTTGGAACCATTAAGAAGATCAACTTCGGTGAAGGTAGCACATACAACTATGTCAAGCACAGAATCGATGGAGTTGACAAGGACAACTTTGTGTACAAGTACAGTGTCATTGAGGGAGATGCTATATCCGAAACAATTGAGAAAATCTGTTACGAGACTAAGTTGGTGGCTTCCGGCAGCGGTTGCGTCATTAAGAGCACCAGCCACTACCACACCAAGGGAGATGTTGAGATCAAGGAAGAGCATGTTAAGGCTGGCAAAGAGAAGGCCTCCCACCTTTTCAAGCTGATTGAGAACTACCTCTTGGAGCACGAGGATGCCTACAACTAAACATTGTCTGCTGCTGCATTCATGTGTTATTCAGTCTCGTGTCATCTTTGCTATCGAATATTGGTGTGGTTTTAATCCGTTTTATATTTTTTTCCCCTTCCAAAACAGTGTTGGGCTGCACGTAATTGAAGGTTTAGATTGAAGAGTGAATGTTGTATTTTCTTTCATTTGTAATAAACTCAAAATTAAAGGATCTGATTATTCCTGCAAGTTTTTTTTTAATGCACATTTGTATTTGCTAATGTTATGTTCCACTTTCCTAACTCCTTTAGCTTACTGAACACATGAGAAGCGACATTTCAATTACCGGCAAATCATGACATTTGAATCTCTACCACATAAAAGCATAAAGTGATGAAATGAAAACTCTGATTTCGTTTTCCTTGTAAACCATTTGGTTCATACCATAAATACGCCCACGAGTTAACACACCCATGATGAGGATTTAAGAGCTTATTTTTCCTCATCCTTATGTGGCATGACTCACCTCCATCTACGGTTCTTGCTTCTTGCATTCAAATTTTCTTAGCTTATTTGATTTTCGATTTTTAAATTAGTGTACATCACACCATACAGGTTAGGTCCGTTATGCTAACGTGTGGTTTTATTTTTATATCTAACATATTTCTTTTGATGTTTCAAAGCTTGTTTTTCAGGTTTATACCTTTTAGAGGGGTTAGGCTCTATGTTACTTCCCTCTTTTTCTTGTATTTCTCGTTTTGCTTTCAAGAAGAGTCAAGTTTATGTCCCTCCTCTCGTTTTGCTACTTTTCAGCTTAAAATGAACCGTGTGTAAATAAGTAGACTTACCAAACAAAAATTTTACTCAAATTTTTTTATGCGTGCTTTTATAATAATTAGAGCAGTACCAAACCTCACCTTAATTGTTTTTTTTTTTTATGAATTTAGTGTTTTTTTTTAACAAACGATATTATCTACACTAAAGAGATAAGAGATCGAGCTAAGCCCCACAATGGGCTAGCAATAATGTGGTTCAAATTCGTCTTTGGCGAGAATAGAATCTAAGACCTCTCACTTATAAGTAAAGAGGAATATCACTAGACCGTGATACTAAGTAACATTTATTGTATTTTTAGTTTGCCAAGATTATTCTTTGGTACAATTATTTTAGGGGTTCAAACATAAAAGAAATTGAAAAGCATTAGGTTTTGCATATCATAACTAATGTCTAAGGCCTAACAAATCAATAATGCAAAAATTATCCGACATCATGAACTAAAACATAAAAATAACATACAGCATCAAATCGACCGTACCAAATTTACCAAACCTAATGAACTAAAACATAAAAAATAAAAATTGTACCAAATTAATCGTACCGAATCTACCAAACCTAATGAACTAAAACATAAAACATATGAACCGTACCAAATTGATTGTACCGAATTTACCAGACCTAATGAACTAAACATAAAACATATGAACCGTACCAAATTGATCGTACCGAATTTATGGGACCTAAACTATATAACGTACCTAATTAAAATCACAATATAATAGACTGTGACAACCCGTCCCTAATTTTACGTTTTTATTAATTTTAAAAGTGTGAATTTATGAAAATGCCCTAGAGGCAAGGACCTTGACTTCCGTTGACCATCGATTTGAGAGATGTGGGACTTATTCTTTTAACATATCCTACTCGTTGGTACGAAGGCATAGGCGAAAGTCGTTTGAGAGTCTGGATTATAACAGTATAATTATAGATGTTTGAAATTTATTATTTAAAGTTAGTTAAATAATTTGAACTCCCATTTTGTGGGAAGGAAGCCAATTGGTTTTAAGGGAAGAAAAGGGACCAATCAAAATAAAAGAAGGGTGGACCAATCAAAAATGAGGGGAGAAGAAAAGAAAAAAAAAAAAGGGAGAAAGCTCCCAGCTTTCCTGTGCACGCCACCACCGCGACCACCCAATTTCCAAGGTCGATTCCGGCTAACTCTGGTGGAGTTTTTTGCCACCACCACCATCTTGAAGCTCTCATTCCCCTCTACAAAACTCACTCAAGAACCACCTTGATTAACCATGGTATATGGCGGTTAGAGGCCACGAATGTCAATGAAAATCAACAATGCCCCGACCAATCTTTTCAATTTTTCGGAAAATCGGCAAAAAGATGGCCGATGCCACCACTTGGGCTTTGTAGCCCATCATTCCAAAAGCAAAACCCAACCAACCTTGACCCCGTTGGACCACCGTAGAAGACAAATCGACACTGGGAAGCTTTAGGCATCCGCCGGCTTCGTGGGTAAAATTAACCATCTTCCGTCCACTTTTGAACTTTGTGGCAAGTATGAAAGTTGTTCCTCTCTTTGAGATCTTCACTTATGTGAAATTTGAGAATTTTTGGAAATAGTGGAATTTTCTGGCGAACCGTGGTGGCCGGCCATCATGCGCGGCAGCGCATGGGCCGAGACTCCACCTGACCTTCCTAGGCTAATTTTAAAGCCCCGATTCAATATTTGACATCCGTTAAGTGAAATTATGATGTTTAATATAGTTTCATAGTTGACCACCTAGTTGGCCATTAAGAGGTCCTTGCATGAATTGACAATCCGACCGTTGGATCGTTACCAAACTTTAATACATTATAGTATGTAATATTTGAGGATATTAGAAATGTATAGATTAGGAATCTAACATACGGACCTTCCTGAATTAGATTTGTAACTTTGTAAAATAAAACGTTGACCGCCACTTGATTTGGCAATTGGCGAAGATCTACCCGTTGGATCATAATGAAACTTTAGTGTGATATTTTAGAAGCACAATGTGAATCTTTGGAAGTTATGGATTGAAAATCCAATGTGCGGATCTTCCGGATCGAATTATACTTGGTTGTAGACCCTACCGTCGATCTTTGATCAACAGCTGACTTGTGATCAATGAGTCTCAAACTATTTTAGAATGTCCTTGATGATGTGCTTTATGTGAATTACGTGATATGAGTTTTGAGATGTGACTCAATAATTGGTCTAGGCCCAATCGTTCAGGACGCCTCGATGTGCATGCTAGAGAATCATAGCGTGAACTCCAGGTGAGTGGGTCTTTTCCTTTTATCATGTATATATATATATATATATATATATATATATATATATATATATATGATTGATAATTCCACAAATGTTTATAAATTGAATTTCATATAATTTCTGTTAATGTTTTGGAGGACTAGCGTGAACTACGAATGACTTGATCCCTGTTTAGGATACGTAGGCAGTCTAACGAGACGTTAGATGCACCCATACAAGATGTGAGATTAAATAATTGAGACAATAACTTTGTTTGGGAAATTGAACAATGTGAGGGACATTGGTGTAAAATGTGAGTTTTAACCTTATGTGTTGGTGGTTAAATGTTGCTTATAAATCAATGTGTGAAGAATCAAGAATTTAAGTAAGGAATCATAAGTATTGATAGTTAATTAAACTAGTGTCTAGTTGGGCTTGTCACCGATGATTACCCCGAAAATAAATAGTTCGGGAGTAGGGAGTTACAACTTATGCATTTTATGCCATATTATATATATATATATATATATATATATGTATATAATTTAAAATGCTATGACATGGTTGAGTATTAGATTGCATCACAATATATCCATATGAATATTACTTGCAGATAATGATTGTGAATGCTTTGAAGGGAAAAGGTGAACGTATGACACCCAGGTAAGTTCAGGTGAGTTTATGGTATTAACGGAAATGATTGAGTTATGGTATGACTATATTGATGTTCTAAGTAACTCCAACTTTGTCCTACTGGTTGCCTATGAATTATACATGTTGTATGGTTAGAGCTCATCAACCTGCACCCCAGTGTTAGTTCTCTCGCCCAAGGACAGGGCCTAGCCTTCTCGTGATCGTTCACCTCCCGCACCACATGCTCACCTTGGATCCAAATTTGGTGCCAGCCTGTCGTACATACCACATTAGGTGGTTCCGACTCGTAGGTGACCTGCGATTCGTCGCACAGCCTTCACGTGATCGTAGCACTTGAGCGTACTTATTTACACCCAGCTTGTCGTACAGACCACTTTAGGTGGTTTTAACTCGTGTGTAGGTATACATATTGATGAGCTATTGGCTAGCATGTTATTGAGCTTATTGGCTAGCATATTGATGAGCTATTGGCTAGCATGTTATTGAGCTTATTGGCTAGCATATTGATGGGCTATTGGCTAGCATGTTATTGAGCTTATTGACTAGTATGTTATTGAACTATTGGCTAGCATGTTGATGAGCTATTGGCTAGCAGGTTATTGAGCTTCTTGGCTAGCATATTGATGAGCTATTAGCTAGCATGTTATTGAGCTTATTGGCTAGCATGTTGATGAGCTATTGGCTAGCATGTTATTGAGCTTATTGACTAGTATGTTATTGAACTATTGGCTAGCATGTTGATGAACTATTGGCTAGCATGTTATTGAGCTTATTGGCTAGCATGTTATTGAGCTATTGGCTAGCATGTTGATGAGCTATTGGCTAGCATGTTATTGAGCTATTTGCTAGCATTGATTGAGGAAATATGGTTGCAATCGTACATGTCACCATAGGTGACTTCCGACTTGCGTGCTAGTATGGGTTGTCAAACACATGATTATTTATGTTGCTAACGAGATGCTATGTCGTGGTATACTTTTGGATTTACTATTGTTATACATTTGATTTCATACTTATACGTAGTATGATTTTCTGGAAACTATACAGGTTTTGCGACAAAGGGTTACCACCTTTGATAATTGAAATGATTTTGAAAATCTTTGTGTTGCCCACTCACACTTTCTACTTTGCACCCCTTCAGGTTCTAATAGCAAATTTCCGTATCAACGATGACTTGTGGCACTCCCAAGTTCAGGTGGCTCTTATGATGGTATAATTATTATCTTACCTTACTATACTTTACTTATGCTCTGTATCACGTGTGAAAGGGGTCCATAATTGCTCATCACGCACTCGTGTACTTAAGCACTTTTAGGTTTTAATTTATTCATATTTTATACACTATCACACTTTATGGCTTTGTCACCTTTTAGGTGTTGGCCAGCACAGCTCGATTTGGAATCCTAGTGGACATTTCGAGTCAGAATGTGTCATAGACCATATCTAAACTTCAGACCTAAACTAGTACAACGTACCTAATTGTTATTTAACACATAACCAAACGTACCTAATTGACCAACAGAACCAAACAATGAAATTCCCCACATAGGCCTTTCAGTAAACACATGGTATGCTTTGGAAAGTAACCATGTCTATGCCAAGACAATTTTTAGATGTAAATTAGTGCATTCTCCACACAATATCATTATGAGAGCTTTCAAAAGTGTGGCAATGGAACTGGTTATAAATATTTCAAAATTTGAATAATTTAAAAAAAAAAAAAAAAAAAAAAAAAAAAAAAAAAAAGAGGTTACATTATAGACAAAAAAGATGACATTGTTGTAGAAAATGAAGATGGATATTACGTTTATGGGTGATAGTGAATCTACCGTTACATTTTAAAAAACTTTGATGGTGGAGGTTACGTTGCAAACAATGAATATGACATTCTTGTAAAAAATAGTAAAATCTGTGATTTTGTTATAAGTAACATGTTATGGTGCATTAAAATAAAGCCTATATTTTCTATTGTAAATATTAGTAAAATCATCTCATTAAAGCCCTTATCTCTAAAAGCCTTATTTTACATATTGTATATTGCATATACTGTTCAATATATATATAGCATGTTCATGCACACACAATTGATATGTCCAAATTTCGAATATGCAAGTTATGTTATAATATGCTACATTGTTATGTTGAATTGTGTGAGTCAAGGGAAAAAAAATAAAATAAAAAATAAAAATAGAAACACGAACTAGGGTTTTAAAAACCTAAATCGAAAAAAAAAATGATAAAATTGTAGGAAGTGTTCCTTAACTTTAATTCAATTGGAGCCATGATTATTCAACTAAAAATCCATAACCTAGTCCCTTAACTCATAAAAAAAATGCAGCTATGGTCATTTCGTCAACTCTATCAGAATTCTGTTAAAATGAGTTATGTTGGAATGACTATTGCTACAATTAGGTTGAAGTTGAGGGACCACTATTCTAATTTGGTTAAAGTTGAGGAACCATTTCTCCAATTCAGTTAAAGTTAAGGGACTATTGCTACAATTTTTTTGATTTGGTTTTACATATTTGCCTCTTGATTCAGCCTCACGTGCATGTCAATTGACTCATTTTTACGAAAGTTCTAATGGAATTGATGAAAATGACCATGATGTATGTTTTGATAAGTTAAGGGACTAGTGGTCATGAATTTTTAGTTGAGGAACCACTACTGCAATTAAGTTAAAGTTGCGGGACCATTGCTTTCCTCAAAAAACATAAAAAGAAAATAATAATAATAATAAAATTAAAAAAAAAAAAAAGAGGAAATCGCAGCTGAGCCGTGGCCTGAATGTGCACCGTCCATGCCACTCCGTCGAGCCGAGCCTGCACTCCAGCCTATGCTCCAAAACGGCACCCTGCAGCCCCATGGGCTTGCTACGCGCACTGAGCCCGTCCAGTTTTTTGGGCTTCTTCTCCCTGCCAGGCCTGCTGCTGACACCTCGCTCGGGTCAACCCAGCTTTGCTGGCCTGCTCCTGCTCCTGCTGGGCTGCCTTCTTCTGGGCTCAAGGCCCACGCATGGGCCCCCTTTTTAACTGCAAAGCCAGCCAGCATATGTGTTCCATTCCATTTCTCCGGCCAGGCCAAATTTTTGGCTTGTTCTGCTTCCAGCCTGGAACCGAAAGTATTAAAAATTCCCGTAAATATAACAGCGCAAGGCACAAAAAGTGTTTAAGTTCTAATCCCCCACTGAGGAACTTACTGGATCATACATCGTATAAGGTAGAGATTGAAAAAATAACGAAGATGAGTAAAGATAATTAAATAGTTTAATTATTTATGACTAGGATTAATTAATATGTTAATTAATCAAACGAATAAATTCGTTTTAGACCTCAGATTAGTTTTGGGCCTCAAGGCCCAATGGGCTTCAAATGTCAAGTCCAATAACTCAAGTTGTATGACAACTTGAAAACACGAAGGGCATGAAAAGCCCAATGAACCCACATGGGCGGGCATAGAAAGTGTGAGGGAGAATTGGTTTTAATTTCAATTATGTCACTCAATGTAAGTGGCTATAGAAAGGAAATTATAACTCATTCCCTCATAAGGTTCTCCACCTCTTCTAATTAGCTTGGGTAGTCATGACATACTGCTAGGTGTCACTCATGGTTTATGAAAGCTCTAAATGTGTATAATCACTAAAGGGAGAATTGAAAAGTAAGTTTCAATTCACAATCGCTTTAAAGAGTTCTAATCGCCCACTGCCTCGCTAAAAGGAACCTAATGAATCGTACACCATGTAAGGTAGAAATTTAAGAAACAACGGAGATGAGTAAGGATAATTATGGTTTAATTATTTATGGCTAGGATTAATTAATATGTTAATTAATCAAATGAATAAGTTTGTTTTAGACCTCGGTTTAGTTTTGGACCTCAAGGCCCAATGGGCTTCGAATGTTAAGTACAATAACTCAAGTTGTATGACAACCTAAAAACACAAAGGGCATGAAAGCCCAATGAACCCACATGGCCGCCCATAGAGAATGTGAGGGAGAATTGGTTTTAATTTTAATTATGCCACTCAATGTAAGTGGCTATAGAAAGGAAATTATAACTCATTCTCTCATAAGGGTTTTCTAGAGAGAAAAGAGAAAAACACAAAAAACTCTCTTTTCTTTTAGGAGGCCGGCCACCCTTGGAAGAATGTAAGAGAATATGACTTCTAAAGGTCTAGTGATATTTATTTTTACTTGTAAATAAAAAGGTATAGGTTCAAACGTGTGGATGACAAGTTTAATATCAATTTTTTTTCCACACCCCTTAATATAAAAATATATTTTTGTTTAAAAAAAATGATGTGTGATCTCTAGAGCACTAATTGGTAAGCACAAGAAAAAATTGTGGTTAGTCCACCTCGTGGAGTAATTGGCCATTTCTTATTCAATTTCCAGATGGTCTTTTCTTGATCACATTACAAAGTTTCCTCGTAAAAAAAGTAATGGTTCCCACGTCCATGATGAATAAAACCCATTAAACAATTAGGAGCTTGCGTAAACCTTTTGATCCACCTTCTGCCTCAGCCTGTAAATACCAATATCCTCCTCATTTCTTCACAACTAAAAATCCAATACATCATCTTTCTTTCTTAGTCTTCCTCTTCGTCGATTATTTTCCCACTTCACAAACACATCTTAGAAGCATGGGTGTTTTCACTTACGAATCCGAGTTCATCTCCTTCATCCCCTTCCCCCCACCCCCGGCCGCTAGGTTGTACAATGTCTTTATTCTTGATGCTGACAACCTCATCCCCAAGATTGCACCACAGGCAGTGAAGAGCACTGAGATCCTTGAAAGAGATGGTGGAGTTGCTTTCTTTCTTAGTCTTCCTCTTTGTCGATTAGTTTCCCACTTCACAAACACATCTTAGAAGCATGGGTGTTTTCACGTACGAATCCGAGTTCATCTCCGTCATCCCCACCCACCCCACCTCCCCCCCCCCCCCCCGGGGGCGCCACCACCAGGTTGTACAATGCCTTTGTTCTTGATGCTGACAACCTCATCCCCAAGATTGCACCAGAGGCAGTGAAGAGCACTGAGATCCTTGAAGGAGATGGCGGAGTTGGAACCATTAAGAAGATCAACTTCGGTGAAGGTAGCATATACAGCTATGTCAAGCACAAAATCGATGGAGTTGACAAGGACAACTTTTTGTACAAGTATAGTGTCTTTGAGGAAGATGCTATATCCGAAACAATTGAGAAAATCTGTTACAAGACTAGTTGGTGGCTTTCAGCAGCGGTTGCGGAATCAAGAGAAGGCCTCCCATCTCTTCAAGCTGATTGAGAACTGCCTCTTGGAGCACTAGGATGCCTACAACTAAACATTGTCTGCTGCTGCATTCATGTGTTATTCAGTATCGTGTCATCTTTTCCATCAAATATTGGTGTGATTTTAATCTTTTTTTTTTTATATATTTTTCCCAATCTAAAACAATGTTTGGCTTGTATGTAATTGAAGGTTTTGATTGAAGAGTAAATGTTGTATTTCCTTTCATTAGCAATAAACTAAAAATTAATGGATCTAATTATTCCTGTAAGGTTTTTTTTATTTTTTATTCTTTTCTATTTTTAATGCAAATTTGTAGTTACGAATGTTAAGTTCCATTTTCCTAACTACTTTAATTTACTTAACCGATGGGAAGCGACATTTCAATTACCAGCAAATCATAATAATTGAATAACATCTGAACCTCTCCCTCATAATACCCTTAAGTGATGAAATGAAAGCCCTGATTTCGTTTTCCTTGTAAACCATTTTGTAATTCATACCATAAATACGCCCATGAGTTAACACACCCATGATGATGATTTAATAGCTTGTTTTTCCTCATCCTCATGTGGCATGACTTACCTCCATCTAGGGGTGCAATTCGGGCGAATTCGAATGTTAACCCAATCTTAACCCAACTTTTACAATTTGGGCTCAGGTTCAGGTTGAGTTTCATTCGGGTTCATTTGGGCTTGGGTTTAATTGGGTTGAGTTCGGGTTGCCCAACTTTTTTAAGTTTAATCTTGTAACAACTTAATTTCCAAGAATTCCTAAAAAAATTAAGCCAAGTAGCATCAAAGCTACCTAACTTTAATTTCATAAATCCATCTACTATAAAGCTTTAGCATTTAGAGACTACAAATATGGATTGACTAATCAAAACCTCTTATTCCCTAAAAACTTAAGTAATTATAAAGGGTAATTTAAAAAAAAAATATTAGAAAGTGTGTTGGTTTTTGGACTTGGCTCACTTGCGTGTAGTATGAGCATTAATTGATATGGGTTACAATTTGGTTAGATTGGGTTTGGTTAGTCAGGTTGGTTTAGGGATGGACGGGCAAATGATCAACCCAACTCAACACAATCAATGAACGGGTTGAAATTGGGTTGGGTTCAAGCAGGTTATAACTAAAAAAAACACCCACTTGTTCGGGTGTAAAGTCGGGTTGGACATGGGCGGGTTCGGATTGGCCCAACCCAAGTTGCACCCCTACCTCCATCCGCGATTCTTCCTTCTTGCATTCAAATTTTCTTAGCTTATCTGCTTTTCGACTTTTAAATTAGTGTACATCACGCCATACATGTTAGGTCCGCTATGCTAATGTGTGATTTTATTTTTATATTTAACGTATTTCTTTTGGTGTTTCAAAGCTTGTTTTGCAGGTTTTTTAGAGGGGTTAGGGTCTATGTCACTTCCCTCCTTTTCTTGTATTTCTCGTAAATAAGCAAACTTACCAAACATAAATTTTTTTCTAACTTTTTCATCCATGCTATTAAAATAATTTGAGCAGTACGAAACTAAGAAACCTTTGTTTTCCTTAATGTGTCATCGATTCCTGGCTTTTTTACCCTTTTTTTTTTTTTTGCAACGGGTGTTTTACATTTCTGAGGTTTTCTATTGTCTATTGATGTTCTGCTTTACTACTAAACCCATTGAAGATAAAGTTCTGCGAGCATATCGAAGCAGAGATTAAAGTCGCAAGCCAATTAGAACATTGAGTGCCATATTATGTAGAAATTAGTGTGGTTAATTAAACATGTGCTACATCTATTTTTTAACTTAAAACTTGCCGCTATCCAATTTGTTTTTTTTTTATTTCTACCTTTGAAGTTTTAAGTTTTAACATGTCAAATATTTTTCTTTTACTATTTAAATGACACTTTCCATTTATCTAAAGAAACAACGAAAGGGAATAAAACTACATTTGAGAGTGAAATGAAAGCAAAACTTTTTGTTCGAACTCATACGATCAGTTCGTTGTCTGTCTGATAAAAGGAATGTGAGCTATCTTTGAGTACATATAGTAATCTGATGAATTTTCTTTGTTGATATGTGCATGTAAGAGCCCTAGCTGATTCTATTGTTTTCTGTTTTTTTTTTCCAATCTTTTTAATTTCCTTAGTGAACAGAAAAGATTATATTAACATTGACTTTATAAGTTCTTTGTTTTGTTTATTTTATGGTTTTATGAGGTAAAAATTACAAGAATTACGTACTTTATTTGAAGAATTAAAACTGTATATGTAAAGCAACATTATAATCCATGTTAAGTGAGAAAAATAACATCCAATATATATGTTTGTAACAAAATAGACAGTGCAGTAGAGACTGTGCTTAAATATCATCAATGCATGTGGTTAAGCATATAGAGCTTTAGTATATCTAGCCCTTCTCTAATCACTATTGTTGTCTTCTGTGGTTTTTTTTGTTGATACTGTTCTGAATGCAGAAAGTATGAAGGCATGTTGTTAGTCACATATTCTGTGTGTGTGTTTTGCGTTTTGTGTTTTGTGTTTTTGAATGTGAATCTGTTGTTGTTTGTGCTGATTTGGTTAATGAGGTTTGTTTTTGTTTCAGATTAACTTTCTTCCCGTTAAGGTGGTACTTAAAACAAGCGGTGTTGGAAAAAGGTTGGTTTTTTGATCTTCTTATTCGGGGCTTTTTAGCTGTTTCAACAAACTTTTTATGATGTGAAGGAAAGTAAATTAAATAGATCTGTTTGTGCATTGTTTTTGGTCATTGTGTTGGATTTTTTGTGTCTAGGTTTTCCAATTTGGTATTTATAGGTCAATTGAAATTTGGTTTTTTTGGCTTCACTTGGTAACGGCTTTTCGTTGTTGGAATCATTTTTCTGTGCCGTTGTTTTGCAAGCAGAGTTCAAAATCTAAAAGCCATTAAGGTATTTCGGTTGATTTTATACTCTCTCTGTGTTTTGTTATGTAAGTGTGAGTGTGGATTTGTTCTTCTATGAATGAATTTAGCTAATCTGGTTGTTTTTAATTGCAGATTAATTTGTTTTCTGTTAAATTAATTGCCTAGCGCTGGAACTGCTGTTGTTGTAAAAAGGTTGGTTTTCCAAATCTTTTTTTATAGGGAATTTTAACGAAAAGCTTCCGGTACTGTTCATTTTAACGAAAAACCATATTTTTACACTAAAAAGTCAATACTGGTACTATTCACTTTACCCTTTATTTTGTCCTTATCGTTAAAACTCAAAGTTTTCAAGCTCTTTTCATTAGTTTTCCTTTTATTTATATGTTTTTTCAGTTGTTTGGATGGACCTCTTATAATATAGTTGAGCCTGAATTAAATAGATGTGTTTGTATATTGTGTTTTGTTCAGGTGGATGAAACAAATGAAGAGAAATAGTAAACATGGTGTTTGTCTGTGTTTTTAGAATAGTTCAAACATTTGGCAAGAAGGTTGGGATATTTTGAAATTCTCTGTAAAAAAATTTGGGTCTACTGATCGTGTTTGTTTGATTGCAAATATTTTATTCGATGTGAACAAGACACTTTAATAAACTGGTTTTGCCTTATTTTGAAACCACAATAAACTGGTTTTGCCTTATTTTGAAACCACAATAAACTGGTTTTGCCTTATTTATCCATATTTTTAATGGTTTTGCCTTATTTGTCTTTAATTCGAAAAAAGAAAAAGTTGAACTAGTTTATTGTGGTGGTTCGTTTTTGAATTGGTTGGGCTTTTGCTGAATTGGTAAGAAAATTTTAGGTATATTTATTGTTATGAATTTTCTTGATCGATAGGGATAAATGTGTTTTGCTCTATGTTTGTGGAATGAGTATACATTCTGTGTTTCTGATGGAAATTTTGAACCTTTTCTTTATAGTTTCTAAATTTTTGAGCTTTATGGGGTTTTTTATGGCAGTTTTGAGGAAAAGCATAACCAAGAAGATTACTACTACCACGATGTGAGTGCCCTCTATCCTTAATATGGTCAAATGGGGGTGCAAATTTCATATTTTTCTTAATATGGTCAAATGGTATGCAAAATAGATTGGGTTAAGCTTTTGGATTTAACTCTCTCACTCTCTTTGAGTTTGGGTTCCATTTATGGTTTTCCTTCTTCGTTTCTCTATTTCAGTTTTCCTTTGGTTGTGACCCATCTTTATTGTTTTGTTCATTCATCTTTAACTGCTATCGGTATATCACGAGGCCCAGAGCAAACTGAGAAATTGAAAAACTTTTGAATACTCAAAGCTTGCCCTTTGTCTAAAGTGCTCATAAAAAAGTCTCATTGCCACAAGGGGAGTATATAAGACTGATGAGAGTCAAGTATCCATATATATAACTATAAAACGATTGTGTATCCCATTATTTGGAATCTTAAGAAAGAACAATAATTTACTATTATGAAAGGTTTTAACAGTTAGTTTTGAGCCGTGATCCTGATTGGTAAGCTTGAATACGATCCACGGTAGCTTTTTCTAGAAAACCTTAAGTGCAATTGTTCTTTCAAACAGGAGTTGCATATTCTGCATCTTCTACCTTTTCAGTATATTTCATTTTGCTATTCTCTTTTCCAATACTTTTATCAATTTCTAGATCGATGCTCATGCTGGTAGTGTTAATGATTTGGCATTCTGCAACCCGGCTAAGCAACTCTGTGCCATAACTTGCGGTGATGATAAGGCCATTAAGGTTGGTTTTGAAAAAGTGGTGATATAATAGGTCGTACAAAATGTCCATGATGCTCCCGTGCATTCTGTGTGCCCTCATAACAAGGAAAATGTCCATGTAAGGACTTCGCTTTCATATTTTTTTGATCCCTTGATTTGTCTCTCTTCATTTGCCTTGTATGAATGATTTACTCTGTTTTGAAATTCAGCTTATGTCTTTGTGTTTCAGTTTTTTCTTTCCAACATCAGTAAATCGTATTGCATAATTTTTGTGAAGAATCTATTCTTCAGCAGAATGTGCTTTAAAGAAAAAACAGTTTGTAAAGTCGGAGAAACAGCCAGGTGCCACTGTGTAAGATTCTAGGGACTGCTGAATTGGAATACTCAGAGAAACGATATGCATAGGGATCACTAATAATGTTTTTTGTGTGTGTATGTGTCTCATATGTTGAAGGTACCCTAATATTAGCAGTCAAAATGGAGCAATTTGTCTGGATATTCTGAGAGACCAATGGAACCCAACTCTGATCACTCCGCATTTCCTGCAAGGTGAGTTGTTCATATCTTTCAAACTTAATAGTTTTTACTTTTCTGCGTATATATTCTGTCTTGCATTCTTTTGTTGGTTTTGAAACTATAATCCATTGTACCATAGCACTACAACTTTCCATAAAATGGTTCCAATAATATAGTTTCATATATATTCATAAATTGGTTCAAGGGATTCCAAGTGCTTCATTCACCTAATTTATAGTCTTCTTGTAATGATTCTTTCAAAAAGCTCAAACATCTTTCAATATAAATAAAATTAACCTTCTTTAACAATCTCTTATAGCTTCGAAACATATTTTTTTTATACGGTTACTAACCCCGCAGCAACGCGCGGGCCATATTTCTAGTCATAACTAATGCTTGAGGCCTAATGAATCAATAATACAAAAATTATCTAACCTAATGGACTAAAACATAAAAATTACAAACTGCTCCAAATCGACCATCTCGAATTTACCAAACCTAATGAACTGAAACATGAAAAATACAAACCGTACCAAATTGATCATACCGAATCTACTGGACCTAATGAATTAAAACATAAAAAATACAAACCATACCAAATTGATCGTACCGAATATACCAGGCTTAATGACCTAACACATAAAACATATGAACCATACCAAATTGATCGTACCGAATATATAGGACCTAAACTATATAACATACCTAATTGAAATCACAACATAATAGATTGTACCGAAATTTCGAAAACTTCGGACGTAAACTAGCACAACGTACCTAATTGTTATTTACAAAACATAACCAACGTACCTAATCGACCAACAGAACCAAACAATGAAATTCCCCACACAGGCCTTTCAATTAACACATGGTATGCATTGTAAAGTAATCCTATTTCTGCCTAGACAATTTTTGGTTGTAAATTAGTGTATTCTCCACACAATATCATTATGAGAGCTTTCAAAAGTATGGCAATGGAACTGGTTATAAAATATTTCAAATTTGAATCATTATAAAAATAAAATAAAAAGGTACAATATAGACAAAAAAGATGATATCTTGTAGAAAATGAAAAGGATGTTACATTTATGGGTGATAGTGAATCTACGGTTACATTTTCAAAACTCTAATGGTGGAGGTTATGTTGCAAACAATGAATATGGCATTGTTGTAAATAGTAATAAAATATGTGGTTTTCTTATAAGTGATATGTTATGGTGCATTAAAATAAAGCCCATATTTTACATATTGTAAATAGTAGTAAAATCATCTCATTTAATCCTTATCTCTAAAAGACCCTATTTTACATATTGTATATTGCATATACTATTCAATATATATAGCATGTGCATGCACACACAATTTATATGTCCAAATTTCGAATATGCAAGTTATGTTATAATATGCTACATTGTTATGTTGAATTGTGTGAGTCAAAGGAAAAAAAAAAAATAGAAACACAAACTAGGGTTTTATAAACCTAAATAAAAAAAATAAAGAAGAGAAAATCACAGTTGTGCCGCCGCCTGAAGCTACATCGTGCCAATGTGCCGAGCCGAGCCTGCGCTGTGGCCTATGCCGCAAAATGGCACCCTGCAGCTCCATGTGCTTGCTACGCACACTGAGCTCAAGTCCAGTTTTTTGGGCTCCTTCTCCTTGCCAGGCCTGATGGTTGACACCTCGCTCGGGTCAACCCAGCTTTGCTGGGCTCCTGCTGCTGTTAGGCTGCCTTCTTCTCAGCTCAAGCTCCAAACTGATAACATTCGAGATTATACAAAATTATACACAAAGGATCATTTTGTGGCTCTCTTTAGCCCTATGTCTCTTATAGTATAAGTGAGTTACCAAACTCATCTCATGTTACATGTTGTGGGGTTAGCTCCACACCCCATGTTGTTGTAGATAACATCTGCTTTTCAAAATCTTATTGAAAGACTGGATTTGCTATCTCATGTTTGCTTTTTGTAAAAAAAAAAAAAACCTTCAAACAACAAGGAGCTGGGTCAACTATTCAATCAAATGAAATTGACCATGTTTCCCATCTCTTCTCGAGAAAAAAAGTGGGCTATGAAAAATTATGCTCAATTTCATATGCGGCAATTCCGCCAAGATCTCTTCTTTAGTTGGGGGAAGAATCTGCATGAATCAGATTTTTTGAGGAACACATGAAGAGAGAATTGGTTAGATAATATGATCATATCTTCTTAGGGTTATTCTGAATGTATAATACAATTTCATTAGTAATATTCCATTTTAACTGGAAATGCAGTCAGACATTCGGGGTAGAATCAGCGATCAAGGAGTGGTAACTTAGGAGCCCCTTTTTTCACTGCAAAGCCGACAGCATGGGTGCTCCATTTCTCGGGCCAAGCCAAATTTTCGGCATGTTCTGCTTCCAGCCCGGAACCAATTGTTGGGGTGCCCACTGCTAAGCCCATTTTTGGGCTCCATTTCTCACTTGTTTAGCCCGCAACCATTCAAACCCAATATAACCCGAACATCTATGAATTATGATATTCAATCATAAATTACCTAAAAAGAATTAGATCATTGTTCTCTGTATAAAAGTAATCGAATGTTGTTTCATTTATTGACATTAAAATCAAATACAATATTACACTTGAATCATAACTCCAAATTGCAAACAAAAACTGCTTCCGTATGAGCAAAGAAAAAATGGAAAGCCACACCGCTGAATAAACAGAAAAAAAAGGAGAGGATACAAAATTTGTTTCCCCTACTCCATAGCGTGCAGAATCATATTTAGATCGATGGTTTTAGTTATATGCATCAGGGTTGGCGACAAGGTAGTTCTCAATAAGCTTGAACAAACCATGGGCTCTTTCTTTCCCGGCCTTAACATGCTCTTCCTTAATCTCAACATCTCCCTTTGTGTGGTAATGGCTGGTGCTTTTGATGACAGAACCGCTACCGGAAGCCACCAATTTAGTCTCATAAGAGATCTTCTCAATCTTGTCAGAAATGACATCTCCTTCAATCAAACTGTAATTGTAGACAAAGTTATCTTTGTCAATTCCATCAACCTTGTGCTTCACATAGCTGTATTCACTTCCTTCACCAAAGCTAATCTTCTTGATGGTTCCAACACCTCCATCTCCCTCAAGAATTTCAGCAGTTTTAACTGCTTGTGGAGCAATCTTTGGGATGAGGTTGTCAGCATCAAGAACAAGAGCATTGTACAACCTAGCAGGAGCGCAGACTGAGGCAAATTCAGTTTCATATGTGAAGACACCCATGGTAATGATTGAGAGCTTAGAAAATGATCGAAGTAAGAATGAAATGTGAAGGAAGATCAAAAGAGAAATTGATAATGAAGGTATTTGATGGTGGAAGATATCGAGGTGGTATTTATAGGTTATTGCTGAGGGGCTGTCATGTAATGTGGACCCCCACTGATAGAGAAATTTGGACGGTTTTTAATTTCCCATTGGCTGTTTCCAATTTGAATAGTCAAAGAAAGGCACCTCTAGAAGTTGATTTTGTAAATTCCAACTTAGGGTAAAGTACAAAAAACTACCTCAACTATTGGGGTCATGACAGTTTCATACCTCATCTTTTAAAATTGACAATGTCATACCGCATCTTACGAATTTGTGACAATGTCATATCTCCGTCAATTTTTCTGTTAGTTTTTCTGTTAAATGCTGACGTGGCAATAGACGAGGACCACTTTCTATTAAAAAATTAATAAAATATTATTAAAAACTAAAAAAAATATTTAATATTTTTTAAATATTAAAATAATAAATAAAAGTAAAATTAAAAAAAAAAGTTTAAAGTACAAAAAACTACCTCAACTATTGGGATCACGAAAGTTTCATACCTCATCTTTTAAAATTGACAATTTCATACCGCATCTTATGAATTTGTGACAATGTCATACATCTGTCAATTTTTCTGTTAGTTTTTCTGTTAAGTGCTAACATGGCTTGATTCGTGACCTACTTTCTATTAATAAATTATTAAAAACTAAAAAATAATTATTTAATATTTTTTAAATATTTAAATAATAATAAAAGGCCAAAACAAAAAAACCCTCATTTCGTCCCTCCCCTCCTCCCTTCTCCCTCCTCCCTCCTCCCTCCTCTCCCTTTCTTCATCTTCTTCCCTCACCCACACCCACACTCAATTTCCCCATATTTTACGTTTATGGGTGATAGTGAATCTACGGTTACATTTTCAAAACTCTGATGGTGGAGGTTACGTTGCAAACAATGAATATGGCATTGTTGTAAATAGTAGTAAAATATGTGATTTTCTTATAAGTGATATGTTATGGTGCATTAAAATAAAGCCCATATTTTACGTATTGTAAATAGTAGTAAAATCATCTCATTTAATCCTTATCTCTAAAAGACCCTATTTTACATATTGTATATTGCATATAGTATTCAATATACATAGCATGTTCATGCACACACAATTGATATGTCCAAATTTCGAATATGCAAGTTATGTTATAATATGCTACATTGTTATGTTGAATTGTGTGAGTCAAAGGAAAAAAAAAATAAAAATAGAAACACAAACTAGGGTTTTATAAACCTAAATAAAAAAAAATAAAGAAGAGAAAATCACAGTTGTGCCGCCACCTGAAACTGCATCGTGCCAATGTGCCGAGCCGCAAAATGGCAACATGCAGCTCCATGTGCTTGCTACGCACACAGAGCTCAAGTCCAGTTTTTTGGGCTTCTTCTCCTTGCCAGGCCTGATGGTTGACACCTCGCTCGGGTCAACCCAGCTTTGCTGGGCTCCTGCTGCTGCTAGGCTGCCTTCTTCTCAGCTCAAGCTCCAAACTGATAACATTCGAGATTATACAAAATTATACACAAAGGATCATTTTGTGGCTCTCTTTAGCCCTATGTCTCTTATAGTATAAGTGAGTTACCAAACTCATCTCATGTTACATGTTGTGGGGTTAGCTCCACACCCCATGTTGTTGTAGATAACATCTGCTTTTCAAAATCTTAGTGAAAGACTGGATTTGCTATCTCATGTTTGCTATTTGTAAAAAAAAAAAAAATACCAATTGAAGCAGAGGGTTTCTTCAAACAACAAGGAACTGGGTCAACTATTCAATCAAATGAAATTGACCATGTTTCCCATCTCTTCTCGAGAAAAAAAGTGGGCTATGAAAAATTATGCTCAATTTCATACGCGGCAATTCCGCCAAGATCTCTTCTTTAATTGGGGGAAGAATCTGCATGAATCAGATTTTTTGAGGAACACATGAAGAGAGAATTGGTTAGATAATATGATAATTTGGGGTAGAATCAGCGATCAAGGAGTGGTAACTTAGGAGCCCCTTTTTTCACTGCAAAGCCGACAGCATGGGTGCTCCATTTTTCGGCATGTTCTGCTTCCAGCCCGGAACCAATTGTTGGGGTGCCCACTGCTAAGCCCATTTTTGGGCTCCATTTCTCACTTGTTTGGCCCGCAACCATTCAAACCCAATATAACCCGAACATCCATGAATTATGATATTCAATCATAAATTACCTAAAAAGAATTAGATCATTGTTCTCTGTATAAAAGTAATCGAATGTTGTTTCATTTATTGAGATTAAAATCAAATACAATATTACACTTGAATCATAACTCCAAATTGCAAACAAACTGCTTCCCTATGAGCAAAGAAAAAATGGAAAGCCACACCGCTGAATAAACAGAAAAAAAAGGAGAGGATACAAAATTTGTTTCCCCTACTCCATAGCGTGCAGAATCATATTTAGATCGATGGTTTTAGTTATATGCATCAGGGTTGGCGACAAGGTAGTTCTCAATGAGCTTGAATAAACCATGGGCTTTTTCTTTCCCGGCCTTAACATGCTCTTCCTTAATCTCAACATCTCCCTTAGTGTAGTAATGGCTGGTGCTTTTGATGACAGAACCGCTACCGGAAGCCACCAATTTAGTCTCATAAGAGATTTTCTCAATCTTGTCAGAAATGACATCTCCTTCAATCAAACTGTAATTGTAGACAAAGTTATCTTTGTCAATTCCATCAACCTTGTGCTTCACATAGCTGTATTCACTTCCTTCACCAAAGCTAATCTTCTTGATGGTTCCAACACCTCCATCTCCCTCAAGAATTTCAGCAGTTTTAACTGCTTGTGGAGCAATCTTTGGGATGAGGTTGTCAGCATCAAGAACAAGAGCATTGTACAACCTAGCAGGAGGGCAGACTGAGGCAAATTCAGTTTCATATGTGAAGACACCCATGGTAATGATTGAGAGCTTGGAAAATGATCGAAGTAAGAATGAAATGTGAAGGAAGATCAAAAGAGAAATTGATAATGAAGGTATTTGATGGTGGAAGATATCGAGGTGGTATTTATAGGTTATTGCTGAGGGGCTGTCATGTAATGTGGACCCCCACTGATAGAGAAATTTGGACAGTTTTTAATTTCCCATTGGCTGTTTCCAATTTGAATAGTCAAAGAAAGGCACCTCTAGAAGTTGATTTTGTAAATTCCAACTTAATACAACTAGCTGGTGTGCTAATTAATAATGTGGAATTTTTTTAATAGAAAATGTTCTAAGACTTGATGATCGAAATATTACAGCAGGAGAAATTTTTCCAAGTGCCGGAACACCATGACACATGGTGTTCCCTCACACATTAGGATTTAGTTTTATTTATTTATTGAAATATAAAATTGAAGGATATTCAAGATGTCAAATCCTAATGTGTGAGGGAACACCATGTGTTATGGTGTGCCTGGCACTTGGAAAAATTTCTCTTACAGCAGAGCTGGTGTGCTAAGTTGACTACTGACTCAATAATATCTTTATGGTCTAGAATAAACCTAAGTTCCCTTTTTGATTCATTACATATCTACATATCTGAACTCTTTGATCAACATAAGGACTGTCATGAAACTACAATGTTACTCGTTCCCAAGTGTTTTATTCAAATGAGATTGCATGATCGGTTTAGAATATCGTCATATTAGTGTTTCTGAAAATTTAACATAATATGTCACATCCTGGTCCGGATCCCCATTACATTCCGGACTCGATTCCATCGTAGCACGATATTGTCTGTTTTGGGCCCCAACCATGCCCTCACGGTTTTGTTTCTGGGAATTCAGACGAAAACTTCTCAGTGGGTCACCCCTCATGGGAGTGCTCTTGCGCGCTACTCGCTTAACTTCGGAGTTCCCATGGAACCCGAAGCCAGTGAACTCCCAAAAGGCCTCGTGCTAGGTAGAGATGAGAATATGCATATAAGGCTTACATGATCTACTCCCCTGAATGATATGGGATGTTACATAATATTTATAGTAGGTTTGTGTTGAATGAGCCTGAATATCGATAAACAACCAATCGAGTTAGTATTTGTACGTTATATAATCGACTCTATGCCACGACTTTAGTTCTGTTATACTTATGCATGCTTGTTTGTTCTCATTTATCACACCAAATGATGCACTAATGTAGTTCAAATATGTGATCTTTCTAGTATTTTCCATCTACCGAGGGTAATGGTTTCACTTGACTCCAAAGTTATATCATGACTTCATATTGCAATAAAAAATAACGGTACTTTTTCAATGCATTAGAAATGATTTAGCTATATTTACAGCCAAATATAACTTTTGGCTATGAATTTTCTTATTGCTTAAATCTAAAGAAGAAGGAAAAAAAGGACATTAAATGTCTTAACCTGCACGAGCCTTTTCATAAATAGTGAAAGAACTTGAAGTTCTGATTTTTGGTAGAACTTCAAAGTCTTTCACTATTTATATTTTCAAAAGATTTACAAGTAGTTTGCTCAAAAGAATTGATGCAAATTTAAATTTGGACCCACTGTTAATTGATTATTCCTTTCGAGACATAAAAAGATAATTAAAAAAAAAAACTTGACTTTTGACTAAAATGAGTATTTGACGCCACATTAAAATTGCTCATTGAAGAACTTTCTGATCAAAATTATACATCTTTGAGCAGCTTTAGTCGGAGGTGTATAGGAAGATGTATTTTGAATGGTTTGTGCTCATCGTAATTTTAATGTGACGTCAACTAGTTCAAAGTAATTTTGAAAGGTTTGTGCAAGGTTAATTTTCATGTGACATCAAATACTTATTTTAGTCAAAGTAATTTTGAAAGGTTTGTGCTAATCGTAATTTATGCCAACATTTGCAAGTTACATGTGACATCCCGTCCCGGAATTATCGAAACGTACATGTGATTTGACCGTTTTAACCCTAGTTTGTCTTGTTATGTTATTTGGTTATTTTGTGTGTGTGCGGCATGTGTTGGACCACACCCACACCTGCACACACACTGTCTCACTCTCCCTCTTCCTCTGTCACTTTCCCTGTCTCTCTCTCTCTCTCCCCCGAGTCCTTATTCTTCTTCTTCCTCTTCCTTAAACTGGTACGGACACACACACACCTACCATATTTCACACAGATCGAGGAAACCAAGGGTGTAGTTGTGATCGTGAGGTCGAGGGGAGCACTGACGTACCATTTTCAGGTAGGGAAACCACCATTTTCACGTCGATTCGAGGTTTTCCGATTTGTGCACTATTCATGCAAACTCATTCTTGCGTGTTTCTGTAAATTTTAAGCTTGTAGATGTCCTTGTGAGGTCCCAAGGAGCTTGGGAGTGTATCGTTGGACGGATTTGGACGTCGAAATCACGAACTGTAAGTTTAGCCGGATTTTCATATTTTTAGAAAGTTTGATTCCGTTGTTTTTAGGCTCTAAAACTAGTTCAACGTGGTAGATGACGTTTAGGGCTTCATTTTGGTTTAAAATACGTGAAAAATGGATGAAAAACGACGGAGAATAGTGGGTTTTAAACTTTCCCAGTTTTCCGGTGGCCGGAGTCCGGCAAGGGTTGATCGGAGAAGAAGGGAGAATATTCCGTTAAGGTTTAACGGAATATTCCTAACGGCAGTGACGGCGTTAGTTAGGTTTAACGGAATATTCCGTTGGTTTAATGGAATATTCCTGACGGCGTCACTTGACGCCGTCAGTGTGCCTGGCACGTGGCCGCCCGTGGGGGCGCGTGGGTCCGTGCCTGTTTTGGCGCGTGAGGGCGCGTGGGAGGTCCAAAAATTATTTTAAAATTATGGGTGTGCTCGTGAGGTTGTGTAGATCACGTTGGTATATTCAATTGTCCATTTTGAGCAATGTATGAGAAGTTATTTTGAACGGACGGTTATGTGCTTTAAAATTAACGTTTTTATAGTTAATTCGCATATAGGTGACACGTATCCCGAGGACGAGCGTGCACATTCGAGGCAGGGGGGCTACGACCCTTCCACATACCAGTGAGTGGGCTTTTGTTTTCCGTATATACCTATATACATATTATTTCCCAGAATTTAGTATGAATGCTTCGTTATATGCCATTCCTTGTATGTAATTGGTGGTTAAGCATGATTAGTGGCATATACATTTAATTATATATTCGATACGCATATGTTATATATATATATATATATATATATGTTGGTGCTGTGGAGGCATAGGTAAGTGCCAGGTAAGCGTTAGTTAACGATTGCATTAAATAGTGGTTAGAAATGCTTAGAGAGCTCATAACCTGCACCCCCGGTGTTAGTGCTCCCGCCCAGAGTAGGGCACAGTCCTTCACGTGTTGTTCACCTCCCGCACCACACGCTCAGCTTGAATCCAAGTTAGGTGCACAGTCCTGTCGTACAGACCACTATCGGTGGTTCCGACTCGTAGGTGACCCGCGATTATTCGCACAGCCTTCACGTGATCGTAGCACTAGAGCGTTCATATGTATTACACCCAGGCCTGTCGTACAGACCACTATAGGTGGTTCCGACTCATGGGCAGGTTTAGTGATTGAATTTGAGATTTGAGCTCTACATTCAGCCGTACAGGTCACTTAGGGGACTCCGGCTGTCAGATTATTATGCTATTGATGTGATTTATACCTGAGCACTTGCATGTTATTATGAGGTTTCGAGATGACATACCTTTGAGCATGACTTAGCATATCTACGTATATGTGTTTATTTTCTGGGAAGTATACAGATTTTACGGCGAGGGGTTAGAATGTATTTTATGAAATGGTTTTCAAAGAATTTGTTTTTGCCCACTCACGCTTTTGTTTTGCGCCCCTCCAGGTTCTAGTAGCTTAGCGGGTTCGGTGGTTTTCCCCAGAGGACGTCCCGGCATTCTGACAGACACTCACCTATGTAGGGTCACCTTCGGGTGCACTATTGTTGTATCGTTTCTTTTGGACTGCTGTAGGCTTCAAGCTCTGAATTCAGCGACTTGCTTACGCTAGCACATACTTTATCACATTATATTTGCTAGTTTTTAAATTATTCGTACTTTTATATTATTTCCTTTAGCTTCCGCACTGTGCACATGGATACGTCACTTCCACGTGACGGCCAGCATGCCCTGGCCTCGGTTGGGGTGTGTCATTACAAGTTAGAACAAAGACTTTCATTAATATTTCTTGAAGAGTATTACAAAAATATTAATATTTTTTAATTTTATTCCAACTAGAATGTCTTATTACTATTTTCCTATAAATCAAAACGAAGCCAAAACAAAGCACTTGAACACATACCACAAATATGAACAGGTTTTAATTTAGTTATAACTTGTAGGCATCAGGGGTTAAGGCCATCTCCAACTGAAGGGTCCAGATGGCCAGAGGGTCGAAAATCATCTCCTACCGAGGGCTAGGCCAGAGGGCTCTGGAATCTGAGAGGGCCTCACGGAATCCCAAAGGGCCAAAGGGCTAGAGGGCTAGCCACTTCCCGACATGCCATTTTTTTTTTTTTTTGCTTATGTTGGATTTCCTGGCGTTTATAACCTATAGGAATACATTGTATTACTAGTATAAATGTATTACTGCCAGTTATATAATCGAAATGAATTGTTTTAATATTTTTTAACAGTTTTATTATTATTTTTTATTTAAAAATTTTTTCCTATAACTTCTATTTTTCATATATTTTTTTTAAATTCTATTTTTTTTCCTATAACTTTTATTTTACAAATTTGTTTCACATTTTTTTTTTAAATTTCATTTTTTCCTATAACTTCTATTTCACAAAATTTGTTTCATTTTATTTTAAATTCTATTTTTTTTCCTATAACTTCTATTTCACAAAATTTGTTTCATATTTCTTTTAATTCTATTTTTTCTATAACTTCCTAAGCCATTATACAACATTAAATTAAATTAAGTAACATGAAACAACATTAAACAATATGAAACAATATTAATAACATTAACCAACATAAAAATTATGCAACATAAAAAAAACATTTAACAACGTAAAACATAAACAACATTTAAATTGTAGTTTTTAAATAATAAATTATGTTTGGCGCTATTGTCCTTTGGCCCTCGGTTGGAGACTGTTTTTTGTGATAGGGCTAAAACGAGCCATCTGGCCCTTTGGCCCTCGGTTGGAGACGGAGGCAAATATGGACTTGTACTGTTTATTAAAATATTAATATTTTGGAGAATCTTGAAAGGCCAGGGGCTAAAACAAGCCCTCTGGTCAGCCATCGGTTGAAGATGGCCTAACCATTATGAAAACGATCAAAGAGTTCTAAGGAAATATGAAGAAAATTGTTGATCTACAATATTCAGGTTTTGACTTGGAGTGAAGGGGAATGCTGTAGGTGCTATATATAGACCACAACAATTGAGAGCCTGACCTGATGTGAACAGCTATGCCTGTAGATCATCAACCAGTATATGCAAGTTGGTACTGTACAATTCTATTGTTGTCCCTACTGCCTCACGACTAGTATATGCACTTCCAGAAGTTCAATTTAGGAACGACTTGACCTGCAATTCAACATTGGCTGCAATGCGTCGACTTTTGATTGGCCGTCATTTGGCTTTTCACATCTCCAAACTGGAATATTCAATTGTAACAAATATTATCCAAATACAGAGTCCTATTCTATTATCTTTTTCAGATGCCCTTATGTCCGCAGCCCGTGACTATGCCCGTTGTGAATGTCCAAAAATTATTAATAGAGAATATGATTAGAGATACTCCAATAATACGTCAACAAAAATTGAATTATTGAAAAGTCCTACAAATATAACAGCGAAAGACACAAAAGTGTTTAGTTATGAGAGAATATGACCTCTAAAATATTAATTATTTAATGTTACGGTGTAGTGATATTTATATTTACTTGTACATAAATGATCTTAGATTCGAACATTTGGACGCAAGTTCAACACAAATTTAGTGTAAAAATATATCTTTAAAAAATGATGTGTGATCTCTAGAGCACTAATTGGTAAGCAAAAGAAAAAATTGAGGTTAGTCCACCCCGTGAGTAATTGGCCATTTCTTATTCAATTTCCAGATGGTCCTTTCCTTGATTACATTACAAAATTTCCATGTACAAAAGTAATGGTTCCCACGTCCACGACGAATAAAACCCATTAAACAATTAGGAGCTTGCGTAAACCTTTTGATCCACCTTCTACCTCAAGCCTATAAATACCAATATCCTCCTCACTTCTTCACAACTCAAAATCTCCCAATACATCATCTTTCTTTCTTAGTCTTCCTCTTCGTCGGTTATTTTCCCACTTCACAAACACATCTCAGAATCATGGGTGTTTTCACATACGAATCCGAGTTCACCTCCGTCATCCCCCCCGCTAGGTTGTACAATGCCTTTGTTCTTGATGCTGACAACCTCATCCCCAAGATTGCACCACAAGCAGTGAAGAGCACTGAGATCCTTGAAGGAGATGGTGGAGTTGGAACCATTAAGAAGATCAACTTCGGTGAAGGTAGCACATATAGCTATGTGAAGCACAGAATCGATGGAGTTGACAAGGACAACTTTGTGTATAAGTATAGTGTGATTGAGGGAGATGCTATCTCCGAAACAATTGAGAAAATCTGTTACGAGACTAAGTTGGTGGCTTCCGGCAACGGTTGCATCATCAAGAGCACCAGCCACTACCACACCAAGGGAGATGTTGAGATCAAGGAAGAGCATGTTAAAGCTGGCAAAGAGAAGGCCTCCCACCTCTTCAAGCTGATTGAGAACTACCTCTTGGAGCACCAGGATGCCTACAACTAAACATTGTTTGCTGCTGCATTTATGTGTTATTCAGTCTCGTGTCATCTTTACCGTCAAATATTGGTGTGATTTTAATCCGTTTTATATATTTTCTTCCCTTCCAAAACAGTGTTTGGCTTGTACGTAATTGAAGGTTTTGATTGAAGAGTGAATGTTGTTTTTCCTTTCATTTGCAATAAACTCAAAATTAATGGATCTGATTATTCCTGCAAGTCTTTCTTAATGCAAGTTTGTATTTGCCAATGTTATGTTCCACCTTCCTAACTCCTTTAGTTTACTGAACGCATGAGAAGCGACATTTCAATTACCCGCAAATCATAATAATTGAATAACATTTGAATCTCTACCACATATGGCATAAAGTGATGAAGGGATAACTCTGATTTCGTTTTCCTTGTAAACCATTTGGTAATTCATACCATAAATAAGCCCATGAGTTAATACACCCAGGATGTGTTGGAGAACAATTTAGAACCAATAAATAATAGAAATACAGCATCGAAATACTTATAATTTATTATTCAAAAATACTTGTAATACATAATGCATTACACAATAAATACAAAAAATTAAAATGATACTAACTTGAATGAATTGAAGGTAGAGGCTAGCCTAAACTCTATGTCATTCGAACAGTATTTCCGTCCCACTCGTGTACTTGTGGTTCTACAATGTCTGCTCGACCTGGATTATAGAACTCTAGCGAATTGCTTTGTGTGTTTACTCTCTGGAAATTTTGTACGGAAGACAAGGAGGGAAGAAAAGATGATTCTCACTTGGATACTATGATTGCAAATATATAGGTTGTTTCACACCCTTTCTAATACCTATTCAGTGTAATATACAACTCTTTCTAATAGATGTGTCTTTTAATCAAAAGATTTTTAATTAATGAATCTGATTAATTTTAAATTTCAAGGCCCCAAGTGCCCCAAGGCCCTTGTCTTGATTAATTAATATTAATTGTATTTAGGCTATATTATATTCAAGCCTAATCCACACAACCATAAGGCCCAAGCCTTCAATCCATTTCCAAATGGTCCAAGTTCCAATTACTAAGAAAAGGGAATAAGCCTATATAAAGGCTAGTGAAAAAATATTGTTGACCAATGTGGGACAAGGGGGTCTCAAACTCCAACAAGATGACGATTTAAGAGCTTGTTTTTCCTCATCCGTATGTGGCATGACTCACCTCCATCCGCAGTTCTTGCTTCTTGCATTCGAATTTTCTTAGCTTATTTGATTTCCGATTTTTAAATTAGTGTACCTCACGCCATATATGTTAGGATCGTACAAGTTCATCAAACCAATTTGCCAATTTTATCAAATAGGGATCGTACAAGTTCAACTCACAATTTCATCAAATATATGCACATGACTTACACGAGTCTATAGACCATTTCCCTCTAATTCATATAAAGTCACTATGAAGTATATAGCATACAGCTATGTCAAGCACAGAATCGATGGAGTTGACAAGGACAACTTTTTGTACAAGTATAGTGTCTTTGAGGAAGATGCTATATCCGAAACAATTGAGAAAATCTGTTACAAGACTAGTTGGTGGCTTTCAGCAGCGGTTGCGTAATCAAGAGCACCAACCATTACCACACCAAGGGAGATGTTGAGATCAAGGAAGAGAATGTTAAGGCTGGCAAAGAGAAGGCCTCCCATCTCTTCAAGCTGATTGAGAACTACCTCTTGGAGCACCAGGATGCCTACAACTAAACATTGTCTGCTGCTGCTTTCATGTGTTATTCAGTATTGTGTCATCTTTTCCATCAAATATTGGTGTGATTTTAATCCCTTTTTTAATATATTTTTCCCCTTCTAAAACAATGTTTGGCTTGTATGTAATTGAAGGTTTTGATTGAAGAGTAAATGTTGTATTTCCTTTCGTTAGCAATAAACTAAAAATTAATGGATCTAATTATTCCTGTAAGGTTTTTTTTATTTTTTTATTTATTTTTTATTCTTTTCTATTTTTAATGCAAATTTGTAGTTACGAATGTTAAGTTCCATTTTCCTAACTACTTTAATTTACTTAACCGATGGGAAGCGACATTTCAATTACCAGCAAATCATAATAATTGAATAACATCTGAATCTCTCCCTCATAATACCCTTAAGTGATGAAATGAAAGCCCTGATTTCGTTTTCCTTGTAAACCATTTTGTAATTCATACCATAAATACGCCCATGAGTTAACACACCCATGATGATGATTTAATAGCTTGTTTTTCCTCATCCTCATGTGGCATGACTTACCTCCATCTAGGGGTGCAATTCGGGCGAATTAGAATGTTAACCCAATCTTAACCCAACTTTTACAATTTGGGCTCAGGTTCAGGTTGAGTTTCATTCGGGTTCATTTGGGCTCGGGTTTAATTGGGTTGAGTTCGGGTTGCCCAACTTTTTTAAGTTTAATCTTGTAACAACTTAATTTCCAAGAATTCCTAAAAAAATTAAGCCAAGTAGCATCAAAGCTACCTAACTTTAATTTCATAAATCCATCTACTATAAAGCTTTAGCATTTAGAGACTACAAATATGGATTGACTAATCAAAACTTCTTATTCTCTAAAAACTTAAGTAATTATAAAGGGTAATTTAAAAAAAAAATATATTAGAAATTGTGTTGGTTTTTGGACTTGGCTCACTTGCGTGTAGTATGAGCATTAATTGATATCGGTTACAATCTGGTTAGATTGGGTTTGGTTAGTCAGGTTGGTTTAGGGATGGACGGGCAAATGATCAACCCAACTCAACACAATCAATGAACGGGTTGAAATTGGGTTGGGTTCAGGCAGGTTATAACTAAAAAAAACACCCACTTGTTCGGGTGTAAAGTCGGGTTGGACATGAGCGGGTTCGGATTGGCCCAACCCAAGTTGCACCCCTACCTCCATCTGCGGTTCTTCCTTCTTGCATTCAAATTTTCTTAGCTTATCTGCTTTTCGACTTTTAAATTAGTGTACATAAAGCAACATTATAATCCATGTTAAGTGAGAAAAATAACATCCAATATATATGTTTGTAACAAAATAGACAGTGCAGTAGAGACTGTGCTTAAATATCATCAATGCATGTGGTTAAGCATATAGAGCTTTACGATATCTAGCCCTTCTCTAATCACTATTGTTGTCTTCTGTGGTTTTTTTTGTTGATACTGTTCTGAATGCAGAAAGTATGAAGGCATGTTGTTAGTCACATATTCTGTGTGTGTGTTTTGCGTTTTGTGTTTTGTGTTTTTGAATGTGAATCTGTTGTTGTTTGTGCTGATTTGGTTAATGAGGTTTGTTTTTGTTTCAGATTAACTTTCTTCCCGTTAAGGTGGTACTTAAAACAAGCGGTGTTGGAAAAAGGTTGGTTTTTTGATCTTCTTATTCGGGGCTTTTTAGCTGTTTCAACAAACTTTTTATGATGTGAAGGAAAGTAAATTAAATAGATCTGTTTGTGCATTGTTTTTGGTCATTGTGTTGGATTTTTTGTGTCTAGGTTTTCCAATTTGGTATTTATAGGTCAATTGAAATTTGGTTTTTTTGGCTTCACTTGGTAACGGCTTTTCGTTGTTGGAATCATTTTTCTGTGCCGTTGTTTTGCAAGCAGAGTTCAAAATCTAAAAGCCATTAAGGTATTTCGGTTGATTTTATACTCTCTCTGTGTTTTGTTATGTAAGTGTGAGTGTGGATTTGTTCTTCTATGAATGAATTTAGCTAATCTGGTTGTTTTTAATTGCAGATTAATTTGTTTTCTGTTAAATTAATTGCCTAGCGCTGGAACTGCTGTTGTTGTAAAAAGGTTGGTTTTCCAAATCTTTTTTTATAGGGAATTTTAACGAAAAGCTTCCGGTACTGTTCATTTTAACGAAAAACCATATTTTTACACTAAAAAGTCAATACTGGTACTATTCACTTTACCCTTTATTTTGTCCTTATCGTTAAAACTCAAAGTTTTCAAGCTCTTTTCATTAGTTTTCCTTTTATTTATATGTTTTTTCAGTTGTTTGGATGGACCTCTTATAATATAGTTGAGCCTGAATTAAATAGATGTGTTTGTATATTGTGTTTTGTTCAGGTGGATGAAACAAATGAAGAGAAATAGTAAACATGGTGTTTGTCTGTGTTTTTAGAATAGTTCAAACATTTGGCAAGAAGGTTGGGATATTTTGAAATTCTCTGTAAAAAAATTTGGGTCTACTGATCGTGTTTGTTTGATTGCAAATATTTTATTCGATGTGAACAAGACACTTTAATAAACTGGTTTTGCCTTATTTTGAAACCACAATAAACTGGTTTTGCCTTATTTTGAAACCACAATAAACTGGTTTTGCCTTATTTATCCATATTTTTAATGGTTTTGCCTTATTTGTCTTTAATTCGAAAAAAGAAAAAGTTGAACTAGTTTATTGTGGTGGTTCGTTTTTGAATTGGTTGGGCTTTTGCTGAATTGGTAAGAAAATTTTAGGTATATTTATTGTTATGAATTTTCTTGATCGATAGGGATAAATGTGTTTTGCTCTATGTTTGTGGAATGAGTATACATTCTGTGTTTCTGATGGAAATTTTGAACCTTTTCTTTATAGTTTCTAAATTTTTGAGCTTTATGGGGTTTTTTATGGCAGTTTTGAGGAAAAGCATAACCAAGAAGATTACTACTACCACGATGTGAGTGCCCTCTATCCTTAATATGGTCAAATGGGGGTGCAAATTTCATATTTTTCTTAATATGGTCAAATGGTATGCAAAATAGATTGGGTTAAGCTTTTGGATTTAACTCTCTCACTCTCTTTGAGTTTGGGTTCCATTTATGGTTTTCCTTCTTCGTTTCTCTATTTCAGTTTTCCTTTGGTTGTGACCCATCTTTATTGTTTTGTTCATTCATCTTTAACTGCTATCGGTATATCACGAGGCCCAGAGCAAACTGAGAAATTGAAAAACTTTTGAATACTCAAAGCTTGCCCTTTGTCTAAAGTGCTCATAAAAAAGTCTCATTGCCACAAGGGGAGTATATAAGACTGATGAGAGTCAAGTATCCATATATATAACTATAAAACGATTGTGTATCCCATTATTTGGAATCTTAAGAAAGAACAATAATTTACTATTATGAAAGGTTTTAACAGTTAGTTTTGAGCCGTGATCCTGATTGGTAAGCTTGAATACGATCCACGGTAGCTTTTTCTAGAAAACCTTAAGTGCAATTGTTCTTTCAAACAGGAGTTGCATATTCTGCATCTTCTACCTTTTCAGTATATTTCATTTTGCTATTCTCTTTTCCAATACTTTTATCAATTTCTAGATCGATGCTCATGCTGGTAGTGTTAATGATTTGGCATTCTGCAACCCGGCTAAGCAACTCTGTGCCATAACTTGCGGTGATGATAAGGCCATTAAGGTTGGTTTTGAAAAAGTGGTGATATAATAGGTCGTACAAAATGTCCATGATGCTCCCGTGCATTCTGTGTGCCCTCATAACAAGGAAAATGTCCATGTAAGGACTTCGCTTTCATATTTTTTTGATCCCTTGATTTGTCTCTCTTCATTTGCCTTGTATGAATGATTTACTCTGTTTTGAAATTCAGCTTATGTCTTTGTGTTTCAGTTTTTTCTTTCCAACATCAGTAAATCGTATTGCATAATTTTTGTGAAGAATCTATTCTTCAGCAGAATGTGCTTTAAAGAAAAAACAGTTTGTAAAGTCGGAGAAACAGCCAGGTGCCACTGTGTAAGATTCTAGGGACTGCTGAATTGGAATACTCAGAGAAACGATATGCATAGGGATCACTAATAATGTTTTTTGTGTGTGTATGTGTCTCATATGTTGAAGGTACCCTAATATTAGCAGTCAAAATGGAGCAATTTGTCTGGATATTCTGAGAGACCAATGGAACCCAACTCTGATCACTCCGCATTTCCTGCAAGGTGAGTTGTTCATATCTTTCAAACTTAATAGTTTTTACTTTTCTGCGTATATATTCTGTCTTGCATTCTTTTGTTGGTTTTGAAACTATAATCCATTGTACCATAGCACTACAACTTTCCATAAAATGGTTCCAATAATATAGTTTCATATATATTCATAAATTGGTTCAAGGGATTCCAAGTGCTTCATTCACCTAATTTATAGTCTTCTTGTAATGATTCTTTCAAAAAGCTCAAACATCTTTCAATATAAATAAAATTAACCTTCTTTAACAATCTCTTATAGCTTCGAAACATATTTTTTTTATACGGTTACTAACCCCGCAGCAACGCGCGGGCCATATTTCTAGTCATAACTAATGCTTGAGGCCTAATGAATCAATAATACAAAAATTATCTAACCTAATGGACTAAAACATAAAAATTACAAACTGCTCCAAATCGACCATCTCGAATTTACCAAACCTAATGAACTGAAACATGAAAAATACAAACCGTACCAAATTGATCATACCGAATCTACTGGACCTAATGAATTAAAACATAAAAAATACAAACCATACCAAATTGATCGTACCGAATATACCAGGCTTAATGACCTAACACATAAAACATATGAACCATACCAAATTGATCGTACCGAATATATAGGACCTAAACTATATAACATACCTAATTGAAATCACAACATAATAGATTGTACCGAAATTTCGAAAACTTCGGACGTAAACTAGCACAACGTACCTAATTGTTATTTACAAAACATAACCAACGTACCTAATCGACCAACAGAACCAAACAATGAAATTCCCCACACAGGCCTTTCAATTAACACATGGTATGCATTGTAAAGTAATCCTATTTCTGCCTAGACAATTTTTGGTTGTAAATTAGTGTATTCTCCACACAATATCATTATGAGAGCTTTCAAAAGTATGGCAATGGAACTGGTTATAAAATATTTCAAATTTGAATCATTATAAAAATAAAATAAAAAGGTACAATATAGACAAAAAAGATGATATCTTGTAGAAAATGAAAAGGATGTTACATTTATGGGTGATAGTGAATCTACGGTTACATTTTCAAAACTCTAATGGTGGAGGTTATGTTGCAAACAATGAATATGGCATTGTTGTAAATAGTAATAAAATATGTGGTTTTCTTATAAGTGATATGTTATGGTGCATTAAAATAAAGCCCATATTTTACATATTGTAAATAGTAGTAAAATCATCTCATTTAATCCTTATCTCTAAAAGACCCTATTTTACATATTGTATATTGCATATACTATTCAATATATATAGCATGTGCATGCACACACAATTTATATGTCCAAATTTCGAATATGCAAGTTATGTTATAATATGCTACATTGTTATGTTGAATTGTGTGAGTCAAAGGAAAAAAAAAAAATAGAAACACAAACTAGGGTTTTATAAACCTAAATAAAAAAAAATAAAGAAGAGAAAATCACAGTTGTGCCGCCGCCTGAAGCTACATCGTGCCAATGTGCCGAGCCGAGCCTGCGCTGTGGCCTATGCCGCAAAATGGCACCCTGCAGCTCCATGTGCTTGCTACGCACACTGAGCTCAAGTCCAGTTTTTTGGGCTCCTTCTCCTTGCCAGGCCTGATGGTTGACACCTCGCTCGGGTCAACCCAGCTTTGCTGGGCTCCTGCTGCTGTTAGGCTGCCTTCTTCTCAGCTCAAGCTCCAAACTGATAACATTCGAGATTATACAAAATTATACACAAAGGATCATTTTGTGGCTCTCTTTAGCCCTATGTCTCTTATAGTATAAGTGAGTTACCAAACTCATCTCATGTTACATGTTGTGGGGTTAGCTCCACACCCCATGTTGTTGTAGATAACATCTGCTTTTCAAAATCTTATTGAAAGACTGGATTTGCTATCTCATGTTTGCTTTTTGTAAAAAAAAAAAAAACCTTCAAACAACAAGGAGCTGGGTCAACTATTCAATCAAATGAAATTGACCATGTTTCCCATCTCTTCTCGAGAAAAAAAGTGGGCTATGAAAAATTATGCTCAATTTCATATGCGGCAATTCCGCCAAGATCTCTTCTTTAGTTGGGGGAAGAATCTGCATGAATCAGATTTTTTGAGGAACACATGAAGAGAGAATTGGTTAGATAATATGATCATATCTTCTTAGGGTTATTCTGAATGTATAATACAATTTCATTAGTAATATTCCATTTTAACTGGAAATGCAGTCAGACATTCGGGGTAGAATCAGCGATCAAGGAGTGGTAACTTAGGAGCCCCTTTTTTCACTGCAAAGCCGACAGCATGGGTGCTCCATTTCTCGGGCCAAGCCAAATTTTCGGCATGTTCTGCTTCCAGCCCGGAACCAATTGTTGGGGTGCCCACTGCTAAGCCCATTTTTGGGCTCCATTTCTCACTTGTTTAGCCCGCAACCATTCAAACCCAATATAACCCGAACATCTATGAATTATGATATTCAATCATAAATTACCTAAAAAGAATTAGATCATTGTTCTCTGTATAAAAGTAATCGAATGTTGTTTCATTTATTGACATTAAAATCAAATACAATATTACACTTGAATCATAACTCCAAATTGCAAACAAAAACTGCTTCCGTATGAGCAAAGAAAAAATGGAAAGCCACACCGCTGAATAAACAGAAAAAAAAGGAGAGGATACAAAATTTGTTTCCCCTACTCCATAGCGTGCAGAATCATATTTAGATCGATGGTTTTAGTTATATGCATCAGGGTTGGCGACAAGGTAGTTCTCAATAAGCTTGAACAAACCATGGGCTCTTTCTTTCCCGGCCTTAACATGCTCTTCCTTAATCTCAACATCTCCCTTTGTGTGGTAATGGCTGGTGCTTTTGATGACAGAACCGCTACCGGAAGCCACCAATTTAGTCTCATAAGAGATCTTCTCAATCTTGTCAGAAATGACATCTCCTTCAATCAAACTGTAATTGTAGACAAAGTTATCTTTGTCAATTCCATCAACCTTGTGCTTCACATAGCTGTATTCACTTCCTTCACCAAAGCTAATCTTCTTGATGGTTCCAACACCTCCATCTCCCTCAAGAATTTCAGCAGTTTTAACTGCTTGTGGAGCAATCTTTGGGATGAGGTTGTCAGCATCAAGAACAAGAGCATTGTACAACCTAGCAGGAGCGCAGACTGAGGCAAATTCAGTTTCATATGTGAAGACACCCATGGTAATGATTGAGAGCTTAGAAAATGATCGAAGTAAGAATGAAATGTGAAGGAAGATCAAAAGAGAAATTGATAATGAAGGTATTTGATGGTGGAAGATATCGAGGTGGTATTTATAGGTTATTGCTGAGGGGCTGTCATGTAATGTGGACCCCCACTGATAGAGAAATTTGGACGGTTTTTAATTTCCCATTGGCTGTTTCCAATTTGAATAGTCAAAGAAAGGCACCTCTAGAAGTTGATTTTGTAAATTCCAACTTAGGGTAAAGTACAAAAAACTACCTCAACTATTGGGGTCATGACAGTTTCATACCTCATCTTTTAAAATTGACAATGTCATACCGCATCTTACGAATTTGTGACAATGTCATATCTCCGTCAATTTTTCTGTTAGTTTTTCTGTTAAATGCTGACGTGGCAATAGACGAGGACCACTTTCTATTAAAAAATTAATAAAATATTATTAAAAACTAAAAAAAATATTTAATATTTTTTAAATATTAAAATAATAAATAAAAGTAAAATTAAAAAAAAAAGTTTAAAGTACAAAAAACTACCTCAACTATTGGGATCACGAAAGTTTCATACCTCATCTTTTAAAATTGACAATTTCATACCGCATCTTATTAATTTTTGACAATGTTATACTTCTGTCAATTTTTCTGTTAGTTTTTCTGTTAAGTGCTAACATGGCTTGATTCGTGACCTACTTTCTATTAATAAATTATTAAAAACTAAAAAATAATTATTTAATATTTTTTAAATATTTAAATAATAATAAAAGGCCAAAACAAAAAAACCCTCATTTCGTCCCTCCCCTCCTCCCTTCTCCCTCCTCCCTCCTCCCTCCTCTCCCTTTCTTCATCTTCTTCCCTCACCCACACCCACACTCAATTTCCCCACACCCACACCCACACCCACACTCTTCTCCTTCCTGCAACCCAGAAAAAAAAAAAAAAAAAAAAAAAAACCCAGATCTCGTCGGTGGGAAGATAGGTGCACAAAGAAGGTGGAGGATGGGTGCGGAAGAGGATGTGGAGAATGAATGAAAGTGGTGGATTTGGGGTTTGATGGGTTTTCAAAAAAAATAATTTTTTTTTCCTTCTTCTTCTTCTTCCTTCTTCTTCCGCAGGGGGTTTGATGGTTTTTTATTTTTTAAAAAAAAAAGTTTAAAAAAAAAAAAAATTTCCTTTCTCCTTTTTTTCCTCTTCTTCTTCTTCCACCTCCTTCTCCTTCTCCTTCTCTTTCTTCTTCTTCTTCCGCAGGGGGGTGTTGATGGGTTTTCAAATTTGTTTTTTATTTTTTCTTCCTCTTCTTCTTCTTCCTCCTTCTCCTTCTCCCTTCTTCTTCTTCTTCCGCGCTGATAGGGGGAATTTTTTTTTTCCTTTCTCCTTTTTTTTCCTCTTCTTCTTCTTCTTCCTCCTCCTCCTCCTCCTCCTCCTCCTTCTTGTTCTTCTGTAGGCGGTTGTTGGGTTTTCAAAAAAAATTTTTTTTTAATTTTTTTGGGTTTGCAGGTGGGGGGAAGAAAATGAAGATAGGGAGAAGAGAGAGGAGGGGGGAGGGGGAGGGGAGGGACAAACAGATGGTTTTTTTTTCTCTGCTTTTATTATTATTTTAATATTTAAAAAATATTAAATAATTGTTTTTTAGTTTTTAATAATTTTTTAATAGAAAATATGTCCCGAATCAAGCCACGTCAAAACTTAACAGAAAAACTAGCAGAAAAATTGACAGAGGTATGACATTGTCACAAATTTGTAAGATGCGGTATAACATTGTCAATTTTAAAAGATAAGGTATGAAACTGTCCTGACCCCAATAGTTGAGGTAGTTTTTTGTACTTTACCTTTTTTTTTTTTAATTTTACTTTTATTTATTATTTTAATATTTAAAAAATATTAAATATTTTTTTTAGTTTTTAATAATATTTTATTAATTTTTTAATAGAAAGTGGTCCCCGTCTATTGCCACGTCAGCATTTAACAGAAAAACTAACAGAAAAATTGACGGAGGTATGACATTGTCACAAATTTGTAAGATGCGGTATGACATTGTCAATTTTAAAAGATGAGGTATGAAACTGTCATGACCGCAATAGTTGAGGTAGTTTTTTGTACTTTACCCTCCAACTTAATACAACTAGCTGGTGTGCTAATTAATAATGTGGAATTTTTTTAATAGAAAATGTTCTAAGACTTGATGATCGAAATATTACAGCAGAGCTGGTGTGCTAAGTTGACTACTGACTCAATAATATCTTTATGGTCTAGAATAAACCTAAGTGCCCTTTTTGATTCATTACACATTTACATATCTGAACTCTTTGACCAACATAAGGACTGCCATGAGACTACAATGTTACTTGTTCCCAAGTGTTTTATTCAAATGGGATCGCATGATCGGTTTAGAATATCGTCATATTAGTGTTTCTGAAAATTTAACATAATATGTCACATCCTGGTCCGGATCCCCATTACATTCCGGACTCGATTCCATCGTAGTACGATATTGTCTGCTTTGGGCCCCAACCATGCCCTCACGGTTTTGTTTCTGGGAACTCAGACGAAAACTTCTTAGTGGGTCACCCCTCATGGGAGTGCTCTCGCGCGCTACTCGCTTAACTTCGGAGTTCCCATGGAATCCGAAGCCAGTGAGCTCCCAAAAGGTCTCGTGCTAGGTAGAGATAAGAATATGCATATAAGGCTTACAGGATCTACTCCCCTGAACGATATGGGATGTTACATAATATTTATAGTAGGTTTGTGTTGAATGAGCCTGAATATCGATAAACAACCAGTCGAGTTAGTATTTGTACGTTATATAATCGACTCTATGCCACGAGTTTAGTTCTGTTATACTTATGCATGCTTGTTTGTTCTCATTTATCACACCAAATGATGCACTAATGTAGTTCAAATATGTCATCTTTCTAGTATTTTCCATCTACCGAGGGTAATGGTTTCACTTGACTCCAAGGTTATATCATGACTTCATATTGCAATAAAAAATAACGGTACTTTTTCAATGCATTAGAAATGATTTAGCTATATTTACAGCCAAATATAACTTTTGGCTATGAATTTTCTTATTGCTTAAATCTAAAGAAGAAGGAAAAAAAGGACATTAAATGTCTTAACCTGCACGAGCCTTTTCATAAATAGTGAAAGAACTTGAAGTTCTGATTTTTGGTAGAACTTCAAAGTCTTTCACTATTTATACTTTCAAAAGATTTACAAGTAGTTTGCTCAAAAGAATTGATGCAAATTTAAATTTGGACCAACTGTTAATTGATTATTCCTTTCGAGACATAAAAAGATAATTAAAAAAAAAAACTTGACTTTTGACTAAAATGAGTATTTGACGCCACATTAAAATTGCTCATTGAAGAACTTTCTGACCAAAATTATACATCTTTGAGCAGCTTTAGTCGGAGGTGTATAGGAAGATGTATTTTGAACGGTTTGTGCTCATCGTAATTTTAATGTGACGTCAACTAGTTCAAAGTAATTTTGAAAGGTTTGTGCAAGGTTAATTTTCATGTGACATCAAATACTTATTTTAGTCAAAGTAATTTTGAAAGGTTTGTGCTGATCGTAATTTATGCCAACATTTGCAAGTTACAGGTTAGAACCAAGACTTTCATTAATATTTCTTGAAGAGTATTACAAAAATATTAATATTTTTTAATTTTATTCCAACTAGAATGTCTTATTACTATTTTCCTATAAATCAAAACGAAGCCAAAACAAAGCACTTGAACACATACCACAAATATGAACAGGTTTTAATTTAGTTGTAACTTGTAGGCATGAGGGGTTAAGGCCATCTCCAACTGAAGGGTCCAGATGGCCAGAGGGTCGAAAATCGTCTCCAACCGAGGGCTAGGCCAGAGGGCTTTGGAATCTGAGAGGGCCTCACGGAATCCCAAAGGGCCAAAGGGCTAGAGGGCTAGCCACTTCCCGACAGGCCATTTATTTTTTTTGCTTATGTTGGATTTCCTGGCGTTTATAACCTATAGGAATACATTGTATTACTAGTATAAATGTATTACTGCCAGTTATATAATCGAAAGGAATTGTTTTAATATTTTTTTAACAGTTTTATTATTATTTTTTATTTAAAATTTTTTTCCTATAACTTCTATTTTTCATATATTTTTTTTTAAATTCTATTTTTTTTTCCTATAACTTTTATTTTACAAATTTGTTTCATATATTTTTTTTAAATTTCATTTTTTCCTATAACTTCTATTTCACAAAATTTGTTTCATTTTATTTTAAATTCTATTTTTTTTCCTATAACTTCTATTTCACAAAATTTGTTTCATTTTATTTTAAATTCTATTTTTTTTCCTATTACTTTAGTCTAAAGAAGCTGGCAAAATTGCACTGTAGAAATGAACAGTGTTTTGGACCACATTTCAGTTTATTTACAAACTTGCCACTAGATGAAGGCGGCTGGGTTAGTTCGTTTTGGGCTGTGTTTGCTGGGCTTACCTCAATTGTTGATGAGGCCGGCCCTTTGGGTGTTCAAATGATGGGAATGCCCATCTAGGGTTAAGATCGGACGGTCCGGATTAAAAGTTTGGAGGATACTTTTGTCATCTTAATTGTCGAAAATCGTTCCCTCTTTTTCTCTCCCGACTCTCTCTGTAACCATCCATCCGCTATGACGTTTGAGCGCATCTTAGGTTGGGGAGGAGGGCGAAGACGAATCCGCTCCGAGTGAACTCGGCATCCGCCGCAACCCACTCATCGTCTTCGTTTCGCTTCAAAAATCCGAGCTTATCTACATGTCGGTAAAGTACAAATTTCTTCCATAACTCTCGATTCAATCGTCGGTTGATGCATTAATTTCAATCGTCCTTTTTTTCCCCTTATTTCTTCTTCCTTTGCTTCGTTTGTGCTGCTGCTGCTGCTACTTCTTCTTCTTCTTCTTCTTCCCCCTTATGGTTCCCGCCCTCTCTTGCTTTATTTCTTTTGGTATTTTCTCTCTTTATTTCTTCAGATATTTTCTCTCTCTTCAAAATCCCACAACAGTCTTGATTTGGAGGCTTTGGCTCTGTTGGGTTTTTTTTCCAATAGCTCAAAAGGGCCGAAAGGTATTCCCTTTCATAATCTTCTCTCCCAATTTCTTTGGGGTTAATTTTGATTTTCTTATGCTATTTGCAGTGGTGCTTTTTAGGGTTTAACTATTTGATTTCACAGATTCATTATAGACACAGTAAATAGTTACATTTTAAATTCGTATTTCATAACTTGGTTGCTTGATTCTAATGTCGATTCGTTACAACAGAAGTGAATTTTTTCTACTTAAAGCATGGAATTTTTGCTTTTGTTTTTATTGTTGTTGCCTTGATTGTGGTTATCTGACTGATTAATACTCCATGATATATTGAGCAATATCGTGCGGCTCAAAGAATTTCGTTTGTGTTTACGGGTATTTTTGTGCTTTGAATAATTCTAATCAAATTCCATTAAGGTCAGAATTTGTAGCATATAAGGGAAGGTTAGCAGATACTTGCCAATTATCCAAAGCTGGATATTAAGGTCTTTAAGCTTAATATCTTTTTGTATGTGTGGCATCTACTTGGAAAAGGTTTCAACTTTAATGTCTGTATGTGTTATTACTCCTCACTGATTGACAAGAACTAGGGTTAAAGAAAAGCATCCTATCAAGTTTAAACTGGAAGGGGGCAGGGTATAAATTACTGGTGAAATGAAACTAGAAATATTGTCTTATGATTTGTGTCTAAAAACATAATAAAGGATATTACCTTCATCGATGATAATAATAAGATTGTTATTTATGTGGTTATGAGTTTCAAGTCTCTTTGATTAAACATTTTCTTTCTCACTCAGGGGTTCACCATGAACCACCTCTTTTTGCAGCTATTATACTTTGATTAGGAAGAGATTGGTGGATTTAGCCTTTGCCTACAGGTACCAAGACTTTTCATCTTTAATTTTGTTTGATTATGAATCATTAGCGTAGTTACGCACTACGATAAGCTCATTCCTATTACTGAACTATAGAATATAGATATAGAGCTGGGTGGCAGATAGGATGAATTGAAGAGTGGAGTTGGGGGCGGCTAGGAAAATGGTATAGTGGGATTTTGAGAATAGCTCTGCGACTTGGGGGATGAGGCAACTATGGTGGTTTTGGTGCCTAGGGGAATGAATATTATAGGTCTATATTTTTTGGATAGGCGCAAGAGGCTGCGGTATGGGAGATTGCTTTTCATATGAAGGTCACCAATGATTGGTGGGTTCGATTTTTTGCTAATTTCTTTACTGTTATCCCAGTTTTTTTGATAATTTAAGGGCTCTGAATTGCTAATAGATTTACCCTTTTTTTTTCCTTCAGAATTTTGGGTCGTTGGTGGAACAACTTGGTTGCTTGACATTATAAGGTATATGATTTGCTATACTTTTGTTTTAGTTTCTTCAGTTAGATGTAATGTCACCCATTTGAATCAAAATTTTCTCTTTTGTAGCGGGTTTCATTGTTGAAACTGATTCCACAATGTTTGAATAGGAGCTAAAGGTTTTTGGTTGAGATGTTAATAAGCTTTTCTAATATCTGGTTTTAGGTTTTGAATTCTGCTCGAACAAAACTGAAGTTTATTTCATCTGCTTGATTCAGTACAGTTATGCTTTAAACTACTCACGGGTGTATATTTTATGTTAGAAAATAATCTGACGATTATGCCTTCATGAAAGAAGAGGTGGTAAAAAAGAATTAGAGATAATGAAGACACTGAAACAAGCGAATCATATAGGCAGTTTGTAAACTCTTAAGACCATACCTCCAAACCGAACACAGCACCAAAATTCTTCTGTTCCTCAACTAGCTCTTCTTTTCTTCTTCTTCTCTCCCTCATCGACATCCTCAAATGAATGCTTCTTCATTTATTAGAGTTGCAATAATCTTCCCATACATGTTGTAATACCCCCATGAGCTTGCCAAAGGTACTGACTGGGTACTGATTTCAGGTTCACATACAAATGTGACTAGCAGTTAAAGTTCCATAAGGAGGTGGAAGCAGAAGAAGAATTGGCGTCACCCTTCAGTTTTTCAACCAAAAGGAGGTAACCTTTATAAATGATTCATACAAGCTTCTCTGTTTTGTATCTCTGAAATTTGAGTTCTTTGACTAAAACTGTGAATAGTGATTGGTAAGTATTTCGCATTTTTTTTCTATGGGCCATTTGTGTTCTATTTGGGTTGTATTTTGAGTCATGTAATTTAAATTGCAAAAGGTAAATCCAGTATGCAAGCTCTCACGGGAAAGTTGAAGTTGAAACTACACTATGGAATGTTAAATATTTAGTCGAAATCCGAAGACCGAAAAATAAAATAACTAAGAAGCTAAACTGAGTAGAGTTCAAATTTTTAGCCTCAAATATCCTTAGGCGGACACAAAATATTGACCCCAACATCCAGTTTAATTAATTCAATTTTGATAAGTGAGTTAAGAGCTTTTCTATGACTGTATTACTGTGTTTGATAAATGAATGACAAATTGGAAATAGTTTCTTACTTATGTTTTTCTTAGGTCTGTACTAAATTGGATGTTGGTTTGGTTATTTCCGAACTTTTCACATAACTTTCATTACCCAATAGAGACTATGAAAAGGCCAACCTTAATTTTGTAAATTGATTTTGGTACCTACAAATGAGAAAAAGGGTAAAGTTTCACATCCCTTTAGTGTTTGATCTTGAAATTAATTTTTCTGTGAGTCCTGGATCTCTGTACATTTTGGGTAAATTTCAACGACTTTCTCTTTTCGAATGCGTTTTTATTTTCTATTTTTGCCTTTGAGCTTCTGCTTTTTGGGCATTTTGGGTTGTATTTTCTATTTCGCAGTCGACTGGAAATATTGAGGGAGAGAGAGAGAGAGAGAGAGGGAGAGAGAGAGAAATTGCTCTTCAATAACTATGCTTCTATATTTCTTAGGGTCTGGAATTTGATTAATTAGAAATGACAGCTTGATTTGATTGGTGTTTTATTTTATTTTTTTTATCAATTTAAGGTACTATGAAATGGGACCCGACAATCTACCATATGCTGCCAAGTTCTATGACTTCTGTGGGGCTGAGGGTCTTGAGGCATCTAGCTGCACTACCAGTTTCCATGTTTTGTATGATGACAATTGATTCATGTAAGATCTCTCTTTTAAGTTTCATGATTTCATTCAGTCTTGCCCTTGCACTCTAACCTCTTTTATATCTTTTATAAAAGATAGTCTCATCTCTTTTATATATACATGAAGTTGATGAGTAATTGGTTTTTTTTTTTTGTTAAGGTCTGTGTTTATTTTCATTACTGTATTATTGTTTTTTGCTGTTGTTTATATAATTCTAAGAGGAGAGAGATTAATGGCATGAGGGCAAAAGAGACGGGAAGGAAAGGGAAAGATGAGGAATGCACGGGTTTGGCCTATCTTGCCCTTAGGTTTTTTTTTTTTTAATTGGTTTGGGATTTTGTTTATGTTTTGTGCCCTAATTAATATTATTTTGAATTCATATACAATTTTGTTTATGTTTGGGGTTGTCATGTTCGAGTATTTAATTTGGTATTTGGTAGTTTACGTTACAGTTGTTGTCGATTTTCTTAAAGGATAAATCCAGCCGATAATGCCTTCTCTGATATATGTGCAAATGTTGACATTTGTAGATTTTCAGTTTTTAAACAATAAGATAATGTAACCGTTCAAACTCCAGAGTGCTTTGTCATTAAGGTAAATGATTTTCGTTTTTTGCTTTGTGCCTTTTGTGATTAAGAAAGTTTAGTCATTCGTTTATTCACATATTAATTAATTGGTGAGAGGATGAAACATTTCACTGCTGGTTACTAAGAAACTAATAGAATCTAACAGAAGAGTTTTCGTTTCTTTTTCTTTGCTTGCATTAATTTTGTATTGTTTTTTTTTTAGAATTCTTTGTGCATATTTTTGGGGATTTTTATTTGGTTAGAGAAGGGGGAAGAATATAGGGAGAGGAGAATTATATCCTTCAATAGAAATGCTGCATTCGTATTTATGTAATTGGTTCCAGGGTTGAAAAAACAATTAAGTTATTATATGGAAAAGTTAGAATATAATTGCTATATATGGAAGAGTTGGAATATAATTACCAGGACAAAATGTTAAGCCTGCTCTCTTTCAACCTTAAATACATTCTCTTTTCTATTTGACAATTGTTGATTTATTATAATTTTTATGCTTTGCCTGCATGTTGATGCAACCGATATTCATGGGTAATTTCACGACCTTCCAGAGCTTTTTCGAATTGGAGGGAAGCTATCAGATCTCAAAAACCAAATCTGCAGGTGAATTGGCCCTTGCCATTACCTGGAAATGACTCCTCTCACTCCCAAAAGATAAATTCAGGTATTGCATGTTGGATTTCAGTTCATTTTAAGGTTAATCAAAGGTAATCCTAACATTTGCATTTTTCCGGTGAAATTCAGAAATTCGACGGGTAATTTTTGGTTAAACGGCAAGCAAATGTCGTCATCCTTCTTGCTACAAGGCCACAGCGCAACCACACACCACCCTTCTGCTCCTACTGGTGAGGTAACATCACTATTTAATATGGGGGAATTTGTGATGTGGCTATTAATCTGCTTTTCGATTTGTTTACTATTAAAATGTGTATGTTGCTTAGATTTATGTTGGTTTCGATACGAAAACTAATTTGTTCTGGTAAGTAGTAATGGCCTATTAAATTGGGAACACATTTTTGTCAAATGAAACTATGCTTGCACAAATTTTGTCAAAAAAACTTTGATTTAGATATCTATATTTGTTGTTTTATTCTATTGACAATTCGTTGTTTGATTGGTTTTGTTGCTTTCCTCCACTTTTTAACTCATATTCGTTAATCTACCTATTTTATTTGGGTGATAAGTTAACTCTTTTAATCTTAAGCTAAAGGAAGATATAGGGTGTGGTTTTGTTAATGGCGGTGGATGATTTGGATGAAAGTATGTATCTTGGGGATTTTTTTGCTTGCAGTTGTTTAGGCCAACACTGAAGAAGTTTTGTGGAATGAGATTCTTATCAGATTCTTATACCAAATTGTTTCTCTGTTTATGGCAGGTAATAAACGTGGTCCAACCAGTATCTGATAAAATGTCATTGTATATATGCTTTTGTCGATTTCTGCTACGATGATGAGGGAATAGAGAGGATTGAGGCCAGTCGATCTGAGGTTTGTACTACTCTATCCCTTTCTTTTTCTCTTTCTGTGAATTTCTTGAAATTGACGACGCATGTTCTGATTCTTGCTGTGTTTGGGAGCGGTGAAAGCTCTAGATTAGCTTTGATCACTTGAATTTTTTTCTTATTTGGTTCAGCACAGTTGGACTACATAATCCTACCATTAGGCTATTTCTAGGGATGTTTATGTTTACTTTTGTTAGTTTGTTGACAGTTTGGTATGTCTATCATATTGATGGAACTAAATTGTGAGTTAATTATGGTTTAGGTTGATCAATCTTGAATTCGGAATTCCCTTGGAAACTGTCACAAGTGATGTGTCTGTTGTGGCTACATGAATCATTTCTCTCTACGATGTTCTATCCCAATTTCTCTCAGACAGTAAGGGTTTTGGTTTGCTTTCTTGGATTAGATTTGTATATATTCCATTGCATCTCAGTTTTCTTTGATTTAATAGCATAATCTGGCTCTTGGTATTCTAACTTTGCTTGCTTTGCATCAAAATTGTATCTGGCTCTTGGTTTTCTTGATCTAATTTTTTATTTATTTCGATAATTAGATAAATTAAGGAAAGAATTTCTATTAGTATGAGTATTCGATTCTGATATATCATTTTCCTCCATTTGACGTGATTTTGGATTATTAGGACTAATACAAGGATATATTAGACTTTTAGTGTTTTCAGGCATTCGCGCGTTTGCTTATTATAGATGATATATTTCTGTAGTGCACTAATATTTGTTTTAAAAAAATTAATTAGTTTTTCCTCCCTGGTGTTTGCTAAAGGTGCTTCTCGAGACGGTGTTGGAATGTGCAGGTGATAAGGATTCAGGGGATGAGGAGGAAATGGCAAAGGAGGAGGACCAAAACACATTCTCTGTTAGGATAATTGGTGCCCTGAATGCCATAAAGTCTGCACTCACCACTCATTAATTATATGGTTTGTTTTTGATAAATTGTTGAATATATTGTTAGTTTAGTTATTGATTGTATTGAGTGTGGTTTATGCTTTTGGTATTAAGTATTTTTTTCATATCCCTGAACTCCTTTTCAGGTAGAGAAACGTGAGTTCTTCTAACGTGTTTAAGTGAGTGTCGGTCAGAGAGTATTTTGTTCGAATATCTGTCCGAACAAAAAATTTCTTTGGAATGAAATAAATGAAACAACTTTTGAGACTCCCACATTTGAGATTTGTATTGGTTATGAAAGTATAAGACCAAAAGTTACATTTTCATTCCCATTTACAGAAATACAACTTGCAGAATTAGTTAAATGTATCAAATGACTAGCATGTGAATTTGTGTATAGTTAAAAAATAATCTTATCCTTAAGGATTATTGATTGGGCAAATTTGGTTAAGTAAAGTTAGGGTTATTGATTGGGCTAATTTGGTTGATTAGTTGATCTGATTTGGATGGGTTTGAGGGTTAGTTTCTAGGAATGTTCCATTGGTGTTCTTTTTCTTCTACACAGTTACCAAAATCTCAAGTTTCCATTTGATCCTCGAGTACAACCCAATCATATTTGCTGTAATACAATCATATTCTTTTAGAAAATACATGCATGTTCTCTAAACTAAAATACACTTCTCCGATTGTTCTGATTATTGGATTGGATTGGATTAGATTTTCCTTATTTACCTTCATATAATGGTGGGTTTTAACTTTTCAGGTGAAAGTTTTTATGCAACCTCATTACTTGCAAAATTTTGTTCAATCAACATTCAATGCCCTGCCATCAGATCAAGTTAAAGGTATGAATCACTATCATACTATTTTCGTCACTTTGTATTCCCTTGCTGAACACAATGGAGTGAATTGTCTTCATTTGCATTCTTGCATTTGAACTTACGTATGTTCTTACTTGACATTTGTAAGCTTTTGATTAGTCATGAAATATGATACATTTTCTTTGTGTTTACAAACTTATCACATACAATCAGTTTCTTTTTGGTTGGGTTGAAATGATATTGATTGTGCTGTTATAAAGCTCCTTTTTATAGTTGGGTTGAAAATCATGTTAGTATAATATTTTTTTGGTTGGTCCAATCTGTAACAGATGAGATTGTTTTGTTTGAATCAAAATTTGATCTTTTTTTGTGTGAAATTATAATGGAATTGCAAATTTGTCAGGTATATCTTAAGATTCTTTGTTGCATATTTACCTTTTCACAACTTTTACATTGTCTTTTGATTGGATGAATTTTTATAATTTCCATGATCAACGGATGCATGAAGTAAGGAGAAAGCTACTACTCTTATGGAGCTTCTTTGGCATGGTAAGTTGAAGTTGCGAATCATTTTTTTCGTTCCTTTTCTGCTTAATTTATCTTGAGAATATTTGCATCTTAATACTTATTTCAAATATGTTAATTTGTCCCCATTTTCATAGAATTTTGTGCAATGTGAATGCAGGTTATTCTCAATCCACAGATAGTGATTATTTAACGACTTCTCCAAACTTCGCTACTCAGCTTTTCAAGTACTTGCAATTTATTCTTAATCATTCTAAATTATTCTTAATCATTTACAACTTGCAGAATTAGTTAAATGTATCAAATGACTAGCGTGTGAATTTGTGTGTGTGGCTAAAAATAATCTTATCCTTAAGGATTATTGATTGGGCAAATTTGGTTGAGTAAATTTAGGGTTATTCATTGGCCTAATTTGGTTGATTAGTTGATCCGAATTGGATGGGTTTGAGGGTTAGTTTCTAGGAATGTTCCATTGTTGTTCTTTTTCTTCTACACAGTTACCAAAATCTCAAGTCCCCATTTGATCCTCGAGTACGACACAATCATATTTGCTATAGTACAATCATATTCTTGAGGTTTGGATTTTTTACTCTCATGTTTCTACCCATTATATGTTTTTGCCCAATCATATTTGCTCATGTTTTCGCTGTTAGAAAATACATGCATGTTCTCTAAACTAAAATACACTTCTCAGACTTCTGTTTCTTATGGAAACAGGCGCCCTACGTGTTTTTGGCTTTGCACGTTTGAGCTTGAAAACTTAGATGCCAGAATAAGAACAAAACAGGGTTTTTTTTTTTTTTTTTTTTTTTTTTTTTTTTGACAACTGCTAAAACATGTGCCTAGCCTACAGGATGTATATTTTGCCACCTTGACTGCAAGGGCAAGTTTTGTGTGAACTAGATGTTGCTTCTGTTTCTTCTGTTTATTAGGGAAACAGAATGTTCAGTTTCTTCCTGTTAATTGTACAATGTCTTTTCATGTCAGTTAAGTTGAATGTATATAAAAACGAAGTTGCATATCTTACCGATCCCATTCCCTCATCTATCCCTCTGTTCATTCATGATTATGTTGAATTTATTCAGGTAAAATGTGTCTTATTCATGCAGTTAAAGGTGATGCATTCAAGTCCCGCAGCAACGCGCGGGCATATTTTCTAGTAACTTCTATTTCACAAAATTTGTTTCATGTTTCTTTTAATTCTATTTTTTCTATAACTTCCTAAGCCATTAGACAACATTAAATTAAATTAAGTAACATGAAACAACATTAAACAATATGAAACAATATTAATAACATTAACCAACATAAAAATTATGCAACATAAAAAAAAACATTTAACAACGTAAAACTTAAACAACATTTAAGTTGTAGTTTTTAAATAATAAATTATGTTTGGCGCTATTGTCTTTTGGCCCTCGGTTGGAGACGGTTTTTTGTGATAGGGCTAAAACGAGCCCTCTGGCCCTTTGGCCCTCGGTTGGAGACGGAGGCAAATATGAACTTGTACTGTTTATTAAAATATTAATATCTTGGAAAATCTTGGAAGGCCAGAGGGCTAAAACAAGCCCTCTGGTCAGCCATCGGTTGAAGATGGCCTAACCATTATGAAAACGATCAAAGAGTTCTAAGGAAATATGAAGAAAATTGTTGATCTACAATATTCAGGTTTTGACTTGGAGTGAAGGGGAATGCTGTAGGTGCTATATATAGACCGCAACAATTGAGAGCCTGACCTGATGTGAACAGCTATGCCTGTAGATCATCAACCAGTATATGCAAGTTGGTACTGTACAATTCTATTGTTGTCCCTACTGCCTCACGACTAGTATATGCACTTCCAGAAGTTCAATTTAGGAATGACTTGACCTGCAATTCAACATTGGCTGCAATGCGTCGACTTTTGATTGGCCGTCATTTGGCTTTTCACATCTCCAAACTGGAATATTCAATTGTAACAAATATTATCCAAATACAGAGTCCTATTGTATTATCTTTTTCAGATGCCCTTATGTCCGCAGCCCGTGACTATGCCCGTTGTGAATGTCCAAAAATTATTAATAGAGAATATGATTAGAGATACTCCAATAATACGTCAACAAAAATTGAATTATTGAAAAGTCCTATAAATATAACAGCGAAAGACAAAAAAGTGTTAAGTTATGAGAGAATATGACCCTTAAAATATTAATAACTTAGTGTTACGGTGTAGTGTTATTTCTATTTATTTGTACATAAATGATCTTAGATTCGAACATGTGGATGCAAGTTCAACACAAATTTAGTGTAAAAATATATCTTTAAAAAATGATGTGTGATCTCTAGAGCACTAATTGGTAAGCAAAAGAAAAAATTGAGGATAGTCCACCCCGTGAGTAATTGGCCATTTCTTATTCAATTTCCTGATGGTCCTTTCCTTGATTACATTACAAAATTTCCTTGTACAAAAGTAATGGTTCCCACGTCCACGATGAATAAAACCCATTAAACAATTAGGAGCTTGCGTAAACCTTTTGATCCACCTTCTACCTCAAGCCTATAAATACCAATATCCTCCTCACTTCTTCACAACTCAAAATCCCCCAATACATCATCTTTCTTTCTTAGTCTTCCTCTTCGTCGGTTATTTTCCCACTTCATAAACACATCTCATAATCATGGGTGTTTTCACATACGAATCCGAGTTCACCTCCGTCATCCCCCCCGCTAGATTGTACAATGCCTTTGTTCTTGATGCTGACAACCTCATCCCCAAGATTGCACCACAGGCAGTGAAGAGCACTGAGATCCTTGAAGGAGATGGTGGAGTTGGAACCATTAAGAAGATCAACTTCGGTGAAGGTAGCACATATAGCTATGTGAAGCACAGAATCGATGGAGTTGACAAGGACAACTTTGTGTATAAGTATAGTGTGATTGAGGGAGATGCTATCTCCGAAACAATTGAGAAAATCTGTTACGAGACTAAGTTGGTGGCTTCCGGCAGCGGTTGCATCATCAAGAGCACCAGCCACTACCACACCAAGGGAGATGTTGAGATCAAGGAAGAGCATGTTAAGGCTGGCAAAGAGAAGGCCTCCCACCTCTTCAAGCTGATTGAGAACTACCTCTTGGAGCACCAGGATGCCTACAACTAAACATTGTCTGCTGCTGCATTTATGTGTTATTCAGTCTCGTGTCATCTTTGCCGTCAAATATTGGTGTGATTTTAATCCGTTTTATATATTTTCTTCCCTTCCAAAACAGTGTTTGGCTTGTACGTAATTGAAGGTTTTGATTGAAGAGTGAATGTTGTTTTTCCTTTCATTTGCAATAAACTCAAAATTAATGGATCTGATTATTCCTGCAAGTCTTTCTTAATGCAAGTTTGTATTTGCCAATGTTATGTTCCACCTTCCTAACTCCTTTAGTTTACTGAACGCATGAGAAGCGACATTTCAATTACCCGCAAATCATAATAATTGAATAACATTTGAATCTCTACCACATATGGCATAAAGTGATGAAGGGATAACTCTGATTTCGTTTTCCTTGTAAACCATTTGGTAATTCATACCATAAATAAGCCCATGAGTTAATACACCCAGGATGTGTTGGAGAACAATTTAGAACCAATAAATAATAGAAATACAGCACCGAAATACTTATACTTTATTATTCAAAAATACTTGCAATACAGAATGCAATTACACAATAAATACAAAAAATTAAAATGATACTAACTTGAATGAATTGAAGGTAGAGGCTAGCCTAAACTCTATGTCCTTCAAACAGTATTTCCGTCCCGCTCGTGTGCTTGTGGTTCTACACCTAATTCTACAACCCGCACTGGATTATAGAACTCTAGCGAATTGCTTTGTGTGTTTACTCTCTGGAAATTTTGTACAGAAGACAAGGAGGGACCCTTTCAAATACATATTCAGTGTAATATACAACTCTTTCTAATAGATGTGTCTTTTAATCAAAACGTTTTTAATTAATGAATCTGATTAATTTTAAATTTCAAGGCCCCAAGTGCCACAAGGCCCTTGTCTTGATTAATTAATATTAATTGTATTTAGGCTATATTATATTCAAGCTTAATCTACACAACCATAAGGCCCAAGCCTTCAATCCATTTCCAAATGGTCCAAGTTCCAATTACTAAGAAAAGGGAATAAGCCTATATAAAGGTTAGTGAAAAAATACTGTTGATCAATGTGGGACAAGGGGGTCTCAAACTCCAACAAGATGACGATTCAAGAGCTTGTTTTTCCTCATCCGTATATGGCATGACTCACCTCCATCCGCAGTTCTTGCTTCTTGCATTCGAATTTTCTTAGCTTATTTGATTTCCGATTTTTAAATTAGTGTACCTCACGCCATATATGTTAGGATCGTACAAGTTCATCAAACTAATTTGCCAATTTTATCAAATAGGGATCGTACAAGTTCAACTCACAATTTCATCAAATATATGCACATGACTTACACGAGTCTATAGACCATTTCCCTGTAATTCATATAAAGTCACTATGAAGTATATGTTGGAAGTCACTGAGCAAGGGGGTGTTTTCCGACACAAATTGTTACCACCATGAGAGGACCTTAGTCACCATTAAATCTGGAGAATCACAGCGGTCATTCCAAAGCTTGTTGTTGCGAGAGTTCCAAACAGCCCAGCAAATCATCATGAAGACTTCCAACATATTTAAAGGGGTAGGTTATAAAGAAGGTCCAACACCCAAGCTTTGAAGGACGGTGAATCCTGGAGGATTGGTAAGGCCCCAGAGGGGAGAACAACCAAGCACACCGAGCATATTGACAATCCCTAATAAGGTGGGATACCGACTCCGTGGGGGAGTTGCATAGTACGCACAATAGATCCGTCGTAATATGTTTCAAGCCCAAATTTTTCCTTGTCAGGAGTGATTCAGTGCACAAACGCCAAAAGGAGACACGGACCTTTGGGGGAACATTTGCGTGCCAAACTTTCGACCACAATTCGGAAAAAGGATTTGGGGATGAAGAAGATGAACCATGTTGAGCAGTCGGCCGAACCCATTCCCTCGCGACGTGGTACGCCGTTTTCACCGAAAAATGCCCTTTTTCTCATGGTGCCAAATAAACTGATCAGCCACATCACGTAGACTGAGAGGAATAGGGCGAATAGGATCAACCTTCACCGGGGGAAGGAAAGAATTGAGAAGATCCACCCTCCAGGCTTTGGACATGGGCTCAATCCAATCTGCTACAAATTCCAAACTACAATTTGCCGGCCTTGGGGAGAAAATCCGAAACATGGATGGGAGGGGAATCCAGGGGTCTTCCCAGAATTCTACCGATTTTCCATTCCCAATTAGCCATTGCAAACCCCGAGATAACACATCTCTCGCATTGCAAATGCTCCTCCAGCAGAAGGATGAGTTAGCTACTCCCCGTATCAACTTCCTTCACGGTCAACGTCCTAGTAAACTAATTCGTACTGGTCAATGCATAACGGTGGAAATGTCGAAGGCTATCAGTCCTTTTTTCTTTTACTTATGTAGATTTTTTAAAATTACTTGTTTTCCCATTTTATATTAATTATCGCTTTCTGTAATTTTTCTTGATTTTATTAATTATCAATTCACGTAAATTCAGATACTATCGCCTTGTTAAAAAAAAATTCCCATAAATCCGGCATTATTATCTACATGAAGTCGCACACCTTTTACTTGATCAAAAGACTAATCGCACAGAGTCTGGCAGCTCTGGCTACTCCAAAGGCTAAATATCATCGAATAACTTACATATAAGTAGTATATATATTATTTATTTAGATTAAAATTAAATACAGCATTGCTCTGTAATCATATCCAAAGTGCAAGTCAGAGAATTGCTTTGGTATGCTGAAAATTTGAAAACCACACACTTGAATAAACGGAGAAAGCAAGACACAAGTTTGTTGCCAAATAGATGGTTTTAGTTGTAGGCATCAGGATTTGCCAGAAGGTGGTTCTCAATAAGCTTGAACAGACCAAGGGCCTTGTCTTTTCCAGCCTTAACATGTTCTTCTTTGATCTCAACATCTCCCTTGGTGTGGTAGTGGCTGATGCTCTTGATATTGGAACCAGTGCCAAATGCCACCAACTTAATCTCATAAGAGATTTTCTCAAGTTTGTCAGAAATGACATCTCCTTCAATCAGACTGTAGCTATACACAAAGCTATCTTTGTCAAGTCCCTCAACCTTGTGCTTTATATAGTTGTATTCACTCCCTGTCAAATGGAAAAATAAATTAGAAATTAAGATACTAGCCAGTATTTTCGATCAATATATATATTAGATAGATAAAATTAACAAGTCAACAGAAACAAACCTTTGCCAAAACTAACTTTCTTGATGGTTCCAACACCGCCATCCCCCTCAAGAATTTCAACAGTTTTGATTGCTTGTGGAGCAATCTTTGGGATGAGGTTGTCAATATCAAGAAAAAGGGCATTGAACAACCTAGCAGGGGGGATGGCTGAGGTGTATTCGGTTTCGTATGTGAAGACACCCATGATGATGATTTTTAAGAGCTTAGAAAATGAGCAAGGAAATTAAGAATGAAAGGAGGAAGCAAAGAGGATGATTGATGTTGATGTGAGAAAATTTTATCACCAGAGAGAGTGGTATTTATAGATTTGGGACGGAGGGTACGTGTACAGTAACCCCCTATATGAAAAGGATTTAGGACAAAATTTGAAGTTTACAATGGATGTTTTCCATGTGAAATGAAAATTAAATATTTTTTCAATTGCATGCATAAGATATGCCACTTAATACTATGATCCAGTGATATTATTTTTCACTTGTAAGTGAGAGATTTTAGGTTTAACTCTTGCCAAAAACGAATTTGAATGATATTATTGCTAGCCCATTGTGAGGCTAAACTCACCTCCTTCCTTTAGTGTGGATAATATTGTTTGTTGAAGAAAAAAAAAAGATGTGCTATCCACACACCCCATTTTACTTCTTACACACCCCATTTTACTTCTTACACACCCCTTGTTAATTTCTATCCGTTAAACGAATTTTAACGATATTATTGTTACCTCATTGTGAGGCTAAACTCACATCCTTCCCTTAGTGTGAATAATAGTGTTTGTTGAAGGAAAAAAAAAAAGGGTGTGCTATCCACATACTTCATTTTACTTCTTACACATCCCTTGTTAATTTCTATCCGTTGATTTTTTTCAATTCATCAGATCTGACGGCTGAAAATTAGAAGGATGTGTGAAAAGTAAAATAAGGTGTGTGAATATCACATCCCAAGAAAAATTACATGCATAAAATATAAAATAAAAATGCATAAATGTATTAAGTCAAAGAAGGCCACAAATAGAATTTATAGAATCAATGCATAATTGTCCAAAATCAAACTCAATATTATCGTCATTTCCAACAGGTAGAATAATAGTGAATACACTTGGATTTTCTTGATGATCATACAATCGATATCAACTATATATTAACTAACAACACCAATTAATTCATGGTTAATCATACAAGAAAAGGAAGAAGATGCAAGTATTTAACTTCGACATAAAAGACGACCTTAAATGTCGGGTGGGCTGTTTGATCATGACATGCTTACAAATCATAATTTGGATAATGGCATAATAAGTGGGGAGAAAGGCAGTACAAGTGGGAAGAAAGACAGTACACAAATCTCATGATCAGTTGGTATTATATACGGTATAGCATACAAAAACGCCTGTCTTGAAAGAATAAGATTTATGTCCTCGTAATCCTAAGGGTATTTCCGTAAAAAGAAAATAAGCATTTTATTTTAGGAAAGGGATCCTCTCCAGATCCCTTCTTCCTAATCCACCAAATTAGGGAATCTATGCCATTGAAATTTGATCAAACGGCTGCAAACAGGGATCCACTTTAAAAGTTATAATAACTTCAGTCGTTGGATTAATTTTCAATGACAAATATTCCCTGATTTGGCGGATTAGGAGGAAGGGATCCGAAGATCCCTTTCCTTTATTTTAGATACTAATAGAAAAAAAATCTAAATAAGAATAAAAAAATGTGTTCCTTAGTATTACGGTCTAATGATATTCCTCTTTATTTATGAGAGGTGTTAAGTTCGATTCTCGCCAAAGATAAATTTAAACCACATTATTAATATGATTAACTCATTGTGAGATGTTTAAGTTCGATTCACTTCTCCTTGTTCGAAGAAGAAGAAGCAGAAAAAAGAAAACTGAAGCCACATTGCGCTTGCGCGACACAAAAAATGCCAGATAAAACTGAATCCTACAGCGTGAGGAAAGAGAATGAAAACGCACGATGTGATCGTTCCATATAGAAAAAAAAATGATCGTGCTGCTTCACTGGGACCTTGCATATAACTGTATTGTTCTTCCTCCTTATGTAGTAATTCTGAAAAAAAAACTTCAACTGGAGGAGAACGGCAAGAAAATGTTGTTGACCGCATTATCAATTTGAATAACGGGTACTTCTCCCTTCACTTTAACTTTGTCGTTAATTTCTATTTTGAGTTGAATGAGTTGCATTTCAAAATGACTGAATTTCTGTATTATTACAGTTGCCGAGTTGCAAACTAAGTATATGACAGAATGCCATATATGGATTGGATCACCTATATGCAAATTGCAATATGACATGACCTCAAGTTGTAATTTACAGCATATATCCCTCCTATGCCCTTTCTCTTTCACTGACGCCCACACTCTCTTGGAGCTTTGAAAGCCGGTAATCTCCTCTGCACTTCTCATTTCTTTGATTTCTAAGGCCACAACAATTTTTTTGGGGGAGCAGGTAAATTATTTCTTCGAATTTTTTTCCTCTTCAATAATTATGATATTTTGTTGGATTAAATTGGACTCATATTTTTAGTGTTACTTCAAATTGGACTCAACATTTTTAAACATTTCATACAAGTACTCAACCTATTGAAAATATCAAATCTGTTACCCCAGTTAATTTTTCAAATATAGATTATATTCAAAATCCACTAACTGGGTATATCATGGTCAACATTAATAGTAGTTGCCTCTAATTCTAAATTTCAAGCATAGTTTATACGATATGGAACCTAACGATCAAACAAGCATTGAATTGAATCGAAAATAGACACAAATTGAAATTACATCAGAGGGTAATCTCCTAACAAAGAAGAGGGTTAAGAATTCAGATAGGGTTTCAAGGAGCTTGTTTCTGCTTATGTGATTTCCTCATTTGCTGATTCTCGATTCGTAAAGCTTCCAGTTCTTCTTTTGTGGGTGATGAAGATGTTTGTGGCAACATCATGATAACCCATAGCGTTTCAGCGACTTCCATGAGCTTCTTCTCGATGTTGACGGCTTGAGTTGTAGGTTGGAGTTGTTGGTTTTGTGTTGGATTTGAAAGTGATGGCCTGATGGGGGTGGTGGTAATCGTTAGCTGGTGGAGGCTGTACGTTCATGACCTTCTATTGATTTTGGAGACAAAGTAACCTAGTTAATTTAATAGATGTTTTAACTAGAGTTTAATGGATGTTACATTTTCAATAAATTGAGTACTAGTTTGAAATGTTTAAAAATATTGAGGCTAATTTGAAATAACACTAAAAGGTTGTGGAGGTTTCGATATTTAATCCTATTTTGTTTTCCCCCCAGTTATTTGATTGTTTTTTCATCTTTGATTTTCTTTATTAGGCATTGACGAAGTAGATGGTATTGCATTATAGTGTTCTGAAATTGATAACATGTGCTGAAATTATCCCGATACCATGTTCAATCTGACATGCGATGAAATTGATACCATGTGCTGCAATAACTATTGACGACTAGGAATATTTTGTACTTTGCAATCTGACATGACCTCATGGTTCTTCAAATGTACCAGGACAAGCATTGTAGGGTTGTTACTACTATGGACTGCGATCCAGGAAACAATTGTCAAATCAAACTTACATTCTTCTTTTTACATGAGGCATTCTTTCTGTTTATTCATTCTTCTCTCAATGAGTAACTTATGGTTTTAAATCCAAATGGTGGAATGGAGAGTGATAAAATGGATTTGTTGTGGATTCCTTGGGGGTTGCAAACCGAAGTTCAGGTATTTAAAATGATCATACTGCTCCAGACCTACAATACATGCCCAGTTTTGAAGATTGAAACGATGACGGCCGAATCTTTTGGCTCACACACTTATCTGAATATCGAAATCTCAACTGGGTAAGTAATTCATTCGATTCAATTTTCTTTGTATTTCTTCATTCATCCCTATACTCTATACTCTGTTAAAGTTAGTTTAATGAAATTTTAGGAGCTTGCTGTGAGAATCTGATGACAAGTTATTGTCTGGATTACCTAAATAAATCATCCTTAACTGTTAACTGACCAATAATCTTAAGATTTCGTGCTGTTCTACTATCTAGGGCCCATCTCAAATTTTTCTATTTCGTATCGTCTTGGTTACGAACTAACTCCTGTCTGGAAAAAAAAATGAGGTGGGGTGAGAATGTTAATAGAGAATTAGACGGAAATGTTAATTTTGGGCTTAAATTCTAACAAATATCATTACGAGGGTTTAAATTCTAATTTTTTTCACGACGAGTTATCTTCCGATTATCCTATCACCACAGGACTGTTAATCTAATTTAGCTTTTAAATTTAGTGAGCATTATTTTTAAAACGGTTTTCTTTGTTTAGATTATCATAGAAAATCTCGCTGCAAAAAAAGATGGTTTTCGAGTTGGGTGGTTGAGAATATAGACTGATCATTTTATTGCAGATTTTGAACCATTAGTGTCAAGGTGAAAAAATGACCAAGAAGAGGTGTTGGCATTCAATTTTAAAATTTTCGTCAACCTGACAGCATTAGATAATTCCCATTACTTAAAAATATTGTGATGTTTTTGACTGAAAGCTTGCAAGTATCTCTAAAATTGATTTAGTTGGTTTCTCCTGACCACAATGCAGGACTTCTCATGACCTTAAGTTCTCATCAAACCAACTTTTGATTTAATAGCAGGTGAGATCTTAGATAGGATAAATGTCAAAGCAACATAGAAGGAGATGAAAAATTAGTTCAAAAGTCGTTTGTATTTCTTTGAACTACTAAGACATGAGCCTTATTATGTAAATGTGCTACTGTCGTTGCACCGAAACACAATAGTCAGTTTAGTAAATTTCATTTTTTATATTTATAAAAACATGTATCAAATCACAATACGTTCCACATAGATGAATGCAGTAAATCTCTATAACTCGCATGTAGAGTCATGTGATTAAAAAAAAGTCTTTTAGATGTGTGTGAGTGCGTGCAGAAATGCTAGTATGGTCTAAAAAGATAGCCTATTTAACTAGCATTTTCCTTATTCAGCTCATATTGTAACTATTTCCTACTTGGACTGTTTTATAGATGCTTATTATGTGTGAGATATTATTATTTATAAATCGTATATAAAGTTAGATAATATTGGAGTGCTGCTAGATTCACCTCAATGTCTTATTTTCTCACTCACATACTCTCACCCACCACAAAAAGTTAAAAAACTGAAATGTGTTGTAGCCTATTTTATCTGACAAGGAGAAGGGGCCGACAGCAAGGGTAGAGAGAGAAGAGAGATGCATTTCTAGAATTGTAGGGGAATTGTGTATTGAGGATATGTTATCCCCCCTACGTAGTGCCTTTATTTATAGTAGTAAAAGGAGAGAAGAAATCCTTCATCCCCAAGGAATACAAGTCCATTTAGGAAAGAATAACTAGAATCAAATCTAATCTAGGATTTACACAATCACACTTAAACTAGGAAAGTTCACAACACTCCCCCTTGAGTGTGTAAATACTCAAGGTAGATCCAGCATCATGCAAAAGTTGAGGAAGTCGACTCGTTGACACTGATTCTAAGGAACAATGCTCATACTCATTAAGGTAGGAACTTGCATAAAGTAGTAAGTCTCACTAAAAAACTCTAAGGCTATGGCAAAAACCCGAGTAGGGACAAAATCCATAGTCTAAAGAAAAATGAGTGGGAAATGCAAAAGTCAAATGAAACATCTATGAGACGTCATTAGGGATATGATCAACTCAAGGTGGTTGTCTCGTTAAAACCTAATTAGGTAGCAAAAATCCAGTGGGAAAAATGCTCTTAATCGTATAGGGAAAAAAGAGTACATTAAGATCAAACAAGTATCCTCAAGATACTCCCCCTGAGTTTGACACAATTCAAAAGAGAAATAGCAATGTTACAACCCATAAAGTTTACGCATACCAATTCCTTGAACAAGCTTCTGAAACGTCGTCTTCGGTAATGATTTGGTGAAAAGGTCGACCATATTGTCCTGTGAAAGGATTTGCATGACTTCAATCTTCTAATACTCTTGTTGTTGATGTGAAAAAAAGAAATTCGGCTCAATGTGTTTGGTATTGTCTTCTTTGATATAACCCTTCTTGAGCTGTTCGATGCATGTCGGTCTTCAAAGATTGTCGTAGGGACATCTACGACAGGGTAGAGATCGAATATGGCCCACAACTGCTCTCAACCAAAAGCATTCCCGAGTTGCTTCATGTAAGGCGATAATTTCAGCATGGTTAGATGAAGTGGCAACTAAGGTCTGTTTAGTTGACCTCTAAGAGATTTCGGTGCCTCTAACTGTAAAGACATAACCCGTTTGAGAACGCGCCTTGTGCGGATCAGATAAGTATCATGCGTCGGCATAACCAACAAGGCAAGAATCGACTCGAGAAGCAAAATGTGCAGCATCACTCGAGGATCTGTAGGGATAGAACAAGCTCAAATCCATAGTACCCTTAAGGTACCAGAATATGTCTTTCATACCAGTCCAGTGTCTGCGTGTTGGTGCATTACTGTATCTTGCCAAAAGATTAACGAAGGAAATGTCGAGTCTAGTGTATTGAGCTAAGTAGAATAAAGTGCCTATCGCACTTAGATAAAGAACTTTAGGCTCTAAAATCTCTTCATCATCCTCCTTCGGACGGAAGAAATCTTGTTTTGCATCTAGCGATCGAACGACCACAAGAGTACTCGAAGGCTTTGTTTTATCCTTGTTAAAGTAGCGCAACACCTTTTGGGTGTAGTTTGTTTGATGTACTGGGATTACAATCGAACAATGTTTTATCTCGATACCGAGAAGTATCGAGTCTTATCTAGATCTTTCATCTTAAATTCCGACTTCAGGTGCGTGGCAGTTCTCGCAAGCTCTTTAGGAGTTTCGATATGGTTCATGTTATCGACATATACTGATTTGATCGGATAATCAAGGTAGTGAGCCCTGAGCTTGATAATCTAAGCCAACAGTTTGGAGATTGCAGCGTTCCTTGTGGACAACAAGCACAGGTGTGACCAACGTGTGGAAACGTCAACCAAAACCATAAAATATCTAAATGGTCCACATAGAGGGTGAATCAGTCCACAAATGTCCCTCTAAATCCATTGTAGAAAAATGGGAGGATTCGAACGAATCTTGTCATAAGAAGGTTTAGTAATAAGTTTTCCCATATAACATGTTTGACATGCAATTCCTTGAATCGAACCTAAACTTCGGATTAGTGGATGCCCGTGTGATGATCTGAGGATATGGCGCATTGTTATTCATCCAGGATGTCCTAAACGATCATACAAAATTGTAATTTGGTGCACGATCCCAGAGGTAGGGCCAGCCACATAGTGGCATTATATAGGGCGTATAGTCGTAGTATACAGACCACTTGGGATACGCTTCATCTTCTCTAGAATACGCTTCTAGCCATATTCGTAGGAAGTTATGCACAGAAATTCAGCTCTGTTTTCTATGAGGGGTTCAGCGTGGCAACTATTATCTCTAATATCCTTAAAACTTAACAAAATTCTTCCGGAATATGGAGAATAAAAAGCCTCATCAATGGTCAAGATTGAACCATTGGACAACATTATACGTGCCTTACCGTATCCTTCAATTAGGTTAGATGAGCTTGAGAGGGTTGTCAAAGGTGCATTCTTAGGTACGAAGTTAGTGAAATAGATGTGTTCACGCAAAATAATGTGTGTGGTTGCACTATCGGCTAGACAACTAACTTACCAACTAGTCATTCCAATAATGAAAAATTAATTTAAATCAATCACATGCATAAAAATTCTAAAAAACAAATATCCATTCAAAATAATTTTTAAGTATTCAAAGATGGAAATTAATTAAAACTTAATATCCAAAAAACAAATCACCAACAAATAATCCAAACATAAAGGAAAATTGTTCAAAATTTAACCAAAAAACAAGAGAGGGTTCAGCCATTACTGTGGAATTTGGCCCATGGTCTTATTTAACTAAAAAATAAGTCTATGTCTAAGATTTTGATCTTCTATAGGTGTGATAGCCTCTTGAAAGTCAGAAACCTCCATCTTTATACTTTCCAGATCGTCCACTTGTACAAAGTTTAATTCAAACTTCCTACGACGAGAATGATATTCAGCTACAACCTTCTGGGGAGCTCGGCAAACACGGGACCAATGGTCATTTGAACCACAACGATATCACATATCTGCATCCATGGTTTCATGTGTTTTGCCCTTATTCTTGAAGTTTAGGGCCTTAGGAGAGAGGTTTGGACGCTTCTGAGCTTTGTTTCCTACCTTGGATGGGCCTTGACTCTGTTAATCTTGGTGGGATGGCTTCTGGCCGCCCCTACCATGCCTCTTTTGGTGTTTTGGGCGTTGGCTTGTGCTATAGTGTGCTTTAGAGCAATTCTACCCCTAAAGACTTTGTGCCAGCACCCAGCGCATTTATCCACTCAAGTGAATAGTAATATACCCCAGTGAACAATAATAGGCCAAAGCATCTCCACCCCTACAAAATGCGCTAGCACTCGGCCCATTTAAAATTTTTAAAATTTTTTTATAAAAGAATAAATAAATAAAATAGTTTTAATTTTGAATAAGATTTTTAACCAATCTTGTAACGCCACATGTCATTATCTGAACGTACTATGTTGTGAATAGATTTCCACTAAGATTTGCAACCAATCTCGATACGCCACGTGGCCAACGGTTATAATTCTGACCGTTGGGCCTTTTTATTTTTATTTTTGGGAAAAAAATGTGGACTGCTAATCTGTGATCGGACAGTCTATTTTAAAAGTAAAATTTAAATTTTTTTTACCGTTGGAAATCCAACGGTCTAGAAAAACTAGCCGTTGGAAATCCAACGACACTGAGAAGGCCATGTCGCCTACTTCCGGGTGAAGAACAAGTGGGCTGACAGCAGGTCCCGTCGCCTGCACCCATGTCCCCTACTCCCGCCTACTCGCGAGTGAACTACACGTGCCAGCCAAATAAGCCGGTCTCTGGGTTTGTCAAAAATAGGCTGATCTGTTGCTTGGCTTGGGCTAGGTGCCAGGCAAGTTTATGGGCTAGAGTGAATGCACTAACCCCCCAGCTTGGTTTTTTGACTGGGTGCTGGCACATTTGCACCCCAGTGGAAGTGCTCTTAGGCACATCAGTCGCCCTAGTAGGTTGAGCTTGATGATTCTTCATCAACAGCTGGTTTTGCTTTTCAGCGAGAAGTAAAACAGAGATCAAATCCGAGAACTTAGTGAACTTCTGAGCTCTATATTGTTGCGGCATGACAATATTAGTAGCAAATAATGTCGACTAGGTCTTCTCCAGGAGATCCTCTTTGGTCAAAGTTTCATTACAAAATTTAAGAAGTGATCGGATTCGACATACTTTAGCATATTATTCATTCACAGACTTAAAGTCTTGGAAGGGCAAATGATGCCAGTTATGTCTTGTATCAGGCAAAAAGATGTTCTTTTGGTGATCAAAACGATCAGCCAAAGCGACCCAGAGTGCTCGTGGATCCTCATCAGCAAGATATTCAATTTACAAGGGGTCGTGGATATGTTTTCGAATGAATATCATAGCAGTGGCTTTCTTAGCTTTGCCAACAGGGTTGTCCGTCTCATCTTCAATGGCGGGACACAAATTCTTTGCAGTGAGGTGGAGTTTCACATCTTGGACCCACTTGAGGTAGTTCCCTCCAAAGACCTCCAAAGCGGTGAAGTCGAGCTTGTTCAAATTCGACATGTTCCTTTCACAAAATAAAGGACAAGATGTGATTAGTGCAATGGAGAAAAAGAAATCAATCCATTCACATGGGAGTAGAACATTCATGTTCTAATAGACATGTATTGGTTAATATTCGCATGAAAAAAACTTCAGGCTTTCATGGGCAAGAAGAAGGGGGCAGGCGGCAAGGGTTGAGAAAAAGGATAGATGTGTTTGTAGAATCGTAGGGGAATTGTGTATTGAGGATATGTTATCCCCCCTACGTAGTGCCTTTATTTTATAGTAGTAAAAGAAGAGAAGAAATGTTTCATCTCCAAGGAATACAAGTCCATATAGGAAAGAATAACTAGAATCAAATCTAATCTAGGATTGACACAATCACACTTAAACTAGGAAAGTTCACAACAAAATGTTATTTTTTTCACCCACTATTATTTCTAAAGTAACCTCTAATAAGCTTAGCCGGACCTTCACTCACCGACAAGGCCTCCCTTCTCGATGTTTATTCCAAGGTTCTAAAAAAACGTTAGGCACTAGTCGGGCGGTGAGCTAGCCCCTAGCGCCTAGTGCCTAGGCACCTAGGAGCCAGGCACCTACGCACCTAGGCAGCCTAGGCGGATCTAGGTAAACTTCTTGTATATCTTGTAAATAAGTGCATATTGACACATAAAAAATTATACTTGTATGAAATTCCTGGATAAGATAATAAAAGAATGATAAAATATAAAAAGAATATCCAACAAGTTCAAAATTTAAAAACATTTTAAGCATATATACCATATAACTTAAGACATTTTGAATGATTAGTAAGTTTAAATAAATTAAATTTAGAGAGATAAAATATAATTCAAGACGTTTTATAGTATTAATTTAAACTAAAATATAACACTTAAATTTAGGAATGAGAGGATTAAGTGGTGGAGGAGAAAACATATTAGAATTGATAAAGTGGACTGTACAACAAAGCAACCCACGTGATTTTTAGTTTTTTAATAAAAATGGCGAGGCTCAAAAGCCTCCCACGTGGCTGAGGAGAGTGTTTTCAAACCAATAGCAAAAACACTCCATTTTACTAAATGGTTAGTCATCTTCTTCAGTTCTTCTCCACCTTCTGGTTTGCAGAAGGCCATGGTAGAGCAGTCGTTGCCGCTGTTTTCTCCTCCACCATAGACCTATATTTGGGTAGTTCGCGGAGGTCTCACAGCCACTAGTCCGGGCTTCTGGGTGGTCCCGGGACCACCCAGGTCCCTTAATAGATCCGTCCCTACGTCTGCACAAACCTTGCTGATTTAAGAAACGATTTTAAGTTAATCGCGGCGGAGCACCGCCGCCTGGCGGTCGCCTCAACCATTTTTTAGAACACTAGTTTATTCTGGTTCGATTTTCAGAATCTGATCCTTTCCCAATTTGCAACTCTCCTTCCTTCCCTCTATTCAGACCCTACGCAACCCCATTTCCTCCCCCCTTTCAATATTTTCTTCATTTACCATTGCTTGTTTGCTTATTAACAAGCTGGAATTTATTTTAAAAGTAGTTTGTTTTTTTATTTGAACTCATATAACCTAACTTTACACCCACTTTACATTCTACACTCATTTTATTTTTAATTAAACTATTAATATCTCTTTAACCCTAATTTACTACCTAAACTAAACTACACTCACAAACCCAATTTAAGATGCAACTTAGCTTTACACCCATTTCAAAAAAAACTTAAAATCAAAGCATATGTTCTCTCCTCTGACATTCTTTCCCACGTCCATGGTCTTTCCTTTTAATTCTTCATCATTTAATAGAAATCGAAATTGAAATTAATAAAAGTTGGTGAGAATTGATTTATGTTTAGGTTTTCAGGAGAACGGCATACAACCATCCTTTATGTGATTACCATGTTGGAAAAGCTTGATCTTTTGAGGCTAAGTTTCATAAAGGAGTGCGTGATCGCTGTATGAGTTGGAAAAACTTGATAACACCCTTTTTGCCACTTTCTGATGCTTTTATGAGCAATTTGAGGCGCAAGAAATTCAAGGTTATAAAACTGGAAGATTGAGCAGCCCAACTTGACCATCTCTCGAACTTTGAAACAAAAAACTACCAAAAAAATTGCATAAATTGATCCATACTGAGGCCCTTATTTCTTTTTTTTTTTTTTTTTTTTTTTTTTGCTTGGGTTCTTAGGTGTCAATTTACAAGAGGGTAAAATTGGTATCAAATATTTTATAAAAAAAGTGGTTGGGCACATAAGAGAGTGAGACGGATTTATTAGCACTCTAATTTATATAAGATTAAGTACATAAAACTTCCCCAACGTCATAAAAAAATAATAATAAAAAAAATCACCTGCCTTTTAGTATCATTCTAAATTAATTCTACTATTTTCAAACATTCCAAATAAGTATCCAATCTTTTTGAAAAGTCAAATTCTTAACCGCTATTTAAATTTTCCATCTTAGGCAAATTTAAAGAAAAAAATAGAATGAAAGAAAAAACCCATTGAACCCTAGCCAGCCGCAACTTCTTCTCACCACTAAGGCACTAACGCCCTCCATCCACCCACAGTCACCACCACCCACATCACTTCTAAACCCAACGCACCACTATCGACTCCATCCTATAACTCAAGCTTCCAACATGGAGAAGAATGTCCTAAACATGGTATGAACTGCCATGAAATGCATCCACCATCATCCTCACTGCAACCATAATGAAGATGAGCATGAGGGAACCAAGTGCTTAATGTCGGATAAAGAATTGGAGGCTCTACTAGCTGAAAATTGGCAGATGAGGAACTCGCTCGAGCAGAATATCAAGCTCCTCGAAAACCTATCTGAATTATGAACGACTTTCTTTATTAGGCGACTACCTTCTTGAATTAATTTGGGATTAACTTTTGCTCCAATTCAATACCTTTTTATGGCTTCTTCATTATATAATTTATGTTTAGATTTTAGTTTGGAGGCAACTGATATTCTAATCATTCTTGGTCACTACCCATTTGATGGGTTCTGACCGTGGCAGGTTCAGCTTGAAGGTGGAGGTGACATGATTTTTCTTTATTTTGTATTTCATATTATTTGTTATTTTAATCTTCATTTTATGACGTTATTTTATTTTTAATTTTGTTGTCCAAATAAGCTTATTAGTGGGGACTATTGTTACCGCACATACAATTTTAACGAAAAATATTAACTGGAACTTTACAGATGTGACTTTTAATATGTTGATTACTTATTTGAAATATTTAATTAAAAATATTAAAACTAAATTGAAATGACATTAAAAGAACAAGAGTTTTATGTACTTATATTTTTCTTTTTATCGGGTGTCTTTGTTATGACAGACCGAGAAAAAAACATGTTTGGATGATTATGTATGTTAAACATAGACGCATTTTGAGGACAATTAGCGTGTTGGATGTATCAAGACAAATTTTGCGTTTGGATGTACCAAGACAAATTTTGCGTATTGGATGTATCAAGACAAATTTTGCGTATTGGATGTATCAAGACAAATTTTGATACCAATTGCAAGTTGGACGAATATGATTTGAAATGAGGACAATTGGCGTGTTGGACGTATTATTACTTGTTACCATTATTATCGATTGACCTTTTAAAATGATGAAATGAATATGATTTGAAAAATTAATTCTTACTTGAATTCCAAGTTTCTATATTTAACTTTATCATATTTTGCTTCACCTTACACAGTAGGTCGGAAAAAGTGAGTATGATTATATATCAATATATTTAACTTATATAAGAATCACATTTCTATAGTAAACTGGAAAATTTGAATGAAATACTAATTTATTGAATTTATGAGTTCCATGTATTGGACACATGACTTCAATATATAAAACTCATGAGTATGGTACAAATATACATGGAGTATACTCCAGGAACCATAAATTTTTTGTTGCTAGCATAGATTCATAGGTCTTATAAGTTGCTAGTCATTTCCATCCTCTATAAATGTTTGTTAAGCTAATTGTGCAGTACAGAAGTAGATATTTCGGGTCACTATGGGCAATAAAAAGGCAGCGCAGCGCATCAAGGCAACAGGCAAAGTTTTGAAGCATAGAAAAATCAAAGGTATCAATAGCCAATGTTGACTGCCAGTTGCCATTGCTGAAACCAAACCCAGTAAGTCCGAAAAAGGGAGAACAAAAAAATTCCCTCAGCTACATAGATTTCCTGCATTACCAACAAAAGAACAATTTTAAGATAAATAAAATAAAATAAAATAAAAGATGTGATCGTAATTCTTTAGATTGAAAATAATATTATGAGGAGCAGTTGCCGGTCTAGTATGCTGAAACAGCTTCTTACACTCGAAATTAGAAAGACCCTTATCAACTAGTGACTAAACTATGGAAAATATACCTAGTTTGGTATATACGTTATATTGTCATACTATAAATTTGTATTAGTAATTATCACGTTATTTTTTGTATAAATGTGATACAAACTACATTATTAGTCAAGTACTGAAAATTGTACGGTACTTTTTTTCTTTCTAAATAAATAAAAAAAGAGTATCGGTGCAAGTGATGAATTGTTCTATAATAAGGTATTCATCTTCAATCTACTATGTTTCGAATTCAAACATCCTCATCTCTAGTGTAAATTAAAGTAGTAATATTATTTTAGTATAAAAAGAAAAGATAACATTACTCTTTTTATAATAAATTATTAGTGGCTTCATGAAATTATTATGCATTGTAATTTATATTTGTCAGCCATTTACCTTCACATTTAATGGTGTTACAACATGACGTTACAATTCAACTTTAAATTACAAAAAATGTAAATCATACTATATTCGTCAAAGTTTATAGTTCAATGTTACGTAATAATACCAATAAGGTTATGCCTAACAACGTAGAATGATAATGTTATTATTGCAACTAGATTAGTGCTACTTTGCCGACACCTTTTTATACTGTTAAGGTATACTACTTACATTATAAGATCATCGACAGTATTGAAATGCAATCAAAGAGTTTTTTTTTCTGCAAAATAATATACTTACACTAAAGGGACGGGGTAAAATAATTGGGTAAAACGAAGTTCATGGCCCAACACTTGCAAATGGTGAGGGCTTTTCGTTATGGGATTTGCATAAAATTGGGAATATCCCGGGCAATGAGGATATCCGAGTTTAAGACAAACTACGTTAATCTTTATGTCGATGTGGTGGGACATGTGAAAAATACAGCTTTTTCTTATTTTCCAAAAGTCTTATGAAGAAAAAAGATCATGAAAACATGGAACTTGATTTAGATCGGTAAGGATGATAGCATATATGTATTTTGATTCAGTAACAGAGGCGAACATGCATGCAATTACTTTTATTGCACTGTAGAATTGCATATACTTTCTAACAAATAAATGTATACCGGTATACGCCCACACATAAAGTGCATGTGAAACGTTTTATTTTTATTTTTAAAATTGAATGAGTGAAGAAGAGAGTGAGAAAGAACGTGTGGTGAGGAAAGAAGGAGAGAAGGTTTTTTTTTTTTTTTTTAAAGTTTGAAATGTTAAAGTCACATGTTGTACACAAAAAACAGTAAAATTTTATTTTGTGAAATGATATTACTCCCCTTAATTTTTGTTGTTGTGATAAAAAGATAAATAGTCTTTTTCACCATTTTTAATTGACAAAGACAATTATATTAATATGTAATTTAGATAACTAACTATTTGACTCTTACCAATTTTTTTTAGCCAATTTGAAAAATAAACACTCGAATAATGAACTGACCTAGGCGATGTTGATTGGAAGATGATTATCTCCGGATCTACTTTGTGTGAATCCTAGATATTTTCATATTCTAACCGTTTATTGTATATCATATGGTTAATTTTTATCAATTACTATTTGTATTTAATTTTAAATAAAAAAAGTGAAATAATTTCTGAACGTACGATACCTAATAAATAACTAAGATATGAGAATTCTTAAAATCCTTACAATTTGAATTCGGATGAGATCCAATTCCATGTTAATTATCTCCTCAAATTCCCCTCAAGTTTTCAAGCTGTCTAAAAAAAGGAGGAGGATTCTCTTCTCTCATAATCTTACTCCCCTTCTCTCCCATACTATTTAAACGATCACGGTTAAATTACGTTAATATTCTATATTGATATTTTTTTTATAAAGATAATGAGATAAAAAATAATATGTAAGAGAAGAAGAGAAAAAAGAATCATACTTCCTAAAAAAAAGGGTCAAGTCTGTAAAATTTGACTAGTTTTCGAATGTCCCATCAAGACTGCCGACCGGATTATATTCGTGCCTAACCTGCAATAATTGTTTACAGGGGCTTTATCTATAAAAAATGGTATTCTTATCAAATATTAATATTTTTTTTAATAAAGATGGGACGTTAGTGGTCCGTATTTTTATATCATTACTCGATCTATAATGTTAAGTCAGTTCAAACTTATTGTGCCAATAAAACTAGAGAGTTTCAACGTAAGATTCGTTTTTAATGAAAAATTATATTTTTATATTTTTTTTATAATATTCATTATATTTTTATTTCTTATTTTTTATTAAAATTAAATTTTTTTTTAAACTTTTTGTTAATTTTCCTATAAAATTATTTAATCAACTATGATTAGTTGATAGAGCAACAAAAAAATTACTAATTGGTTGTACGAAATACAAAAATTAGTAATGGGTTGTACAAATCTATTGAATTCGTGATTATATAAAGGTCATAAAAATAGTTTAATAAAACAAAAATAATAATTGATTATTGGTAAGGAATCAACCATATTCGATATATTTATTCTTTAGAGATTAATTGATTCCAGCAGATCCTTAGGGAACTCATTACATAAGCAATACTTTGGGGATTTTATTATTGAAAGAAGCAAAAACGTTATCGTGCATGTTTTAAGCACGTTGAATCCTGTTTGTATGACGACCTTCCTCCAGCTTTCGGCAGAATTATTGCCCAAATTTTTTTATTTATTTATTTTCTTCTGGTAAGGTAAAGTTAATTGGTCACATGCATGGGATAAAAATTTGAATCTACATGGTCAGCTGTAATTGTGAGACACGTTGTTGCTATCCATATGTGGTATTTGGTAATGCAAACTACTCCATTAATCCAATCAATTGCTTCATGCATGAATGAAGCGATTGAATTTTGGTTTCTCTGCATTATTATATCAATCTCATTTTTCTCTAAATTAGCCTATAACTTTGGATTAATCTGTTTTTGATTAACATCGGGGCTGCCAACAAAGAGAAACTATAATAAAATATCACTTGATCTAAAGATCCCTACAACGTTTACCATTAAGAGATGTCGACAAGTGATAAATCACTTGATCGAAATAAATTGGACTAAGTAAACACGATATACTCAAGTTAGATAGTTTATCAGTCACAAAATTTATCTCATGAACTTGGGATTTTTTTTTTTTTTCTCTTTGTACAAATCTATCCCAAGTATAACTAATAAGATGTACCATTAGTTATTCAACATTTGTGACGACTATTTGATTCCAAGTAAGTTAATAAGGAGTTTACTTCTATTCTCAAACGCAAGATAAAAAATTTACCCCATAATAAGAAATTGTTCAGAAAGCAACTGGAAATTGATAGGCAATGTTGACTGCCAGTTGCCATTTTTGAAATAAAAAGAAGTCTTCAGCACCCCTCGCTCATCCTCTCCCAAATTAAACAAGAGAAAAAAAAAAAATTACCCCGATGATAATTAACCAAACCAAACTAAAAACGTTTTAACATTTATAAATTATAATTATTGGTCAATTTTGTCACAACTTGTGAATGTGTGTACTTTTTTATCCTTCGGTTTCTTTTTTCCCATGAACTATGTCTGATGATTTATAAAGCTCCAAACATGTTATTTTGAAAAAGCATCATCTCCATCTTGCATTCCTACTTTTTGCCATCGAATTAAAATGAGATCTGCCAACTGTTGTTAGAATCTGCAAAAGCAGCCTAGAAACTAGGGTATCGTTTGGTACGCAGACGGGATGAGACGGGACAGGACGGGACAGGACGGAACGGAACGGAGTGGGAGCAAATATGCCCTCGGATGGAAACAAGGAGGAAGAAGAAGAAGGAGACAGAGAGGTTATAATTTTGTGTTCCACAGATGTGGAACGAGTTGTTCCAAGGGGTGAGGTGGAACGAAAATTCACCTAAAACTCGTCCCGTGGAACAGCTCGTTCCACCCGTTTTAGGCGCACCAAACGTGGGACGGAACGCCTTGTCCCACTCTGTTCCGTCCCGTCCCACGTACCAAACGGTACCTATATGCACGCACAGCCAGAACTGGGGCCTATCGGGAGTAACTGAAGCTAATAATAAGAGCATCTTCGACCGGTGGCTGGTTAAAAGACTTATTTTAGTCATTGGATTATTCAAAATATTAATATTTTAATAAATAATACAATATCATATTTGTTTTTATCTTCAACATATGGCCAAAAGGACATAGGGCTCGTTCTAATCCTGTTACAAAAAATTGTCTCCAACTGAGGGCCAAACATAATTTATTATTTAAATTTAAAAATTACAACAACTTAAATTCAAATCCAACAACTTAAATTTAAAAACTACAACAGTAACTAGCCCAAAAAACCAAAAAAATTATAACTTAAATTTAATGAATGGTTTAGGTATTCAATTTTTTTTAAAACAATTCTATCAATTATAAGCGACAGAAATATATTTAATTTTTAACATAAATATATTCATGTCAATTATAAGTGAAAGGATTGCTCTATTTTCTGGCCAGTCCTGGGCTGGCATCCCTTTGGCCCTTTCAGATTCCTCGGGGCTCTTCAAATTCCACGAGCCTTCTGACCTAGTCTTAAATTGGAAATGATTTTCGGGTTATTTTCGACACTCTAAACCCTTTGATTGGAAATAACTTAACCATACATCTAGAAGCCTTTAGTTTCTTTGCTCCACTCTCACCGTCTCACAAAAAAGAAAAACCAGTTGTATTTTTTTATTAATCAATTCAAAGGTGCTTTATTTGACCAAGTCAAATTTCTATTAAATATTGTCACTTGGAGTTATCCAACACACCAGTGACACAAATTTTTAATAAACATTTTAAATTCCTTGTAAATTTGGAGACATCGAATGACAATATGCCCCAAACTGTAATCCTATAAATACCACCTCCTAGTACTCATCTCCAACACAATACTCTCAACCTTCAAAAAAACCATCATCCTTCCTTTGCTCATTTTCCAACCTTTTTTCAATCATCATGGGAGTTTACACATTTGAGAACGAGTTCACCTCTGAGATTCCACCATCAAGATTGTTCAAGGCCTTTGTCCTCGATGCTGACAACCTCATCCCCAAAATTGCACCCCAGGCAGTCAAACAAGCTGAGATTCTTGAAGGAAACGGTGGCCCCGGAACCATCAAGAAGATCACTTTTGGTGAAGGTCAGTTAATTAGCACGGTTAATGATTTCGATGGTTTCGTTTAACAAATTTTATCAACACGTATACATGTTGATGTCAGACTATTTCAGTGCTAGTGGATTTGTAGATTGATTACGGTCTGTATCCACAATTTAATAATATTATATGTTTTATTTGTCTCGTAGGCAGCCAGTACGGCTACGTGAAGCACAGGATTGACTCGATTGACGAAGCAAGCTACTCATACGCCTATACTTTGATCGAAGGTGATGCTTTGACAGACACCATCGAGAAAATATCTTACGAGACCAAGTTGGTGGCATCTGGAAGTGGTTCAACCATCAAAAGCATTAGTCATTACCATACTAAAGGAGATATTGAAATTAAAGAAGAGCACGTCAAGGCTGGAAAAGAGAAGGCCCATGGTTTGTTCAAGCTTATTGAGAGCTACCTTAAGGACCACCCCGACGCATACAACTAAATTAATCACATGTATCTATGGTGTTTTGGCTGTTACCGTTACTAGATGGTCAGTCGAAGGTTGTGTGGCTTTTCTTTGTATGTTTTTTTTCTCATCAGTCAAAAGTGATAACCATGGTTTGGGCAGTTTGGGCTTGAAAAATAAGTGTTATGGTTGTGATGATCTTCTTGTATTGATTTCTTTGTTTGGAAAAAAGTTGCAGAGTGAACAGAGTGTATTATCTTCTATAAATATAATTAAATTACTTTTTAATCAGTTGATGTCTCACTTGCAAACATTGTCTGCAGTAATAATTTTTTGAGTTAATATTAGTTTACTACAATAAATTTTCTTGATTTTCAACATTTGATAGATTTTTTTCATCTTATAGTGGTACATAAAATTATAACTTTATATGACACTTAATCTTATAGTGGTACATAAAATTATAACTTTATATGACACTTTCACACATTCGTTAAGGTTACTGTTAAATTTACCGTTAACTGATGATGTGATATTCATTTCGACAATGATTGGACGTCACATAGATATAAAAATAATTAAAAAAAAATTAATTTGCTTTTGTTTTTGGAGTTTTTTTCTTTAATAATTTGGTCAAACCAAAGATTTAATTTTTCTGAATTGATTTGCAGTTTCCGTGCACACAAGGTTATATACAGGAGATTTGCAGCTTCGTGATCGGCTACGAGGTGCTGCTGCTTTCCGATGGGAACGGCGATTTCATGAGGGCGATCGGCAACTTTATGGCGGGCTGCTGTGGGGTTTCGAAAGGTATCTGGGATTGGGGTTTTTTTTGATGTGGAGTCCTTGGAGGGTGAGACTGTGAGGGAGATAGGAGAGAGAATAGATTTGGTAGCGGCTGAGGCTGGAAGTCGGGGCTTGGGTGGAGTCGAAGAGGGAGGGGGAAGGGTGAGTGCAGAGGAGAGAAGGGAGGCGCGTCGGAAGGGGCGAGGGAGAAGACCAAATTTTTTTTTTAAATTTTAATTAATTTTAAATTTTTATTATTATTATTATTATTATTATTATTATTATTATTATTATTTATAATATCTCCGTATCATCCAATCATTATCTACGTGAATACCACGTCATCAGTTAACAGCATATATAACAGCAATCTTAACGGATATATGAAAGTGTTCCAAAATTATAACTTTATGTACCGCTCTGAGATGAAAAAAATTTCATTTACCAAATATTAAAAACTAAAAAAATTTATGATAGTAAACTAAGATTAACCTTAATTTTTTCTTCTATTGTTATTCTTTTTGAGTAACTACTTGGAAACCTTAAAATTCCTTTAGCTCTATTGACATAAAAATTTTGAATTTTACTAATCTAAATAATTACATATTTATTTTTCTCATACCGTAACAAATAATAATGAGACAAGTTCTCAACCATTCATAATTCTCTTTTAAGAGCATCCCAAATGAAATATTCAAATTAATAATAACGGTAATAAAAGACAACATTAATGTTTTCCAACCAATAAGCCAAATCTGATGTGGCATGATATGGATTGACATTTCCCTCCTTTGCTACCAAATTTGACAGTACCTTCAGACTTTTTTTGTCACATCCCCGCCTGGGGCGGATCACTTCTTGGGCCCATCGTAGCATGATATTTTCCGCTTTGGGCTTACCATTCCCTCACGGTTTTGTTTTTGGGAACTCACGAGCAACTTTCCAGTGGGTCACCCATCATGGGATTGCTCAAGCCCCCTTCTCGCTTAACTTCGAAGTTCCTACGGAACCCGAAGCCAGTGAGCTTCCAAAAGGCCTCATGCTAGGTAGGGATGGGAATATACATATAAGGATCAGTCCCCTGGACGATGTGGGATGTCACATTTTGAATTAATTATTAAATGCTTTCTATTAATTTTTTATTGATTTAAACCATTATCTTTTTGTTTCTTTTCATTTCCAATGCAAAAAAAAATATATGAATTATTATTTTATGTTTAAAAATTAACATATCGGTTGGAGATCAAAAATTTAAAAGATGTCAAAATGTCACATAAACCTTCAAATTTAAATTTTAAATTTTAAATTTGACATCTTCTTTAGAGATGGTGTAGGTCTTCAAAATATTATCTAACAAAACCAGATTTTGTCCCAAATTCTGCAGCATAACCAGAGCCCACAAATATCCAACTTCCCGCAGCCCCAAGAGCCACGAAGAAATTTTCAATGATCGCTCCCTATATTAAAACTAAAAGCAAATGACTCGGAAAAGTTGATATTTTGCTTCAGTCCGTTTGGACAACTATGCCACAAACAAACCGATCACATCCGCTCAAGAGTTGGACATGATAAGGCACTATGAATGTAGTATTATTATAAATTAGTAGTCACAACATTTGAGGTGACACTTACTTTAGTTGGAAAAATATGATAACCTAAATTAATTTTAAGGAAAGCTAATGAAAAATTTTTGTATAATTTTGAATTTTAACGATAATGATAAAATAAAGGATAAAGTGAATAATATCAAGTTTGACTTTTTAGTGTAAAAATGTGATTTTTGGTTAAAGTAAACAGTACATCGGACTTTTCGTTAAAACTCTCGTAATTTTAACCTACTGCTGCTGTCTATCCCAAAAGAAAATTTTAAACTTGAATTTTAAATTTAACAGTTATGTGACATACTTTAATATCTTTTAAAATTTTACTTTAATAATTAATTAAAATTAATTTGAATCTGCTATCAAATTTGACAATAACTGTTTTTGTTGTCAATCTACATCATGCTAAATAAGAATTGGTATTCCGATTGAAAAAAAAAAAAAACACTAATATTGTGTTTGTTTGACTATTCTTGTTAATATGTACTATTTAACATCATATTTGGAGATACTCTTGGTAATTATCATAAACTTTCGTTATAACTTAAAGTAGTTAAAGATCTACAGTAATTTTGCCTTTAAACCGGATATTTTTATCTTTCGAAGTAGACGAACATGAACCGACTAGTTTAGGAATAAAATACTTCAAACAGATATTACAACCAAAATTAAAAACTTCAAACAGATAAGAAGGAGCTGGGTCCTGCTAGTTTGGTGAGCTATGACCTGGTGCATCCAATGATCCATCCACAACTGTGACCAAATGCAAATTCTAACAAATTTGAGAATGATTATTTTATTTAAAAGTTTAAACGACCTTCTGGCCGGTAGATCGGGTGACTTGAGCCCGTGGTTCAGTCTTCGTCAACCAATAAATTTTTGGGTTTGCATAAATGAAGGAGACCTATTTGTCGATTTCTTTTCCCGAAATTGTATTGAGCTACCAAATTTTTCCTTTTAAATTTTATTTTTAAATGATTATCTATCTGAACTTTTATAATTAATATTTTCATTGACAATAAATTTTGAATTTTTTATCCAATTTTCAATTCATCTAGGTCAGATAGACATCACATGATAACTGTACGAAGGCAAAAAGGTTGTTTTGTTTTGCTAATTTGGGCACAAAACCAATACTTTGCAGTTGCTAATTGGACTACCATGGCCAATTCAAACATAAATTGTACGGAATCAACTAGCGGAAGAGAAGTTCGACCAAAAAAAATAGTGGAAGAGAATATGTTGTCAACATCAAAAAATAAAATTACTTTATTGCCCTCAAGCATTTTCCAAGTGACCAAAATGAATAGAAAATTGGATATTTTTTTTTAAAATTAAATGTTAGAGGAAATTAGCTAATTCTAAAAGTCCATCGAAATAATCGGTTAAAATTAAAGTTCAGGGCATGAATCGAAAAATACCTAATAAAGAATAATGGACAAGATCATACAAAAGGCAAGTCGACATTAGGGGTAATTTTTGGTCGAATCGGATTGGAAGTAAGCATTCCAATGCGAATTCAAAAATGTTTCGGAATCAAATATTATTTCCAATGTTGAAATTTTGGATTGCCGAAATTATCAAAAATTTTGGAATCAGTTTTATATTGAAATTTTCGGAATATAATGCGGATCTTCTAAATTTTGTAAGACTTCGAAACTTTTCAAACTTTTATGTAACCACCATTCAATATATTTGTCTGAATTTTTACTATATTTGTAAGCCATTATGTGTGTATATGACATAAAATCATATTAGACAAGATAAAATAAGGGAAGTGTTATTAGCACTTCAAAAATCTCATTCTACACTCCTCACAAGTGTATTTCTCTTTTCAAATATAGAAAGTTTGAAGTGTAGAATAAAATAAAAAGCATATACAAAAGTCGTTGGTTGCTAGACTTTTCCCTTGGAGTACATTTGGGTTTTTTTTTTTTTTTTTTTTTTTTTAACAAATGATATTATCTGCAGGGAGGGGAGTGGGTTTAGCCTCACAATAAGCTAGCAATAATGTGATTAAAATTCGTCTTTGGCGAGAATCGAATCTAAGACTTCTCACTTACAGGTGAAAAGGAATACCACTAGACTGTTTTATTAAGTGGCACGTTTGGATTATTAAGGGCTCATTTGTAAGTGCTTTTAAAATGATTGAAAATGCTTTTGATGAAATATTTTTGAAACTAATCCTTAGTAAAAATCCAAGTCGATCTTGGAAAAGCATATAGCTGGTGCTTCTTCCAAAAGGCACTTATAAGTGCTTTTGAAATCTAAAATCAATTTCACTAAAAATATTTTCACTCATTGTAAAAATACACTTCCAAATGAGCCCTGAGTCATTTAAATGTCATGCCAAAGGACCTACACATTCAGAATTCAAAGAGCAAGACACACACACACATATACATATGTGATAAATAACCTTGCTTAACCAATTTAGAATGTACATGACTATCGCAGGGTTAAAATCCTACGTTTTCAGTGAAGATAGGATTATAAAATAATACCATCGTGATGTTGGCATGACTTACTTTTAACTTTAGATACTGTAATTTTAAAATACGTCAAACTATTAATTTTATAATTAAAACCTAAAGGGAGTTGGACGTTGGAAGCAACTTGGAAGTATATAATGCAAGTTGATCTGGAGCAATCTGATCTACATAAATTTCTTCTATATATATATATATATATATGGGTAGAGAATATATATTTTTAATGTGATCAAATGTCTAGCCTATTTTTTTGAAAGGAAATAAGAAATCGTCCAAATTAGTGGAAGCCCAACTAGGATTAAAGGCTTTTGTTTTATTTTTCAATGAGAAATTTAAGATAAAAGTTGTTGGGAGTACTAAATACATATTCCATCTCTGTCACATACACATAGTACACAGTACTACACAAGGTTTCTAAAAATCTTAATATTGATTTTTTTTTATTTGCATTAATATACTCCTAAATTTAATAAAATAAAATAAAATATAGACCAACGATGCAACACATTGTTAAGTTTGAGAATTAAAAAAACTAATATGAGGATTCGAAAACTAAAATTAAACTAAAAATAAAGTTCATGAGACCATTACTACAATTAAGTCTGTTAGAACTTTAGACTATCAATTTCATTACAAGTTGGAAGTACTTGTACCTCATCCATATTCAATATTGATGCAAATTAAAGCAAAAGTGCAAACAACTTTACATTTGCCTTAATTTTTGTCCCAAATACTGCAGACCCAAGAGCCACGAAGAAATTTTCAATGATCTTAAAACTAAAACCAAATGACTTGGAAAAGTTGATATTTTGCTTCAGTCCATTTGGACAACTATGCCAAAAACAAACCGATCACATCCGCTCAAGAGTTGGACATGATAAGGCATTCTGAATGTAGTATTATTATAAATTAGTACTCACAAAATTTGAGGTGATACTTACTTTAGTTGTAAAAATATGATAACCTAAATTAATTTTAACCTACTGCTGCTGTGTATCCCAAAAGAAAATTTTAAACTTGAATTTTAAATTTAACAGTTATGTGACATATTTTAATATCTTTAAAAATTTTACTCGTAAAATTTTATACACAAATTTTAAATTATAAAAAATGTTGTGAACCAATAAAAAGTAGGGACATTAAGATATGGGTCCAAAAAATTGACGTATTATTGGTTTTAATCCAATTTTTTGAAATTTCTGATATAGGTCCACTTAACTATCTTTTAAACCTATTTTACCCCTTGTTTTCAAAATTTGAATATTTAAAAATCTGCAATCTACTAAACATTTAAAAAAACGTTTCAATTCTTTACCCTTTAATAAAATAAAATATTTTTATCATAGATTAAGTTGCAAAAGTACACAACCTAATTAAAAGGTACTAATACATAAATGTACATATACCTACAAGTAAGATATCAAACGAAGAAAATATATTTAATCAATAGGTAGATAAATGAACTGAAAGGTACAAATACACAATTTGCCTACCTATAAGCAAGATAAATTACTATGTAATATAGGAAAACATATAGATATAATCCACCTATAATTGAGGTAGGTTATATAACAAAATCTTGTGATACAGGTAGATTAATATCGGCCATGAAATCAATTAATATGAGTAAAAATACAACTCAAATGAACATCCAATTTTGACCATGAAATTAACTAATTTGAACACAACAAGCAATTTGATGAAAGAAGCCAACCGACCTCCATTCTTTGATCAAACAGAATCAAATTTCATATATAGTGGAAGCCTGAGAAGAGAAGAGGAAAACTGAACAATGATAAAGAAGAAGAAGATTTGCAAGGCAAACGATAAATCCTGACTAAGAAATTTTTTTTTGATAACAAACTAAAAAGAAATAATAGATAAATGAAGAAGAAATGAAGAGGTGTTATATAGGAATTAATTTTATTCCAACAATTATCCTATCATTAAGGGAATTTTATTCTTTAAACCTCAAATAGGTAAAACTTGTCACAAATACTAATCCTAAAATCAAGGGATAATATTGATTACTTATAAGTAATTTTAGGAGTAAATTCGTATGAAAATGAAAAAAAAACTGACATGGAATAGAATTAGACTTATCTCAAAAATGGCTCACAAAATTGGATTCATATCAAGTTTCCCCTAAAAAGTATGGTCGGTCAACACGTTTTAAACCAATAAAAAAACTAATAAACAAACTTTAATAATTAATTAAAATTAATTTGAAGCTCCCTGTCAAATTTGATAATAATTGTTTTTGCTGTCAATCTACCTCATGCTAAATAAGAATTGGTATTCCGAATTGAAAAAAATACTAATATTGTGTTGGTTTTACTTTTCTTGCTAATATGTACTATTTATCATATTTGGAGATACTCTTGGTAATTATCATAAACTTTCGTTATAACTTAAAGTAGTTAATGATCTACAGTAATTTTGCCTTTAAACCGAATATTTTTATCTTTCGAAGTAGACGAACATGAACCGACTAGTTTAGGAATAAAATACTTCAAACAGATATTACAACCAAAATTAAAAACTTCAAACAGATAATAAGGAGCTGGGTCCTGCTAGTTTGGTGAGCTATGACCTGGTGCATCCAATGATCCATCCACAACTGTGACCAAATGCAAATTCTAACAAATTTGAGAATGATTATTTTATTTAAAAGTTTAAACGACTTTCTGGCCGGTAGATCGGATGACTTGTGCCCGTGGTTCAGTCTTCGTCAACCAATAAATTTTTGGGTTTAATGAATGAAGGAGACCTACTTGTCGCTTTCTTCTCCCGAAATTGTATTGAACTACGAAATTTTTCCTTTTAAATTTTATTTTTAAATGATTATCTATCTGAACTTTTATAATTAATATTTTCATTGACAATAAATTTTGAATTTTTTATCCAATTTTCAATTCATCTAGGTCAGGTAGACATCACATGGTAACTGTATAAAGGCAAAAAGGTTGTTTTGTTTTGATAATTTGGGCACAAAACCAATAATTTGCAGTTGCTAATTGGACTACCATGGCCAATTCAAACATAAATTGTACGGAGTCAACTAGCGGAGGAGAAGTTCAACAAAAAAAAAAAAAAATTAGTGGAAGAGAATATGTTATCAACATTAGAAATAAAATTACTTTATTGCCCTTAAGCATTTTCCATGTGACCAAAATAAATAGAAAATTGGATAAATTTTTTTTCAAAATTAAATGTTAAAGGAAATTAGCTAATTATAAAAGTCCATAGGAATAATCGGTTAAAATTAAAGTTCAGAGCATGAATCGAAAAATACCTAATAAAGAATAATGGACAAGATCATACAAAAGGCAAGTCCACATTAAGGGTAAATTTTGGTCGAATCGGATTGGAAATAAGCATTCCAATGCAAATTAAAAAATGATTGGAAATCAAATATTATTTCCAATTTCGAAATTTTGGATTGTCGAAATTATCAAAAATTTTGGAATCAGTTTTATATTGAAATTTTCGGAATATAATGCGGATCTCCTAAATTTTGCAAGACTTTGAAAGTTTTCAAACTTTTATGTACCCACCATTCAATATATTTTTCTGAATTTTTGCTATATTTGTAAGCCATTACGTGTATATAAGACATAAAATCATATTAGATGTAACATCCCACATCGCCCAGGGGAGTGATCCTTAAATGTATATTCACATCTCTACCTAGCACGAGGCCTTTTGGGAGCTCACTGGCTTCGGGTTCCATGGGAACTCCGAAGTTAAGCGAGTAGCGCACGAAAGCACTCCCAGGATAGGTGACCCATCGGGAAGTTCTCGTGTGAGTTCCCAAAAACAAAACCGTGAGGGCGTGGTCGGGGCCCAAAGCGGACAATATCGTGCTACGGTGGTGGAGCGGGCCCGGGAAGTGGTCCCATCCGGGCCGGGATGTGACATTGGTATCAGAGCCAATCCCTGGCCGGAAGTGTGCCGACGAGGACGTCGGGCCCCTAAGGGGGGTGGATTGTAACATCCCACATCGCCCAAGGGAGTGATCCTTAAATGTATATTCACATCTCTACCTAGCACGAGGCCTTTTGGGAGCTCACTGGCTTCGGGTTCCATGGGAACTCCGAAGTTAAGCGAGTAGCGCACGAGAGCACTCCCAGGATGGGTGACCCATCGGGAAGTTCTCGTGTGAGTTCCCAGAAACAAAACCGTGAGGGCGTGGTCGGGGCCCAAAGCGGACAATATCGTGCTACGGTGGTGGAGCGGGCCCGGGAAGTGGTCCCACCCGGGCCGGGATGTGACATTAGAAGCCATTACGTGTGTATATAACATAAAATCATATTAAACAAGACAAAATAATACCAATTACCATCCAAATTTTTTGAAAATTTTCAGAATCAGAAATGTAGAGACTCGGAACGAAAATCGTTGGTTCATATTAGAAGTTCCAATCCAATTAAGTTGCACCCGTAGTCTACACTAATAAATACGAAGATATATATACTTATATATTGCACATGAGAAGAAATAATATCGAAAAGTTAAAATTTAGGGTAAAGTACAAAAAACTACGTTAACTATGGTGTCACGACACTTTTATACCTTATCTTTTAAAATTGATAATGTCATGCCTCATCTTTAGAATTTGGTCCAATGTTATACCTTCCGTTACTTGGCAGTTTACTTTTCAGTTAAATGCTGACGTGGCTTGATCCGGGTCCCACTTTCTATTAAAAAATTAATAAATATTACTAAAAAATCATTTAATAATTTTTTAAATATTAAAATAATAAAGAAAAGTTGAAAAAAAAAAAAGAACCTTTTGTTTGTACCCAGAAAAAAAGGAGGAAAAAGAAGAAGAAGGGGGAAGAAGAAGAAGAAGGAGGAAGAAGAAGAAGGAGAAGGAGGAAGAAGGAGGAGGAGGAAGAAGAAGAAAGAGGAGGAAGAAGGAGGAGGAGGAAGAAGAAGAAGAAGAAGGAAAAAAAAAAAACTCAAATTTGCAAAAAAAGGAGGAGGAAGAAGAAGAAGAAAAAAAAAAAACCCAAATCTGCAAAAAAGAAGGAGGAAGAAGGAGGAGGAGGAAGAAGAAGAAGAAGAATAAATAAATAACCCGAATCTGCAAAAGAAAAAGAAGGAAGGAGGAGGAGGGAAAAAAAAAAAAACCCAAATCCTATTGAGGTGGAATCGGGAAACTTTCGTGATCTCCTTCTTCTTCTTCTTCCTCCTTCTTCCTCTTCTTCTCTGGGGGGTTACTAAGGGGCTTTTTTTTTTTTTTTTGTACTTTTCTTTTAATATTTAAAAATTATTAAATAATTTTTTTTAGTTTTATTAATTTTTTAATAGAAAGTGGGATCTGGATCAAGCCACATCAGCATTTAACTGAATAGTAAACGGCCAAACCAAATTCTAAAGATGAGGTATGAAAGTGTCGTAACACTAATAGTTGAGGTAGTTTTTTGTACTTTATCCTAAAATTTACGTAGCTTACTTACCCAAACAAAATGGTGATAAAGATAGTGGTTGCTTGCTTCAAAGTTCAAACAAAGTCTTCTGGTTTTAGGGGATATATCCAAATTAAAAAGCATATGGAAAAGTCGTTGGTTGCTAGACTTTTCCCTTGGAGTACATTTGGGTTTTTTTTTTTTTTTTAAACTTTGCTGGAAGGGGAATGAGTTTAACCTCATAATAGGTTAGCAATAATGTGATTCAAATTCGTTTTTGGCGAGAATCAAATCTAAGACTTCTCACTTACAAGTAAAAAGGAATAACGCTAGATTGTTTTATTAAGTGGTACGTTTGGATTATTAAGGGCTCGCTTGAAAGTGCTTTTAAAATGATTGAAAATACTTTTGGTGAAATATTTTTGAAACTAATCCTTAGTAAAAATATAAGTGGATCATGGAAAAGCACATAGTTAGTACTTCTTCCAAAAGGCACTTAAATGTGCTTTTGAAATCCAAAATCAATTTCACCAAAAATATTTTCAATCATTGTAAAAGTACACTTTCAAACAAGCCCTGAGTCATTTAGATGTTGTGCCAAAGGACCTACATATTCAGAATTTGAAGAGCAAGACTAACACACACACATATATATATATATATATATATATATATATATAAATAACCTTACTTCACCAATTTAGAATGTACATGACTATTGCAGGGTTAAAATCCTACGTTTTCAGTGAAGATAGGATGATAAACTAAAACCATCGTGATGTTGACATGACTTACTTATAACTATAGATACTGTCGTTTGTTAAGAAAAGAAAAAGACAAAAAAAAAAAAAAAACAGAGTATGTGTATTGAGTATGGGCCACTCAACCTTCCTTAATTGCAACTTCAGTCATCTATGTAACTATTGAGTATTCATATTTGACAGGCTAATCTGTAATTTTAAAATACATCAAACTATTAATTTTAAGCACAGTCATCATGTTTGTATATTGAGTATTGACCACTCAACCTTCCTCAATTGCAACTTCAGTCATCTAAATAACTCTTGAGTATTCATATTTGACAGGCTAATCTGTAATTTTAAAATACGTCAAACTATTAATTTTATAATTAAAACCTAAAGGGAGTTGGACGTTAGAAGCTACTTGGAAATGTATAATGCAAGTTGATCTGGAGCAATCTGATCTACATAAATTTCTTTTATATATATTTGGGTAGAGAATATATTTTTTTAATGTGATCAAATGTCTAGCCTATTTTTTTAAAGGAAATAAGAAATCGTCCAAATTTGTGGAAGCCCAACTAGGATTGAGGCTTTTGTTTTATTTTTCAGTGAGAAATTTAAGATAAAAGTTGTTGGGAGTACTAAATACATATTCCATCACTATCACATACACATAGTACACAGTACCACACAAGATTTCTAAAAGTCTTAATATTGAATTTTTTTTGTTTTATTTGCATTCATATACTCCTAAATTTAATGAAAAAAATAAACTATAGACCAACGATGCAACACATTGTTAAGTTTGAGAGTTAAAAAAATTAATATGAGGGTTCAACAACTAAAATTAAACTAAAAGTAAAGTTCATGAGACCATTACTACAATTAAGTATGTTAGAACTTTAGACTGTCAATTTCATTACAAGTTGGAAATACTCGTACCTCATCCATATTCAATATTGATGCAAATTAAAGCGAAGTGCAAACAACTTCACATTTGCCTTTATTTTTTCCCCTAGGATTCTCCCATACCGAAACCCTCTTTCAAAAAAAAGTCGCAATGAGAAGGGAAGAAGGAGAAGCACCTCTGCGGTTCCTCCTCTCCTCCACTCTCTCATTTCCTTTGTCTCATTTGTGGTAAATAATAATTTGGAAACTTTGGATACAGTCTCTAATCACTAATACTCATTGATTAAAATTTTAATGGTTTTCAAATTTTTATTAGAGTTTTTTGACTTTGTACACCTCAACATATTAATATTAATGTATTTCCATGTCAACAATAAGACTTGAGATTTTATGGTATTTAAAATCTCACATCTAATGAGCTATTAAAAAAAAGGGCCAACATAAAATATGGAAATTTTTTCAAAATTTTGATTGAATAAAAAATAAATATAACAATATAATTCCTTTTGAAAATGTATATTAATAGATGTTAAGTACATGTACGCATATATATATATATATATATATATATATATATTATGTATCAATCAATTGGAAATAGTGCTTAAAAAAAAGTGCCAAATGAATGTATCCAACATTGTTATGAATTCAACCAAAAGAAAACATTGTTATGAATGATATAATAGTTGTCACATGTCAAAAGAATGTATCCGTACATTAATAGATGTTAAGTACATGTACACATATATATATATATATTATATGTATCAATCAATTGGAAATAGTGCTAAAAAAAGTGCCAAAAGAATGTATCCAACATTGTTATGAATTCAACCAAAAGAAAACATTGTTATGAATGATAAAATAGTTGTCACATGTCAAAAGAATGTACCCGTACATTCGCCATATATAATTATCTATGGGGTACCATTCAACATTGTTCCAAAAGTAAAATGTTTTAATATGTAACCCAAAAAAATGTTTAAAAAGAATGTACCGATATAATTATATGAGTACAATGGTGCACGTAATTATAAATTTAAAAAATGTGGGTTCATTTTATACAAAAAATGGGGAAGTTTTATATTAAAAAAATGGGTACATTTTATATAGAAAACAATGCGTACATTTTATATAAACAATAATGTATACATTTTAGATATAAAAAAATAAATAGATTTACATTAAAAATTGGTAAATTTTACATATAACAAGTGGTAATTTATATAAAAGAATATGCTAGCTAGCGCGCTAGAACTAGCATCGCCTCAAACAACCACCCCTTCCTCCTTTGGTGGCTCTGCAGCCTGTGCCTGCCTCCCTGAGCTCCAATTGCTTACAAAGCAACACCGATTCATGAGTTTGGAGCCCGCCCTTCTCCTTGACTTGTATTACCCTCCTCAACCACTGTCAACCTGTAAGGTCGCTCTCAAAGAAGTCTCGCCTCACGTACGCAATTATGCTATGCCTTGAGCTGACCTGGTACGACCGGATTGAATGTAGGAAGTGCAAACGGTGTATCGGGTGTGAACATTCAACCAAAGGCGTCTTGGGTATCGGCAATAGCTAAGCATTGTGGCCATCACAGTTCAAGCTACATATGGCTGACGTACAACCTACGGGCTTCTTAGCCAAAAGAAAAACAACAAAAAAGGATGCCCGGTTTGGTACCTTTAGTCTAAGATTAGACAAAGAGCAAGGAGGATATGAAGCACTGCCGGGTAGACCATGGCTCCAACATGGGTACATTGTAAATAAATTATGGGTACAAATAAAATGAGAAAAATTTATGAGTACAAATAAAAAATTTTAAAATATGGGAACAAAAAAAATAATATATGGGTACAAATTAAAACTGGAAAGAAAATTAGTACAAATTAAAAAAAGAGTTGCAAATTAAAAATAGGTACAAACTAAAAATAGAAATATATGATACAAAGTTTAGTAATAATATAAATATACCAAATGTAATGTTTCTAATACTAAATGAATATATTACTACATGAATATATTTAGTAATAAAATTTAATTATCTTGACATGTAAATATTTTATTATTGAAATAATGACATTCATTAAAACCTAAGGACCTTGATCAAAGGTTGAAAATGAATAAGGTTTTAATCAATGAAATAAGGAAGAAAAGGATGGAAACCTAATTTCTCCATAATATTTCTTTTGTGATGCCTTAGCCATTGTCCAGCCAAGCCTCCTTCGGAAGATCCACTCATCAATATATGAATCACACTGATGTATCATTTCATGTGAAGTGAATACAACTAATTGGCATGATATGCACACATCATTTGCCACATAAATTAAACTATACACCAATATGGTACACAAATGTGGTCTCAAGAACATTTGAATATGAAATTAGCCATTATAGTTTCACTCATGTTATTTAGTCAATTGATAACCATTTCCTTTTCATTTTTTAAAACTAAAAACTTGTTTAATAACTTTGCTTTCAAAAAAAAAAATTAACCCAAATCTAAAAGCTACATTTATCATATTTCAAAGTACAGCTTTTTAATGCCAGTTAGTATCATGATATAACAATATTCTTCATTATTAGTAAATGAGAAGTCTTAGAGTCAAATCTCGTGGATGACGAATTCGAAACCAATTTATTCCACCACTAAGTAGGTTAATTACACTAACATCCACTGACGTTTTTCATGTTCCACAAAAACCCCTCACGTTTGATAAATATCACTAATACCCCTGAGGTTTTAATTCACTTTCACTTAACCCCTCTAAACACGTATATACCCTTGTAGTTAATTCCTTAAAATAAAAAATCTTTAAAAATAAATTGAAAAAGAAACCAAATTAAAAAGAATCACATTAAACATTACAAATGGCCAAATTGTAGAATTCTTCTTGGCTTTGAATTCTGGGGTGCGTGTGTGTTGGCGTTTTGGTTCTAGTATTTGACTATTGGAGGCTTCCTTCAATATTTTCAAGTTTCATAATTATTCTCCTTATATTTTTTGGGTCTAATCTAATTCATACTCACTTGAGAGAATAGAAGTAGAAGGAAGAAGAACATATACTACGACAATGAAAAATTCTCCTAATATTGTTTATAATTTACCGGAAACAAAGATTTCATTTGATCATTTTTAATTTCTAGAAATAAAAAATCCACCAAAATACATAACAAAAAAAAAAGGGGAATTGCAAAGACAAGTGTTTTCCACTTTGATATGACGACAGTGGCCAAAGTGGTGGTGTTGAAGAAGCAGTTGCAGAGGCTGGCGAGGGAAATCTTCCACAATAAAGAACAACGAGTTGAATGGTGTATTTATATAAAAATGGTCTGTGCATTGGGTCTGCGGGTTTTCTTCACTAAACGAGGGTGATTCTGATTGAATCGTGGGTAAGAAACAATGGATAATTTGGCTGACCGCCTTACAAATGTGTCAGACTGCCAATGGTTTGTGCGGCATCGTTGTAGTTAAATATCAGTGTGCGGAACAAACAAGATTACAAAATAATAAGAATATTATTAAACAAACTAGAATGCCAAAACGGCTACAAAATCCCAAGAAGCTATATCGTGACTAACTTGTTCTTGACTGAATAACAAGCATGCTATTTATAATAAACTAACCCTAATCCTAAAAAGGTAAGAAATCAAAATCCTAATGCTAACGGGCTAAGCCCAAAAAACTAAACATTCAATTAAACCAAAATACTAATATTTTCCAACAATTGTTGGGTTTTTGGATCCATTTGCGGTGATGACTTAATGACGGGGACTAGATCCTTTGAAAAGAATGCCAATCCTGAAGCATCTCATAAGAAGATGACTTCCTAGGGTTTCTTTTGTTTTATTTAATGGTGTTTCATGTAATTTTATTTAATTTAACATTTTTCTAGACTTATTTCATTTGTTTATAAAGATTTTTTATTTTAAGTAATTAATTACAAGCGTATATTTGTCTTTAAAGGGGATTATGTGAGAGTGAATTAAAACCTCAGGGGGTGTTAGTCATATTTCTCAAACGTAAGGGGTTCTTGTGAAAACACAAAAAATCTCAGAGGGTGCTGGTGTAATTAACCGTATAAATATATCATTGTTTCAAAAAAAAAAAAAAAAAAAAAAAAACGCTTTCAGTATTCAAAGTAGTAACTAAATAGGTTTTCAATTTCATAAAAAATAAAAAATAAAAACAGAACTGATTATTAAATGGACTCATAAAAGACACTCTATAAAGACGAAAACTGGCTGCACAATATACGATGAACAGACACGATTTGAAAATTCCCGGAATAAGGATCCTCATTCAATCCAAACACCTCCTTCCTGCTTTTTTTTTTTTTCCTTCCTTTAAGTCCTTTGTGGAGCCAAAAATAATCAAGAGACGACACGTGGATTCTAGGATAAAAATGACAAAATTACCATCGAGGAACACTGGAATTCCTATGCGCGAGCAGTAGACAATCATCCCACAATCAAGTCAAAAGTTCCCAAAATAGGTATTTATTCACAACCTATTTCATCCATCCTCATCAAATCTTCTCCACAAGGTAACCCCCAAAATATTCCTTTCAAATTATATTACTTAGCTAATTAATTGATTTATTACCTAATTAATCTATTAATTGGCTAATTAACTACCAATTACACCCAAAAATGCCACCAGAGGGCTAGTTACCATCTCTCCAAAGGGGGCCGGCCATGCTCTATATATACTGCCCATTTTTCTCTAAAAATTTAAGTCCAAGTCTCTTGTAAAATTCTCTAAATTCTTCAAACACTTTTCCCTCAAAATTCTAACTTTGGCATTGAAGGTTCTTCTACCAAAACCCCCCTTCATCGTGGGCACGTGAGGCTTTTGACCTTGACCTAAGGTGTTATTTGTTTTGTAGGTACAATTTTGAACAAGAACAAGGAGGAAGAAATTTGCATCCACAAATTGGTGCTTTCATTGAGAGTTGAGTCACACGCTCATAGAAGACTCTCGCATCTAAAGTTTCTTATTTCTTTGCCTATTTGTAGATTTTTCGTACGTTCTTATTCTAGGAATTTTTATTTCTAAAAATCCTTTGATAAAATGTAAAAGAAAAGTACAATGGCAAGAGATTTGAAAATCTCGATGAACGGAAATTCTAACATTCAAGGATTAGGATCGCAGCAATCTACAAGGCTTAACATAGCGGTGAGTAGAGCAGCAACTCCACGAGGCATCATCGTGGCAACCACCATGATGACCACCACAATAGCCATATTTGGCAAATCCCATGGCTCTAAAGCCATGGCCCAAGCCGTGCCATTTCAATTTTCAAGGGCCCAAGCCCAAGTCGAGCCTGTTCGTGCCGTCCAAACCCAACGTAAGCCAAATGTGTTACCAAGCTGAGCCCTAGCCTCGCACCCACGTGCGCCATAAGCTGAGCAACCAACTTCCATGGTCCAGCTTGCTCCTAACGAGCAGCCCACTCCAGTGGCCCAGCCTGCTCCCGTGGATTTCCAAGCAGTCCAAATCGATCTAAAATTAGTTCTACTATCCCAGTTTTAAGTTTCTGGGCCTACGATTGAACCAGGGGCATTTTCATCATACTTATCCGTGGATTTGACATTCCCCAATTCAAATCTCGCACCCGGAGTCTACCACACTTCCACTGCTCAAGGAGATGCATTCCTTCCAAGCTATTCCAATCCAAATGACAAACAATACTTGTCCCGACAAGTCATAGAGTTGACGAGCACCCTCATATAACAAACGACTTTGGTGAATCAGCTCTTGCAACGTATTGAGATGCAACGTGCCCCAGACGAGGTGTCCTAAAGTAGGACAAGGGCAGACGAAGAACCTCTCTAGCAGTGTCCCGACAAGCAGTTACTCGACTAGTCACGAACTGAGCGTTCCGGAAGAGTACACTCCCGACTGGGCCACCAAGATAACGTATACTCTCGTTTTAGCATGTGGATGAGTGTGTACTATCTGTTAGGCCCACGGACGAGCATACACTCATGGTTGAGACCACACTCTGATGAACAACATGGACAACCTTCCAGGTAAAGTGTTCATTCGCGGTTAGGCCAGCAAGGAGCATCCTCCACCTCACATTGAAGTAAGCAGAACGACGGATAAAGAGAAGCAGTCACTTAATCCGACTCAAGTTCAACCAGTAGCCTGCGAAGAATTATCTCGCCTATTAGGAACGAACCACATGCACTGCAGCCACGGTATAAACGAGCCGAGCATGTAGAAGAGTAGCCTAGACCAACATGTCATGATTAGGGGCAGCCGAGAACTCCATTACCCCCAACAAAGGCAAATTTAGGAAGAAGTAGAAAGACTATTGACCGAGCGATTGTGCGATTTCTAACGCAACAAGGTCACCGACGAGGCACTATGACAAAACATAACCCACATACGCAGGTCATCTTTCACGGATAAGATCGAGCAGGCAGAGCCTCTACACAAGTTTAGCATGCCACATTTCACATCCTTCAAAGGAGATAGAGACCTGGAGAGACTCTTGAACCACTACCGAAGCGCAATGATTCTCTATCAAAACAATGACGATCTCATGTGCAAGATATTCGCCACCACTCTACAAGGCAAGGCGCAAGATTGGTTCTACACCCTGCTACCATAATACATCTGGACTTTTGACGAACTTTCTTTGGTTTTCACCAAATAATATTCATCCTATCACTTGATTAAGAAGAAGTTTGACCACTTGTTCAACGTCAGGAAGAACCCAAAGGAGTCGCTTCGCGACAATGTGAAGAGGTTCAATGTAGAGAAAGCAAGGATAGTCGGATGCAATGACTCGATAGCTAGATTAGCCTTCTAAAAAGGACTTCCAGCAGACCACCCGCTGTTCAAAAAATTGATCATGAAAAAAGATCTAACTCTGGCAGACTTTTTAGCTCTGGCAGAGAATCGTGCACTTTGGGATGAGGCTTGCTGATGCACATTCAAAAACTTGAAGAAGTACCTGACATCACCTCCTTACTATCCAAACAAGAAGCAACGGAAGACTTATTCGCATGTTTGATGGTATTTTAAGCAACAATACCATCATACGAAAAGAGCTGGGGGCCTGACTACCTATATTTCACAGTTCAAAAGCTCTCTTTGATGCTGCCAGAAATTCAAAAGCTAACTTTGGTGACAGTTGTTGCAACTCGGAAGCTTAAGTTTTAACTTCAGATGCACACAATCATCTTCATGACGCACTATTCCGCCCAATCCAGAAGCGCAACGATAAAAGCATAGACACTGGCGGATGCAAATTTTTTTGACGAACGCAACAAACTCAGCCCAAAATGCGTGCCAAGGGAAGATGAACACTAGAATGACATACTCGGAAGCAAGTTTTGTCCTCGTCGCCCCAAAATCTACATAGGAGCAACATTTACCAGCAGTTGAGCATCTCTTGCTGCGTGTAACAGGGCGACCCAATGACGGCTCCACGGCTCCCTACAACACCTTTACGCCTAGCCTAGGCGACCTAACAAAGTAACCCAACAACACCCCAGAGGTAGCTGAACACGCCCTAGCCATACATGATGGAGATTTCTGGCATTTGCATGTCGACAGCGCATCCAACTACAAAGGTTTGGGAGCAGACGTGGTCTTTGTCACCCTAAACGGTTTGATGCCTGAGCAGTCAATCACTCTAGGCTTCAAAGCATCCAACAAGACGATTCTCAACTGCCTCAAGAAATCCCTCACCTACAAGAAGGGAAAATGGCCAAACGATTTCCCTAGATGTGTATAGGCATATCACACCACTAAAAGACAATCAACTGATGAGATTCATTTCTCTTTGGCATTTGATTCAGAAACAATCATTCATCCCAAATGTCACCGTGCCAAGTATCAACACTCTACTGCCAAGCATTAAGCAGAACAATAAGTAGTTGGCCACAAGCTTAAATCTGGCAAAAGCGCGAATAGACCATCGCAGCCTACTAATAGCAGCTCATCTCCAGCTACAACAAAAGGGCCAAGATCTGATAGTTCCAACATGAAGATTTAGTTCTAAGAAAAGCCTTCATCACTACCTGTAGAAAAGGCTCTAAAAGACGGATCCTATATGGGAATGTCCGTACGAGATCAGCAGAATAAGGGGCAAGAGTAACTACACCTATGCCACCATGAATGACAAAGAGATCGAAAAGCATTGGAACACCTACAATCTGAGGAAGTGCCATGTGTGACCTCTCGCAACACCAAAGCCCGAAGACTCAAGTAGCTCGACGGGCACCACTTTACCAGCCAAGGACTATCTAGTTGTTATGCAATTCCTACCTTGCAGCTAAGTTCTCGTTCGTTTCACTAGTTTTTTCGATGAGGAATTCAGAAATCTACAACTTGGCTCAGCTGCATGCTTACAACAATTAATCACTCGTGCACTTCAAAAGAAAATCATGCCTTTTTTAGGGACACATCGTAGGAATTGCGCCCCTCAATGAACCAACCATGCTCTCCAGTACGAGAAGGTAAACCAATTCCCCAACACCCACATGGGTCTGCTCTCTAGTGTGAGAGGACAAACTAATTGCTCTCCAGTGTGAGAGGGTAAACCAATTCCCTAGCACCCACATGGGTCTGCTCTCCAAGATTCTAAGATAAACTTACACTTTGAATATCCAGACGTGGATGAGCCGGGCTACCCTAGTATAACTAAGTGCACGATGGCTTGCGCCAGGATTCCTAGAAATAGCCACAATAGTCTTTTTTCAAGGCTTAGCTAACGGAAGAATTTTGGGTCTCTTAGCCTAATCCGCAGGGAACCGGGCCTTAGAGACTGAAGAGGCACATTATGCAATACACCCCATGAATGGCTGCCCTGGAACCCTAAAGCTGCCACCGAGTGCACTAAGTTAGCCTACGGTTTCCGGAAGACTGCCTGTGGCATGCCCTTCGAGTAGTAAAGTCATACTAGACTTATACAACCGCACATTCTTGTGAAAGGTTTTAAGCAAAAGAAAAACACTTTACATCAACTTTAGTGGCAACGAAGTCGCCTGAGAGGAATGTTTGAATAGCATAATTATAAAGGCAAAAAGATGATGATCGACATGCCACCTCGGATCCCCAATATCGTGAATGAAACAAGACTTCATCGCTTTGATGATTTCCTTTACTCTTGAACGTTGTTGTTGGCAGAATTCAGCATGCAAATGTTTAAGGCACAACAACTATAGGTGCCACACTAACCTGCGTATATACTACGGTCCATTTATTATTATTATTATTAGGATGCTTGCTTATGAATTGCATGATTTATTATGAACTGATGTTCATTAATTTGAGACCAAACATTGAAAATATAAAATTAAGCTAGGTTTATGAATTAAGATCGAGAACCCAAGATCACATGGGTTAAGACCGAATTAAGATCAAAAGCCCCAGATCGAATGGGTTAAGACCGAATTAAGATCGAGAACCCAAGATCAATCAAATGGGTTAAGACCGAATTAAGATTGAAAGCCCCAAATCGAATAGGTTAAGACCAAATTAAGATCGAGAACCCATGATCCAATGAGTTAAGACCAAATTAAGATTGAAAACCCAAGATCGAATGGGTTAAGACTGAGTTAAGATCGAGAACCCAAGATCAAATGAGTTAAGACCAAATTAAGATCGAGAACCCAAGATCAAATGGGCTAAGACCAAATTAAGATTGAAAGACCCAGATCAAATAGGTTAAAACCAAATTAAGATCGATAAACCAAGATCAAATGGGTTAAGACCGAATTTAAATCGAAATCCAAGAACGAACGGGGTCAAAAGGCTGAAGACATAACATAAATATAGGTTGCAAAACCCAAAGATTAAAAAGGCTAAAGACGAGGGTTCAAGTCCCTAGATCGAATTATGGCCGAAGCCCAGGATTGACTACAAAGACCATATGATCGTAGCCGAAAGCTAAACTAATGATGAAATCTTAAGTCGAATGAATTTTTACAAAGAATTATTTTTCCTTTACAAACCCTAAACGATATATGTTTGCAAAGAAAAAAGGGGGGCATTGTGGGAGCCAAAAATGATTCCTCCACTACATAAGCTCTAACATCCCACATCGCCTAGGGGAGTGGATCCTGTAAGCTTTATATGTATATTCTCATGTTTACCTAGCATGGGGCCTTTTGGGAGCTCACTGGCTTCGGGTTCCATCGAAACTCCGAAGTTAAGTGAGTTCGCGCGAGAGCAATCCCATGATGGGTGACCCACTGGGAAGTTTTAATGTGAGTTCCCATAAACAAAACCGTGAGGGCATGGTCGAGGCCCAAAGCAGACAATATCATACTACGGTGGAATCGAGCCCGGGATGTGGTGGGGGCCCGGGCCTGGATATGACATAAGCCACCAGCACACCAAACATGAGGAATGGAGCTACAATGAAGCAACATAATACCCACTACATGGAACATGGAGAAATAGAAGGAGAGTGAAACTTGGAGCCCAAGACTTGAATGCCTATAAAAGGGCAATAATCCTATCAGTATGAGGGGAGAAAAGAGAGGTATAAGATCGTTTTATATTTTATAAGCATTTTGAACAAATACTGACTTGAGCATCGAAGTGTTTTTTTTTTAAGTCCCCTCCTTCATCATTGATGGCGAGCGAAGATGGTGTTGTGGGCTTCTCAACATGGTTATAAGGTTTACTACTCGGAGGATTGGAGGAACCAAAATTTTCCGTTCCAACAGAGCCAAATGAAAAAAAATGATGGAAGGGAATGATAAAATGAGGATGGAGGACACGGATGATTGGGGATTAGGGCTCAAAATGGTGAGATCACAAGCAAGGAGAGGGAGATAGAGAGAGAGAGAAGAGGAAATCGTGATGATCAGTGATGGTGAAAAGTGTAGGCAATAGGAAAAGAAGAAAAAGGGAAAAACCAAAGGAAAAACATGGTGAAAAGTGATAGAGCTGCCACCGAGTCTGGCCATAACTAGAGCTGGCGGTGATACGAATCAATGGAAATGAAAACCAGTCAACCAGAGATGAGTCTCTCACAGAATGAGAGAAAACTTTTTTTGTTTGAAACCTTAATTTTCTCACTCCATTGTGTTTGAACAAACAGTCCCTGCTTTTCTATTAGAGGATATCATTGTAAGTTATGGGGTTTTTGAAAGTAATTAGTTGTCTAGTACAAGGTAGATTATTAAGGGCCACACATATATTTTGCATGAAGTTTGAATAGTATATTGCCCTCAATTTTAAAGTTCATTGTTAGATATATATTTTTTTCTCTGTTTTTAAATGTTAATAATGTGTGAAATGTGATTGATATTATTGTAGTTTCCACCTTCTAATCAAAACCACCATTGAGTTTTTTTTTTTTTTTTTTTTTAACAAAAAACAAAAAAAATCTCTAGCCTACATGGTGATGCGATCCGGTCTGTGTATCAGAAAGCCCAATCGTCACAAATGGGTCTGATTTGGGCTTGAATCTGACCGATCTAGACCCACATCGTCACTTCGCGTTTCAAGCTTCGAAGCTCAAAAGTTTGAAACAAGGAAAAGGGAGCAAACCACCAACAAGAACACACACTCTGTATACACAAACGTCCTTGGCTTTAGCAAGGTGTCGGAAACAACTGGACCGCCGGGGTCATAGCTACTTTTCAGAAACTTCGGCGGCGGTGTTATATGATTTTTGGCTTTGTTATCAGTCCCAATACGATCACAAAATTATGCATAATATCATGCAAGTTCTATATTAACGATGCAAACGCATGCTTCATAGAATTCCGTTCTCTTGCTCTCGTTAGTGTCATAAGATAATCCAAACAAGGTAATCGTCATTTCGACATGCATATACATATAGGGGAAACTCGGATTATTCTTATTCATGTACCGAAAAACCTAAAACCCTAATCTAATCAAAACTGACTTTGATGTAAATTGAACATTAAAATCGTTATAAGGTTGCCATCAAAAATCAAGAAACTTCATAAATTAACATGTCATATGCAGATTCGGCAATACTTTATTGTTGAATCAAAACTCAAATACTGATAAAGTAGCCAACATCATGATATAGCTGATATGCATATTTGATTCCATCAAAATTCATAGTCTTAAAATGGAAAATTTTGAGAGTTCTCAATCTTGCTCTGATACCACATGTAAATTTAAAATTGAGTAAACTTACAAGACCCAATTCATAAACCAAAATCTTGAACTTCATGATCTTCGCAAACAATAATTGCGGAATGCGTAATTCACATACGTACATAGATAATTAGTTGTTACTTGAGTCATCTATAGATGAGGCGTCAGTATGGAGGAAATTAGGTTTCTATCTATAGCATTGCTTGCACGTTAGAATCCTAATACATGTTTTGTATTAGTATACACATTAGATGGGTATAGACATTATTATAGGTAGAGAGAGGACCCGTTTGGTAATGAAGCCCATAACTAATTACTACCCAATACAGTAATAAAATAGGAAAGCAATTCTCATAATTTGACCAATAGAATTGTTTCCAAAACAATATTCATTAAACCGTATATATAACAGAGGGACCATGTCATGTAGGGCACATCAAAATATTGAAGTATTTTTGCAAGCAAAGTATGGTGTTGTGATGTCATCTAGTAATACGGTCTAATAATATTTCTCTTCAGTTGTAAGGGAGAGTTATTAGGTTCGATTGTATCCAAAGGTGAATTTGAATCACATTATAGCTAGTGTATTGTGAGGCTTAGCCCACTTCCCCATCCTCTTAGAACTGTGGATAATATTGTTTTTTCAAAGAAAAAAACAAAAGAAAATGTGTGGTGTTGTGATGGAAATTTAATTTAAACCCATAAACATTTCTCTACACTCAACTTAAACTTCAAATGTGAAATGTCTTTATTACCCTATTACATAAGTATCATCAACTACAAGATGAAATTAACAATAAAAATAAGATTTATCAATAAACCCACACCCAAATTCTTTTTTTTTTTTTGTTTTTGAACAAACGACAGTATTTACACTAAGAGAGTGGGGGAGAAGGCTAAACCTTACAATAGGCTTGTCATAATTATGTGGTTCAAATTCGCCTTTGTCGATCATCGAATTTAAGACTTCTCACTTATAAATGAAGAAAAATATCACTAGACCGCAGTACTAAGACCTCTTACTTACAAGTGAATAGGAATATCATTAAACCCTAACAAAAAATGACAGCACCCAGTACAAGTCATGTTATTAAAAAATTGATCAGCAATACAATTTTGAAGTTTATGTTCTTACTTCTTTCTCTTATACAAAAAATGACAGCACCCAGTACAAATGAACAAGAAGTTTTCTCACCAAATAGAGTTGCTTTCAACTATCCTTTCTTCTACATTCCTTCGAACTGCTTCTAGGTGCAAATATATGCATACACTGATGAGTGTGCTGGAGAAGCCAAAATAAATATATGCAAGATGGTAGTTTAGAAGGGACAACTAGTTTGACATGGGTACGCCAAGTAACTTGGGGTTTATCGAGAGCAAGAGAAGAGAATGCTTTGATTTTGATTTTGATTTTTTATTTTTCAAATGGGTGTAAAGATAGAATTACATATTAAATTAGGTTTGCGAAAGTAGTTTAAGTAATAAATTTAAGTTTAAAGAGATGTTGATGATGTATGAATTTGTTGAGTCACGCATAAAAACCTGTAATTGAATAGTCGTTGAGTATTTGGATCTGGTAAAATGAAAAGAGTTTAAAATTTTTGAGTTTTAACGATAAGGACAAAATAAAAGGTAAAGTGAATAGTACTACCGGGTTTGACTTTTTAGTATAAAAATGTGGTTTTTCGTTAAAGTGAATAATACTACAAACTTTTCGTTAAAACTCTGAAAAACTTATTGGTGTTTATTTGAACACAGGGGGCCTGAAGGATAATTTCTCGGCCTGAAGCTCCAGGGCAGCTGTATCTCCTCCTTTGCGCTTTCAGAGAGCTCGTCCTGCTGCGAGTCATCCTTACCCATCTGCAGGAGTCCATAGGTAACAACCCCTGTAATTGTAAATTCATTATTCTGCGTTTTACTTGGTATGATGTTTTTTACCTTTGCTATCAGTCTCAATGCCGTAACAAAATTCTTTTGGTGTAAGTTTAATCCATATGAATAGGAACTTTAACAAAAAGTTTTTGATACTGTTCACTTTAATGAAAAATCACATTTTTACATTAAAAAGTCAAATTCTGATACTATTCCCTTTAACCTTTATTTTATCGTTACCGTTAAAACTTAAAGTTTCTTCTTGTATGAATATGCCATAGTAAAATGTGGTGTTGCTAAATATGATTAACGTATGGATGTGTTGAGTCCTGCATAAAAACCAATACTAATAGACTCGTTGAGTACCTTGGTCGTGTATATACTGGTCTGTTACATGCTCAGACCTTAATGAATAGCAACATTGATTTTATGCGCCTTGAAAGATGACAAAGGTCAATAATCACCTTTTGATGGGTCTTATGCTACTGGTCGAATTTTTCCTCAGAAACATGACATTGGTCGAGTCCTGAAATGAACATGTTTAAGAATAACCTTGTCTAGGTGATAGCCTTACAATATATAAAATTATTATAATACTTATATCCCTTCTAAGATCGTTCTATTTCGTCTGGTATTTCGTAGGAATAAACGATATATACAGATAAAGTGGAGAATCCATTTTTTTTTTTTTTTTTTTCTTCTATTAAAACTAATAAAAGAGACCTTCGAATGACTAAATTTAAATACTGAGATGTCTCTTAGTAATGACTTCTCGCGAAATTTTGATTTGGAATAGAGTACGGAATAGAGTAATATGTTCTATGTAAGACATAAAGTATAAAGTAGTTCCGTTTAGGAACTTATAATTGAGATATGAATACACTAGGTTGCACAAAAAAATGGTTTTTGCGTCAATTAAAGCCCAGAAAGGGGTTTTATAAGATTAAAAGGGTCCGTTAAGCGCCTCACGGCTATGTCATAATAGATCCGAACACTTGCCCCGGATCAACTTCCAGATCATAATTGCTCTAGTGAATAACTAAAGAAAATAGATAGATGGGAGATGGAAGAGAAAAAAACTAAGTCTAAACATCTCTCATAAGTTCACTAATTACTTAACTATTTATTGGCGGGTCTCTTTGTATGTGTTGTCCGGAAAGAGGAGGACTCAATGATTATTCGTTCGCCGGAACCAGAAGTTAAAATTTTGGTAGATAGGGATCCCGTAAAAACTTCTTTCGAGGAATGGGCCAGACCGGGTCATTTCTCAAGAACAATAGCTAAGGGACCTGATACTACCACTTGGATCTGGAACCTACACGCTGATGCTCACGATTTTGATAGCCATACCAGTGATTTGGAGGAGATCTCTCGAAAAGTATTTAGTGCCCATTTCGGTCAACTCTCCATCATCTTTCTTTGGCTGAGTGGTATGTATTTCCATGGTGCTCGTTTTTCCAATTATGAAGCATGGCTAAGTGATCCTACTCACATTGGACCTAGTGCCCAGGTGGTTTGGCCAATAGTGGGTCAAGAAATATTGAATGGTGATGTAGGCGGGGGTTTCCGAGGAATACAAATAACCTCTGGTTTTTTTCAGCTTTGGCGAGCATCTGGAATAACTAGTGAATTACAACTCTATTGTACTGCAATTGGTGCATTGGTCTTTGCTGCCTTAATGCTTTTTGCTGGTTGGTTCCATTATCACAAAGCTGCTCCGAAGTTAGCTTGGTTCCAAGATGTCGAATCCATGTTGAATCACCATTTAGCAGGGCTACTAGGCCTTGGTTCTCTTGGTTGGGCGGGGCATCAAGTACATGTATCTTTACCAATTAACCAATTTCTAAACGCTGGAGTAGATCCTAAAGAGATTCCGCTCCCTCATGAATTTATCTTGAATCGGGATCTTTTGGCTCAACTTTATCCCAGTTTTGCTGAGGGAGCAACCCCATTTTTCACCTTGAATTGGTCAAAATATGCGGAATTTCTTACTTTTCGTGGAGGATTAGATCCAGTAACTGGAGGTCTATGGCTGACCGATATTGCACACCATCATTTAGCTATTGCAATTCTTTTCCTGGTAGCGGGTCACATGTATAGGACCAACTGGGGCATTGGTCATGGTATAAAAGATATTTTAGAGGCTCATAAAGGCCCATTTACTGGCCAGGGCCATAAATTGGTTTGGATAGGGTTTTTTTTTTTTTTTTAATTTTTTATTATTATTATTATTTTTTAATTCAGACATCTAGGCCACCTAGGCACCTGAGGCTGGTCTATAGCCCACCTTTGCGGGATCAAAAATTCAACATGGTTATTAGATTAAGTCAAGTATTATATTTTTTCCACTTTTATTTCTTTTATACTCATTTTTTTTAAATATTAGAGATAAATTAAAATCTACTTAATCTATTGTAACAACAACCTAATATGCCAATACAAATCTATCTGCACATACGACCCTACTCAAATAACAAATATATGAATGTATATCTATGAGCGAGATGTTAAACCTAACTAAAAGGTAGAAAAAACATAATATATCTACAAGTAAGACACATTAATTTGTGATACAGGTTGATTATAAAAAGAAGAATAAATATAAGTAGATAAATATAATTAACTTGTGATATAGGTTGATTATAAATATTAAAAATAAAACCTATAAATGGGGTTTAATGCAGGAGGAAGAACAAGAAATAACCAAAAAAAAAAAAAAAACTGAAGAGATAATTAGAACGAAATTTAATTTTTACAGTAGATCTTATCTTTAAAGAGATATTTATTAATAATTAAATAATTAAATTTAATGAATTGAACTTATTTTAATAAACTGGACTATTTCTACTTACTGTCTAAAAGAATTGGACTTATATCAAATTTCCTCTTTTTTAAAACACGGACTAAGACTAATGAAGTTGTCCAAGAAAATTCACATTTTCCTTGAGATGACTATAAAACTTAAAGACTTAATAAGAAAGTGTTATTACTTTACTGGCTAGATTATAGCCACTTCGATAAATTCTTTCCGATTTTGCAAGGGCTTCTTGCCAACCTTTCAAATCGTTATGCAGATGTTTGAACCTACTCGACATAGATGGCTCAATTCGGGATGTTCCTTGACTCTGCTCGACAAATTGTGCATGAACTTCTTTCATATTTGTTGCACTTTCATCTCATTCTGTGATCGGGTAATGAGTAACAAGCACCCAAGTATGAAGCAAAGTAAAGTCTTCCTCTATCAATCAATTTGCATTCTCACTCATTTTTGTTGGTAACAAAAGGATTTGGGAAGTAGAAAACAAATATAGAAAATTGTAGTGAAAATAAATATTGAGTTGTGTTGTGGTGTGGAGTGGTGAATGAATAAGATGGCTGAATATTTAAAAATAAAAAAATAAAAAAAAAAAATTTTGAGTATTCTTTCGTTTTTTTATTTTTTATTTTTTTGGTAATTTTAAGATTTTTTACTGTTGGATAATCTTGGTCGTTGATTTTTATGGCACATCATAATGGTTTTGAAAATTAGCCCAAGAAAAACGGGTTGTGGCTCAGTTAGGTGCACACGGAGAAATTTTTCTAGACGACCGGAACACTTGCTGACCTGGAGTTACACTTATTAACATTCGACACCTAAGTTGACAACTTGACATCATCTTTTATAGTGACAACTAATATTTATTTTAAGAATATAATTTAAATTAATTAAATGAAGAACACAGATTACTCTCCACTCCATCGTGTCTTCTATTACGCCTCCGCACCCATACCCATTCCACCCTTTTCCATCATCTGTTCTTGTTTTTTTTTTCTTTCTCAAATAAAACTTGTGAATTTGATTGTTTTTGTTGGGGTGTGATTTGGTTTTTTGATTAATTGGTGGTTAATCACTGAATTTTGATGGGTTTTTTGATCAAATTTAGTGTCACGCCATATTTAAAAAATTAAAGGCTATCTTATCGTAGCAACTCAATCTTAAACAAAAATCAATCAGCTAGCCCATAACACTTCAAACATTTTTCCTTTGAGTAAAGAAATAAAACTTTATTCAGATCTTTGCCCATCTAAGAAATAATAGCCCAGCCTCCTAAAATTTCTAATTCTGCCCTTGTTAATGGAGATGAATGATAATAATATAGGTTTTTCATCACAAATAGGTGTTACAAAAGTTGAAGAGGTAGGCTTAAGATCAGTAGGGAAACATAATTGGTCACTGGTGGTCGGTACCTAATTATTTCCAAAGCTTGAACAAACTCTACTAGCACCAAATTAAACTCGAACAAAGCAAGGGAAGTAATGTGTGACACGATAATATAAACTCTAATTTGATACTAATTTGACAAAGTTAGATTTGATTATTGTTTAAAGTAAGAAGAGTTAGACGATGAAATTTCCATGTCACTGCAAGCCTAACATTACATGCAGTCTTCCTCCTGAATATAAAACATACAGTGTACCTTCCAGAGCATGAAAGTTCCATGTCAATACAAGTCATCCAGTTGATCATTTTTAAAGAGGAACCATCCGATTCCATCCCCTTGTTGAAAAGTCCACACTAGTTTACATTTGGTCCAACTTATACATCGGGCTCCACCATTACAGAGTTTATTAGGACTTAAACAATATTATTCAGACCAACAACTTCCAAGCAAAAAAGCAGCAGCCCACTACCTAAAGTTCTGTCTTCATTATTCATATCCTAAAATTATTAATCTGATAAAATTTGCTCCTCCCTCCCTCTTTGATATTTTTCACAAATCAAAACCTTTTTTTTTTTTTTTGTTTTTTTTTTTTGTTTCTTTGATCCCAACTCCCCAAGTGTTCATCAAGCAAAAGAAAACATGGGAATCACCAAGATCAGTCAGAAGTTTGTGACTCAGGTGACGCCACAGAGGATGTTCAACGCCTTGATCTTGGACTCCCACAACCTCTGCCCCAAGCTCATGTTCTCATCAATTAAAAGTATCGAATTCCTTAGTGGTTCAGGAGAAGTTGGAACCATCAAACAGATCAACTTCACTGAAGGTAAATTGTTAAGCACATAAAAAGTCAAATTAGCTAAAATTAATGATCACAATCAAATCTCAGTTGTCGAATTCAAAATTAAACCAAAGATTGACGATACAGAAGTCAGATAAAGACAACAAGTTGAAAACCAAATCATTTTGGTCCATTTTCCATTTTCTTTCTCTATGATTTTACATGAAAATCAGTATCTAATTTTTGTGTTGGTTTTGTTGGGGATGTGCAGCTAGTCCTATGAAATATGTTAAGCACAGGATTGATGCTTTGGACAAGGAGGCCCTCAGCTGCAGCTACACCTTCATCGAAAGCGACGCGTCGGATCACTTGATGGACAAGCTTGAATACATAACTTATGATGTCAAGTTTGAGGGGTATGGAAGAGGAGGATGCATCTGTCATTTGACCAGCACATACAAAGCCAAAGATGATATTCAGATCAAAGAAGAAGACATTGAGCTTGGCAAGGATAGAGCTATTGGGATGTATGAAGTTTTGGAAGCCTACCTCATGGCACACCCTCGCGCCTACATCTGAAATTTTTCAATAAAATTTTTATCGATTTTTGGGAATTCTGCTGTGGACAATATATCTAAAATATTGTTCATGTTGTTTTTCTTTTTTCCCAGAAGTGCTTTTCCAGTTCTTCTTTCCTAGACTTTCTTCTTGTTGTACAAGATTGTGATTAAGATAAATATTTAATTTTGATTCTAAATCAGGGGCTGGGCAGTGTACAAGTAGTTAATCCATTTTTCTTTTTTCTTTTTTTTTTTAGTTCAACCAAAATATCTCAGCAGCATCCATCCTAAGCAAAGTGGAGAGGCAAATCTCAGATGATAAACAGATTGGAATTCTAACCTGAAATTCTTAATTGGACTCTGTCAGTTATTTTATTTTAGTAAATTACTTGTTTTGATTTACTGGAGAGGAAAGGATTTAAAACACTTGCAAATAAGGAAATAGATGCAGAAACACCATAAATTTGCAGCTGATTTAAGAACATGGTTATATATACCTCTGTTATTATATTTCTCTTTTTGGATGAGATACAAAGCTAATTCCCATGAAGAAAATAATGACATGAGGCCTGGAAACACGTAGTAAATTGTCATCCAAAAAGGACCTAATACAATTAGGAGGGTCATGAAACACAGTAATTAAGCCCCAACTCAAGGCTATTTCCTAGATTAACAAGGTGGTTCACTACCATATCACGCTCTCTGTAAATATGTTATGTACTGCAGGTCTATCTGGGCAACCCATAGAAAATGGAAAAGAGAGAGAAATTGGGTTAACAGAGCCCATTAAAGATGCTTGCACTTTGTTCCAACAGAAATTTACGATGCAGAGAAAACTTGGACCTCATAAGGATCCAAAGGATGCTACAGTTACTGAGAGATTTTGTAAGCGCCGCCCATATGTTTAAAAGCATGTACTTCTGAGTTGAATCTTTAAAGTTTGAAACCGAGGTCTGCTTAGCGACCAAAATACTTTGAAACTTTGAAAGGCATTCAAAGACTGCAGCTACAACCCTACGCTACAACCTAATTTTTCATGTTTTCCACATTGATTTCACCAACCTAGCTACATACACACGCATCTCAAACTTAAGCTCTATATGTGCATGATGCCAATGGTTTCCAACTACATCTGCTATTACAACTAATCTACAAATTATGGGTGTGACAAGTATAACACAGGAGTTCCTCTGCCCAATCGCCCCGGCGCGCATGTTCAAGGCTTTGATCATAGACTCAAAAAATCTGATACCAAAGCTGTTGCCCCAGTTCATCGCAAGCGTCGATGTAACACAGGGAGATGGAGGAGCAGGAAGCATTGAACAAGTCAATTTCACGGAAGGTTTGCAATCTGACATACAATTCACAAACAGATAAACTTTTATTTTAGCAGTTCTGCAACGTTTCTTATATGTCTTCCTTAGTGAATATTTCGTTTGGTTTACGATGTAGGAAGCCATTTCAGATACGTGAAGCACCGGATTGACGAACTTGACGTAGAGAATTTTGTGTGCAAGTACACTATGATTGAAGGGGATGCATTAGGTGAGAAGCTTGAGTCTATTGCTTATGAGGTGAAGTTTGAGGCAGCTAGTGATGGGAGCTCAATCTGCAAGATGACAAGTAAATACAACACCATTGGGGAGGTTGAGGTCAAAGAAGAGGAAATCATAGCAGGCAAGAACAGTGCTATCGGGATATACAAAGTTGTGGAAGCCTACCTCTTGGAGAACCCAAATGTTTATTCTTGAGGTCATGGAGTCTTCGTAGTCGATTGATCCTCCTATATTTATGCAATTGATTACGAATTATTTAATAATTCTATATATACGTGGGAACAAACCATAAATAGCATTGCTGCAATTTCATTGTTTAGGATTCTTGTGAACCCTTCAACAAGGGTTGACATCATGGTTAATAAAACAAGAACAATGTTTGGATTTACTTAACGTATTGTAAGAGATCGAAGGATCTGCTGGTCTTCCCCAATTACCAAATTAACATTCAGATACTTTGGATATGTTCCAAATATAGGTGGATTTCTTGAGTATTTGTGCCCATATCTTTCATCTTGGCATACTTGGGCTTAGCTAAGTTGGCTAGAGCAGTGCACTCTCCCTCTTTACCCAAGTTTGAATCTCCCCTCCCCTTGTTTTGGTTAATTTAGTGTAGGGCCATAAAAATATGAATTCATGGTGCCAGTAACTCACATAATCTGTTTTAGTACAAAACTGTAATCCAGTTTTTCGTCACTAATGGGAAATCATCAGCCAAAAATTGCATTAAGCAAAAGCATAGCCACCACACCAGCCTGTATATTCCTTAGGTTTGACGTCACAAAAGCTAGTCAATTTTCTTCAATCTTTGGGGAAATGGACTTTGTTTTCAACACATCACTGCATGCAATCTCAAAAAACGTTGTCAACGACTCAATGGCAAGCTAGTCAATATTCTTCACAAACTTTAGCCAGCCAGCGTGCCTTTATATTCCTTCTGATCCCCCAATATTTCCAGCTGCTTCAATCTTTTTGTTCAATCAGAAAGATCTCAAAGAACACATGCAGTGTTTGGCTGAGTCCGTTTTGACCCTTTTGGGATATAAAGTTACACTAGCAATCATGGAGTCTGTGTACAGAAACGAAATTATCTTCAGCTTTAGGATTTGGGTAAAGCAGCAAAAGTTGCTTCCGGAGATTCTTATTGTTTGCACGCTTAAGTTGGTCCTTTAGAACATAAAAGATGGCCTCAAATGCCTAACCCAAATATCTGCACAAAGTAGCAATTAAGTGGATTCTCGCTCAAATGGTTAAGAGTTCAACCTGGCACCCGACATCTCGCGTCTGCTTCCCTCCCCCAACGTCGCTCGTAGGAAAAAGAAAGAAATGTACTTAAGGATGAGCTAGGACCACCAAGAAACGTTTAAAACAACAATACCATTTCCTTTTTGCTTTGTTTTGTTTTGTTTTTCACACAGCTGAGATAGGCCTAAATCTACCATGCTCGACCAAGAATAAACAGTAATCGACTTTACATACAAACCCTAAAGTCCCACTTCCACACTTCATGAGATCACAGCCTCATAATAACACACAATTAGCCGACAACCAGCTTTTTGGTTAAAATGCAGTCCTAAGAAAACTAGGGTTTTTTCGCATTAATCTAACAGCAATCATTTAAGAAATAATGATACTTCTGTTATATGATTCCCAACCGACACTTGGTTGGCGTTGGATGGTTGGAGCTGGCTACTATATATTATATGTCGCTTCTGCCCCAATACACAATACAATTGCTCTCTTTTTTTCTAAAAGAATTTAGTTAGATAACAAGGAGCACCAAGTAATCTAAATAGCAGAAAGCCGTACGTCTAGAGGAAAGTCGACTGGATGTACTAGAAAACTTACAAATGCAAAACTCGTTCCAATTTCCAACAGAAATATCAGCCATGAGTGAAAACTATGTGTTCTTTGGTATCTTTCTCACAATGACCAAAGTCAAACAACTTTCAAAACTGGTTGGTCGTGCCATACCGCCTAAGATTCTTATCAATCCTAAGAAACATAAAAGGAACTAGGGTATGGTACTAAAACACTTACATGTGGTATTACTACTCCAAGAGTTATAATATAGGTGGATGACAGTTTGATGATGAAGCAAATAGTGTAATAACCAATTTGCATGTTATAATGTATAAATGAATTGGTTATACTACGTGACAGTGTTTAAATGAATTGGTTATACTACGTGACAGTGTTTAGCCAGAATAGAAGATAGTTACACTCATTCCAGATGACACTCAATTAGATAGCATAAAAAATGTTAGTGTATGCTACTAAACACAATGGCATGTATAATCAACAGACGTGTTGTTATACTGATTGATTCTTTTTATAATGATAGAAGTCATATGACCTCAATTTTTTATTAATCCTGAGAAGAATGAAAAACTTATACTGAAACACAATCATGCAATATTCCGTATGCCATTGAAACACAATCATGCAATATTTGTTGCCCATGGTTTAGATCTCTCTCCCGAGAAGAATGAAAATCTTATATTTCCTTTAGCTAGAATATACTATAAAATGGTTAAGCTCATCGAAAACTAGGCTGACACTAGAATTACACCCTTTAAAACGATTGGCCTGTGAAAGAATCTGCAACTCTCCAATCTCCATCAAACTTTCCGACTAAAATGAAAGGAGGTTTATGCTTTCCAACCCTAATTTTTTTGTCATTTGCATGTGTGTGAACGTCGATCTTTGCTTGTGCCAAAAGGATTCCATAAGATTAGTGGAACTCCAATTCAATGCTCAAAAGCTATGACTTGATGAAAATGTAAACAAGATCATCCGATCATCTTCCTTTCAATTTTTTTTCTCCATAGACGGTTTTGGATATCCTAATAACATTCAAAAGACAGACGTCCCTCAATCGCACACAGCCATCCATTCCGTCACACACAAAAGGAAAATTCTCTTTGGCTCAGCATTCCATCGTCCATACAAAACCCACCCCTTTCTTCCATCCCTTTAACACATTTGACAATGAAGTTTGCAGGCTAAATTAATCAATTCGAAAAAGGAGATTCCTTGCATGTCCCACATATTTGCTTTCTATTATTCCTTACCCTTTTTTTTTCGATGTGTACAAATAAAATGCCACCTATTAATTCATTCTTCATTCATCCTCTACCTCTCTCCCTCCCTCCACCCTCTTCATTGCATCTCATGGAGGTATGCCCCTAAATTAATTGCAATCACATGCTTCCAGATTACACATATTAGTCCATGCTTACGTTAATTTTTTCATTTGTCAAATGCAGAAACCTCGAGTGACGGAGATTCATGTCCGGATGGACTGTAACGGATGCGTGCAGAAGATAAAGAAAGCGCTACATGGCATCAATGGTGAGAAATTAAGAGTTTCATGTTTTTTTGTTTTTGGTTGGTATGTTTCTTACACTAAGAAGGCAGCTTTTATTAGCTTCTAGTTTTTCAGTGAAGAATCATTTTTCTTTTTCTGCAGGTATATATGAGCTTTACATTGACTTCCCACAACAAAAGTTGACAATAATTGGGTGGGCGGATCCGGAGAAGATAGTAAAAGCTATTAAGAAGACGAGGAAGATTGCCACCATATGTTCCCACACAGAACAACAAACAGAGCCTGCTCCTCAGCCGCCAGAACAAGCACCAGAGAATGGTGCGCCAGCTCCTGAGGTGGCAAATCCTCCTCCGGCAGAAGCACCACCACCGGCTGAGGCAGCTCCACCAGCTGAAGCTGCCTCGTCAGCAGAGCCACCGAGAGAATCACCACCGCCTCAACAGCCAGCACCAGAGCCAGCAACGCCAACACCTGTAGCTGCTGAGACTAACACCGGGCAACAAATACACCACCAGAGACCAAGAGACGTTGGAGAAGTTCATACAATTTACCACCACGGTCACCACCCACCGGGACAATCACCACCGCCTCAACAGCCAGCGCCAGAGCCAGCAGCACCAACACCTGTAGCTACTGAGACTAATCCTGGGCAACAAATACACCACCAGAGACCAAGAGACGTTGGAGAAGTTCATACCATATACCACCACGGTCACCACCCACCTGATTATGGCTACAGATATGGCTACTCTCAAGGCTACAATGGCTACTGGAACGGATACCATAACAGCCAAGGACCTCCAACGGAGACTGCCCCTATCCCCACCCCAATGGGCCCTTCCCCGATGACCCCCGCCGCAATGGGCCCTCCTCCGATGAGCCCCAGCACAATGAGTCACACCCCAGCTCCACCTATGTATGTAACACACAGCTACAACACATACAGGCCATCACCTTATGTTACAGAATATCAATACATCCAGCCGCCCCCACAACCCACACATTTGAGCAGGACGAACCATTACAACGAGGAGCAGCACTATGTCAACGGGAACGGCAACGGAAACATCACATCAATTTTTAGCGACGAAAATCCGAATGCATGCACCGTAATGTAGAGAGAGAGAGAGACACACACACACAACGGTGCAAAAGGAGGGCTGCTGTTTATCCCCAAAAGAATCACGGCAAGAAAGTTAATGGAGAATATATTAGCAGGAAAATATATTTTTCTAATAACCATGTGATGTTACGGGAAGAAAGAATGAGATTCCAAGCTTGTAGGTGAAGAAAGAATTGATCTTAAATCCCTCTCCAACAGGGCTATAATACATATTGCCTGCAACCTGGAGTTTCCAAAACCGTGTTTCGCCAAAAATTTTATCTGAAAAACCATTGTTTCCGGTCTCTCCTCACAAAATCTACAACACTGACATTGTCCAAGATCAAACTTCTGCCCTAGAGAGGAGGGTCCTGGTTTAATATTCATCGGAGAATTCATACTTGAGATTTATATGCATAAAAATTAGCGTCAAGATAAATAGTATGCGGTAACACAATTTATACAAAAATTGCTTGTGCTTTTTGCAAGTCGCAGAAAACATACAGTGATACACTTGTGTTCATGCTATTGCAGAGAAAATGTAGGAAGAAAAAGAAAAATAAACCATATGCCATGAAATCCAATAACAAAACCGTGTTACATGTCATCATATATTCAATATCAACTAAAATGTTTCAAATCCTTAAGAAAAACTAAGCATGGACCAGCTGGACGTAATAGACACCACATTAAAAAGAATAAATCTACTCCACAATGTAGCAGAAACCACATGATGAGACTTCATTGACCTGATTGTGGTGGTGATTAAACTTAAGCAATGTAGTGTAATAATCAATCAAACAGTAGACAAATAGTGTAGGTACACTAAGTCATCTCCATACAAACACTTTTTTTCTACAAAGAATGAAAGCATCATAACAAGTAAAACAGAAGACAAAAGAATGAATGTATAACGGTAAAGTTTTGTATACCTCCTATCACAAAATCCATCTACTAGTCCTCATCACTGCTTATCTCAGAATCATTGCCTTCTTCCCCATAGTGAATTTCGTTTACATCTTCATCCTCATCTTCAGTTTCATCCATTTCGTGCTTGTGCGATGAAATTTGAGTTTTTGTGTGGGTTGCCTTGTCAATCTATTCAAACAGAACAAAAACAATAATCAAAGATTAAAAAAAAAAGGGAACTTTAACGAAAAGCTCCCGGTACTATTCACTTTAACGAAAAACCACATTTTTACATTAAAAAGTCAATTCTAGTACTATTCACTTTACCCTTTATTTTGTCCTTATCGTTAAAACTCAAAGTTTTCAAGCCCTTTTCATTAGTTTTCCTTAAAAAAAAAAAACCAAAAGACTTGGTCAACAAAATTACTGAATTCAAGTTAGAATGTGAGGTTTTATATACCTGTGCCATCACAAGTTGCAAACGACCTGATAATTGTAATAAGGGCTGAATAGCTGCCCCTCTGGACTTGGTAACCTGCAAGGAGAACAACATCAATTACGCACTTCATCCATATTATTACTTAAGATTGAGTCTAGTTTCTTTAAGAGGTATTGAGAGTTTTAGATTATGTCCCCATAAGGCAGATAATAAATCCAAAAACTATTATGCCCAGGTGGAATTTGTGGAAAGTCATTTTATTAGAGGTAACACTTTAGGACTTGAGGGTAGTCTAACCAAAGATTCATCTAGGCATTGGCTTTGCCTGTCAAGGGGTAGTGGGTAATGGTGTATCATATGTATAAGCCCAAAGCAGGCACCTAGCATCACTGTGGGGAATAGTAAGAAACTGCAAGTCAAACATGAAAGTAAGTCATAGGCTACCATATTCCTCAACAGGGAACATTTCAACGGAAGATCTTCGTCGACCACAAATTTTATAATGAAATTGTAAGTCGAGTCTTCCATATTGTTTTTCAGAATTAGTGATTACAACTTATACACAGTGAAAGAGGACAGAAGGCTAAAATTTGCTTTAACATGCAACATGTCATCTCAAGCGCTCATTCTAACTAAAATGAAAGAAAGAAAAAAAAAAAAAAAAAAAAAAAAAAAAAAGGAGCATGAAATAAGGGAGCAAATATTGACTGGTAATAAACTAGTATGAATCGATCACAAAAGTTTACCTTCAACAAAGAGCTAAGCATCTGGGTTTCAGACTTTTGAGACATGATATCATGACTCTGATTTACCAATATGCTGTAAATCCATGGAAGAACATTATTCCCGCTGCTAGACCTGTTAGAGATAATCAAAGATTAAAATTCAAGTCATACCTAACTTATACTGTAATGCTTTCTAAAACAGATAAAAAAAATATTGAAGCAAACTATCACTATTTCGCATAAATTGTCAATAACAGTCATAAAAACCAAATCGTGGACCAGGTTCAGATACACATTAGCGCATCAGATATTATGGAATTCAGAATTCTTCCATCCTTTAAAAAACACACACGGAAGGAAATACATATATTCTTGATACATGCATAAGTTAACTTAAAGCATTTAAGGCACAAATTGTCTGTATAAAACCAAACTAACAATTCACTGTTCTAAAAAAATGCATAAAGAATAAATCTACACCTTCAAAATGACATATAACTCTACATGCATGCATGCATGTAATGAAAACCCAAAGAAGACCAAAACAGCAAGAACAAACCTTGTTTGCCACATGGCTACAAGGACTCCCAATAATTTGCATGCGTCACCAGGTTCTAATGACAGCACAGCTGCCCTCATCTGGCAGATCATATGAATTAGATCAGGACAAAATAAAGGGAGGGAGAAATCAGGAAGTGCACATAATAATATAAAAATACAACATCATGCCAATATTCACACATAAGTAAATACTAAACAAACCAACCTTCTTCTGTGGCATATTAGTCTGAAGATCAATACTCTTAAATGTTGCAGAATTGAGTGTAGAGTTGAATGTATGATCATCTACTTTACTAATTATCCCTAATGATCTCAGTCTGTCCTCCATGCAAATTGCCGCAGTGTCAGCTTCAAGTTCTACCATGCCATCTGCGCATACCAACATACCATATGAAACAGGTAAAACCATCATCAGGATATCTTCTGCGCTACTTCCAATAGGAAAGTAAATAAACATATGACGACCAAAGGTCAAATAACATTTAGTAAGCCGTGTTGACGCTCAAAATAGAGTATTGTATGGTGGAAACAGATATTGCAGCCATCACTACATAAGCCTTGGTAGCTATATACGATTACTTTTAATACATACAGAAAAGTTTCAAATGCATTCCTGAGTGACTATAACACCCACCTTTGCTCTTCACAAGGCCAGTGTGACCCCTACTGTCATCCAAATCAACCATTTCTTCATTTGGGTCAAAACTCAATTTATCGTGTCTTTTCTTTTTCCCATGTGAATCAAAAATCCTTGGCATTGGATGCAAGGCCTCTTCTGCATTTGCACGATCTAATGCAATAACTGTGGGATCATTGCACAAATAGTCAGCTGACCGCCAAAAATCAAGAATCAGAATAAAATGTAGGGGTTATCAGCAGCAACAAATCCTAACAGGCATACGAAATTTATAAACGAACAATAATGCTAATGCAAGGTGCGTCATCTAAAGAAGAAAAATAAAATATGGTTTTGATTCCTCTCAGCAGGGTCCCTAATGTATCAGTCAGTATCTCATACTATATATCCCAGGGAATCAACAAGAAATGAGACTAAATGTGGTTAAGAGGGAAAACTTGTTGTGAGAAAGTCTTACCTCTATTTTGTACATTTTGTCCTTTCTTAGATTTGACAAGGGACTGACTCATTGGTAGAAGAACCCCATCATGGGAACTACTCAACTTTATGTCTGTTCCAGAATGCGCCAAAATTTTCTGGAATGATGGCTTCACTGGCGACCCATAAGCGACAAATACCTGACCAGAAGCAGCTTTCGCAATTCCTTGAAAAACCGCAGCAAATATTGTGGGTAATGCGCCCTTGTATGTTGTAGACAAAATGTCATCAGAAGATAGTGAAATTTTTGTAGACTTCGCATTCCGTAGTTCTTCAATATTCTGTCCAAACCAAAAGTAACAAATGCCAACTTCTGAAATCGCTAAAACATATAGACCTACATCACTAACTTCCCCACTGTCTATGCACCAGCTATCTACGAAGACAGCAGGGTGCTCCATTTTAAGGACAGCACTTGCAGACTGCTTTTTTCCACCAGCTATACTCCACACTGAAATATACCTTTCACCAACTGCAGATGAGAGGATATACTTCCCATCTTCAGTGAAGATCAGACAGCGAACAGCACCCTAATGAATGGTTGAGAAAATATTATTAAATTAAAAAAGAACGGCTGAAGAAAATGCTACAATAGAAAACGAAGGTTAGCCCTCCTGATAGCTGGAACTTTTTGGACACAAACGATAAAATAAAACATTTTTCCAGGTATCAAATATCTTAAGTTCAAATTCATACAAATGCAACCACTACATATGTTGATTTACACATGTTGGCCTCCCTAATGGTGGAAAGAGGCCTGCATGTGAGGAGGAAGTGTCAAACTATAGAAGGCATTAATTGGAGTCCAATCAAGGAAGGGGAAGCAATATGGCTGGAGAGGGCTTTTGAAGAAGAGGAAATAAAAAGGTAGTGTTCAATTGTGGGGGTGATAAATCACCAGCTCCTGATGGTCTTACTGTGGAATTATTTCAGCAACATTGGGAGGTGGTAAAATCAGATATTGTGAGGGTTTTCAATGATTTTCATAGCAATGGAATCATCAATTCAATCACAAATGAAACATACATCTGTCTCATACCAAAGAAAGCAATTTCAATTAGTGTTGCTGATTATAGGCCTATAAGCTTGACAAAGAGTTTATACAAGATTTTGTCAGAAGTGTTGGCCTCTTGACTAAAGGAGGTAATTAGTGGCACAATCTCACAGGCTCAAGGAGCTTTTGTAAAAGGAAGGCAGATTCTTGATACAATTTTAGTGGCCAATGAAGTGGTTGAGGAGACAAGGGTGAAAAAGAAGGAAGGTCTTGTGTTCAAATTTGATTTTGAAAAAGCTTATGATCACATTGATTGGGATTTCTTAGTTAATGTGTTGGAACGAAAAGGGTTTGGTGATAGCTGGAGAAAATGGATATTGGGCTGGCTTGAAATCTATGAACTTTTCCATCATAATAAATGGCCGACCAAGGGGTAAGTTTGGAGCGTCAAGAGGACTTAGACAAGGCGATTCTCTTTCGCCTTTATTGTTTAATATAGCAGTAGACATCACTAATAGATTACTGGGAAGAGCCATTGAGGGTGGATTGATTGAGGGGTTGCGTGTTGGTTATGAGGATGTGGAAGTTTCTCACTTGCAATTTGCCGATGACACAATCTTTTTTCTATCTGGCAGTCAGCAAGGTTGGACTAATCTTTTATCAGTAATAAATTGTTTTTGTTCTATCTCTGGATTGAAGTTGAATAAGGGAAAATGCTCTTTAATGGGTAATAATGCGGATGAAGAAAATTTTGAGAGTTTGGCTGGTTTGTGGGATGCAAAGTGGGCTCTTGGCCTGTCAAGTATTTGGGTCTTCCTTTAGGAGGTAATCCTAGACTAGAGCTATCTCCTTCTGGAACCCAATTGTGGAAAAAGTCAAAAAAAGAATGCCAAGCTGGAAGTGTGCCTTTCTTTCAAGAGGGGGAAGATTAACTTTGATTCAATAGGTGTTAGGAAGTTTACCAATTTATTTTCTATCTTTGTTCAAGATTCCTAAAGGAGAAGTCAGGAATCTGGAAAGCTTAATGCAGAAATTCTTATCGGCTGGTGTTGGTGAAGATAAGAAAGATCACCTCATTAAATGGGACACAGTTTCAAAAACCTAGAGAGGAAGGGGGTTTAGGTATTGGCAATCTATTGGTGAGAAACAAAGCTTTGTTAGCTAAATGGTTATGGCGTTTTCCAGTCGAAAGTGATTCCATCTGGCGTAAAGTGATTAGAAGCAAGTATGGTCTCAGTGACAATGGTTGAGATTCTAAGATAGTTCGGTTTGGAACAAGTAGAAGTCCTTGGAAGGATATTTCCCAAGGGTATAGTTCTTTTCTCTTTGTTCTTGGCAAAGGAGATTGAATTAGATTTTGGGAAGACATTTGGCTAGGCGAATTACAAGTCACATTTCCTAAGTTGTTCAACTTATCCAAGTTTCATAACAAGAGTATTTCTAGTGTGGCTAGTTTTGCTGAACTTTCTTTGAATTGGGACTTTGGGTTTCGAAGGAATTTTCGTGATGTAGAATTAAACAAATTGTCATCTTTCCTGACAAGTTCAGATCAGGTTTGTATTCACCCCTCAAGGGTTGATGCAAGAAATTGGATACTTGATTCTTCAAGAAGTTTCTCTGTTAAATCTTATTGCGATTATCTTCTCAAAAGCTGTGCTGATAGGGTTTTTCAGGCTTATGGCCTGGTTTGGAAATCTAAAGTTCCTAATAAAGTGAAGGTCTTTACTTGGTTAGTGGCTCATGGGAAAATTAACACTTGTGACATGCTCCAAAAAGGGCAACCTAGCTCATGTCTACAACCTGATTGGTGCATTATATGCAAGAAAAGTTCAGAGTATGTTGACCATCTGTTTCTTCACTATCCAGTGGCTTTAAATCTCTAGTTGAAGTTGTTTAAGGAGTTCGGTATCAGTTGGGTTTTACCCAGGCATTGTTATTCTCTTATGGTTGAGGAACATAAATTATCAGGATAGGGGAAGAAAATCAAGGTCTTACGGGGATGTATAGTTTCAGCTATTTTTTGAGTCATTTGGATGGAAAGAAACAAGCAGATTTTTAAGAACAACGAAGGCAGTAGAAGGGAGGATATCTGGGATAATGTTCGGTTATGGTCATGGGCTTCAGTTACTACAGAATTTAGAGATTTGTCTATTTCAGAAATTTGGCGTAACTGGAATGCGGCTATTAGTTAGTTTTGTATTGTTTTTATAGTTTCTAAATGTATGGGTGATGGTGCTATTTATCTTGTTTTGTTTGTGTCTTTGTGGACTTCTTGTCCGCTTTTGTATTTTTATTGTTTCTTTGCAATAAAAATTTATTTCTTCATCAAAAAAAAAAAAAATATTTCCTTACTAATCACATTCTAACAATGGTAAACCAACAAAGATCATTTGAAGATAAGCAGACTGTTAACATGTACACATGTTTAGGCACCCAAAGAGGCAAAAACTATAATAGAAAAAAGGAGAATATAATAAATTCATAAAACTCACAGGATGGCCAGAAAACTTCTGTATCTTTTTGTGGTTAGACAAATTGAAAATCTTCACTTGTGCAGCCGCAGTTGCTAATATTTTCCCATCTGGTGCAGAGAAAAGGCCATCCACAATGTACTATCAGAAAAAAACCAAATGGCACAATCTAACAATATGATTTAATTTGTACGCACATGAAGCTGGTCCTTGACAAATATTGCAAAATTTTACTTTTTTTTAGCATTAACTACTACACACTTGGATGTTAGAACTACAATTTGCTTTAACATACAACAGACAGAATATGACAGGTATTACATGCACGATAAATATCTGACCGAAACCTAATAACCAAGACCCTCTCCACCTATATATATATATATATTGAATGGCCAACTCTACACCTCCACAGGAACCGCAACTAGAACTAATTTCACCACTGGAATTCCTTTTCTCTGTTTGTGACTTATGACAAATCAGTTCTTGGCCAGCATTAGTTACCAACTTGCCATGCATAACCATCATTAGTTATCATTTCTCAACTTAATTAGTTACTGAGACAACATAAAGGCATGGCTAATAATCCAGTCAAGACAGTTCTCAGTGATGGTTATCCACTTTCGCATCTCTCTTAAACTACAATCCTGGTAAAATCTTGGTTTATGGAAGAGAATGCTCATTGGCTTGGCATAAATATTGGCAGTCGATCATGAAATCTTGAATCCAGATGGTATTATTCGTAAAGTAATTTTAACTGAGCAGTATCAAACACAAACCTTAAGCAGAATAATGCACTAAGCAATAGTAACAGAAGATGTAGGGTGATGAATATATACATATGTAACATACCTGATGAAACAGACATCGAGGAGATTGCCTTAGTGGAAGCTTTGAACTTCCCTGACAGGTTTCCCGTCAAAGAGTCAATTTCACAAATCATACCATCAGCACCAGCAGTGTAAATACACGATGCATTTCTTGCAAATGATATGGAGCTAACACCACTGCAACAACAGAACATGCAAGAGAAAGATTAAATAGGCGGCCCGAGAAGTCAAAAACATACATTAACACAAGGCATTTATATACATTAACATAATATGTAGACAAATAAGAAAGTATAAGCGGGGAGCTAACCCAGCATGGCAATCGTTAACTCTCCACTTCAAATGCCCAGCAGCCACATCAAGCGCCAGAACATCGCCGCCACCGGTTCCTAAAACCAAAAATGAGGAACCAAGCTTCCTCTTCTTCTGCAACAATGGACGGCATTGCACAAAAATAAAATTAATTTCACAAAAAAAGTTTACTACAGCTTACTTGTTAATCTAAAACGAAAGCAAATTCACAACCTTTCGTTCAGAAGAGAACCATTTCATGCAAGTGTAATCAACTGAGAGGTGCCCTCTTTCTCGTTTAGCACATATGCTTGTATCTTCCGATGCTACAATGTCTGTAAACTCAGTCTGGACCTGCCCCTTCACAGTATCCCAAATCTAACGCATACCCAGAAACTGAAAATTAGGGTTTCATAAGAAATAGAGAAATAAGTCAACCAAATTCCATAAAATTACAGAAGTACCTTGATTCGACCGTCGCCGGAGCTGATGGCGAACAAGTCCAGAGACGGACTAAACGCCGTCAGGAGGTCTCTGATGTTTGACGAGGCCATGCCGGAAGTTGGGGATTGGTCGTAGAGGACAAGGATGAGCTGCGTACAGGTGCAGAGCTTAAACCCTAAACCCTAGAACGAGGAGAAGAGAAGAGAAGAGGGTTAGGGCAGCTGAAGAGTGATGGCGGCAAAGGCTCTGCTTTTCGTTTACGGCGTTATTCGTTGTTAATGTGGGCTGTTTTCAAATGTTGGGCCTTGTTTATCTACCGGCCCATTTTTATTTTTATTTTTTTCAATTTGGATCCAACGTTTACTTTTTTATTTTTTTATTTTCTTTTTTCAGTCGAAAGATTAGATTTTATCCAGTAAAGTCTAATTGATAAGTTTACATCCTCAGCATAATATTAAAAAGAAAATCGGGACCAATACAAACCCAAATAAAGGAACCTCTTGCTGATTGCATGAAAGATAATACAACGTGCGCTGCTTTGTTGGTTTCTCGATGAGAAAACACAAACTCCACATATCCCTTGCAACTTGCAAGGTGCCATATATCATGTAAAATACCTTCCAAAATCTATTTTATCTTTAAAACACAGGGAAAATAACTTTATGGAAGGGTGGAATTATTGCATATTTCACAATGTCGATTCCCAATGATGATATGTTGATCAGCTATTGTGAGACAACGATTGTGTAAAAAAATTCTCTAAAATTACTTGACGTTCAAAATTGAGAGGTGATGTTTTTCAAACAATTAGAATAACACACCACACGTGTATTTTACTTTCCAAAATACAAACTAATGTGTTTCCAATTAGCATTCCCTAATTCACTCCTTAAAAAGAAGACAATATCATTTGTGTGTTTGAACTTGTGATTATTATGGCTTCGGACCAAATCATATTGCTAAAACATGTTACATTCTTAGTAAATCAATTTTGTTGGCAGGTACTAGATATTATGGTTATGACTTGTGACTTACGGCGGACAATCATAACTTACAACTTGTTTTTCTTTTCTTTTCTTTTTTAAGAGTGAAAAGAGGCACAAACTTGGATAAAAAAAATTTAAAAATTTAAAAAAAAGGGTATAGACAAATTTTCGTGACGTCTTCACGTGTTATGAATTCATGTGACATAAAAAGAATGCGATAAAGCTTAAACCTCCAGATTTAGTGACTAAAATTCTAAGGTTTTGGAAACATTTTGATCATAAAACATAAATAAGAGATCTTACTAGGAAGAAAAGTACAAGAGGTAATGCTTACGAAATAATTAGATTTGAACTTAAAACTTTGTTAAACGTTGAAAAGAGAACATTCATTATACTTAGATATAGTATATTCCACACGACATTATTTTATCATCCATACTTTTTCTTGGAGAAGTATAACAAGGGTCAACACTTGGACATCGTTTCCCTCATTCCGACAATCGATCAAAACCCTAAACCACGAGCCTCATGATATTCACTAACAAGGACATAACACACACCCCATAGAGCTAGAGTTTGGCAAAACAGTCCCCACATGAAACTTATAGGGCATCCCCTTTGTCTTAACTTTAGGGACAAATACCCACTTTTTATAAAAGCACATCAGTATCAAACCAGTACTAACAGTAACGGGGTTTTCTTGAGCGTAGGACACACCCGAGCATAGTAAAAACTCGCACACAAGGACACCACACGCACCCGCATTTTGGGTAAAAAAGTAATAAAATTTAAACAGAAAAATACTAACAAAAAGCCGAGTTCCCTTGCATCATCACTACCAAAAATTTGCTTACACATGAATGAAGAAATGAAGCTGTACAAATAATCTGCAGAATATAAAAGAACATGCGAGACTGCAAATCTACAGGATGAAAAAGAAGATGAAACAAGTAATCTGAACATGTGTCTTATTTAAAAGAATGTGGTCTAATTTTGAATGGCAATGGTAGAAAATCTTTGGTTCTTTCCCTCATTGTAGATTTTGGCTGAAAATTATAACCGGAGTTCGGCGGAATTGGTATCATAAGACCGCGGCTTTTCCATTCACGGTGAGCAGCGAAATGTGGGCGGAGGAAGGATTTGAATACGAGGTATTGAGGTCGGAACATGGTTCTGGAAAGACAGACTCAGAAGAGCCGGAAACATACGAACAATCCCAAGTAGTGGGAGAAGCAGAATTTAATGATAAGGAGATGTTGGATAGAAAGAAAGAAGTGAATGGTGATTCTTCGATGCCAGTGAAGCGTCCGGCAATGGTGATGTTTGTGCCAACAACGTCTTGCAATGTGATGTGATCCAAAACAGGGAGAGCGTTAGGATCATATTTGTCATCAGGATGAGAACCAAACTGGCCAGAGGCACCAAATGCCATGTAGATGTTTTCTACTTCTACATCTGATATGATGATGTCTGTGATGTAACCGCCTCTACCCTTTGTTGTTCGGAACTGAATGCCGCTAAAGGAGTTGTGGAGGCGGACCTGCTCAACAAGTACGTTAGAAATGCCACCGGACATCTCACTACCAAAGGCAAGAGAAGAACCAGTAGCTGATTGTAAGGTGACATGCCGGATGTGTACATTTGTGGTCGGTCTTCCATAGGCAATACCGTACTCATCCCAACCACTCTTGAGGGCAATGGCATCATACCCCATGCCAATGGTGCAATCTTCTATGCACACAGTATCAGAAGAATCTGAAAGCACAGAGAAAATTAGTTTGAGTTTCGCCAAAAAGTTTCTTCGCTTTCAGTTATTTCCAACAACGGAAAATTCAGGATGCACATAGAAAATATGTTTGTAAAAGTGGGGAGGGAGCTCAAATTTTATCCAACATTTCTACTTCCATTTTTCGGGATAAGAACAATACTTAAACGTAAATTCATAGCAGGAAGTCAAGAGATGTCACAAACCTGGGACTATTCCGACAGTATGAGGGGAGTCCGGAGGAGCAGATACAGATATGTTGAGAACATGTACATTACTGCATTGCATTCAATTATAAATATAACATTAATATCTTCTATAACCGAAAAACGAATAAAAATGAAAGAACAAGTGCGCAATCATCAGTGTCCTTAGCTCACAGACCTGCAGTAGACTGGATGGATGTTGTAAGCGGGAGCATTTATAAATGTGAGGTTCGAAACCACCACGTATTTAGACATAACGAATTCCACAAGATGCGGACGGCTGTAGTTCAGAGATTGGGAGCTAAACCAATCCCACCAAACCGATCCCTGGCCATTGATGGTTCCATTATCACCTATGCATTCACGAGCAAATGAGAATCAGGCCGCGCGGATAAAGAACATGTTAAAAGCAGCAAACGAAATTCAGAGAGATTCTTCATACCTGTTATGACCACATCATGTAACATATATCCATTTATCAAGCTACGATATCTCCTCCCGGGGAGTTCAATCCCTCGACCGTACGAGGGTAAAGGCTCAACAATTTCCCAATGGGACGGATCCTAAACAAGCAATACCACAAACATTTCAACAAAGCGAAAGACGAAAGCATCTCCAACTGATTTAAGCGTTCACCAGCATCTCATTGCAGTGTAAAGCAATACCTGAGATCCAAGAATGACAGCATCCTTTTCCAAAAACAGTGTGAGGTGGCTGGTGAGGTTGAAGCTTCCGGTAAGCCACCTCCCCGGCGGCACATAGAGCTGAGCACCGCCCTTATCGGCGAAAGACTTGAGATAGAAGATGGCATTCTGAAAGGCAAGAGTGTTCAATGTCTTGCCATCTCCGACAGCGCCAAATTCTAAGATGGACACACTGTGCGGCCTTGGCTCTAATGTCAGTTTATTATCACACGGTTTCTCATCATCTTCTCCGTCAACTTTGACGGCATTACTCAAGGCCAGCAGCAGGAGAAGCACCACCTGAAAACGGTGGAAATTTAGAAAAAGCCACTGGTTCTCAGAACACTTCAGAAAAAAATACAAATTCATTGGACAAACAAATAAATCAAATTAAATTCAAGTACAAATAACGAGAATTTGAACAATTCAGCAGCAATCATGGGATTTTTCGAGAACATTTGACAGGTTATGAGTTGATCAATGCAAGCTACAGAGTGAACTATAATTAAACTCAAAGGTAGATTCAAAAAAAACAAAACAAAACCCAATTGAAAAACAAATCCAAACATCACACAGATCAACTGTTTTTTTACCAGACAGAAAAAAAAAAAACAAAAAACAAAAAACCCACCCAGAGAAATGAAAATTGAATCAGAAAAATCAAGACTTTGGATTCGAGATTGGCACAGAAACGCAGAGAGTAAAAAACCCAGAAAAAAGAAACGTACTTACTAGCATCTTCATGAGTGAAAGCTCTCTCTCTGCAGCAGGAGAGAAAGCAGTAGAACTGCAGAGCAGAGAATGAAAAGGAAGAAGAAGAAGAAGCAGAGCAACCAAAGAGCAAGGGCAGCCCTATACAGACATTAATTGTTGAATGACACAAAGCATAAATACTTATATATGGTAAAGAAAACTAAAACTAAAATTAAAATTAAAATCGGAAAATGGAAAATTAATACATGGTGAAAAATGGATTACAGAAAATGTAGCCACTGCAGAATGCCAGCTCTGGCATGCACATAGAAGCAAAACAAATCAGAATAAAAAGGGAATAAACTAATCTCATTTATTGCCACTAATTGATATTTACCGTCCTTAATCAATTATGATTAGTAACGTCTCTCGCCGACAGAATGTTTGAAACGGCCCTCCATTTGTGACACTGTAATTTTCACAGAAAAAAAAAAAAAAAAACCATAAATTTCCTAGTATTTACGGCTATCATTTTAGTTAGAATAGTGATATCCACCTTCTTACTTTTTATTACTGACACATCTTCTTAATTTTTGGTAATTGGTTTGAATAAATTGAAGAATATCAATGATAAAATATAAACAAGAATGTGTTATCAAATTTAAAATAAATGTATGAGTAACACTATCATTTAATTATAGTGTTTCGTATTCAAATTCTTTTTCTTTTTCTAATATATATTAGTGTAAATTCTTGATGTAAAAAAAAAAAAAAAAGCATTCCTCACTAAAGTGCGAAAAAAATTGGACTGCAACACACAAAGTATCATGCTTTAATAATTTAATATCCAAAATAACCATTCATAAAAAGTAAATCTAAAACATCTGATTTCGTCTAAAATGAAATTAAGCATTTGACTTAAAAGTACAGAATTGCGAAATTGAACTATTAGTGGCAAAAAATTACTATTTTCAATTGTAAAATGTTATAGAATCATATTTTTCGGACTATATTTTGTGAACCGTGGTAATTTATAGTTACATACTGTAATTGTGAACCGTCATATCATGTAACTTATATATTAAATTTAAGTTAACAATTGCTATACAATTTAAGTAAATAATCGCTTTAGCATATCTAGTTTTGTACTAGCGTCCTTGTTTGCTTACATTTGTTGAAAAGTGATTAGTTCAAAGTCCAGAAATAAAATCGGCGGTGATAAAATTCCTGGAGTTACACGAACCTATTGCGCCAGGTAAGCGAATTTAGGATGGTGGTAGGGGAGGAATGGTGAGACGGCGGGTGAGAGAGGGAATAAAATAAGTGAAGGAGTGCATGGGGCATTGAGACCGCATGTGGGTTGACAGAGCAGAGAGGGGAGAGGGGGAGGGGGAGTGGGGCCCGCAAGTCAATCATGGCAAAGGTGCTAGCCTGGCCTCAATTACTCGACTGGACACTCGACAGAACATAATACAAACACAAGGGGCCCAACTTCTGTGTGACACGTCATTTTATTAATTTAATTTTTTAATAGGCCGTGCATTTTGTTTTGCTTTGTTTTCGAAAAATATATTCCGTCGCTTAGTATTACGGTTTAGTGGTATTTATCTTTACTTATAAGTGAGATTTTAGATTCAATTTTTTCCAAAAACGAGTTTGAATCATATCATTGCTAGTTTATTATGAGGTTAAGCTTATCTCTTTCTTTTTACTATAGATGATATATTTTGTTAAAAAAATATAGTCCGAAAAAGTATGAAATTATATTATTACGTAGAAGGTGATGTGAAAATTACTGATTGGTTGGTTGCTTAAGGGATCTTCAATCTCCAGATGGCATAGAAATGGGCAAAAATTTCAAATGTTCATACTGATGAAGTTGTGGGTGTTCATACTTTATAATTGACGTTAGTTGTTGACTTACCGACTAATACTGTCATCAAGGAAACAAACGTTGACAGTCTCTGAGTCTTTTTTTCACGATATATTTTAGTAAATTTTTAAAAAATTAGCTGTTAAATAATTGGAGGAGCATCATAGTATTTTCATTTTTTCACAATATAAACGATCAATTCTTTTATTTATACAACAAGATCATGGGACAGAATTTAAGATACACAATGAACTATTCATAATTTGGTATAGAACTCATTGTTTATGAGATTAAATCTATGTTCTCTTATTTACAAGTGAAGAAAAATACTAGTAGACCGTAAATCTTGTAAATATAACTAATTGTGTTCACGACCTACTTATGTCTAACTTAGTTATATAACGTTGTACATCCTCTTACTTACATAAGCTTGTTTAACTTGTGTCTAGCTAGCATGATCCAAAGACATGTTTGCACAAAGCGTATCCATCAAACAATGCCGTGTTTAGTCGCAGAATTATGATTAGAATATGTGATGGGATGAAGAAGTGAGGTTGACTAAATCGTTAACTAACTTCGGCTTTACTAAGATTAGAGTTGAGATGTATAGCTAAAAACCTATGTTTCTGTCGAAAATCGTATGAAGTTAAATTTTTTTTATATTGAATGGTTCAACTACTAATTGTACTGATTTCTTTTTCTTTTTTTATGATAATACTCAAAACTAACCAAACTATGTAAGTAGTTAAGTTGTAACAATATTGATGTGATTAATAGTGCGACGCTAACCCCTAAAACTTTAACTTTTCTACCATTTATAAAAAGAGAAAATTTGAAATAGGTTTAATTTTATAGACTACCTTTTGAAATAGATCTAATTTTTAGTGACTTTTAACTTTTGAAATAGATTCAATTTTTAATTACTTTATACCCAATTCAAAAAACCCCTTATAAAAAACGGTTGGTCAAATGACTTAGATGTGTCCAATAAGGTACAAAATGTCAGAGAAGTTTCATTGGGAAGCATCTAATTAATGTAAAAGTTTGGTTATGATGATCATTCTTTTTCTCTTGTGCTCGGAGGATGCTCTTCCTTTTGCAAACCAGTAGCATTTGCAAGACATATTGTAATAAAGATCAAATTACTCCCAAGGGAGTGAGGTGGCCCTAATATTGTTCCTTCTTTAGGGTTTCGCTGTATAACCCAGAGACCCCTTTTTAGCATTGCCTCTTTTGATCATCCAACTTTTTGACCTACAAGTTTTGATCTATTTTTTCCCAAATCTCCCATCTCCAAACTGATAAATAAATAACTAAATAAATAATAATCTAAAAAGCACGTGCACCAAAGATTTCCAACTTTCAGATTTCTCAGTCTCTGAGTTTTATATAAAGAAGAAGAAGAACATGCACCAATCTTGTAGCTTTACTAGATCGGCAAAAGGCATCCATATATTCTTCTTCGTCGCCGTAAAGTTGAGCTTAGGAAATGTCGATGTGGGGCAGTGAGAATATCTTCATGCATGCAGCCGCAGTTTTTTTAGGTTAAAGATTTGAAATGTATATATTGAACAAAGGTAAAGCAAGACTTTGAAATATAGTTCACAGTTGGCAACACAAAAAGGTTGTCAATGTTTAGCTTCTTTCTTCTATTTTGATAAAATAGAAGATAAAATTGAACTCGAATCATTTCGAGATAAGTGTTTTACCATTAAAACTATCAATTTTCATGATATAGATCAACATTTTATGTCGTACCAATTTCTTTGCATGCAACATATGCATGTTATTGTGTAGTACTGAAATAAGTATAGTCGACTGATATATAGCTACTTCATTCATACATATATCATATTTGTGCGCTAAATTTGTGCATTAAAACACGTTCTACATCATATAAACTTTTATTAAAATTATTAAAAATTTATTACGATTATCAATTAAATTTTAATTTGAAATAAAGTACAAATTTAATTGATGACACATTATTTGGTACTGTATCTATAATTATTCTTTTACTATTGGGACCTTTTAGTATATAATTAAGGTGCTTTCTTTTTAGCACTCTTTTTAACTAAACGTATTTGTTGGCATTTTGAAACCCTCACCGAACTCCATGCTCCATCTATAGGTCTAGATAGACACTAAAAAAATTACTATAATAATTAACTAGCAAGCACCAAAAGAATGTACAAATATAAAAAGGCAGTGTTACGATCAATAAGATGACCTTGACGTATGCAATAAATTATATAATGCATCAATAATTAATAATTAATTACATTTTCGTACACCACTGATGCTGTTACAGCTTAAACTGATGATCGTGAGATGCAAACTCTAAACTATTTGTGATGATCAAGCTACGACATCTCACATCATATAATACTTAGGGTCTAAGTTTTGTACGTATATGATACAACCGCAACGACTAAGCAATAAACACTACCCAAATCGAATGGGAACTCAGATAAAGTCCCATGCATGACAAATGACAAACGTCCACGTTCCCCTACTTAGGGTCCAAATATAACCCTAGCTAGGCCCGCAAACTAGGGTTTTGTCCCAGTCAAACATTTATATTTGGTCAAGATCCACGTGGCATGATGGGAACACATCGTTGGCCGCTGTCCAATTAGGACCCTTCAAACAGTGCGCCCTATGGTGAGGTTAGCCGACTTGATTTAAATCCAAACCTTCACAAAAGATATTTTTCAGTGTGATTGGTACACGAGGTAGTACATCACGTGTCATTATATATGTGTGTTAAAAAGTTAATAATCTAAACATTAAAATTTTCTATCACTTATATAAAAACACGTAATATTTTATCTATATTCCCGTCACAATTAAAATTTTCATTTCCTCAACGTTGGCTGTCTTTTGTTTTTTCTTCAATTATAATGTAATTGTAAACTTGGACTGGTTGCTGTCTCTTCCTATTAAATTGACATGAAACTACAAGTCTACCAAGTTATACCATTTATAGATCGTTTTATAAGGCGCATGCCACATGGTGACCTAATAGTACAAATAATAAAGTTGGATTAAATTCCATTTTTGATGACTAGATTCTCTTAAATTCCAATTATATCCGTGACGAGTTTTATACAAGGAAAGTACAAAAGCATTTGTAGTTCATGTGGTTAAAAACTTTTGCTCCTGCACATGAGGTGTCGAGTTCGAACCCCTCATTCCGCTGGTATAAAAAAGGAACAGCGGAAGTAGTCTAGTTGATGGACCACGTTCAAACTCATCCGCATTTTTTCAATCTGAAAGCTGTATTCTTGAGCAAGTTTCATACGAATACAAAATATACAAGTTTCCAGTTTTTATGGATTGGACATTCATAAGTAGGCAAAAGCAAAAGGGGAAAGTAATATTGCAGCAGAGGGAGAAGGAACTACCACATTTGAAGAAATAATTAAACACATTTCTCTGATATTCATATAAATATACATGAATTTTTGCTATAACCTTAGATCTCTCTGCTTCACACATTCGGCGAGGCACATAACATACCCCCTACTAGTCTGCTGTGGTAGTACATGAATACAATACAATTACAACACAAATCAACTCTAGGAAATGGATATAGAAATCCCTACATGGAGCGGCTACGATGCTGGATTGTTACTCGAAGATGTTGCTGTCCACCCGTTCTGTGTTCCGTTATCAACAGGCACCAAAACTCCCCACTTCCCCTCAGATTCCGAGGGCTCTATAACTTTAACAGATCCATCTGTCAGTCCAACAGCGAATTGGTACGGCTCCCGCAAATGTGCTGTAAGAGCCAGCGGGTACACAGATGGGCTGTCGCAGGGCAGGAAGAAACTAGTTTAGATAATCAATAACTATACAATGGAAGGTTCTAGTGATAACAGAAGGTAAATTTTTGTTCTTCTTTATCGTTTTTCAACTTAATCAAGAGGTGATGCACAACTTTTTCTTCCTTTTACTTCAACTAATTCATTTTTCAAACTTACAAAGGGGAAAATCTAGGTAAACTAATCAGATATAATGCTTGATAGAATGAGATCGCCCCCTCATAAACTAGTCATAGTTCAATGCTCCAAATACCTGTTTGATGATGCTTGTGGTAAGTACACCGACACGGCAATACGGCATCTTAGTTTCAGACTATCAGCATCAAATACTCCAATGTTACCATCAGTAAATGCCGCATAAACTAGTTGACCACTTGAAGAATATGCTGCACAAGAAATGGGCGCAGGCGGAACATCTTGTGGCGTCCACTGCAATATTTAAAAAAAAAGAGGGGATTTGTTGTGCTCGCAAACAAAAGTAACTCATCCAAGGAGTTCTATTACCTGCCGAATGCACTCTGATTTGGCCGCATCATATAATGCTAGTTGAGTCTCATGGTATACCAACAATCGGACTTGATCAGAATAGAATTGCACATGCGTGTCACCGACAGGCGCTTTTCCAGCGGGCAACTGAAGTGGAACCGATTTCCTCTTATCCCATGTATCCATGTTCCAAAAGCATAGCTGCAAAATCATTTTCTTTACATATCCAATCAGTGGTAAACATTAACTTGCATATCAAAAGTAGAAGAAGAGCCGTCGCATACTTGAGCATCGGCACCTGATGAAACCATGATTTTAAGGTTGACAGAAAATGCTAAACCAGTAATGTGCTTCTGGTGGCCTTTCAGTTTTGCTTTGACCTAACAGAAGAGCAGCACGATTCATATTGGCAATCAAGAAGAGCAATTCAATCAGATGTTAATAGATATAGAGATTCTTAAATCAATCACCTCATCAAGTCGAACACTGTAAATGTGGATAGTTGAATCATCCATTCCTATTGCTATGATATTATTATCCAGAGGATGAAATGACAAGTAGGTTGACACTGGTGGAGGTGGCATGAAAGTTGTAATTACCTGCAAACCAAAATTTTTTCATCCCAAACACGCTCGTCATTCCAATGCATGCAGAATCATGCAAACTGTAGTAGTTGATAGAAACCGTCATAGGATAGATCTGCACTATATACACATTAAATTACCTTAAAAGTCCTCATATTGAACAGAGACACTTTTCCTCCACAGGCTGACATCACATAAGAGTCATTTTTTGAGAGTGCAACGCATGGAACCGCTTCTTCAACATTTTCTGAGACATCATTAGTCATTAAAAGACCACTGTTGGGTTGCCAATGTTGGGGAACAACACGTGCTGTGGCCTTTTAACCCACAAAAAGTCAGATACATTTTCATGAAAGTTGCTAACACATTATATGTTCATGTAACTCAAATACATGCAACTGAACGAAGAGAGAAATATGTATTTCATGAGGGTGTTGACTATCACCTTCCCACTTGGATTTTGTTCATTGCGGCTCCACTTCCATATAGCTTCTGCACCCCATTTGAACCGAGAGCCAGAATGCCAGAACCAGAATTTGTGTACAGAAGTCGAGCAACCTTTTATAAAAGTAAGACCATCTTAATAAAATTATCCATGAACAACAAAAGAGTGAACTAGAAAACAAAACCAACCTTGTTAGCAGGATCTTTACTTTCTGGCATAGTAGCCACTCGACACTGAACAGGATCTACAATCTCCGCCAGTACCCAACGTTTAATCTTGTCAGATACATCATCTAAGCTTCTTTTTTCCAGGCTTCTTGCCATAGAATCGGCTCCATTCTACAACAAATATGCAGCAGAATGTGATGCTAGAGCAGAAATAAGGATAAATCACAAAACACACATTGAACCGAGTACGGTGACAATGGCTACCAAAATTCAGGACTAACAAGCTACAATCGCACTTTCGTTTTTCAAGCTGATGCTAACCAGTCAATCGTAATTAAGTTTAAAATATATATATATGACAAAACAATTTGAATGTGAATTATATAACTTAAATGACGTACAAGAATATGAGTCGGTATGGCAGGAGAGCTTGTATCCATACGGTTCACTTTATTAATGGTTGGGTTGACATTCGGAACCATGGAAGAACCAGATACCTGATCAATGAACATGAACACATCAAGTTCTCAACAATGAGCAAATCAAATTTTCTAGAAACAGAAATGTACAAATGAATGAAAGGGGTAGCATATCATGGAAACAGAAATAAGAACCTTCATCTCAATACGTCCTCTGGATGCTTCATAAGATTGAGTTTCAATTGCTCTTAAGGATCTTAGACCCTCAGCATTAGCAAGAATTTTGATTCCGTTGTCAGACGTGGTAGCAGCAAGCAAATTTCCTTCCTTATTGAATCTCAAGCGGGGAAGAGTCTGAAGCAATCCCAACGTTCATAATCAATGAATGAAATCTCAAAAAAATAGATTCTTTTATTCAACTTATAATATTTGGAAACAGATGTCTGAATAATGGGGACTTTTACCAGAAGTCCACCCTCAGCATCTGTACCAGTAAGAACATTTGTATTATCCATATCCCAAAACTTTATCTGATTATCTTCACCAACAGCCAAAAAGTGATTTTTTGTTGTATCAAATTGCACTATGCCAGAAGATTTTTTTCTGAATCCATTATATGTCCTCTTTATTGCCCTTTCACTTTCATTCCATTCAACGAGGAAAGAATCACCATCTTTACTAGTCCCACAAGAGAATAATCTGAGATTTAAAGGATCAGTTATAACTCATACATCGTCACACAAACAGAAAATATGCGACAAATGTAATTTATAGCATAAACCATGTGGATCTTCTTTTGTACCTATTTCCGTCATCACTGTAGAGAATTGTGGTGCACCACTGCCCAGGAGCATTATAGTCAACCCTGGAGCCCACATTGTCATACAGCCAAGCTGTTATGCTCCCATCAACAGCAGTTGAAAATACGAACTGCAAAGATAAAAAAGTAGAATTACGACAACAGCAAGAGCAGCTTGATGCGACACCTTTGTCTCACTCATTTTCGGTTAGTAATTATAATAACAGCAATCATCATAATTAGTTATCATATCATCAGAACTTTTGTGAAATCCCACTGGCATAACAGGATACATAACAACTGAAATGTACGAGTAACCAGGAATTTCAAGGTAAACAAACCAATATCATACTAAATGAGAGTCTACCACTTCGAGCTATTTAGTTCTTTGAACATTCACAAATGAACTCTAGCACCACTGAACAGGCCATGTAACATATAAATAAAATTAGAGTGCCCACATTCAACCAGTCATTTGAGAACTAGTAACATTAAGTGGTCATAACACATATGCAGAATTCAGCAAATGGACATGACTTGCCTGAATATTCTCCTTCTGGTGGGGGCAAATTGAGTAAACAGGCGCTTCATGACCTTCAAGGCGGTATAGATTTCTTCCAACCAAATCCCAAACCTATTATGTGTTCAAACAAATAATCCATTTAATATTGATCAAGTTAAAGTTAAACAAAAACAGAAAGCTGCAATATAACCCCACCTTTATCAGCTTATCCTCCCCACAAGTTATAATACATAATTGCTTGTTTGGATGAGAAAAGGCTAAGTCATTCACACTGCCACTGTGAGCATCAATCTATAAGAAAACCAAATCCAAACATCAGTGTAAAACGGCAAACGATATCTTCTTGATCTTGAATTAGCACAAAGTGAATCAAAACATACCTCCAAATGTTGCCGTAGATCAGTTGGTCCTTGATAAGAGTACAAATGAACCAAGTGCTTGGTAAATGCAACACCTGTACACAAAAAAATACCCAGAATTATATCCAAATTTGCATTCAAATTATGCTAGAGATGCGCTGCACCTCCACTTACCAATTAAGCTTCCATCTTGATTCCATGATACACGGCTTACAGACATCGACGTATCTTTGACCATAGCAACCTATAAGAGACTAAAAGTTGAACTTACAGAAGTGGTCAATGCTCAATAATCATAAGTAGTGCAGGCCTCTGATATTAACCTAAACTAAATATCATGAAGACACCATTACTTTGAAAACAGATGGAACCTACTAAGCACACATAAACATGATGTTTAATGACGGGATAAAGAATACTGATAGGACGTATAAGGTTCCGACTGAGTAATGATACACACCTGAAATGCATTAGAACAAGCAGTCATATTCCATACTTTGAATGGCCTTAACACTAGCTTCTCTCGTATCCCAACTTCCCACAGTGTAATTTCGCCATTACTACATCCAACTATTTATAAACATAAATCTTAAGTCAGCTCGGAGATTAAAGCTGCTTAAAAGAAAAATTTTAAAGACACCGCTTTAAATCTAAGACGGGTGAAGCACAATTTATGTTACACGATAAATAAAACCTACCAGCAAGTAATGTGTGATGAGAAGGGTGGAAATCCATGCTTATCACATTGAATCCCAGATGAAGAGTGCACGCTACAGTCCTCGGTAGGTCATCTAGTGACCAGGAAGCATGCTGGGGAGGGGGAGGATAACTGACCTAAATAAATGAAGTACGAAGCTCCATAATAGTTCGTAACAGTGGAACATTCAGATGCAGAACCATAAAATGCAAGAAAGAGGTATCCATCAATTATGCAGAAATTTTAATCTGTCCAATAATACCTCATCAACAGATTGTGCAGGCAGCTGGCGTTTCATTAGTTGCTCGTGATCTGAGCTTTGATAATCACTCATTCCAAGAGCATTTGAGGGTGTTGTTGGATGCTTTAAACCAGAAACTGTTCAGGCAGCAAAATTGTTTTCAATAACCAAATAGCTTGAAAATTATGAACTATATTCTGTTATCTTATACTTTACTCAAGTAAAACAATGATAATCAAGCTCAACAGTAAATACTTCTGGTTGGACATTAGATAACTGAATTAATTCTTCTTACAAGTATGACAATGCTCAATAAACAGGCGGAATGACCCAGCACAAAGAACTAATCTAGAAGAGTTTCTTTAACCTCCCTACTCCTTACTGATACAAATAAGTAGTGACTATATTTTCTTCTTAATTCTACATTGTCACCTTATTAAAATTGTGTTTTGAAACAAAGAAAACGGAAAGTGAATAAACAATAACATGGATCTAAAAAATCAACTTTTGTTAAGCTGTTGTAGCCTAAATTTCAGAAGAATGAAAACCACACCTTGACTGGGTTGAACAGGGAAGGGTGAAGCAGCAACAACAGCTGATTGCACAGATAAGGAAGGATTAGCATTCGACACCAATCCTGCTAAATTTGCATTAGCTGCAGCTGCAGCAGCCAGCGGAAAAGCCTGTACATGACAGTAACACACAAAACATATTGATATATCAGAACGTCAGTTAAAATTCGATAAAATTATGACTAAGGATATGATCATACTCCACCATGTGCTCCTAGAGGAGCATAAGTTGGCTTTGCAAGAGCTGCAACCGGAAGAGTAACTGGTGTGGATGCACGAGCCTCATTTGTTGGAGAACACGAGCAGTCCATGAATAAGGTCTTAATATCAGGATTTGGCCTTGGGTTCTTGCACTGCTGGTGCTGCCAATTTAGACTGCACAAACCATAATTTAATGCTTCACAACTTTTACAAACCGTAATCATTGATATTGACTGCAAGGTCTACCTTCATACAAAATTCAAAAGTGGAAAGGCATTACAAACACCGGCATACCTTTGATTAATTAGAGTTTGCAAGCGTGAAGCCTTCAGAGTGGGTAAAGGAAGCTTATCTTGGAAAAGCGGATTTGCTTCTATCAACTTTTAAAGATCTACTAGCATCATGCTTCTAGCCGACTTAGTATCACCATAATTCGATAACTGCTCATTTTCTCTGCATCACATTAAAATTAAAGTTTTATTCCCCACTTTTCATGTTCCCAAATTCCACGAGTTTTAACCCACAGATAAACCCATTAACATGTTATGGAACCTAACTTACATATACGTTAAGAATGAACTAAAACATAATTCACCTGAAGTTTTCGAGATTCAAAAGAAGCGTAATTTCCTTGTACAACTCTTCGTCAACCTTCGAGAACACTTTCAAATCCTTCACCACTATCTCAACAGCCTTAGCTTTGTCATTCCTGACCGCATTTCCAAATTGCAACAAAGACCCCATCACCAAAACACAATCAATTAATACATTCCATAAAACAATCGTACACGTAGACACACACAGAGAAACAGAAGTGATCAAAATCGGAACCTGTCGAGCGCCTCGAGATACTTCTGCTTTCGAACCTCGAAGAAAATCTTCGTCGAGTAGCGATTCTCATCGACCTTGGTGAACCCAGAGAGGTACCTCTCGACCGCGTCCCACTCTCCAGCCAGAGCCTTCTCCTCAAAGTACTTCATGTTGAAGAAGTACCCCGATTCCTGCTCCAGCCTGAGCTTCCAACGAATTCAAATTTCCAACCATAAACCCCTTAAGGGGGCGTTTGTTACACCTCCTTAAGTGGGACAGGCTTGGACTGGCTTAAGTAGAATTATAATCCTACGTTTGGTAAAGGCCTGGACTAAAGTAAATGAGACTCGCCTCGACTAGGAGGCGGTCTCCGCTTCGCTAAACCTCGTTAACGAGTCCCGAGCTTTTGCTACGTATTAAGTGGGACTAATATGAAGACGAGGCCGACAGCAAGACCCGAGCTTCCCCTTGCTAAATCCCAACTTCCATTCCCTGGGTTTTCCATTCTTTCTTCTACGGCACTGTAACCATGGCCATGCAGTCGACGACGCTTGCTCTTCCGTGACCCGAGTCAGGGGGACAACTGCAGCTCACAACCGTGCGGACACACCCACCGCCTAATCTCAAACTCTAACCACCAAAATTGAAAGAAAAAAAAATTTATTAACTGCTGCCCATATCGCACAGATGAACGAAGTTCTAATAGCTTGGCATAAAGTTCTCACTTCGAATCTGGCTAATTGAATAGAGAAATATAACATCTTTCGTTGCTAGCTTGCTATTAAATTCGTGAAATGATTGACAGCGCAGTAACAGAGTTACAAACCACTGTTGTAGACTTGCAATGGCAATCCTTTGCTCCAGTCATCTCTGCAAACAATTTTGATAGAGAAAACAAGTTTGGGGACGAAGAGAGATATAGAGACAGAGAGGGAGAAGGAGGGTGATAAGGAGGGATTGGGACAGAGCCAATGAGAAGAAGTGAGAAGGTTCCCGAGAGAGTAGAGTTTTTAGGAAAAGAAAAAAAGAAAAATGTTAAATCAATAATAAAAAAATATATTATAATATGTATTAGATAATATAATAGTATAGTTTGTTAATTACCCTACTTCTTAGTCCGACACTGCATCAAACGTTTCACTAAACTAGTCCAGCTTAGTCTAGTCTAAGCCAGTCCAGCTTAGTCTCTGCAACTAGTCCAGTCCGAGACAGTCCGGTGCAACAAACGCCCAATTAAATCAAAAACCCCCTAAAATTGAAAACTAAAAAAAAATGCCCACCTGTGTGCGGACTCCTTGAACTTCTCTTCCTCCAGAAATTGGAGGATCAGCAACACCAGTTCTCTTCTCAAAGACGACATCTTCGCTTCTCTTCTCCTCGATTTCAAATCTCAAGTTCGAATCTTTCCGTCCGGGGCGGAGGAGAAATGGGAGGAAACGGCGGCGTTTTGGGTAGAGGCTGGGGCCCCCCCGGGTGGAGGGGGGGTCTTTATTTGTCGTTTAATAAACCGGGCAATACAGTTATCCACATTGAATAGTAACGGTCTTAATTAACAGTATTCAGTTTTTGCATCTTCACCATTGCACTTCAATAGCTTTGATAATAGATAATAAAATATTGGTATTTTATTTATTTATACAATAATACAAAACAATTTTATGTGTAATTTCGGATGAGATTTTTAATCGTTCTTATTGTGTCACGTGTCATTATTCGAAAAGTTATAAAATAATACAAAATAATTTTATTTGTAATTTCAGATAAAATTTTTAATCGTTTTCGTTGTGCCAGTTGTCATAAAATCCGAAAAGACAATTATTGGTGATGAATATCCGATAAGATTTTTAATCGTACTCGTTGCGCCACGTGTCATTATCATAAAATACAATTATTGTGATTGATTTCCGATAAGATTATTAACCAATCATGTCGCACCACGTGTCATAATCTGTTTACAATCTTTGTGGATAGATTTCCATCAAATTTTTAACGAATGACGGCATGCCACGTGGCATTATCTACAACCTAATCCTTTCTGAATCCTCCATATAATCCATCATCCATCCCCACAAATCTCACGCCAATTTTCTCAAGATCTCTATCATTATTCATAGTTTCTGCTTCATTCTTCACCAAAATCTCTATCATTATTCATAGTTTATGCTTCATTTTTACAATGTCTTCTTCTTCAAGAATGTTGTGGGAAATCGATCAGTAAGAAGAAAAATTGTTTAACCAATCAGAAGGAATGTTCAATCTCCAGGTGGTCCAAAATGAGAGGGAAGAGGATGAGGAGCATAGAAGGAGAGATGACGAAGCAAGAATGGCAAAAGCCTCACATTCCCATCGAGTCATTCAAGCTGTGGGTCAGATCTGCAAGCCTAGCTATTCTGGAAACCTTGATAGAAGCAGGCAACGACGAGGTACGAAACTATTGGACGATTATTTTGTCTGTAATAATGCATTCCCTGATACGCACTTTAGACGTCGTTTTAGAATGGAACAACATATGTTCAACAAAATCATGATTGTTGTTTGCAACCATGATTCTTACTTTATGCAAAAGAATAATGTTTTTGGTACTATGGGTCTCCTTCCCCAACAAAAAATTACTGTTGCTTTGCGGATGCTTACATATGGAGTATCTGCAAACCAAGTGGATGAGATAATGAGGATGGGGAAATTAACCATTCTTGAGTCCCTGATGAGGTTTTGCGGAGCAATCGAATCTATCTACATCGCAGAGTAACTCCGGAAACCTACTGACATGGACTTGTAAAGGCTTCTGAAGAAGGGCGAGATGCGAAGTTTTCCTGGGATGATTGGAAGCATCGATTGTATGCACTGGATGTGGAAAAATTGTCCAAGTGCATAACAAGGCCCTTATAGGGACAGAAAAGGCGCAAAAAAATCATTTTGGAAGCGGTGGCATCTTTTGATACATGGATTTGACACGCATTTTTCAGGGTTTTAGGAGCTCAAAATGACCTCAACGTTCTTGCCCAATCTCCAGTGTTCAACGATGTCCTGCAAGGAAAGGCACCAAAAGTCACGTATTGCGTCAACGGACGTATGTACGACTGGCCATACTACCTAGCAGATGATATTTACCTAAGGTGGTCAACATTTGTCAAAACAGTGCTACGTCCGCGAAGTGCAAAGGAAAAACACTTTGCAAGCTGTCAAGAAGGGTGCAGGAAGGATGTGGAGCGTTGTTTTGGTATCTTCCAAGTTCAATGGGCGATTGTTAGGGGTGCTGCCAGATTGTTTGATGTAGAGTCACTTCGATCCATCATGATGGCATGCATCATTCTTCACAACATGATTGTGGAAGATAAGTACGATTATGATGTCGTTGATGAATATGAGCCAAACACGATGAACAATTCAAGAACACGTATATATTGTGCTCATGACGCCACCGAAGAACCCATGCAGCATGAGCCATTAGAAAGGGATCGACGTTACAATGAATTGATCATTCAACAATATATTGCACTTCAAAGATCATATATGCACAATGCCCGGCAAATTAATTTGATAGAGTATCAGTGGGAATTGAAACAAGCTCAAGATACTTATGTTCATTTAGTGTGTTTGTTTTTTTTTTGGTATGTTTATTTAATTTTATTTGGTGTGTTTCTTTTAGTTCATTTAGTGAGTTTTTTGTTATTTGGTATGTTTAAATGTCTTTTGAACAAAGATTCTTTTAGTATAAATAAATTACCAAATTAAATAAAGTACTAAAATTAATAAATTGAAAACAACATAAAGTACTCTATTCAATAAATAAGAAATTACAACCCAAAGTGATTGGAAAATTATGGGCTCCGATTACAAAAAGTACTCTATTCATCATTACTTAACAAATTTATGGTGCCAGGATGATCTTCTCTTATCGTGCTAGGACCATCTCCTCTTGCTCTCGCTTCTCTTGCACGCCTCCTTCGCACCATTTCCGCTTTCTCCGATTTCCAAAAATATTTAGAATTTGGAGACTTCCCTTCTAAAGGCGTGTTTATAATGTCATGATCTCGTTGAGCCATTCTTTCTTCTCTAACTTATTCCCTTTCTTGCCTAAGTAGCTCTCTTTCTCTCTCATTATCTTGAAATGCTTTCTCAACAACTGCAACATTTGCCTCCTCTTTAGCCTTATCAGCCTCAAATTTCACCATTTCCCACCCCAAAGTTAATTCATCTTGACGAGCAAGTTGTTTCATATACTTTGCATTATCATTCTTCGAAGCACTCCCTTTTCTCTTTGAAGCCTTCTTACCTTGAGGCCTAATTGGATAACGGGTCAATCCTGACGCTTGTTCAAGAGGGAGTATTTTGGGCACTTCTTCTGCTTCATCTTCATAAACATGCGAGCTATGATCAGGTGTAGAGTGTAGAAGGGTGCTGTTCATGAAAACTTATGGACTGACATGCACAACTTTGAATTTAGGACAATCTTTGACAATATTCCAACATTTCACTGGTTGAACGATTTATTTTTGGCTTTGGTTTTGGTTTTGGCACCATACCAAGCTTGTGCTTGAAGTAGGTAACAAATAAATAATACAAACAAATAATTATAAAGAAAGTAGGTAACAAATAAATAATACAAACAAATAATTATAATGAAAGTAGGTAACAAATAAATAAATAATATATTGTTACCTAATTCGCATAATTTTCCCCACTTCGAATATTAGTACTGGCTTGTGCCAAGGCGTCTCTCCACGTACTAAACGATTGGCTAAGTAATTTCCAACGACTGGACATTGATTCTTTGGTTCTTTTCCCACTTATTTTCTCAAAATAATTGGTATGAATAAGGCTCCACATTTCTCGCAACTGCATCTCATTGCCCGTAAGCGAACTATGAGTAATTTCGACCCAGCTAGTACACAACGCAATATCTTCAAGAAGCATCCATTTCGTACCTATATCAATAGTCATTTTGTTGAAAAAAAAAATTGGATTGAAACTTTGAGAGAAATATAGGAATGTGGTTGAAAGTAGTTGAAAAAATATGAAATTATGATGTAAGGTAGATGATAATGAGAAGGTATTTATAGAAAAGTAAAACTATTTTTTTTAAAAAAATTTCAATTTTTCTTTTCGGATTTTTGTCATTTTTTACAATTTTTTAAATTTTTTTATTCAACTAATTAATCTCTACCGTAGGATTTAAAAAAAAATTGAATTCTAACACTCCAGATTGTGCCACATGGCACAACAGTAACATTTCTAAATTTTAAAACTATTTTTTTATTTATTATAAAGGAGAATAATATAAACTGTTGATCTCAGATCCAACGGTTTATATTAAATAAGATTTTTTTTATTTTTTTTATTGTTGCAAATCGGACGATCCACATTATATAGTTATTGAGATTCAACGATTCATGGGAAGCCACGTGGCTTCACAATGATAACTTTTTGAAACTATGCTGCGGGCCCCAGGCGCTGAAACCGTGTTGGGTGACGCGCCCCTACGCGCGGGTGAGGTGCACGCGCTTGATAGAAAAAATAAAAAATTGAGTTGACACCTAGATGACGTCAATCCTGCGTCAGATCCACTTCGGGCTTGCGGGCTGGCAATTTCTCACAGGCCTGGTGCTTGGGCCTCCACTGTCCCCCGAGCAAACTCCCACGTTGGAGTTGCTCTAAAAATATATATTCTGAAAAGTATGAAATTATGTAGAAGGTGATGTGAAAATTACTGATTGGTTGCTTGCTTGCTTAAGGGATATTTAATCTTTAGGTGCAGGGCTGGTCCAAAGATTTTTGAGATCCAGGGCGACGCCAAAAAAAGTGTCCTAACTTTATACAAGAAAATTATTTATTTTTACACGTAAGACATCAATAAAATTATACTTAGAAAGATACTTCAAACTCAATAATTTAGAAACACAGAAAGACTAATTTATTTTGTATTGAGAGAAGGAAACCAAAAAACTCCGGGCTTACAAGTAGATAGATGATGACTTTTGTCTTCCATTTGAACTTTGAAAGTATTTTTGTATAAATCGTGAGACATTTTTTCTTATTTATTAACCATGTCAATATGGGACTAAAAAAATAATGATGTTTTCGAGTCTTTCATTTATATGTATTAGTAATGAATAGTCACTAAATTAAACCTTTTGATGACGCGTCATATAATTTGCAAATTTGCTTTAAAAATTTGGCCTACGTATGACGCATTGTTGAAGATTAGACTTGAATTGAAACAAATAATTAAAAATAACAACCCACATAGCTACTAGCTAGTAACTAAAAATAAATGAACAGCCAAACAAAAATTTGTAAAAATTGAAAAGAATAAACATGCACTTAGTATTTCGAACTTAGGACCTCTCATCAATTTTAAACAACAAAAACCATTGCTTCTAATTAAACATCTCAATCCTTTAACCAAATTTTACAAATTTATACTCTTATGAAAAGAAATTTGTAAAAATTAGAAAGTAAATAAGCACAGATGGTGTTTTGAACCCAAGACCTCCTCATTATTTTCAAATGACAAAACCACCACTTCTAATTAAATTTCTGTCTCATTGAACCAAATTTTATAAATTTATACTCTTATGAAAACATATATAAATATATCGCCTTAATAATTTTGGTGCCTCTATTTTTTTTGGGCCCCGGACGATCGTCTTGCATGCATTGGTCCTGGGCCGGGCCTGTCCAGGTGGCATAGAAAATGAGCAAAATTTTCAAATGTTCATACGGATGAAGTTGTGGGTGTTCATACTTTATAATTGTTGTTATTTAACTTACTGGCTAATATTGTCAGCAAGGAAACAAACGTCAATCTCCAGGTGGCATAGAAAATGGGCAAAATTTTCAAATGTTCATACGGATGAAGTTGTGGGTGTTCATACTTTATAATTGTGGTTAGTTGTTAACTTACTGGCTAATATTGTCATCAAGGAAATGAACATCAATCACCAGGTGGCGTAGAAAATGGGCAAAATTTACAAATGTTCATACGGATGAAGTTGTGGGTGTTCATACTTAGTAATTGCCATTCGTTAACTTACTGGCTAATCTTGTCATCAAGGAAATAACCATCAATCTCCAGGTGGCATAGAAAATGGGCAAGATTTTCAAATGTTCATATGTATGAAGTTGTGGGTGTTCATACTTTATAATTGTCGTTAGTTAACTTACTGGCTAATACTGTCATTAAGGAAATAAACGTTGACATCCTATGAGTCTTTTTTCACCATATTTTTTAGTATATTTCAAAAAAATTTAGCTGTTAAATAATTGGAGGAGTGTCATAGAATTTTCGTTTTTTTTACAATATAAATGACCAATTCTTTTATTTATACAACGAGATCATGGACATAATTTAAGCTACACAATGAACTATTCATAATGTGGTATAGAACTCATTGTCTATGAGATTTAAATCTATGTCCTCTTATTTATAAGTGAAGAAAAATACTAGTAAACCGTAAATCTTGTAAATACAACTCATTGTGTTCACGACCTACTTATGTCTAACTTAGTAATATAACGTTGTACATCCTCTTACTTACATAAGCTTGTTTAACTTGTGCCTGCCGTTTTTAGTCGCATAATTATGATTAGAATATGAGATAGGATGACGAAGTGAGGTTGACTAGATCGTTAATTAACTTTGGCTTTACTAAGATTAGGGTTGAGAATGGTTTTGTCGAAAATTGTATGAAGTTAAATTCTTTTTATATTGAATGGTTCAACTACTAACTGTACTGATTTTTTTTTATGATAATACTCAAAACCAATCGAGCTATGCAAGCGGTCAAGTTGGAACAATATTGATGTGATTAATGGAACCGGATCACCTCCGAATCCAAAAGAACCGAGCCCAATGACCAAATGATCCAGGCTATTCAAATTTGATCTAACGTCTATAAACAGGGGATCCCTCTAAAAGTTATAATAATTGTAGCCATTGGATCAAAATTCAATGGTCTGAATCATTTGATCCTTGAACTCAATTCTTTTGAGTCCGGAAGGGATCCGATTATGTGATTAATAATGTGACATTGACCCTGAAACTTTCAATTTTTCTACAATTTATAAAAGATGGTTGGCTAAATGACTCAAATGTGTCCAATAAGGTACAAAATGTCAGGGAAGTTTCATTGGGAAGCATCTAATTAATGTAAAAGTTTGGCTATGATGATCATTCTTTTTCTCTTGTGTTCGGAGGATGCTTTTCCGTTTGCAAACCAGTAGCATTTTTAAGACATACTGTAATAAAGATCAAATTACTCCCAAGGTAGTAAGGTGGCCCTAATGTTGTTCCTTCTTTATTGTTTCTCTATATAACCCAGAGCCCCCTTTTTAGCATTGCCTTTTTGATCATCCAACTTTTTGACCTGCAAGTTTTGATCTATTTTTTTTCCCAAATCTCCCATCTCCAAACTGATAAATAAATAATCAATAATCTAAAAAGCACATGCACCAAAGATATCCAACTTTCAGATTTCTCGGTCTCTGAGTTTTATATAAAGAAGAAGAAGAACATGCACCAATCTTGTAGCTTTACTAGATCGGCAAAAGGCATCCATATATTCTTCTTCGTCGCCGTAAAATGTCGAAGCGGGGCAGTGAGAATATCCTCATGCATGCAGCCAGAGTTTTTTTAGGTTAAGATTTGAAATGTATATATTGAACAAAGGTAAAGGAAGACTTTGAAATATAGTTCACAGTCGGCAGCACAAAAAGGTTGTCGATGTGCTTCTTTCTTATATTTTAATAAAATAGATGGCCAAATTTAACTCGAATCATTTCAAGATAAGTGTTTTACCATTAAAGGAATTAATTTTTATAATATAGATCAGCATTTTATGTCATACTAACCTCTTTGCATGCGACATATGCATGTTATTGTGTAGTACTAAAATAAGTCGACTGATATATAACTATAATTCATTCATACATACATTAGATTTGTGCGCTAAATTTGTGCATTAAAACACGTTCCACCATACAAATTTTTATTAAAATTATTAAAAAATTTATTACAATTATCAATTAAATCTAATTTGAATTAAAGTACAATTTAATTGGTGACATTATTTAGTACACAAATTTAGTGTATCTAGAATTATTCTTTTACTATTGGGGCCTTTTAGTATATAACTAGCAAGACTTCCCGCGCGATGTTGCGGGTGCTACATCTTGCTCCTATACAGCCTTATCTACAATAAGGAACAATGAGCAACGTTGAATATAATTCCATCATCAATGCCTTGAACTTGTAGGATCTAAAATCAAATATATATATATATATATATATATATATTAACATCGAATTTCTATTATGGAGAAAAATACTAACATTGGCAAAAGGCAAAGAGAGGAATTCTAAAAAGAAAACTGAGAGTATGGATCAGATTGAATGGAAATCAGAAACAGCAACCACATCAACAATGAAGAATAACAATTGAAAAGGAAAATAATAATTGAACCATAACTGAAAAAGCCATTTGGGAATTCAAACAAAATCCACACAATGCAGTGATCACAATCGTCGAGAGCAACATTGAAAAATGTAGATAAATTCACTAATAAGGCGTATCATAAAAACCCATTGAGATTGAGATTACACTAAATTGAAAAGATTCTTATTAAAATAGAACGCACAATCAAAACAATAATATAGATTACTTTAAATTGCAGAGACTCCAAAGGAATACCGAACTCATTTGACTACATAATTAAAAAAAAAAATTGAATAATGGTAAAAAAAAAAAAAAAAAAAGAAGGATTCATCAGGACAAAAAAATTCTCACATGAAATTCTTAAGTTGCCCAATTAGACCAAGCAAGAAAAACCAGTCGTTAATCAAGAATTCACCAAATAAAACAATGCAAGAATTGACCACATAAACGATGAAAAATTGATTGCAATAATTGGAACAAAGTAACAAACAAAGGGTAGGATTTGTGGCCTCACTGCAATAGATCTAGCATTTATGCAAAAGAAATTCGATTACGAATTTTAAAAAACAAAGTGAGAGATAGAGAGACGAACCTTCTTGCGGAGGCTAGAGGTTCCAGGATTGAGAAACAGTTAGAGATATCTGTACTTGAGTTCTCCAGTGTGCTTAAGCCAGTGGAGAACTCCAGCTACATTGTTAATTCCTGGGTACCTACAAAGTTAGCATCTTAATTAAAATTTCATTAGTATTTCATGCATTAATAAAAGCAAAGTCCTTGCATATAAATCAAACCCATCAAATTAAATGGACAATTAAATCCAATCCAGACTTGAAAATCCAAACTTTATATCAAATTGAGATTTTTTTTTTGAGCTCACCAGTCGGCAGTTTTTGGGTGCCTGGAACCTCAAAAGTGGAAGCTAAATGCATCCCTTTGTACTTCTTTTTGTCTCCTCATCTTCCTATTTGTAAATTCCAAAAAGCTGAAATCAGAATTGCTTCAAATAATTTGCCAGATTTTACAATTCAAAAGGACACGTTTTCAAACTAACATACTAAGATATCATTAGTGGACACAAATGATTAAAATTAGTAATAAAAAACCGAAATCAAAGCAAGAAAAATAAAAATTGAAGATTGATAGCACTTACAAACGGTAGCTTGTTTGGAGACTTAACTTGAGGAAAAGTAAACAGAGAGTGAGCAATAACGGAGTAAAATAAAATTAAAACCTTTATTTCTACTCTGAGATGGTATGAAGTTATGTCTACCAATTTTATGATAAATGGGTGAAATCGTAGTGATGAAATTCTAATGTTTAGGTTTCAATTTGTTGGTAGAAGTAGGCCAAGCAATGAAGAATGTTTATTCTTGTTATTGGTTGCAGAAAAGATAAGAAGAGTTAAAATCTCAATCCTCTAGCGAATAAGAGTTAATATATCAATGACTTGGTGAATGGAATGTAATACTTGTAACTCCTAGCTTTTAGCACTAAATCTTCAACAAAATAAGAGTTAATAGATCAATGACTTGTTCATTGGAATGAAATACTTTTATAAACGCTTAAAACCAAAATGCTATCAAACTGATTCCAAGTTCAAGAAGGCAGTGGAAAAGGTAATTATCAAAATGAGAAGAATTAAACTAAATTAGGCATTGTTTTCAACACTATTAGCACACCTATGACTGGTAGGAAAAAGAAGCAGTGCTAACCTGAAGACAAAAAGTTTATCCTCTGTGTGTTGTGCCTCTCCGTGTTTTTCTTTTTCCAATAAACATGCAACCAAACCTATGCTATGAACTATCTATCCAACTCACTACCCAAAAACCCAATTAAAAACCAAGAAGCATAATTCAAGCATTATCAAAATAGGTAAAATCATAGACATTGGTCATATGTAGAGTAAAGCACAATTTGTTCCACCAACTTCTCCAACAAAAAATAAAGAGATTTGAGCTTTTACCTCATGGATGAATTATGCTCCCACCTACTTCAAAAGGCCACAAAGTTTGAACATCACACTGCAGTTTGGTATTCACTTCAAAGGAAATATGATCAAAAGACAATTATGCTCTTGCTAATCACAAATGAGGTCATAAGGTAAAAAAAATTCACCGCTCAAATTTTAGTGAGTAAAACTGCAATGATGCAGGAAATCATTTAGAAGCTTGAGATGAACAAAAAATTAAATTAATTGACTAACAAAATCGAAGCCATTCCCCCAATTTTAACCAACATCCAAATATCCAAATTTGCACAGAAGATTCATTTCCACATTCGAATTTACAGTTCTAGAAATCATAATATATTAAGAAAAATAACAATGAACTTCTGAAGTAGAGCATGATGCACAACTCGGAGAACTCACCAAGAAACCCTAGCTCTTCTGCGCAAAAAATTCCTTCAAATCAAACCGAAAAACAGAACATGGGTAACTGAATTCAATAAAAATTAAAATACAATCAATTTATTGTTAACCATAAATTTTCACCGTTGAAAAAAAAAACTCCAAATCAGCCCAAACGATCCCAAACTCTAAAAGTCGTTCAAACCAACTTACCATAAAATCAAAGCCACTTCACAAATCCTCTTCAAATCCACACCAAAAATGATGAAAAAGATGTGGAATGCGCGGAAGAAACAAAAGATCAGTGGAAACAAACTGAGAAAATCAAGTATCCGTGAGAAAGAAATGAAAACCCCAAGAAAATTCGAGAAAAGGATGGACGCGAAGCAAACTGAGAAAATGAGGGTTGAGAGAAGCAAATGGAAAGGCGAAAGAAAATTGGAGAGATCGAATCGAAAAGGAAGATCGACGCATGGAAGACACAGGAGGATATAAAACCCCAGACTACAAAATGAACACCCAAAATAAGAAAGAAAGCAAAATTTCAACATGAAACCAATTTGCAACAAAACAAAGTTGTACCTATAATTCCAAACAACACAACCTGCTCCGTTAACAATTTGCAAGAAAAACACCATGATGCAGAGAGTCGAGAGAAAACCAAAGCTGAAAATGAAAGAAAGAAAGCATAAAGCAACACAACCTGCTCCATTAACAATTTGATAATAATAAGATAATATATATGTGTGTGTGTATATATATATTTTTTTTTTCTCTCACTACGCATCATGACCTCTCATTTTCATATTGGACTTTCTTTTCTACCCTGCACAATATATATATATATATATTTCGCATTTATTATCTCTTTTTCGAGAAATGGGTCTTGGTTACTGCAATGGCAATGGCATCCCTCTCTTTTGCTCTGTCTTGCTCTCAAATGGAAAGGGATGATCAACACGTGGGTCTTTGCATTTATTATCTCTTTGGTGGATAGCTTTTTTTCAAAAGCTTCGGATGTAGCATAGGTGACTACATGCTGATGAGAGACGCAAGGCCGCCAAGGACAAAATGGACGGAAAAGTCGAGAAGGTGCAAGCTGGTTAGACGATGACCGACGTGTGGCCAAGATCTGTAAAAGCGTCATCTCGCTGTACCAAACGGGCAAGACAACGGGCAACAAAGAAGATATCAAGGGGTATTTTAGCCATTACACTGCTCGTGAACAATGCTTTTCTACCAGGTTTTAGTATATAGATAATTAGGGGTGTGATATGCACATAACCTATTTTACTTCTCACACACCTTTTTAATTTTCGACCGTCGGATCGGATGAATTGAAGAAAATCAACGGACGGAAATTATCAAGGGGTATGTAAGAAGTAAAATAAGGTGTGTGAATAGTACATCCCTATAATTAAGGTGTTTTCTCTTTAGCACTCTTTTTAACTAAAAGTATTTCTTGGTATTTTGAAACCCTCACCGAACTCCATGCTCCATCTATAGGTCTAGATAGACATTAAAAAATTACTGGAATAATTAACTAGCAAGCACCAAAAGAATGTACAAATATAAAAAGGTAGTGTTACGATCAGTGGGATGATTATGACGTATGCAATGAATTCTATAATGTATCAATAGCCACCGGACTGTGCTAACTATTTCTGTCGGATAGGATAAATAGCTACCAAATAGTACTGACTGAATTAGTTAGGCGTTTGGTGCAGTATCGGACTGATGACCGTATTATTTATACTGTGTTTGGTACTAAACCAGATAGGACAAAGGAAAAAATTTTTTTGACAAAACTTTATTTGTTTGTTGAACTTTTCTCATATTTATACCTATTGAAAACCACACAAATTTTCAAATAACAAAGAAAAATAGTAAATTTCATACATCAAATTCAAAATATTTTCCAATAACATAAAAGAAGGTTCACAAAAAACAACTACAGTCGTTACGTTATATATATTAATCCAACCACATATCCAAGTTTATAAAATATACAAATGCTTGAATAGCTTGGGAGCTCCAAGTTCAAACTGAGTCATTGTTTCGTGTTTGAAACAACCATTATCACATCGCAAATTCTTAACAACTGCCTCCTCAAGTATGGACAGCAATGCATCTTCTTCATATTGTTTCCAAACCCTTCTACTTCCTTTTAGTTGACTACTTTGTTCACTTTCCATACCTATAATTACGTACACAATAAGATAGCATATAGTCAATTGTGCATATAATTAATAGTACGTGATAAAAACTATAAGCAAATTATCACACTCATCTGCAGTAGTAGGATACAAAATGGATACAAGCATACATGGGTATTGCCCAATGTAGAGTTATCAATTCCAATCCTACATCAAGGTGGATCAAACTTAGCTTCGTAATAAGTTCCTTATACTAAGACTTATTTTTTTTCAACTTCTATGCACTTTATCAGTGACTTTTGCTTGGTTTTACTTTTGGGAGTAAAATTTAAAGAGAATTGTGAATAATGAATTGAGTTTATATCTATTTAGCCCCAAAACTAAACTATATGTCCATCTAAATTATCACTTGATCATAACTCTACCTTTTTTCTGGGGCAGGGTGGAATAAAAACCCAACCAATTTTTTTATCCAAATAAAAGCTTAATTAAAGTGGGAAAAGAAAAATTCAGCAATCTAACTGTCTATATTTAGCAAAACTAGTGAAATATCATAACTTGATCTGCCAACCATTTAGCCCAAATCAAATTAAACTGAGATCCCATATGATACCAAGAGATGCTACCAATGAAATTTTCAGATGATAGAAAATCTAGGAAATTGGGTCAACCACAAAACCAAAATGCTCTGTTTGGTTGCTCAGAAAATAAGCAAAAGAAAGTACAACATAGTCATAAGATACGAAAATCCAGTTAGCCAAATGAAAGTGTATAGGACCAAGGTAGAGTTATTTCCATTTTTATTTCCTTTTATTAAACTCAAACAATTGTATGAGAAACACAGAAGTCAAAGAGGGCCATGTCAATGCAGCTCATCCCCACCTTCCCAAACAAGGAATGAAAGTCAATGATGACCCCCACATTCACTGGGATCGTTGTGTTTTGTGCCATGGCTAAGAAAATCCTAAAGAATAACAAGAAGAAGAAGATAGAAGAGACATGACAATTGGTAATCTTGGTCATGTTTGAATATCTTGGATGTTTTGCAATTCACGGCATGAAAGACTACGTAGATACTAACTTATATGATGATTATGGACGATGAGATTTGGAAAATTGGAAGAAACCTTGCTTGAATAGCTTGGAAGCTTCAAGTTAAGAAAATTTCATGTTTTGCAAACAATGACATTAATGTTCAAGAAAGTCCAGTTGAAAACCACCAAAATATAGAAACATATTCAGGGGTGTAGCTACAAATACCCCAAGATTGCTATATGATCTACTATAAAAAGATGGAAAATTCGAAGAAACCTTGCTTGAATTGCTTGGGAGCTTCATGTTAAGAAGACGAACCTGGACTTCAGCTGGGAGAGCAAGCGCGAGAGGCAGAGAGAGGATCTGGCAAATCTACAATTTGACCCCAACAACAAATCCTAAAATTCGAAATTTGTAATTAAAACACAAAATTACATAATCAATTTCATAATTATAGAGAAAACAATAACTAGATTCATCAATTGAAAGAAAATTGCAACAGCAAGACGGGCGCAACTTGGGAATAAGAAGAAAACTGGTGGGATTCAAACGAAGAAGAAGATGAAGACGAACCTGGACTTCAGCCAAGAGAGCAAGCGCCAGAGGAGAGCATCTGGAGAGGACCACGACCAAGCGTGAAAGGACATTGCGTCTGGAAAGGAAGGTGACAGCACTCCGACTAAATTGTACAAAAGTTTTGGACGGTATAAGCAGTCGGGTAACAAGCATATTAAGTAGGTGGGCCTAAATTATTTAATCCGGTAACTATTTAATACGAACGAACACCAGACACCGTACTCCGTATTATTAGTCCTATCCGATGTCCTATCCGGTGTAGCAATCACGGCCTTAGGATCCAAATATAACCCTAGCTAGGCCTGCAAACTAGATTTTTGTCCCAGTCAAACGTTCATTATATTTGGTCAAGACCCACATGGCATGATGGGAACACATCGTTGGCCACTATCCAATTAGGACCCTTCAAACAGTGCACGCTTAGGTGAGGTTAGCCGACCTAATTTAAGTCCCAACCCCAACAACGTTGCCTGTCTTTTGTTTTTAGGAAATTAATAAAAAAAATTGAAAAATTTTGAGTTTTAACCATAAGGACAAAATAAAGAGTAAAGTGAATAGCATTAAGATTGACTTTTTAGTGTAAAAATATGATTTTTCGTTAAAGTGAGCAGTACCGAGAGTTTTTCATTAAAGTTCCCGTTGTTTTTTCTTCAATTATAATGTAATTGGAAACTGGAACTGGTTGCTATCTCTTCCTATTAAATTGACATGAAATTACGAGTCTAGATCTACTAAGTTTTACCATTTATAGATCGTTTTATAAGACCATCCACATGGTGACCTAATAGTACAAATAATAAAGTTGGATAAAATTCCAACCACCTAGGTAAGTTTAGTTTTTGTAATTGTTGATGACTATATTCTCTTGAATTCCAATCGACTGAAGGTCTCTGATTCTACTCACATGCATAACGATGATTCTATATATGTATATATATTTGTGACGAGTTCTATGCAAGGAAACTACAAAAGCAATTGTAGTTCAAATGGTTAAAAAATTTTGCTCATGCACATGAGGTCTCGTGTTTGTACCCCTCATTCCGCTGGTACAAAAAAGGAACAGAGGAAGTAGATGGACCACGCATCTGCATTTTTCAATCTGAACCCTGTATTCTTGAACAAGTTTCATACGAATACAAAATATACAGTTTCCAGTTTTTATGTATTGGACATTCATAAATAGGCAAAAGCGAAGGGGAAAGTAATATTGCAGCAGAGGGAGAAGGAACTACTACATTTGAAGAAATAACCAAACACATTTATCTGATAAACATATAAATATACATGAATTTTTTCTATTACCTTAGATCTCTCTGTGCTTCACACATTCGGTGAGGCACATAACATACCCCCTACTAGTCTTGCTGTGGTAGTACATGAATACAATACAATTACAACGCAAATCAACTCTAGGAAATGGATATAGAAATCCCTACATGGAGCGGCTACGATGCTGGATTGTTACTCGAAGATGTTGCTGTCCACCCGTTCTGTGTTCCGTTATCAACAGGCACCAAAACTCCCCACTTCCCCTCAGATTCCGAGGGCTCTATAACTTTAACAGATCCATCTGTCAGTCCAACAGCGAATTGGTACGGCTCCTGCAAATGTGCTGTAAGAGCCAGCGGGTACACAGATGGGCTGTCGCAGGGCAGGAAGAAACTAGTTTAGATAATCAATAACTATACAACGGAAGATTCTAGTGATAACAGAAGGCAAATTTTTCTTCTTCTTTTTCATTTTTCAACTTAATCAAGAGGTGATGCACGACTTTTTGTTCCTTTTACTTCAACTAATTCATTTTTCATACTAACACGGGGGAAAATCTAAGTAAATCAGACATAATGTTTGATAGAATGAGATTGCCGCCTCATAAACCAGTCATAGTTCAATGCTCTAAATACCTGTTTGATGATGCTTGTGGTAAGTACACCGACATGGCAATACGGCATCTTAGTTTCAGACTATCAGCATCAAATACTCCAATGTTACCATCAGTAAATGCTGCATAAACTAGTTGACTACTTGAAGAATATGCTGCACAAGAAATGGGCGCAGGCAGAACATCTTGTGGCATCCACTGCAATATTTAAAAAAAAAATGAGGGGATTTGTTGTGCACACAAACAAAAGTAACTCATCCTAGAAGTTCTATTACCTGCCGAATGCACTCTGATTTGGCCGCATCATATAATGCTAGTTGAGTCTCATGGTATACCAACAATCGGACTTGATCAGAATAGAATTGCACATGCGTGTCACCGACAGGCGCCTTTCCAGCGGGCAACTGAAGTGGAACCGATTTCCTCTTATCCCATGTATCCATGTTCCAAAAGCATAGCTGCAAAATCATTTTCTTTACATATCCAATCACTGGTAAACATTAACTTGCATATCAAAAGGAGAGGAAGAGCCGTCGCATACTTGAGCATCGGCACCTGATGAAACCATGATTTTAAGGTTGACAGAAAATGCTAAACCAGTAATGTGCTTCTGGTGGCCTTTCAGTTTTGCTTTGACCTAACAGAAGAGCAGCACGATTCATATTGGCAATCAAGAATAGCAATTCAATCACATGTTAATAGAATCATAGATATAGAGATTCTTAAATCAATCACCTCATCAAGTCGAACATTGTAAATGTGGATAGTTGAATCTTCCATTCCTATTGCTATGATATTATTATCCAGAGGATGAAATGACAAGTAGGTTGACACTGGTGGAGGTGGCATGAAAGTTGTCATTACCTGCAAACCAAAATTTTTTCATCCCAAACACGCTTGTCATTCCAATGCATGCAGAATCATGCAAACTGTAGTAATTGATAGAAACTGTCGTAGGATAGATCTGCACTATATACACATTAAATTACCTTAAAAGTCATCATATTGAACAGAGACACCTTTCCTCCACAGGCTGACATCACATAAGAGTCATTTTTTGAGAGTGCAATGCATGGAACCGCTTCTTCAACATTTTCTGAGACATCATTAGTCATTAAAAGACCACTGTTGGGTTGCCAATGTTGGGGAACAACACTTGCTGTGGCCTTTTAACCCACAAAAAGTCAGATACATTTTCATGAAAGTTGCTAACACATTATATGTTCATGTAACTGAAATACATGCAGCTGAACGAAGAGAGAAATATGTATTTCATGTGGGTGTTGACTATCACCTTCCCACTTAGATTTTGTTCATTGCGGCTCCACTTCCATAGCTTCTGCACCCCATTTGAACCGAGAGCCAGAATGCCAGAACCAGAATTTGTATACAGAAGTCGAGCAACCTTTTATAAAAGTAAGACCATCTTAATAAAATTATCCATGAACAACAAAAGAGGGAACTAGAAAACAAAACCAACCTTGTTAGTAGGATCTTTACTTGCTGGCATAGTAGCCACTCGACACTGAACGGGATCTACAATCTCCGCCAGTTCCCAACGTTTAATCTTGTCAGATACATCATCTAAGCTTCTTCTCTTTTCCAGGCTTCTTGCCATATCGGCTCTTGCCATAGAATCGGCTCTTGCCATAGAATCAGCTCTTGCCATTGAATCAGCTCCATTCTACAACAAATATGCAGCAGAATGAGATGCTAGAGCAGAAATAAGGATAAGGATAAATCACAATCCACCTAGTTAATATATTAAACTGAGTATGGTGACATTGGCTACAACGTTTCAGTACTAACAAGCTACAATTGTACTTTCGTTTTTCAAGCTGATGCTAACCAGTCAATCATAATTAATTAAAAAAAAAAAAATACATGCCAAAACAATTTGAATGAGAATTATATAACTTAAATGACGTACAAGAATATGAGTCGGTCTGGCAGGAGAGCTTGTATCCATACGGTCCACTTTATTAATGGTTGGGTTGACATTCGGAACCATGGAAGAACCAGATACCTGATCAATGAACATGAACACATCAAATTCTCAACAAAGAGCAAATCAAATTTTCTAGAAACAGAAAGGTACAAATGAATGAAAGGGGTAGCATATCATGGAAACAGAAATAAGAACCTTCATCTCAATAGGTCCTCTGGATGCTTCATAAGATCGAGTTTCAATTGCTCTTAAGGATCTTAGACCCTCAGCATTAGCAAGAATTTTGATTCCGTTGTCAGACGTGGTAGCAGCAAGCAAATTTCCTTCCTTATTGAATCTCAAGCGGGGAAGAGTCTGAAGCAATCCCAACGTTCATAATCAATGAATGAAATCTCAAAACAATAGATTCTTTTATTCAACTTATAATATTTGGAAATAGATGTCTGAATAATGAGGACTTTTACCAGAAGTCCACCGTCAGCATCTGTACCAGTAAGAACATTTGTATTATCCATATCCCAAAACTTTATCTGATTATCTTCACCAACAGCCAAAAAGTGATTTTTTGTTGTATCAAATTGCACTATGCCAGAAGATTTTTTTCTGAATCCATTATATGTCCTCTTTATTGCCCCTTCACTTTCATTCCATTCAACGAGGAAAGAATCACCATCTTTACTAGTCCCACAAGAGAATAATCTGAGATTTAAGATGATCAGTTATAACTCATACATCGTCACACAAACAGAAAATATGCGAAAAAGGTAATTTATAGCATAAACCATGTGGATATTCTTTTGTACCTATTTCCGTCGTCACTGTAGAGCATTGTGGTGCACCACTGCCCAGGAGCATCATAGTCAACCCTGGAGCCCACATTGTCATACAGCCAAGCTTTTATTTTCCCATCAACAGCAGTTGAAAATATGAACTGCAAAGATAAAAAAAGTAAAATTACGACAACAGCAAGAGCAGCTTGATGCGACACCATTGTCTCACTCACTTTCGGTTAGTTATTATAATAACAGTAATCATCATAATTAGTTATCTTATAAGAAGGAACTTTTGTGAAATTCCACCGGCATAACAGGATATATAAGAATTGAAATCTACAAGTAACAAGGAATTTCAAGGTAAACAAACAAATATCATACTAAATAAGAAGGTCTACCACTTCGAGCTATTTAGTTCTTTGAACATTCACAAATGAACTCTAGCGCCACTGAACAGGCCATGTAACGTATAAATAAAATTAGAGTGCCCACATTCAACCAGTCATTTGAGAACTAGTAACATTAAGTGGTCATAACACATATGCAGACTTCAGCAAATGGACATGACTTACCTGAATATTCTCCTTCTGGTGGGGGCAAATTGAGTAAACAGGCGCTTCATGACCTTCAAAGCTGAATAGAATTCTTCCACCCAAATCCCAAACCTATTATGGTTTTAAACAAATAATCCACTTAATATTGATCAAGTTAAACAAAAACAGAATGCTGCAATATTTAGTCCCCCACCTTTATCAGCTTATCCTCCCCACAAGTTATAAGACATAATTGCTTGTTTGGATGAGAAAAGGCTAAGTCATTCACATTGCCACTGTGAGCATCAATCTATAAGAAAACCAAATCCAAACATCAGTGTAAAGCGGCAAAAAATATCTTCTTGATCTTGAATTAGCACAAAGTGAATCAAAACATACCTCCAAATGTTGCCGTAGATCAGTTGGTCCTTGATAAGCGTACAAATGAACCAAGTGTTTGGTAAATGCAACACCTGTACACAAAAAAATACCCAGAATTATATCCAACTTTGCATTCAAATTATGCTAGAGATGCACTGCAGCTCCACATACCAATTAAGCTTCCATCTTGATTCCATGATACACGGCTTACAGATATTGACGGATCTTTGACCATAGCAACCTATAAGAGACTAAAAGTCAACTTACAGAAGTGGTAAATGCTCAATAATCATAAGTAGTGCAGGCCTCTGATATTAAACTTTAACAAAATATCATGACGACACCATTACTTTGAAAACAGATGGAACCTACTAAGCACACATAAATATGATGTTTTTAATGACGGGATAAAGAATACTGATAGGACGTATAAGGTTCCGACTGAGTAATGATACACACCTGAAATGCATTAGAACAAGCAGTCATATTCCATACTTTGAATGGCTTTGACACTAGCTTCTCTCGTATCCCAACTTCCCACAGTGTAATTTCGCCATTATCACATCCAACTATTTATAAACATAAATCTTAAGTCAGCTCTGAGATTAAAGCTGCTTAAAAGCAAAATTTTAAAGACAACGCTTTCAATCTAAGACGGGTCAAGCACAATTTACGTTATGCGATATATAAAACCTACCAGCAAGTAATGTGTGATGAGAAGGGTGGAAATCCATGCTCATCACATTGAATCCCTGACGAAGAGTGCACGCTACAGTCCTCGGTAGGTCATCTAGTGACCAGGAAGCATGCTGGGGAGGGGGAGGATAACTGACCTGAATAAATGAAGTAGGAAGCTCCATAATAGTTCATAACAGTGGAACATCCAGATGCAGAACCATAAAATGCAAGAAAGAGGTATCCATAACTTATGCAGATACTTGAATCTGTCCAATAATACCTCATCAACAGATTGTGCAGGCCGCAGGCGTTTCATTAGTTGCTCGTGATCTGAGCTTTGATAATCGCTCATTCCAAGAGCATTTGAGGGTGTTCTTGGATGCTTTAAAACAGAAACTGTTCATGCAGCAAAATTGTTGTCAATAACCAAATAGCTTGAAAAATATGAACTATATTCTGTTATCTTATACTTTATGCAAGTAAAACAATGATAATCAAGCTCAACAGTAAAAACTTCTGGTTGGACATTAGATAACTGAATTAATTCTTCTTACAAGTATGATAATGCTCAATAAACTGGTGGAATGACCCAGCACAAAGAACTAATCTAGAAAAGTTTCTTTAACCTCCCTACTCGTTACTGACACAAATAAGTAGTGACTATATTTTCTTCTTAATTCTACTTTGTCACCTTATTAAAATTGTGTTTCGAAACAAAGAAAACGGAAAGTGAACAAACAATAACCTGGATCTAAAAAATCAACTTTTGTTAAGCTGTTGTAACCTAAATTTCAGAAGAATGAAAACCACACCTTGACCGGGTTGAACAGGGAAGGGTGAAGCGGCAACAACAGCTGATTGCACAGACAAGGAAGGATTAGCATTCGACATCCATCCTGCTAAATTTGCATTAGCTGCAGCTGCAGCAGCCGGCGGAAAAGCCTGTACATGACAGTAACAAACAATACATATTGATATATCAGAACGTCAGCTTAGTTGAAATTCGATAAAATTATTACGAAGGATATGATCATACTCCACCATGTGCTCCTAGAGGAGCATAAGTTGGCTTTGCAAGAGCTGCAACCGGAAGAGTAACTGGCGTGGATGCACGAGCCCCATTTGTTGGAGAACACGAGTGGTCCATGAATAAGGTCTTAATATCAGGATTTGGCCTTGGGTTCTTGCACAGCTGGTGTTGCCAATTTAGACTGCACAGACCATAATTTAATGCTTCACAACTTTTACAAACCGTAATCAATGATATTGACTGTGAGGTCTACCTTCATACAAAATTCAAAAGTGGAAAGGCATTACAAACACCAGCATACCTTTGATTAATTAGAGTTCGCAAGCGTGAAGCCTTCAAAGTGGGTAAAGCAAGCTTATCTCGGAAAAGCGGATTTGCTTCTATCAACTTTTTAAGCTCTACTAGCATTATGCTTCTAGCCGACTTAGTATCACCATATTTCGATAACTGCTCATTTTCTCTGCATTACATTGAAATTAAAGTTTTATTCCCCACATTTCATGTTCCCAAATTGCACAAGTTTTAACCCACATATAAACCCATTAACATGTTATGGAACCCAACTTACATATACATTAAAAATGAACTAAAACATAATTCACCTGAAGTTTTCGAGGGTCAAAAGATGCGTAATTTCCTTGTACAACTCTTCGTTAAACGTCGAGAACACTTTCAAATCCTTCACCAGTATCTCAACAGCCTTAGCTCTGTCATTCCTGAGCTCATTTCCAAATTGCAACAAAGACCCCATCACCAAAACACAATCAATTAACACATTCCATAAAACAATCATACACACACAGAGAAACAGAAGTGATCAAAATCAGAACCTGTCGAGCGCCTCGAGATACTTCTGCTTTCGAACCTCGAAGAAAATCTTCATCGAATAGCGATTCTCATCGACCTTGGTGAACCCAGAGAGGTACTTCTCGACCTCGTCCCACTCTCCAGCCAGTGCCTTCTCCTCAAAGTACTTCATGTTGAAGAAGTACCCCGATTCCTGCTCCAGCCTGAGCTCCATCGAATTCAAATTTCAAACCATAAACCCCTAAAATTAATTAAAAACCCCCAAAAATTGAAAAAATAAATAAAATTGCCCACCTGTGTACGGACTCCTTGAACTTCTCTTCCTCCAGAAATTGGAGGATCAGGAACACCAGTTCTCTGCTCAAAGACGACATCTTCGGTTCTCTTCCCCTCGATTTCAAATCTCAAGTTCAAATCTTTCCGTCCGCGGCGGAGGAGAAATGGGAGGAAACGGCGGCGTTTTGGGTGGAGGCTTGGGGCGGCCGGGCGGGGGGTTTCAATCGGTTTTCTAGGGCGAGTGGAAAGGGTCTAGGGTTTCAGGTCCCATGATTTTGCTTTCAACGACAACAGTGCAGAAGCACCAACGAGAGAAAGGTAGAAAAAGATAAAGAGGAGAGAGAGAGAGTCTTTATTTGGCACACACACATCAGCCATCGCTGATAAGCTATCACTGAAAGTGAGCGATTGATATGCCCATAGGTGATAAGCACACGGGCTTATCTACTGAGTGGGGAATCGAGAGAGAACTGCGAGGCGCAGTGGGTCATCATTCGTAAAAGGAGGAGATTCCATTTGGTTAGGGCTGTTATCCGGTACGACGCCTGCAATCGTGAGGACAAGTCTAGGTCGTTGAAGTTTAACGTGTTGTGAACACGCGTCGGTATTTGATGGGTTGGGGAGATGTGGGAGGTGGGAGATGGGAGTAGGTGACTGGAGTCCTGAAAGGGAGTCCGGGTAACCGGAATGGAAGCTGAAAATTAAATGGGATTGAATATACGGGGTAACGTCCACCGCATCCCATTTCATTGTCGGGTGTCTGCGTGCAAGCTCTCCCACTTGGATCTCCTGCCAGCAACACATGATTGCATCTTCTTAATTTTTATTTTTTTTCCCGGAGCATGTGGCATCCCACCCCGAAAAGGACAAATCCCCAGCCAAGCCCGAAAGGTTAAATGCATTTTAACTTATTTTAGAAATAATTTTTTATTATAATCGGAACACGAATAGTACATAATTTAAATAGTAAAATATGTGTGTTAAAAAATTAATAACACATATGTGTGTTAAAAGGTATTCTTAAAAGAATAAAAATTTTCACTATTTATATAAAAACACATGATGTACACCCGTTTTCCGTTTAAGGTAAAAAATTTCTCCAACTTTTTTTTTTGGTACAAAATTTCTCCAATTTTGACTATGATCAAATAACACACGTCTTTTTAAAGTTTTCAAACAGAAAATTACAGTATTAAAAAAAATAAAAAATATCTAGGTTCCCAAAATACCAACTCGCTACTGATCCAATGGGCATCAAACACATGGACCCTCTCTTTTCTATTGACAGCTGGATTAATTTGTTTTCTTTAACTCCTTATTTTACGAGAGATTTTCAGTATGCCCAGAACACTATCACACATATTGTATGTCGTTATACAAGTAAATAGACATTTGAAAAAAAAAAAAAAAAAACTTCTCCACTTGTATAATAACATGTAGTGTAGCGTAGTCTAATGTTTCCAGTAGATTGAAAAATCTCTCCTATTTTAGCCCAAACATTTTTTTGTAAGAAAAAAAAATAAGTTCAGGTAATAATTAATTTTGGGAAGTGTTATTGGCATTCCAAAAATCTCATTCTACACTCTTGATAAGTGTATTTTTCTTTCCTAATATAGAAAGTTTGGAATGTATAATAAGATTTTTGGAGTGCTAATAATAATTCTCTTAATTTTTCTAAATTCACAACTTCTTGGTAACCCTATATGGGCTGCGAGCTGGGAAACCCATATACTATTCAAGCAAACCCGTCTCGGCCCATACCCGAAATCCAAAACCCTGAAAAAACCCTTCAATAGAACGCTAGACACAGAAGAATTTGAGAGCTCCAGAGTACTCCAATGGCGGCCAAGAAGCAGGAGAAGACCTCGTCGAAGAAGAGGAAGCAAATCCCAGGCAATAAGCTGGAGACCCACAGCTCCTCTTCCAAGAAGCCCAAGCTCCTCGACTCCAAGCGCTCAAATCCTCGAAGCACCGACTTCAAGAAACCCTCCAAACCTTTCAAGCCCCGAGAACCAGGACTCGATCATGAGAAACAAGTTCCGCTGTCGAAGCGAGAGGGCCGCCTCCGTGCCAAGGTCGATATCTGATCAATTTAACAAAGAAATTGGGATTTTTGATTCCTCCAATAAGAATATGTTGCTAAAGTTTTGTTTTTTAATGGTAAATCAACAATTTTGATTTGCGGCTTTTGTTGCAGGAACTTGCGGAGGCTAGGAAGAAGAAGCGGAAGCGTCATTACAATTTAGAGCAAGTGAGTTTTGTTCACTTCAATTTTTTTCTTTTTATGAGCATTTCAATTTGCAAATGATTCATAGGGAAAGGAAAATATCAATAGGTATTGGTGGTGCTTGTGCGACATAATTTGAATGTTAATCGGTTGATGAAACTCCGCCTTGTATGATAACATGCAAAAATGTGCACCAGGCGTTCAAAACTAGTACCGCCTCGTTAATTCATGCTTTGTTAATCCCATTTAAATGCTCGAACTACGAGCTTATTGTGGCAATGGGATGCACCTTGTTTTTTGCCCCTTATTTTAATAGGAGCTTGCACATCTGTGGGAAAAGATGCGGCAACGAAATATATCCAAAGAAGATCGATCCAAGTATGTAGTTTGAAATGAGTTATATTGCAATTCTACCTCAATCATCTCTCTGTAAAGCCATGTTCTTCATTTACTTATTCTTGTTATCTATGAACTTTGGTAAGGTTGGTGAGTGAAGCGTTAGAGAAAATGAAGGGGAAAATTCCTGAAATCGCAAGTTCCCATGTGTCTTCTCGTGTTCTGCAGGTTTTTATCTTCATTTATCAAATGATTTGAAGTTTTAAGTCTTTGTTTTCTTTTAGTAGCCTGTACTTATGTGCTCCTTTTACCTTAGACTTGCGTTAAGTACTGTTCACAAGCGGAAAAGGATGCAGTTTTTGAGGAGCTTCAGCCGCATCTTCTTACTCTTGCATGCAACACATATGCTGTTCATCTGGTGACCAAAATGTTAGACAATGGTAAGGTTGAGCTTGGAAGTAGATATGTATAAAGTTGTACTCTTTGACTTTCGTACAAAACTATTATAGTTTGAATATCATTGGTAGCGCACAGCCTTTTGTTTTCTGAGAAATTATTAAGTTGTTACCTATGCTTTATTTGGCAGCCTCCAAAAAGCAGCTAGCGGCATTTATCTCCTCTCTCCGAGGACATGTTGCTTCCCTTCTTCGTCACATGGTTGGTTCTGTAGGTATGTTAGATGCTCTCTGCAGTCCTTGGAGATATATCTCACAATATCCAACCAACCTTTTTTGTTTCCTTTATCACTCTCTAAGCGGTTATAATATTATTGCTACTTTTCTAAATCCTCCTATAGTCGTTGAGCACGCATACCAATTGGGAAATGCAACTCAAAAGCAAGAGCTTTTGGTGGAACTATATTCTACAGAGCTTCAGTTGTTTAAGGACTTGGTCTCGAAGAATGAGGGCAGGTAAAGGAACAGCTGTGTATATTCATTTTACATGAATGTAATGTTATCACATTCTCATTGCACTTTGTATCAAATTCAGGTTACTAGATATAATTTCAAAGCTAGATCTGCAGAAATCTTCTGTCTTCCGGCACATGACTTCGGTGATTCAACCAATTTTAGAGAAAGGAATAATTGATCACTCTATAGTACATAGGGTGTTGATAGAGTACTTCACAATAGCTGAGCAGGTGTGGTTTAGATATTAATTGTAAATTATCATTTTCTGAATCTTGCCTACAATTACAATATAGGCCTTTACTTGTCATTTTGTCTCTCCTTTCTAAACATCACGTTTTTGGTTTTAAGTTCTCTGCCGCAGATGTAATTAAACAGTTGTCGGGTCCACTTCTTGTTCGGGTGATACACACAAGGGATGGATCCAAGGTTGGGATGCTCTGTGTCAAGCATGGTAGTTCAAAGGTAGATTGTTATCATATCAAGTGCAAATTGATGTCAGTTGACCAAATGTGTTGGAATTTTGGCTACTAATCTACTTTATCTTTTAATTTTATGACTTGTTTTTAGGAAAGAAAGAAGATAATTAAAGGAATGAAAGGCCACGTTCATAAAATAGCTCTTGATCAAGGTGGAAGCATGGTAAGCTTAGGAGACTTTATATTTTTTTTTTCCTTTATGTTATTTTAGCACTTACCTGTGATATTGTGTATTCATTTTTTTAATTTCGATATTTCTTTCTGTATTGTTTCAGTTGTCTTCATACAGCTTACTCTAATGTTTTGCATATCTGAAAATGAATGAATTCTATACTTCCCAGGTGCTTGTTTGCCTTGTTTCAACTGTTGATGACACGAAGCTTACTACAAAGGTTTGCTTTTCTTGTGGTGTTTGTTGCAGATAGGGTTTTATTTATTTATTTTTGTCACCAGGGGGTGGAGGGGGTTGTGGTATATGCAGATTTCTGGTGACCCTTTCTAATTCAGATACTGCTTATTACAGGTTGTCATTAATGAGCTTCAAGAAAACCTAAAGGATCTTGTTCTCGATAAGGTTGTCATTTCTTTCTACTGCATAAAGGCTTGATCAAGTTTTCATATCTACAGTCTATAGTGGTCCTATTTCAACTATTCTCTACATTCCTAAAAGATGTTTTTCTATTGCAATCTTTCAGAATGGAAGGCGCCCATTACTGCAGCTACTTCATCCAAATTGTTCACGTTATTTGACTCCCGATGACCTGGCTTCCCTCAGTTTGTCTATCCCTTCTCTTTCCAACAAGGTAGATTTCATATTCTCTTTTTGTAGAAAATAGAAATGTATTTGGCCAGTAATTCATTATGCATGGGAACTTACTCTGTTTCTATGTATTCTCAGGTTGAACCAGACAATTCTGAAACAAAATCTTCAAAGGTTAACAAATCTGGTGAAGAGGCCAATAGTGATTTGGAATTGGATGAAGCTGATATGAATCCTGATGATGGCCTCCACTCAGTTGAGGGAGGAAAAAAGGATCCTGCCGTTCGAAGGCAAGAGTTGTTAGTCAAGAGTGGGTTGGCCGAGGTTTGTTGCTTTTAACACAAAACAGATTCCAATTTGAACATAGACATTATTAGTCAAATTGATTTAAATTAAACTTGACTGTCTTTTATACTAAGACATTGACTTTGATCGGGTATGCCTTGCAGAAGCTAGTTGATGTATGCATTACAAGTGCAGGGGAATTACTTAGATCAAATTTTGGCAAAGAAGTCATATATGAGGTACCTATTTCACTAGTTCCATTTAATGCAGATATATTAACCATGGAAAACGTTTTAGCATTCCATCCAATTCCCGTGCTTTGTTTGTCAAATGTGGATTGTGAAATGTTCAAGAATTTTCAGCACTTCCGTGTGTTCTTACGTTTGAATGCTTTGCAGGTTGCAACTGGGGGTGCTGGCGGCATTCTCCACCCAACTTTGGATGACAAGTTGAATGAACTATATGAAGCTATAGCATCTCTTGTCGCAGAACCTAAATCCCAAGAATCCAAAGAGGACTCAAAAGAGGAACACATCCTTGAAAATTTCCATTCCAGTCGGACCATTAGAAAACTAATCTTGGACTGCCCCACATTTGCTTCCACTTTGTGGAACAAAGCACTTAAAGGAAAGTGTGATTTGTGGGCCCAAGGTCACAGGTCAGCCTCGTTGTCTTGTTTCCCTGTATTATGATATGTGCATAAGAAAGCATGTGATTCTTTCTTTTGTACTTAGTTGTAATTTTCTGTTCTTCAACTTTTCACGCCTAAGTTCTCAATAACATTACACTTCAAAGAAAAACATTTCAAACTCAATATTTTAGGGGAAAAAAACCCAACCGACCTGATAGTGAGAGGAGGATTACTTTCATGTTTTTACTCTAATTTGAGCTCCTGAAGTGTTTTTGTATAAGATTTATAGTTATCGGGGCGTTTTATCTAATTTATTTTTTCTTTCTCTGTGATTGCAGTGGGAAGGTGATTGCTGCATTCTTAGAATCTTCGGACTCTAAGGTCAATCAACTGGCAAATAAAGAGTTGAAGAAGTTGATAGATGGTGGCATTCTCAAAGTTCCTGAGCCAAAAGTAGTTACCGGAAAGAAAGAATGAGGAAATTGTGGTAAAGTCCCTGAGCTGAAACACCAAGTGACACCACCTCCGTTCCGGCAGCCTGCCTTCCGCGTAACTCGTTTGATTGAACGTAGTTAAGGGCCAGCTTAAAATTTTGTATAATCCACTTAATATTTATACAGTTTGTAATGCGGTTGGTACAATCTCAAACTTTTATAGAATTTCTCTGATTAACAAGTTATTGTTGTGCGTTCAACACATTGGGAGGGCTACTATTTGAGATGCTTATTTTATTTTATTCAAGTAATGTTAGGAAGGTCGGATTCAAACACAGAACTTCGGGCATTAATAAGTTGAGTTACGAGCGCATTACGCGATGCTTATTTTGTTGACAAGCAATGTTGCTAGATCTTGATGCTTGAAAACGAAAACCAAATACTCTATACAATCAACTTCTTACCTACTAGTTCTCATGAGATACTTGAAATGTCTTGCACTCAAGTTAGGTAGAGCACAATCCCCGCTTTGGGGGTTATCTTACGTACGTCTTGTTGACCAGATGATTGATTATACCACGCCATGTATCATCCTCTCCTTCGATGGAGGAGAGAAAGAAAAAGAAACGATAAAATTGTGTTCAATTTCACATGTGGCAATTCCGCCAAGATCTCTTTAGTTGGGGGAATAATTCTCCCACTTTTACTAGCTTGCCTTTGGCCTTTATGAATTTAATCTGGACCAAAATAGGTGCAGGAAGCTTTACCACCTCACCTGTCATTGAAGCGGATTCGGAATTGTCTTTCATTCCAAGGCATAAATTGTATCCATGCGCTTCGTATTTGCCTGGAGCTCTATGATTCGGATTAGGTTTATCATTGGGTGATCAATAATGGAAGCAATTGTCTCTAACGCCTTAAAATAAGAGCATTTATGACCTAGCGACCCCTGTCCTTCTTAGTTTCTATATTTGCGCAATTTCGGAATCTCTTTCTCGTAATTTAGATTTATTTAGTGTAGACTATTTGTCGAATCGAAAACAGAAACTAATCATCTAGCAATCAAAACAATGCAGGAAGAAAAAGTTGAACGAGCCTAAAAAGAGACCTGTCATCTTTTTTTCCAATTAATCAATGAAAGTCATGAACGAACACAAGTTGACCTACTCTTAAACATTCCACTATCTGATCTGACCTCAAACACCGGAGAATCATAACTACCTCTACCCTGCTCATAATTCAGTACATGATGCCCAGTTCTCAACTGCCAAAAGCTCTTCTGCTTCTCGTAAATTCGAGCCCGAAGATGAGGGTATCCCTGAACCTTATGGTCAGATGGGTTGAAGACAGGGGATTCCCTAGGGAGCCTGCTCTGCAACGCATCAAAAGCAGCAGGTGGAGTACATAGTGAGGAGGAGGATTGCTTTCCTGGTGTTCCTGCAGCTGCGTTGGCCTTCAAGCAGCTTTCTATCACCCTTACCTCCTCTCTGAATCTGTTTCTGATATCTTTCAGTCCCTTGGTTACTTTGCAAGGTCTTGAATTTGTAGGATTGTAAGGCTTGTGATGTGAAGAAGGATTGGGATTGGCAGTGCTTGGGGAGTTGTGGTGGGTTGTTGTGTAGGGGATTGTGCCGCACTCAGAGCAGAACCTCCTCCATCTCTCCAAGTCAAAAACTCTTCTTTTTGCATCATCTGAGAGACATGAATATGCCTGCAAAAAAATTTGAGTTGGTTCATAAATTGAAATTGAATGCAGTCACACCATAACACATGAATATGTTGTTGGGCGTCCAATCTGTGCTGTCAGGTTGTCACATGGGACTCACCCTTCACCAAAGTGCTTGTACGGTTGTACCCCAATTAAAGTAAGGCATAATATTACCAAAATAAAGCTTTAGGAAATTGCTGTCCAATAGACTATAGCAAGTAGTCTCTTTATATTGATATCATCTCGGTATTTTGTCCGTACTGTCTCATTATATCGGTAGCAAATACTCTTAAATAGTTTGACATGAAACAAATAAAATATGAATACGTTGTCTTATTGTTAATGTGCTACAATAATGGTGTTATTTGAGAGGTGATTTCACAATCTCGTTTTCTCGTTTTGCACTCCTCCTATCATGTCCTTCCTCTTTGATGTATTCAATCTAAAGACTAAAAAAACAACATATGATAATATGGTTATAGAGTAACAACACACAATCAAAATGGTGGAAATTGTAAGGAGAACAATTCTAACCTCAGAAACAAGCTTGAATGCAATTTCAGCTTTTGGGTGTTTGTTCTTATCAGGATGAAGTTGTAAAGCTGCACAAGAAATAATAATCCCAACCAAAATTACCAATCGAGCAATAATACATGATATCTTGGAAATATGTAAAATGCCAATCTTTTTGCCCAAAACCTACCAAGTTCAAGATATCTCTTTCTTATAACATCTGCCCCAGCATTTTCCTCCACCTATGAATTTCCAAATTCCCACAAACATTTACAAGCAATCTCGAAATTTATAAAACAAGGGAAGAAAGAACAAGAATTCCAAAAATGGGTTCACATTTTGAATCCAAATGGTGCAAGAAAACGTACTCGAAGGAGGCGATACCAATCGACGAAAGACGAATGAACAGGGCTGCTGCTGCTGCTGCCATGCCTGTGAGAGCAGGCAATGGCGCGCGTGGAAACGGAGCAAATCTCAGTCACCAGCTGGGATTTCAAATCAGAATCCTGCCCCATTTTTTTCTCTCCAACGGAGAAAATGGAAAAGAATGAGAAAATGCTTGAAATTGAATTGTTGTGTTCGGTTTGGAAAGAGAGAGAGAGGGAGGGAGGAGAGAGAGGGAGGAGTGATGACAGGGAGGTGGAGCGGTTAAGAAAAAAGAGCAAAATTTGCGGGTGTAAATTTTGAAAGTGGATATCAGTTGGTGCCCCTCCTCCCTTGGGTTGGTGGGAAAACGAGGGAATAAGAAGGGGTCGTCCGTTAATCTTGCCACGTGGATCAATTTTGAGGTGGTCTAGCCCGACATTAGACCATCTCCAAATGAGATGTTAAATTTTAAACCTAAAATTTGAATTTGAAGGCTTATATGTCATTTTGGCATCTTTTAAATTTTTGCTCTTCAACCAATATGTCAAATTTTAAACATACGATAATAATTCATATGTATTTTCTTTGCATTAGGAATGAAAATAAATAAAAGGATAATGCTTTAAACCAATACAAAATTAATAAAAAGCATTTAATAATTAATTAAAAAAATCTGAAGGTGTTGTCAAATTTGGTAGAAAGGGAGAGAGATGTCAATCCATGTCATGCCACATCAGATTTGGCCTCTTGGTTGGAAAACATTAATGTTATCTTTTGTTACCGTTATTACTGATTTGGACAATTTGATATCTCCTTTGGAAATGCTCTTATGGTCCCTGTATTTTCCTTAGCTTAGTATTTGAGGTTCAAATTTAAATCAAAAGTAATTGGTAGGGTCTCTCCATAAATTTCAAGCAATTCATAAATTGGGGCAACGTATGTAGCCTCTCAATATTTAAGTTCGAATTTATTTTTCTATATTTGATTGTCGAGATTTTTACTATATGGTGTGTGTGTGTATTTTTTTTTTTTTTTGTTTTTGATACCTTGTAATTAAATGGTATATTTATTTCCAATAATATATTTGATTTTTTTCATTGGGAGAAGAAAAAAATGAAAATATTGATTAAATATTTGAATATGACCACTTTAAATTAATCGTGTATGAATGAAATTAAAATCTCAACCAAAAATATAAGATGTTTAATGAACATATATGTAGGACAATATGATCCATGTAGCTAAGTATAAGAACCAGTTGAAAAGACAGGGATCATGGCAACTCCAATGCAAGGCTGTAAAATTGGAGATGCAAATGCATCTTTTACAACTGTTGTGGCATCACTATTAGAATTTTCCAACTTGTAAACAGTTTTTGCTTCAGGTGGTAAGTTGCAAAATCTTGAGATGTTATTTGCATTTTTAATTTTTTTTTTTTTTTTTTAAATTTGGATAGTTAGATTAAAGAGAGAACTTTAAGATGAAAATTGTCCATTTCAAAACAATTTAAATCTTTCATTGGAAATCACTTGAGATTAAGAGTTAGTTAATGACCATATACATATCTCACTGCTTTTAAAATATCAGATAAAAGCGAAACGACCATCATGATACTTCTCACTAGTCAGTAATATGGTACAAGAATTAGAACAATGAAACTACGTTGGTAATTGTTGGTTTCTTGGTAGAAGAAGTTAGCAATGAGCATTTTACAAATGTCAGTGTGTCTAAAATAAACTCATCCAACCGAAGGTGCTGTATATATTATAAACGGAGGGTCCCGAAGATTGGTTGTTTGCAGTAGTAGATGGCAACTACAAAAGGTGCAGCCGGTTATAAGTTGAAACTAATGATGAACAGTCCCAGAGAGTGAATGAATTCTCTATCTTTTAATTGGTATGTAGGCAGCAAAAAACTACATAACTTAGTTAAGAACATTCACACACTTTTTCGCTCAAGTTTTATTATTTCCTTTTGTACTATTTATTTATACTACACATAAATGCATCATGTGATGTGTCAATTAAGGGTAATTCTAGAGAGACTAAATTTGTAAACAAAATTTTATAAATTAAACGACATGAAAGTTGATAATTGGATTATTACTTAAGTGTTGATTAACATGTTTATTCTTTATCGGTAACAGATCATTTGGTTTATAAATTTAGTCTACAAGTGTAATTTACCTAGCATTATTCATCAAATAATGCATCCAACTAACGTATAATAATGTAATTTTCATAGCATTTTTCTTTTCAATATACAGGAGCCATACAAGAATGTAATAAGACGTAAATTGCACGTGAAGAAAGGAGGCGAGTAGGTGGAAGAATATGTAGTCAACTGCATATATAATGCCCAGTCGAAACTAATTTGGTATTAGTAGGTAATCAAGAGTAGGTAAAAAAGAGCTACCTGCAACTCTACCTCTAGGGTCCTTAATTTTATCGCAATCATGTACCAGCATTTTCCTTAGACTTTAATCTCAATTTTCTTTTCTTCCGTTATGAGTTTTAAAGAAAAGCTTAGGCTCATCTACGTTGCAACCACATCGAAAAGTTTTGACCATGCATGCATGGCGCCAACCGGTAAATGTAAAAAGATATTTGTTCAAGCATTTATAGTAGAACTCAGAGTAGAAGAATTTATTTCCGTCTGCATGAATGACTGTTAAATATATGATTAGAATTTTAGCCTTGGTTTAACAATTTGATAAAGAGTAATCATTCAGTACTATGATTTGGTGGCATTATTCTCCATTTGGAAGTGAGAAGTTTCGAATCTCGTGGATGACGAATTTGATACCAAATTAGGTTGTCCATTATGTGGTTTAACAGAAATTTCTCTATCCTTAATGTAAAAACATATAATTGTACCCAAAAAATAATTTAGTAAGGAGTAGTTTATGGTGTGGTAGGGTATGAATCCGCATTTGAAAAGGCGCCCTGTTTTCGTTGGCCGATGTCAAATTGCCAGTAGTTTCTTTCTCCACCCTCCCTCCTAGAATCTTTCTTAACATGAGCAATCTTGGCGTTTGGAATTTGACCTTTGCCGTTGTTCATTTGCCAATTAAATCATCAAAAGTCTTGGATTTGGAGCTTTTGTTTTGAGATTGGCGAGCCTCTTTGTGAATTGGATCATGTAGTTGTTTTATTTGGAGGAAAATTCCAATCCCATTAGGGCTAATACATAGGTCAATACCAAGTGCATTGGTTTTATCTTTTTTTGGGAATATTTCAATGCATTTTATGTTGCTCAATGTCATTTTATATAAGTTTCCTTCAAATATCCAAACAATGAAACTAATGAAGTAGTTGGATGTAGACCCAAAATTTGACCATGGTCCATGGCTAAGGCTTACTAAAAATGATCCATCATTCAGCTAATTCCTTTGTTGTGATGGAAATAAAATCATGGAAAAAGTTTTCTCCGAACACAAGTTTTGCAAAATATTGTAGCCACACTTCGAGTTTTGAATACAGTTGCTTAAATTAGAAAGTTTGTATTAGTTAAAGTTTAAAGTTTTGAAGCAAACATGCAAGTACGAATTTTTCAATGACACATGCATTGACAAAGTTCTTTATAGTGATTTTTTTTTTTTTTTTTCAAGATTGAAAACAAAAAGTTAGGTATTTGGGCGATGTTATATTAGGTAAAAAGGACAACTACCTCAAATAGACATTAATAAAAATGACCAATTAGTGCTCATGTTGGCTAAAACTCAAGTATAGTACCAAATTGGATAAAAAGAAGGGAGTTTTAACGGAAAACCCACGATACTGTTCACTTTAACGAAAAACCACATTTTTACACTAAAAAGCCAATCATGGTACTATTCACTTTACTCTTTATTTTGTCTTTATCATTAAAACTCAAAGTTTTCAAGTCCTTTTCATTAGTTTTTCTTAAAAAGAACTTATGGCCTACCTTTTACTGACAGTTAATTAAATATTAGTATTTATCTACATACCTGTATGTATGAACACATTTTTTTAGAAAATGAGAAGAGAGAGAGAGAGAGAGAGAGAGAGAGAGAGAGAGAGAGAGAGAGAGAGAGAGAGAGAACGTGGGGTGGGGTGGGGGGAGTGGGAGGTTTTTGTTATTGGGGTTTTTTTTTTTTTTTTTGTAAATATTGGAGGTATTTTAACATCATTTGTGGGTGAGGTTTTAATAAAAAATAATAAAATTTTGACATGTGAAATTACATTACTGTCCATCATTTGTTTTGAGTGATAGAAGACTAAATAATCTTTTCATTCTCTTTTAGTTGGCAAAGATGTTTCATTAATTAATAGAGATTAAAATTTTTTTTTTTTTTTCAATTATATGAAATAAATACACGGGACAACCACAATTAGAATAAAACAAGTCTACAACAAAAAGTGATAAAGACCCATCAAAGCACACAGACTAGGATTGTTAGTAAAAAAAAAAAAAAATTCATGCCAAAATAATGAAGAAAAGAGAAAAGTTTTGGGGTTTTTGTTATGACCATTTTGTTACCGGAAGGCTGCAAATCATGTCTTGAACTTCAAAAGAAGTTCAAGTATGAAAAATGACCGGAGGAAGAAAAGAGTTCAAAGCCAATGGTTTAGTATTTTGGGTTCTCTCTCCAAATAACTAAGGGCTTGTTTAGTATCTTACATGAGTTTAACTTTTGTAACTGAAAAACACTTTTTGAGTTTTAGGCGTTGAATTCTTGTTTGGTATGACTTTTTTTAAAAATTGGATTCAAAACAAACTCAAAAACACATGCTATTTCTTAAAAGCACTAAAAGTGAGTTTTTAGAATTTTTTCTGCTTTCTCCTCAACATCTTTTTTTTGCTCTCTCTCCTAACCCTTTATTTTTTTTCTCTCCTAACCCTCTCTTTCCTCTCTTCTCATGTCACACCCTGTCTTCTTTCTCCCTCCTCACCCTCTCCCTGTCTTTCTCTCTCCTCGCCAACTATTTCCTCTCTCATCTTTCCCAATTCTCTCTCTCCTCCAATTTCTACTCAAGGTAGTTTGAATTCAAACTAAAAAATTTATTTTTAAAAATCAACCAAATGGATTTTTGAAATTTTGAGATTTAAAAGAAATTTTTTTTTAAGTGATGTTATTTGAAAATTATTTTTAGGAACAATCAAAGTTTCTGGATAGGATACCAAATGGGCCTTAAGCTTCTTAATTTAAGTCTAATTGCAAATTAGTTGAGAAAGGACAAGAACTCAAAAAGAATCAGTTAAAACGACTAATTAGCTCTCATGTGTTTAGAAATTTTATATTTCGGGCACAAATCAATGACCATTTCATTTTTTTAGCATACGTCAATCGAAACAATTTCCCGCTTCAGCTAAGGTCAATAAAAATAATTTTCCCTTCAATTATGATCGGTGATTCCTTCCTGAGATTTTTCTTTATTGGCTTCTCCTCAACACTACAAAATGTCAATTGACTCAATCCTTTTGTTGAAAATAATTTTGCGACCTGGAAGGCTAAAACAAATTAGCTATTTGCGAGTTATTTCATGTTGGTGATTTAGGCATTCTTTTTAGAATGCACGACTTAACTAACACGACAAGTTTTTGGCCTTGATTTGTGTTTGTTTGGCGAGGTTAGCTGAAACTTGAAGTTGGAGGACATGCGAGGTTAGACATTCATGTCATCGCCACATAGAAATTGAAATTTCAGTTTGAGAACATTAGTTTGATCTTTTTTCACTGTTATAGCTTATGTGGGTATTTTAACATTTTCTTTGGACTCCTTTGGAGATGCTCTAAAAGACATGGAAATTGATAATTGTTTTATCACTTAAGTATTAATAAACGCGTTCATTCATATTAGTAACACATCATTTAGTTTATAAATTTTGTCTCCAAGTTTAATCTCCCTAGCATTATCCTTTTATTTACATATGGTACTCATTATTGGATAATAACTAAATAAGAGCATCTCTAATGCAAATACTTAAATTCTAGACATATATTCTTAACTTTGGGTTCCAAAAAGATGGTGGATTTATGTATTTTGGTTTCATTCTCCAATGCAAAGACTAAAATTTTGAAACTCATTTTGAATTTTAAGATTTGAATGTTTGAATTGTACGAGAAAACACAATCAAATGGTCTTCATATTATTTGTTTTGTTAAACGATATATTTTGTTAGATTAGATGTTAAATTAGTTACCGACGGAGTTCAAACTCACGCCATCATACAATGACTCAACACATTTCGACCACTGTGGTGTATTGGAAAACTTTGCACTCAAATATAAGATTTGAATCCAAATTTTTCGATGGTGCATTGGAGATGCTATAATAATGTATAATGAAATCTCGAAGCTATTGAACGTAGCGATGTAATATATTAGTTGCTGAACTTTGAAGTTTGATGACACGCTGAATTGTAGGATGACTTCACGTGCTGGAAATGCAACAAATGTGTAGCAAGTTTGAATTATTGAACCCCAATCGTCAGTAATTGATTTGACATGGTAAAGTGGTTCGATTTCCTCAATGATTTTTGTTAGAAATGAATCAAAACCAAATCGTTCTATTGTATTAGTTCTACACGTAAGTTACTGGCTATCAAAGTAGGACCAAATTGGGTGACCAAACCTATCAACATTTGGGCCTTGTCACCTCATAAGACAAACATTCACCTCCATGGCGCACCAAATTATACACACATGAGAATTGAGATGGGTTGGATCCAGCCATCTCCTTCCTCAATCCGTGGGCCCCATTATCCTTTTATCCATACCCCGCCCATCTTAACGAGAGATTTTTAAGAGTAGTACTACATTTACTTTTTATTTTACCATTTTTTTTCTAACAGGGTAAAGTCATCAACACATATGACATAAATGATACAAATAAATAAATAAAGTAAAATTTTTATTTTTCTAAATATCGAGTGTTTAATTAGTACTCCACACGTAATAATACAACTTTGAAAAAAAAAAAATTCTCCATCTAAACCAACACACACTGTTGTCACTTAATACTACTATCTAGTTGTATTTCTCTTTATTTCTAAGTGAAAAGTGTAAATGCAAATTTCCGCCATCTTCTCATTTGATGATAATGCATATGCAAAATAATAACACTTAAGATTAAGTGTTTTGGAATTTTTGGGTAGAGAATGACTAGGAATTTTAGTAGGAGAATAAGGCTATTTATAGGGGAGTGATCGGCCCTATTTGGAAAACAGGGGCCGACCATATATGGTCAAATTGCAAGTGTAATTGTAAGATATTATGTGAAATAATATTTTGCAATTAACTTGGCAATTAATCCCAAATTAAATAGGAAAATTGGGAGTTACATTTTGAATAAGGATTTGATGAGGAGTGATGAGAGAAATTTAAATAAATATCATTTTGATCATATTTGACTCTTCCTTTATTGAGCCTTTATTGTCCGTTGCATGCGCGTGGGAATCCCGGTGTGCCTCGAGGGTAATTTTGTCTTTTTACCCAAAAGTCCACGTGTCACCTCTATAATTTTCTTAATTATTTTTTGCTCCACAAATGCCCCCACACTTGTTGGGCTGCTCACAGAAAAGTGTAGCAGGTGTAGAGATTTTCCCTTACTTTAGGAAACGTAAGATTGTTTCATATTTTGATGTAGATTCCTACATTAATTGGAAATTAGATTCTTCTAGGAAAGGGAAATAAATTACTTCCAAAGTCTATTTAAGCCTACCTTAAGTAGATGATTAAATCAACTTCAGGGAGCAATTTATTCAACCCTAAAAGAGAGAGAAAGCTAGAAGATATTTGTTCCCCCTTCCCTAGCAATCTTCTACACTTGTCTGTATAAAGGACTGTCTTTCGTTGCTTTCTTCATTTTCACGTCGCACCAGGGTAAGAAAAAAAAATTAATTTTTCATTGTCTTTGTAATTTTTTAGAGTCTCGGGCCTTGAAATTTGGCTCAACAGAGGTCGAGGATGAGTGAAAAGGTGGCTTGAAGGGTAACGACACTGTTGCCGGGGGTGGTATGGTGCAGTGGCGGCTCATTGTGGGTCGAGGTTTGGGTGCAATGGCGTGGGCCATATGGGCGAGCAGGGGCTCGGCTCGGGTTAAGACTTCTCAGCTTAGGCCAAGGCTGTGAGGTGTTGGGGCGCTAAGCTTTGGGCCACTGGGCTTGGGCCAGTGTGGGAGAGGTGAGAGAGAGGGAGGCACGGGGGTGCCAACCCCCTTCCTTTTGGATTAGGGCAAAAGAATGCATGGCGCACTAGGTTGCTTGGCATGTTGGGCCGAGAGGTAAAGATGGGAGCCAGTGCCGGCTAGGCTCATTTGATTACTGTCCTTGGGCCGTGGGCTCGATGTTTCTTTTGTGTGTGTGTGTGTGTGTGTGTGTGAGTGTGTGCAGCTGTCTAACGATTCTTCCTTGAAGCATATATGCATGCAACAATAGATGATGGTGTGCCGCCCTTGTATCGCCAAGGCAGGTATTTGAGTAAAGTGGGCTACTTCAAGGCTACTCACTTCAAAATTAGCTTCAATGATTCATTCAGAGATTTCCTTGAAGCATATAGGCATGCCATTCCATCTAGAGTGTGTGTGAATCATGTCAAGAAGGGTAGCAGTCGTGAGTCATGTAGTGGGGCTCGGAGAACCATTAAGTTTCACCCTTACTACTTCATGTTGAGATTTACTTTTCCTATGCCGCGTTTCTTCCAATAATTGATTTGCCCCATGAAGTGTGCCCTCGCTCAATGTTCTCCAAATACGGTCTGTGTAATGGTGGGATTCCTCAATCTAAGCTAATTCTTTGACCTGGATCTAATCGTCAACGAAGTTTAGTACTTCTTTGACATAGGCCATATTGATGGAGTTGGGCAGTTGCGATCCTGCCATAGGTTCTTCGATCATTCGAGTAAGGGAGATCACGACTGGGCCAAGGAAACTTTGGAGATAAGTGGAGAGTAGGAGTCCGATTCTTCCCATGAGCTACACGTTCCGATGATTTTCATCACCGGTAAGTCAACTGCTTAGTCTCTAGGCTGTTTTGTGTTTTTGTTAAGCTGCTATCTGATTTGTTGATTGTTCTTCTCTACTTATATAGATTCGGAGTTCGGCTCAACTCCTAAGACTTTTTTAGATATGAAAAAGGTGCATGTTGCTTTAGGTATCCTCGTTGAGTACCGTGAGTGGCGTTGACTGCTTAGTCCTCTTTGCTGGAGAAAGATGGGCTGACTCTGAAAGAAGAGATAAGTTGGAGGCACTAGCTCGTCTGATTGCTGTCGTGGAGCCTGTTGTGAATGAAGGTGGTAAAAAGAGATATTCCTTGATTGTTCAAGAAATGCATGTTAAGAAAAAGTCAAAGGCTTATTCCACTGCTCATGAAGGTTCGCCTGCTGCCGATAAGCTTGTGATTGACTTGAATTCTTCCAAAGGGAAGAAAGATGAGGCTGTTATATCTAATCCGGTGATGTCTGCCATGTCGAATGTAGCTAGTACAATTGCTGATAGGATTGCTCAACATAGAGTTTCTGTCGTGCCCCCAGTTCCGAAATCTATGCCAAGACATCAGTTAGGAGCTAAGTTTTGTTCACCTTCGGATAGGCTTGCTACTATGAAGAGCAATAAGGTAGACTTTGTTGCTAAAATGGTGCTAATGCCTATTCCTCTTACTGCTGAGATTGGTTCGCATGTTAAGAAAGAGGAGGTTACTCGCGTGCGCAACTGTAAGAAATCCACCAAGCCTGTTTCTGGAAAGGCTACTAAGATCTGTGCACTTTTGAAGCTAAATTTGCTTGAAGACATGGATGCATGTGACAAGCTTGTTGATGACGTTAGATGGGTTATTTGCCTAAGTTCATTTGCGAAACATACGACCCAATATAAAATGACTACTTTGCTTGCTATAATGTAGAAAACGGTGATTCTGGTAACTGAGTCTATGCTCTTTGATCAAGAGAATACCAAAGCTGCCAAGGAAATGGCAACGACTATGGAAGCTGAGGCTTATTCTTATACCAAGAAGATCAAGAGGTTGGAGTCTGAGCTTGTCGCATTGAGGGGGTCCAATATCTCTGCCCTCACTTCTCTGTAGCTTGAGACAACTCGCCAGAAGATATTTGACTAGAAGACTAAGCTTGACGCGATCTAAGTAAGAAAGTGCAGAGAAGAAGATTGGATGTTACATACCTCAGATTCAAGATCTTGAGCGTGCCATTTCTGAACTTTGTTCTGTTATTTACGTAAAGGATAAAGAGTTGATTGCTGCTTATAATCAAGTGATCCATTTCAAGAAGGTCGTTGATAGGCTTAAACACCAAGTGTTGGAACTCCAAGATGTATTGAAAATCAACAAAAATCTAAAGAATGAAGTGGATGAGCTGCAGTGTGTCCGTGTTGGTCTGCTCGAGGAGAACGAACAGCTGAAGAATGAGAAGGTTGGGCTCGAGGCTTCGCTTGTTCAGAGTCCAACCAATTTCTACAAGTTGGGTTATGTAGATCATCTTTTTGGTAGGCCGTCTGACTTTAAGTTTGTTGGGAAATACTTTGAGACTTTCTATATTTCTCCGGAAGACTTGTTTGCCTTTACTTTTGAGGCTTCCATTGGTGAAGTGGTCTGAGAAGTTGGTGCCCAGGCTGGGGTAGCCAGGGGTGAAACGCTGGATGATGCCAATGCTGAAAACGTCGCGGCTGCTGAAGGTATGACGACCGAGTAGTTGTGGGATGTCCAAACTGCTTAAGAGTAGTCTTCTAGGTAGCCTTTAGGATTTTCTTTGTTTGTTTATCAATTTTGCTAGAAAATTTAATAAACTTGCTTCATTCGCTTCTTTTGTTTATGCCCAACCTTTGACCTTTAGACCAGCGGCAGACGTGTTGCTTTTCATAAATAGACAGGCCCACGTAGCATATGCAGCCGTAGATGTTGGTGTAGAACTTTTGCAAAGTTGTTAACCATAGGGTTACAGCTGGATGCCTTACTTATATAAGTAGATGAAGCAGCATGACCACTTGCCTTTCTTCAATCCTTTGAGCTGTGTGGCCTACATCACAACATACTAAAGATTTTTGGGGTCATGAAATTCGCTTACCTTTCATATCAAAAGTACGCGGTTGTATGGAATTTTGTAAGCAAAGGTTCGAGAGAACTCCTTGCTCTTTATGTAACTAATTTCGTAGGTTGTGTAGCAAGTATCACAACACTTTAGGAATTAATGTAGATCAAAACAATCATTCCGCGCTTGGCAAAGGTGAAGCTTATTGACTGCGTAGCATGTCGGTAGTAGACAGAGCTTTGTATGCGCACGTTAACTGTTTAACCTTTCACAAAAAAGATGCGGTTGTATAAGTTTAACGTGGCTTACTGCTCAAAGGGCAAGCCATAGACAGTTTTCTGGAAATTGTAGGCTACCTTAGTGCTCGGTAGTAGCTTTAGGGTTCCAAGATAACCGTCTATAGGGCATACTGCGTAATGTGCCTTATCTGTCTTTTAGGCCCGGTTCCTCACGGTATAGGCCAAGATACTTATCATTTAGTTAGCTAAGCCTTGAAAAAGATCATTGTGGCTTCTTCTAAGAATCCCGGCGCAAGCCATTGTGCACTTAGTTACACCAAGGCAGCTCGACTCATCCACATCTGGATATTCGGACTGTATAGTTTAGCCTCCCGTATTAAAGAGCAAACCCATGTGGGTGTCAGGGAATTGGTTTACCCTATCGCATTAAAGAGCAATTAGTCTATTCTCCCGCATTGGAGAGCTGACCATATGGATGTTGGAGAATTGGTTTACCCTCTCGCACTGGAAAGCAGACCCAGATAGGTGTGGGGGAATTAGTTTACCCTATCGCACTGGAGAGCTGACTCATATAGGTGTTGGGGAATTGGTTTATCTTCTTACACTAGAGAGTATGAAAGTCGTTATCGTGAGCGTAGCTGAGGAAAACTGGACAACTGAAATAAACCTCAACCTGTGAGGTCTTGTTCGACGATCTGTTTGAGACTTTGAACTGCTTATGAAACCCGCGTAAGGGTGTAAGTGGGAAGCACAATAAGTTGTTCTTGGACATTCTCCAACTATTACGCCATCTTCGGGTGCTTTGCCGTGTACTCCCAAGTAATCTGGCTGGTAATTAGTCGGGAATCAAAATGAATTACAAGCCTTTTTATCGCCAAGTTTTTTGCCATTCGGAGGCCTGCTAGTATGGCTTCTTACTTTATTTTGTTGTTGGATGCTTTGAAGCCTAGAGTGATTGTCTGCTTGAGCATTGAATCTTCTGGGGTAACAAAGACCACCCCTGCTTTGGAGCCCTTGTAGTTAGATGCATCGTCGATGTGCAAATGTAGTCTGGCTGGTAATTAGTCGGGAATCAAAATGAATTACAAGCTTTTTTATCGCCAAGTTTTTTGCCATTCGGAGGCCTGCTAGTATGGCTTCTTACTTTATTTCGTTGTTGGATGCTTTGAAGCCTAGAGTGATTGTCTGCTTGAGCATTGAATCTTCTGGGGTAACAAAGACCACCTTGCTTCAGAGCCCTTGTAGTTAGATGCATCGTCGACGTGCAAATGTAGTCTGGCTGGTAATTAGTCGGGAATCAAAATGAATTACAAGCTTTTTTATCGCCAAGTTTTTTGCCATTCGGAGGCCTGCTAGTATGGCTTCTTACTTTATTTCGTTGTTGGATGCTTTGAAGCCTAGAGTGATTGTTTGCTTGAGCATTGAATCTTCTAGGGTAACAAAGACGACCCCTGTTTCGGAGCCCTTGTAGTTAGATGCATCGTCGACGTGCAAATGCCAGAAGTATCTATCGGGTGAAACAGACGCAGCTAGGGCGTGCTCGGTTGCCTCCGAGAGGTCATTGGGTCGCTCTATTGCGTCGCCTTGGCTAGGCGTAAATTCTACTATGAAGTCCGCCAAGGCTTGGGCCTTTATTGCAGTGCGAGGTTGGAAAACTAAGCGATATTGGCCAAGTTCCAATGTTCATTTCATTACTCGTTAAGAAGCATTTGTACCATGTAAGATTGATCGTAGAAGATACTGAGTCATAATGATGACTGTATGAGCTTGAAAATATGGTATAAGTTTTCGAGCCACAACAACTAACGGCAAAATTAATTTCTTGATCTTCGAATATCTGGTTTCGGCATCGAGAAAAGCTTTAGAAGTGTATAATACTGGTAGTTGAGCCCTCAACTCTTTTCGTATGAGGGCAGAACTCATTGCTACTTCTGAGATTGCCAAGTAGATGTATAAGTCCCCCGCTAGTAAAGGAGGTGATGTTAGATACTTCTTTAGGTTTTGGAAAGCTCTTTTGCACTTATCATCTCATTTGTCTCGTTGTGCCCTCTTAATTGCTTTGAAAAAAGGCTTGCATCGATCAGTAGACCGCGAGAGGAAACGATTGAGTGTGGCTGCTCATCTGGTCAGATCTTGAATCTCCTTCAGAGTAATAGTGGACTTCATATTCAAGATCACTCGGATTTTCCTTTAATGTGCATCAGCGGGGTTGGGCTTTGTTGCCTTCGCTAAGTTGTTAATATAGTCCGATCACTGATCATTGCTTTTGGTCAAGAAATATGTGATCGACGTCTCTTGACCCGTCTTCGATTAAGGTAGAGTTGTCTTTCTACACTGTAGTATCTTTTATGAAGGTAAATGACTTTTTCTTTGACACATTTAGTACTTGCAAAGTGTATTGTTGAGATGTGGCTTGGTTTGACTTGATATCTTTGACTCTTCCTATCGGGATGCGGAATCATATTTTCTTAACTCAATAAAGGTTATCGCGCTTAGTCTCATTAGCCAGTGTTGATTTAGAATCCCATTATAGGAAGACGAGTCGTTAGTTATTATGAACGTCTGCTTTAAGACCACTGGAGGTGTTTTCATATCGAATGTTATTTTACCGATGGCAGTCGAGGTATGACCGTTGAATCTGGTGCATACCTTCGCTTGTTGTATGATCAAATTTTCCATGCCCATCTGCTGAATGGCTGAGAGTAGGAATAGGTTGACTGCTCTGTTGTTGTTCACCATCATTTTGTCAACTATGACGTCGGCTAGTTAGACAAATATCACTAGTGCGTCGTCGTGTGAGAAGTCGACACCTTCGACATCCTACTTGGTTTTCAGCTTTTCATTGGCGTCTGCGTTCCTTTTAGGCTACGCAGCAGGCTTGTCCAAGTATCTGTCAACCTTGCCTTATTTCACCAACTTTTCTAGATAGTTCCTTAAAGTGTAGTAGTCGTTGGTTGTGTAATTGGGACCTCGATGGAATACGCAGTACTTGGTGTGGTCTAACTTGGAGGTATCTCCCTTTGATTGCTTTGGCAGCTTGAACTATGGTTCGTTCTTGATGTCGTGGAGGATTTGGTGGATCGAGATCAAGAGCTTAGAGTAGTTCTAGGATGTTGGGCCTTATTTAGTTAAGGATCAGTCCCTACGCTTGCCTTTTTGCTTGTTTTTGTTGTTGTACCGTTTCCCATCCCCTTTATTTTGAGCTACTGCCAATTCTTTTCGAGGCTACTCAGGTGCCTTGTCTGCTCGCCAAGTTTGGTCCCAGAGTGCATGCTTCTTTGTTAGAGCGAAAGAGTCTGCCAGAGTTAAATCTTTTTTCATGATCAATTCTTTGAACAATGGGTGGTTTTCTAGGAGTCATTTTTGGAAGGTTACACTAGCTATCGAGTCATCGCATTCGACTATCTTTGCCTTATCTGCTTTGAACCTCTTCACATAGTTGCGAAGCGATTTCTTTGGGTTGTTTTTGACATTGAACAAATGATTGAACTTCTTCTTGATCGAGCAGTAAGATGAATACTCCTTGGTGAAAACCAAAGAAAGCTCATTGAAACTTCGGATGAATTATGACTGTAGGTTGTGGAATTAATCTTGCGCCTTACCTTGTAAAGTAGTGGTGAATATTTTACACATGAGAGTGTCGTTAATAGAGGATCATTGTGCTTCGATAGTGCTTCAGGTGTCTTTCCGGGTCTTCATCCCATTTGAATAATGTGAAATGTGGCATGCTGAACTTGCGTGGGGGCTCTGCCTGCTCGATCTTGTCCGTGAAGAATGACCTGCTTATGTTAGTCATGTCCTGTTGTAGTGCATCATCAGTGACTTTGTTGCGCTGGAAATCATGCAATCACTCAGTTAGGAGCCTCTATACTTTTTCTTGAATTTACCTTTGTTGGGCTAGCGGAGCTCTTGGCTGCCCCCGGTCGTCATTTGCTGGTCTAGGTTGTTCTTCCATGTGTTCGGCTCGTTTATGTGCGGTTGTGGTGCACATGATACGTTCCTAGCATACGAGCAAATTTTTTGCAGGCTGACTGTTGAACTTGAGCCGAATTGAGTGACTGATTTTCTCCGTCCGTCATGCTGCCTACTCTGATGTGAGGTGGATGATGCTCATTGCGAGCTTAGCCACGAATGAACACTTCGCTTGGAAGGTTACTCATGTTGATTATTAGAGTGTGGTCCCAACCGTGAATGTATGCTTATCCGTGGGCCTAACCGAGAATGTACGTTCCTCCGCGCACTAAGATGAGAGTATATGCTATCTCGGGGGCCCAGTTAGTAATGTACACTGCCAGAACGCTCGGTTTGTATCTGGTCGAGAAGATGCTTGTAGGGACGTTGCTGGAAAGGTTCGTCGTCTGCCTTAGTCCTACTTCGGTACATCTCGTCCGGGGCACACTGCAAGAGTTGATTCTCCAAGGTCGTCTGCTACGTGAAGGCGTTTGTTAACTCTATGACTTGTCAGGACAAGTGTTGTTTGCCATTTGGGTTGGAAGAGCTTGGACTATATGTGTCTCCTTGTGTAGTGGAAGTGTAATGGGCTCTGGGCGTGAGATTTGAGTTGAGATATGTCAAATATGCAGAGAAATGAGGTGAAAATACCCCCGGTTCAATCATCGGCCCAGAAATATGAAGTTGGAACGGTCATGGACCGGTATGGATTGTTTTGAGGGCCACAGAAGTGGGTTGGACCGTGGATTGGGCCATGGGAGTGCGTGTGCGCTGAGCCTTCTTTCTCCTTGGCGCGACTTGGGCCTGTTGATCTTGGGTTCAGCTTTGGAGCGCATTGGGCTTACGTTGGCCTTGGGCCCGCGAGTGCTAGGCTGCTCCAATTGTTGTAGGTACTTGGGCCTCTGCTGCCATTGCAGCGCCATAGGCCCGTTAAATGTGGGCTGCTTTGTGCTAGGCTGGCTGCCTTGTGGCATAGGCCTGGCCGACCTGCTGCGATGTGGCCTGCTCACTGTAGGCAGCCAAGGGTCGCTACCGTGGTAGCTATCATAGTGGTGCCCTGTAGGGGTGGTGCCACTGCATTCGTTGTTATGTTGAGCTTCGTGGATCGTCGTGGTCCAAATCCTTGAATGTAGGAAATTTCGTTCATTGTCGTTTCTGAATTTCTAGTCATTGTACTTTTTTTTACCTTTATTCAAAGAATTTATAAAAAAAATTTAGGAATAAGAATGTATGAAAAATCTACAAATGAATGAGAAATTAGAAACTATGAATGTGAGAGTCTTCTTCGATCGTGTGAATCAAGCTCTCAATGAAAGCACCAATTTGTAGATGTAAATTTCCGTCATCTTCTCATTTGACGAAAATGCACTTGCAAAATAATAACACCTAAGATTAAGGCCAAAAGCCTCACGCGCCCACGATGAATGGGGGACTTTGGCCGAAGAATCTCTAATGTCAAAGTTAGAAGTTGAAAGAGAATGTGTTTAGGAATTTTGGGTAGAGAATGACTTAGAATTTTAGTGGGAGAACAAAACTATTTATAAGGGAGTGGCCATCCCTATTTGATTAAATAAGAGTTGGTCATATATGGTCAAATTATGAGTCTAATTGCAAAATATAATGTGAAATAATATCTTGAAATTAACTTGGTAATTAATTCCAAATTAAATAGGAAAATTAGGAGTTACCTTTTGAATAAGGATTTGATGTTGAGTGATAAGAGAGATTTGAGTAAATATCATTTTGATCACCTTTAACTCTTATTTGATTGAGCCGTTATTATCCGTTGCATATGCGTGGAAATCCCTGTGTACCTCGAGAGTAATTTCGTCATTTTCATCCAAAAGTTCATGTGTCACCTTTATAATTTTTTTTGATTATTTTTTTTAGGAAAACTAATGAAAATGGCTTGAAAACTTTGAATTTTAACAATAAAGACAAAATAAAAGGTAAAGTCAATAGTAACAGGTTTGACTTTTTAGTGTAAAAATGTGATTTTTCGTTAAAGTGAACAGTACCGTGGGTTTTTCATTAAAACTCCCTATTTTTTTCTCTACAAAAGGTCTTAGGTTCAATTCTTGTCAAAGACAAATTTAAACCGTATTATTACTAATCCATTGTGAAACTAAGTTCACATCTCATTCTCAATGTAGATAATATCATTTATTAATAATAAAAAAAACAAAAAAAAAACCTAACGCGTACTATCCTCAAATCCTCCGATGCTTTGCCTTTTGTCTTAATTGTTAAATCTACCCACCCCAGACAAATCCCAAATTATTCCGTTATCCATAAAGTGCGCGCGGCGTGCCCTTCCTCCGCCCAAAATCGTAAAACTTCTCGTGACGAAAATACCCCTATTCAAAAGAATATGTTACCCGTACCACCCCACCAATTATTATACGTCGAGGCCTAAAATCGTGATTTCATCGTCGCAGTTCTTTCGTTATTCCCTCACATTCCTCAGTAGTGGTCTGTAGCTCTATCGGAGGGTGGCAACGATTCCCAATCTTCCCTGATTTGATTTCCCCTTTTTCTTTTTTCAATTTAATTAAACAATTTAAATCTCTCTCTCTCTTTTTTGTTTTTGTTTTTTCTGATCAATTTATTGGAATTTTAGCAATTTTGGTTTCTACGGAGTTAATTTGCTAGTGCTGTCGCTCTTTTAAGCTTTCGATCTCGACCTTTGGATTCAATGGCGGCGGGAACAATGGCGACCGCCGCCGGAGCCGCCGTGATTCTTTACTACGTGCTCAATCGGAGGGTGGCAACGAACGAGGGCGGAGTGGAAGACGGGGATGATGACGGCGATCTGAGTGGAAATCTCTCGAGGATGAGATCGGCGAGGAAACGGCTTTCTCGGCGACCGGCTCAAGCGCCCGCCACGTGGGTCGAGTCGCTTACCACCTTGTCCGATACGCTCCGGTTCACCTACTCCGAAACTCTCGGGAAGTGGCCGATCGGCGACTTGGCCTTCGGTATTAACTACCTCATGCGGCGGCAGGTGAGTAATTCGCTCAACATTGGAGTCCTTTTTCTGCAATTTTTCGCTCTTTTGTGGCTTTTGCTTGTAAAAGTTTCGTTATTTGAGTATTAAGTCCTTGAATTTTTGGTTAATTCGCAGGGTAACTTACAAGTTGCGAGTGTGTATGCTGGTAGTGGTAGTGTGCAGCTCAAAGGGTCTGAAATCGTTGAGGAGTTAAATTATTACTTGAAGTTGCTGACGCTTTGTATGCTCTTTTCGAAGAAACCGTTTCCGGTGTTTTTAGAGTCCGGGGGTTTTTCTCAGGAAGATGTTCTTCTCCAGAAGCCCAAGGCCGGGGTTAGTAAGCTCATAACTTATCTACATTTGCTTATGTTTTTGTTCAAAATTGTTCTACTGGTAATCGGACTGATGTGGATCGATCGCATTCCTTTTGGTACCGCGAGTAGTGGCAGATTGGCTCCGTAAATTCGAGCTACAGATGCTATATTCTGAGACATTTTTGTGTAGATATTTAGTACCGCAGAACTATCTAAGCGCTCAAATTTGTGGCTAAGCAAATAACACATACAAACAAATGCTTGGGCTATAGAATTCCAAAATAGTATACTCAGCAAATCCGTAGATTCAAACAAGAGCTGCCCACATTCTCAAAATCCACCATTTCCCACTTAGTCATTCAAAATCGTCATAGGCTCATAGCAATACCATATTCACAAGCCCTTAGTTCGATCACAACCAAGTTTTCCAACTTCATAAGTAAGAGTGAAACAGGTTCAAGAGTCGAAGTTGATGCAGAAAATGAGAGATGGATGTCTGTTATGATGTTAAAAACTCAAAAAAGATGGACATTTATTTAGTGGTCGATTAATGAGAATTGAGTTATGTCCTAGAATTTATTCATATTAACCACTGTGTTTGGAGTATAGTAGTCATGTTGCAAACAATGGTGCTCACAATTCTATGTTTCTGTGAGAAAGCAGCTTTTGGTTTTATTATTCTCTTTAAAATTTGTGATTGATTCATCTATTAATTAGAACAAATATGCTTGCAGCTTCTGAAGCCTGCCTTCACAATTATACGTGATAAGAATTCAAAATGCTTCCTTCTATTAATACGTGGTACACATAGCATCAAAGATACACTAACTGCCGCAACTGGTGCAGTGGCCCCTTTCCACCATTCGGTATTGCATGATGGTGGAATAAGCAACTTAATCCTAGGGTATGCTCACTGTGGGATGGTTGCTGCAGCCCGTTGGATTGCTAAGATTAGTACTCCTTGCTTGCTTAAGGCTGTTGGTGAATATCCTGATTACAAAGTGAAGGTAAATGCCATTTCTTTAATTTAAATAAAGCATGCCACTTGTTCACTGATTTTCCATTTCAAAATTGATCAAAAGCTGTATTATCGCTTTCCTGCTTATACATGTTTTATGCCTAACTAATGTTGATATGTGCATATCAGGTTATTGGGCATTCACTGGGTGGTGGTACAGCTGCGTTGTTAACATATATTCTTCGAGAACAAAAAGAGTTCTCTTCAAGCACTTGCATTACATTTGCTCCAGGTATGTCTGCTGAATTTATCTTTGTTAATGGTTCTAATTTCATATCCATTTGTTCATGGAAATGCACATATAAATTCAATAGATAGAAGGTATTAAATATGAGTCGTTACTTTTGAAGAACAGATAATGTGTGTGGGTAGGGGTGTCGTTTTATGCTTATAGGTTGGCGTATTGGTATCTGTGCTTTGCTTCAAAAAAGTGTTTCCTAAGGTCTCTTTTTGTCTGCTTTGGTAGAAAATGCTCATGTACCTACCTAATTTTCATTCTCCAGCTGCGTGTATAACATGGGAGTTGGCAGAATCTGGCAAGCACTTCATCACTACTATAATCAATGGCTCCGACCTGGTTCCTACTTTCTCAGCAGCTTCTGTTGATGACCTCCGCTCTGAGGTATTTTATTTTTACCATATTCGAGTGGATGCATATAGCATTTGTTCTTTCTAATCATGAATATAGTTTGATTCTCGTCTGTTAGACATTTCCAGAGTTCTTATGAGAATTTGTCATTATCAGGTCACAGCTTCCTCATGGTTAAATGATTTGCGGGATCAAGTTGAGCGTACAAGAGTTTTGAATGTTGTTTATCGCTCTGCAACTGCTCTGGGTTCTCGTCTACCTTCTATTGCCAGTGCAAAAGCGAGGGTTGCTGGTGCAGGTGCGCTATTGCGACCAGTATCCAGCAGCACACAGGTAAAGCTATGTTTCCTCTCATATAATGTAGTAATTTGTACAGTGTACTTGTGAACTGTTACTGAATTGTTGCTAATTGGCTCATTTGAATTATATTATACTGGTCTGTTTGTTTAATAATCATTATCGAACATCAATTACTACTGTCCAGTGTCCACCCTGCATCCTTTGTATCCCAATCTTGCTTTTACTTTGTGTTATAACAGGCTATGCTTTGTAACCTGTAGGTTGTGATGAAGCGTGCACAGAATGTTGTTGTGAGAACGCATTCATCCATATCATCATGGTCTTGCATGGGTGCACGTCGCCGTAATGTGGGCCAATTACCTAACTCTAAAGCAGACGATTTGCAAGAATCTTCTATTATATGTGAAAAGGATTCTGAATCTCACGATGGAGTAATCATAGACCCAATGCTGAATAACTCGGACTCTAGTTCTAGTGGTGGATCAGGCCATGATGATACCGATGAAGAGGAGCAGCTTTTGCCAGTGGATGGAAATACTGCTACATCTTCTGTTGAAGACATTACTGAAGGCGAGTTGTGGTATGAACTGGAGAAGGAGCTTAAGAGGCAGGAGCATGACGTCAATGTCGAGGCCCGAGAGGAAGAAGCTGCCGCAGTGAAAGAAATAACCGAGGAAGAAGATATGCTAGTTGATGTTGCAGAAAGCAACACGCCGATCTCTTCCTCGGATGTTTCAGAGAACCATCGTTTCTACCCCCCTGGCAGAATCATGCACATTATATCAGTCCCTTCATCCTATCCTACTAATTTAGATGACAACGGGCCAACGGCTGAAGAGCGAGTGGGTATATACGAGACACGTAGAGAACTGTACAGTAAGCTCCGACTTTCTAGAACGATGATTAATGATCACTACATGCCTATGTATAAGAAAATGATGGAATTGTTGATCAGGGAACTGGAAAATGACGAATCCAGTAATTGTATAATGTGAAAAGATTAAATCAATACAAGATCATTTATGTTGCATGCCCTATATGAGTGCACACTGTACAGTTGGATTTTGTATCTGTGTTTCTTGTTCTATGGGTAAAACTGCTTATATCCACATCCAAGATAAGTTAAAATGACAGAAGCACTTTTGGAATCAGGCATTTTGCTTTAAGCTGTTATTGATGTTATTGGGGGCCAAGCTTCCGCACATTCGGCATCCAAAGAATCCACCACCACAAAATTTGCAAGATGATTTATCATCTGGATTCGACATTATAAATCCCCAGCCAGCCCCACCATTATCTTTCTTTCTATTGGAGGATAAGGTCCCGTCATTTTCAGATTTTTAAGGTCCCGTCAATTTCAGATTTTTTTTATACAACAGGTTTGCTAAAGAATAGTTTGCCCAAAAAAAAGAAAAGAAAAGAGGTTTGCTAAAGCATAAGAACATTTCCCAGTGTAGTAAGGCTCTCCTGAACAATAGACATCTTAATTATCTTAAATGAACAGTAAAAATAGCTGCTCAAGTGCATTTTCACTTTTAAATTGAATGGCCTAGACCATTCTTGTTAAAATATTCGTACTTTTTTATTTTATAAAATAATAATAGATAACTTTTATTTTTAATTTCGGATAATAATAAAAGATTGATTGAAAGTATTTGAAATATTGAAATGCAGTGTAAAGCGGAAGAACATGATTAGGTACTTATAGAAAATAATTATAATTTTTTATAGTCTAATTAGTTTCTTTATATATTTTTCTAATAATTTTTTTATAATTTTTTTAATAATTTAAATTATGGCTGATGTCATGATCACTTCAACTTTGTGTCACATAAGCAGGGTGTTGGGCCAGATGATTCTTGCCTAACTTCTCCATCGAGCTTGCCTTGAGCACAATTGCTCGAGTGAATTGGAGTGTTTTGGGGAAGGGGTGTGGATTGGGTTGCCTATCCCCAAGGCAATAAGCAACAATGGAGTTGCTCTAAGTATATTAAATTTTGTGTCGGATTTTTTATTTCTTTCCGTTTACTAAAATTGTGTAGATATCAAAATTTTTATTGGATTTTTGTCACGTGACTTCCCTTTTGTTAGCTGTAGGCACTTGAAATTGAAAACCAAAACCAATACATGTATCAAACAGAACCGCAAGCTTAAGAAACTATTTGATTTCGATTCTTAATATCCGGAACCGAACAGAAAACTAACCGCACCATATAATATTAAATTTTTTTATTTTAATAGTCAATTAGGTGTCATAATATAATTGTTTATTTGGTTGAGTCCATACATGTAGTATGGACTCAACCTCATCGTAACCTAGCCTTGACTCATTCGAATTCAGGCATCGCCTCTCTTACTCTTAATCCACAACCAGAATAACAAGTTCCAAGGTAATCTTAAACTTTTGGTTCACAAGGTAAGGTTCAATGGTTTCTCATCCATCTATTTCACTTTCACAAGGTCTAAGGTCTTCCCAAGTATTGCTTTCTCAAACTTGAATGTCTTCTCAAGCCCGTTCACAAACTTAAAGGCCTCCTAAGCCTTCATAGAGTAAAGTCTCTAAAAGGAAAGGGAAAAAGAAGGGGTTGAGCGCTTTAAAGCATCAAAACATTGTTGGTGAATTGCATGAGCAATTTATTTTTTCGTTGTACTAATATTTATGCCATAATACATTTTGATGTTGAACTTTGTTTGAACTTTAATTTAAGTATGGTAGTTTACTTTTTCAGTTGGGTTGTATTAAAGTAATGACTAAGGCATTTTGTTGTTGAACTTTGTTTGAATTTTAGTATGGTGATGGTGATCTTGAATTGTTTTTTAATTGGGTTGTATTAATGTTATAAAGCATTTAATTTGCAAATGACTAGGTTTTGAACTTTTTAATTTGTTTGAATGTTGTATACTTGTATTAATGCAAATCTTTTAATGGGCCTACCGATGAGGCATAGTTCAAAACCAAAATCGTTTGAAATCGAATCAAACTGAACCAACCAAATGGTTTGGTTTTATTTCGGTTCTTACCCCAAAACCGCACCAACCCAAACCGAAATAAATTTTAATTTCGATTTCAATTTTACCCTAAAAGTGCACTTCACCCAACCGTAACCACCACTACTGCTGTTTACTAATGCATGGAATAAAAAAAAGTGTGTATTATGCATTAAAATTTGTAATTCAATACTTGAAAAATTAAGAAATCAGATTAATTAGAATGACTAGTTGGTGCACACCAATTCCTTCTTTTCCTTCAAGATTTGTGATTTCTTCAATTCCACATAGGTAGCATGGAATTAAATCCCAAAATAAGCTTGTATTTCTTTTTTGCTGTGATGAATTAGTCATTTTATATTGCAATTAACAGGATTTCAGTCGAGTTCGTAAACAATAATCGATAATCATTTTAAGATCAAAATATCAACAATATCAATAATATCGACTAGCATGCACCATATATTCTTATATCGTGAAAAATTGTAGTTGACCGGATTGGAGAAAATATGACGAATAATCTGATCTTACACTTGCCATGAAAAAGCAATCTTACCACACCCTGGTTTCATCGAACATTACAGATTTGTCTACAAGAAGAATCTAGCATGCACATATCCACTCTCCCATAAATAACTTTTTTTTTTCCCTAAAGAAAACCACTTTTTGTAGGTGTTAACATCTTTATATGTTGATTGTATTGTATGATCATGATTATGTAATTCGTTTGGTCCCCCACCACAAGTGGCTCTCTAATAGCCTTGGATTTGGTTTGATATTTTTTTTGTTTCTTAATCATTTGCATAATCATATATAGAGTCATATAGTCTAATCTCATTGGACGGTTTAGGCATTTTAAGCCACCACACCACCTAATCTCTTTGATTAATAAACATACTTTCGCAATCACAACATTGTAATGAACTCTTGCACTTAAATAATCTTCAAGATAATACATCTTTAATCACAATCTAATCTCTTCCACAGCAATATTGATTTCTTTTAATCACAGCGGCGAACAGGTCTTTTTCCATTTGTTTAAGACCGACTTTGTGTAGAATATTGCTGATTAGCTAATGATAATCTTGCGAGTGCTTCCAAACCCACATAGCCATACGTATGCAGTATATATTTATTTATTTGTTTGTGATAGCTTAAACTAAAAGCATATCCTATGGCTGAAGTGGGCAGGCAAATGATGTATGTGAATACGTTGATGTAACACCCTCTCTCTCTCTCTCTCTCTCTCTCTCTCTCTCTCTCTCTAGAATGTCCAAAAGAGCCATGACAACTGCATGACATGGAGGCCAAGGTATTGGCGTTATAGTAATTTTGCACTCAAAGCATGCTTTTGCGTAGGTCTACTTAGAGCTTGCAAACATTAGAAGGTGAAGTACATGAAAATGGAGTATAAGCAAGAGGAAGTGTTTGTTTGATTGTTTCGTCGTGGACCATCGCCTTTTGCAAGTGTTTGTTTGATTGTTTCGTTGTGGACCATCGCCGGACGGAAATCATATTCCAGCAACTCATACCGTACAAAGTAAGAACTTATCGATATTGAAGGCTTTGTTTCTCTTTCTTCTTTGCCAAGGAATGTTGAAGAATGATTTTTATTTTTTCGGATTTTATTGGTATATATTTGCAACATCACTTTTATCTTTCCAAATCCTTTGCATGTCTCTTAAACACAGCATGATGATTGATGAGAGCCTAGAGTTGTTGTACCTTAGTCTATCCAAGCTATAGAATTATAGATACTTTGTTTTCAAGTGTGTAATTATCGATCTGGACTTAGGGGCTATGGTGTTATTTCCATCTCTTCTTGAGGGGTGGGGAAGAACAAAATCGGGCAAGAAAACGAAGAATTGCCCTAGCGATGTTGCGAGGAAAACTGCAAAAGCATGGGAAAAGGAAGCCAAAAAGAATGAACGCGTTTCGAGTTCTTCCGGCGTGGTTATGTCTGAGAGGTCCAACACTCTCTCCTCCGTTTGCTCCAAGAGAGGCCGGAAGGGGATCAATCAGGATTGCTTAACCATTTGGAAGGTAGGTCCAAAGTCACGTGACATTATTTTCGCAGATGCGGTCATAGCTGCATCAGCTAGAGCGGATGTGCTCCCCATATGCACTCGAGCTGGAGTCCCCTCCTTTAGTTTAGATGAGTTTAAAGTAATATATCGTTTGTATCCATAAGACGTATCATTTTCAGTATTTTGGATAAGTTGGATTTTTTGTTGCAGGAATTTGGATGCCAAGAAGACATGATATTTTGTGGGATATTTGATGGCCATGGCCAATGGGGTCATCTTGTTAGCAAAAGGGTTAGGGAATCCTTGCCTGCTTCCTTGTTGTGCAATTGGCAAGAGACTCTCACTTCAACATCACTTGACCCGGATTTTGAAATGGAGATGGACAGAAACCTCCATGGTTTCGATATGTGGAAGCAATCCTTTCTGAAAACCTATGCTGCCATTGACAAGGAGCTCAAGCATTCTTCCAAACTCAATTCCTACTGGAGTGGCGCTACGGCTCTGACAATTATTAAGCAGGTAATCAGAAGATTCCGATTCTCTCTTCACGGTAGCACATCTTCACAAACATGTCTATATATCATCGAGCATCTCTACGAGATATCCTTGGTTCCCCAACTTGGGCTGAAGCTAGTGTCAAATATAGGAACTTTGTATATCTGAGTAGTTTGGTACTGTTTTTAGGAAGAGAAAAAAGCATGTACCGGTGGTTTAGCTAGACACGAGAGACTACAATGCTTTCTCAACATAGGATGTAGATTAATGCCATCTCGATTATAGGAATTCAATTAGAAGTAACCCAAAAATGTCCCGATCAATGATCTTTCAGGGTGAAAATCTCGTCGTTGCAAACATCGGTGATTCTCGGGCTGTTTTAGCCTCCGTTTCTGATGATGGCAGTTTGGCAGCCCTCCAGCTTACAGTGGACTTTAAACCCAATTTACCTCGTCAGCTCTCTTTTTCTCTATTTGTCTCATGGATATACAAATGAGCATCATATTCTTAATATTCGAGGGTCCTTTTCCATTACAGAAGAGGCTGAGCGAATAAATAGGTCGAATGGGCGAGTGTTTTGCTTACAAGATGAACCAGGGACTTACAGGGTGTGGATGCCAAATGGTAAAACACCAGGACTGGCAATATCAAGAGCATTTGGTGACTACTGTGTGAAGGACTTCGGGCTCATCTCAATGCCTGACGTGACTCAAAGACGCATAACCAGCAGCGACCAGTTTGTCATTCTAGCAACAGATGGGGTATGCATTTCCTCGTTAACTTTGTTCAAATTGATTAAGAATAACAAGACCAAATTGCTAGATGGAATTATTGGTTTCAAATATGCCAGAAAAACTTAACTATCCCGGATTCATAACCCCCTTGTCCTCTATCTCCCTACGCACGAGTAACGGTCGCAGACTCATACTGTACTCTTGTGAGTAGGGAGATGCGAATAGAAAGCGAGTGCCTTGAACAAATCTGCAATCAATTAAACAAAACAGTAGTATTTTCTGTCAAGCGTTGCACAAATGACAAGTAATTGTATGGTTGGTAGTCTCAGAAGTTTGATAAAATCGCATGGCATAGATGAGTAGAAAAAACTATATATATACGCATACATGAAAGTTTCATCTCATTTTGCATTTCCCGATTTCAGGTATGGGATGTCATCTCCAACCAAGAAGCTGTTAAAATAGTTTCCTCATGTCCAGATAGGAAAAAAACAGCTAAAAGACTGGTGGGATGTGCCGCTCTTGCATGGAAGACTAAGAAACGAGGCATTGCGATGGACGACATCTCAGCTATTTGCCTGTTCTTTCACGCTTCATCCCCGCCACAAGCCAACCATTTGGTCTCAAAATACTCTGGAGTGAAGGAATCTGGGTAAATAAGGATTTTTGTATCCTCAGTTCCTATCAGCGCTGTGTGTATATATATAAGTGTATGCCCTCCTAGTTGATGTTGAGTGCTACCAGCCACATAATATGACAGCCTAATACAGTTGTGCTAATCAAATTCTTAGATCAAATCCTGGAACACGCGTAAATCAAAGCATCAAGCACCATGAATTAAGACAATAAAATCCTGCTCAAAAATTTCCAACTAACCTGGGCAATACGAATCTCATACAGAAATGTACTTTCCATTTTTTGGCCCAACAAGGAAACGAGAAGCAATAAAACCACCAATGAGGCATCAAAGTAGTGAGGCAATCATAACTGGTGCATCAAAATGATTGAAGCGGCCCATTACTAATAATAAACGAGGCAGGTTTGTGAGCAAGCACATGACCATGAATTCAAGGCATCAAGATAAACGAGGTATCCATCCACTAAGAGCATCTCCAGCAGTAGGGAAACTGCCCTACCAATTGGGTTTAACAGTCTTTAGGCTGAAGAAATAAGCTCCAGCAGTTCCAAAACAACGGGGCGATTGGGCAAAGGGCTTGTTCTTAGAAATATATCTTTCATTGATTGAAATGAATTTACATTGGCATATTTATAAATTTCGGAATAAATGATTAGTAAGCTAAACAAATGTAACTAATTAACTTTTAACTATGATTAGTTACATTTCTGTTAAAACAGACTAATTGCACTAAGCTATGAAAATGCTGCTAACATGGACTGCTGATTAGGCTGCTTATCTGTGTCCTTATAACCCCTCAAGCTGAACGGAGGGAAACCAAGAGAAAGCTTGGATTGAAGATACAAAAATCTAGCCTTGGACAAAGATTTAGTATGGATGTCTACAATTTGGTTGTGACTAGGAACAAACTAAACCTTCAGAAGTTGAGCAAGTACAAGTTCCTTGTGATAGTGTTAATTGATCTCAACATGTTTGGTACGAGCAGGAAAAACAAGATTCAATGCCAAACAGATAGTTTAGCCATTGTCACACCACAAGACCTGAACCTTAGAAAGAGGAAAAACCAATGTCCTTGAAAATTTTGCATATCCAAGTGAGTTCCGCTAAAAGTGTGGGCAAGAGATCTATGTTCAACCTCAGTGGATGAACAAGCAACAATATGTTGCTTCTTTGCACTCTAGCTGATAAGCTTGTTGCCCAGATAAACACAATAGCCATTAGTACTTATTCTGTAAAAAAACACATCCTACCCAATCTGCATCTGAGAAAGCAGTGCCATGAAGATTTATTTATTTATTTATTTATTTATTTTTTATTTTTTTAACCACATACCTTTATCAATAGAGCCTTTTAAAAATCCTAACATTTTCACAACTCGAAAATGAGTGTCTCTTGGATAGTGAAGAAACTAACATAGTTGATTAACTGCGAAAGAGATGTCAGGTCTAGTCCATGTCAAATATTGGAAAGCCCTAACTATAGACCTATATTTATGTGGATTAGACAACAAGGTATCACTATGATCTAGTTTCTGAGTGCCAAGAGGTGTAGTACAAGGCTTACTCCCTTCCATATGTGTCTTGATAAGAAAATCTCATGCATACTTGTTTTGAGAAAGAAAAATTCCATCTGAAGTCCTATGTACTTCTAAGCCTAAGAAGTAATGTAGAGCACCCAAGTCTTTTATTGTAAAAGTTGGCTAAGCTTAGTTATGAAAGATTTGCAAACGTAGGATTAGGACCAATAACTAGTATGTCATCAACATACACTAGTACAATTACCAGAAATGGTTGAAACTTCACAAACAATGGGCAATCAGATTGAGAATTTGCAAACCAAAGAGACAACAAAGTGTGGAATAACTTGTCATACCAAGCTCTAGGGTTTAGGGGGTTAGGGTTTAAGGTTTAGGATTTTAGGGTTTAAGGTTTAGGGTTTAGGATTTAGGTTTAGGGGTTAGGGGTTAGGAGTTAGGGTTTAGTGTTTAGGGTTTAGAAACCACACATCAAATAATTTGTCTAACCCTAAACCGTAAACCCTAAACCCTAACCCTAATCCCTAAATCTAAACCCTAAACCCTAACCCTAAGACCTAAACCCAGCCTTGTCTAATGCTTATGAACTTGAAACTGATACATCGATTCTTCGAAAGCAGGAATTTGTATCAATTTGTATATGAAAGGAACTTAAGGATTTAATGCTCTGAGTTTGCCTTGTGACTTACTTGTTAAGTTGTGTTATATGAATTTCATGGCTTAGAATGAGCACAATTTTTGTTGCACTTCCACCTTTTTGAAAATGGTACCCATAAGGATAAAGATTGAGGAATCTTATTATATAATTTGATTTTTTTTATTATTCAATGGGGTGAGTTAGAAACTGAGCTTGAGACATCTTCTAACATTGAGAAGAGAAATAATACTAGACAAAGAGCTAGTTGGTCAGTCAATTATCCACTTGGTGTAGGATTTGCCTCATTTCTTGGCATCATAGATTGCAATTTTTCAACAATCAGTGTTCTAAAAATTGGCCTAGGCATTGGGCAGTCGAGTGTCACTGGGATTTATGCTAAAACGTTCATCAAATTGGGTAGGAGTTAGTTGGCCACCTATGCGCTATTTAGGCGGTCTCGGAGGTGGTAGACAGCCGTCTAGGCGGCCTTTCGGAGCCTCGTCGGTTCTCTGTTTCGATGCAATCTGACGAGAAGAAAGAGAATAAACTAGAAATCTCAGCAAACATACAAACTCCACTTGATTGTTAAAAGAATCTACCTCAGATTTCTTCAAATGTTGCTTGTTCGTTGGGATTTTTGGAATTCTTTTAGGCTTTTGGAATGAAAATTGGAGGTTTGGAGGAGCTTGTGGAGGCAGTGGGAGAGGTTTAATGGGGATAACGACCTAGTTCTAAGAGAGGAAGAGGAGAAGAACAAGCAGCATCTTTGTTGAAGAGAGAGAAGGCGATGGAAACGAGGATGCTTATAATACCAAAAATAAATAAAGGGAGAGGTATGATAGTATAAAACAGCCCATGTGGTTATAATTAGTTGATGGAAACGAGGCACTCATAATAAAAGCAAGAGAGAGGTAAAGTAAATAAGCTGCATGATTTGGCTTTTTTAATTAAGCGATGAAAATGATGTTGCAGAAGAGAGAGAGGAGAAGAGGAAAAAAAGGGGTGGGGTGGGCCGTTATATATGCTTACCTTAATTTTTTAATTTGATTTAATGAAACACTCCATCTTATTAAGTATAACTAGTTTTTGTTATAATAAATTTAATTAAATTCTGAAAAAATTATAAATCCGCCTAGTTCGTCTAGACGCATGGGCGCTAGGCCCTAGGCAGCCGCCCAACTAGCGCCTAGCGTCATTTAAAACCATGTCTACAATACCCCACAAAATGAATGACCATATTTGAACATTGAGATCTAATTACTTTAGTCTAAAGTAGGGGGGAGGTGGCACTGTGCAATTTTGGAGTACATTTCACTTTATTTACGAAAGTGCCACTGACTCTCTCTGCCCCTTGCTTTTGTTGGATTTAACTTTATTTACAAAATTGCCTTTGGGCTTTAGAAATGGTTTTGGGTCTTTGGGTTGGATGTGGCCTTTCACTCGGGGAAAGAGACGAAAGGGGGACATAAGGGTTGATGTGTTGGAGGGAGAGGATCGCCAGGATTTTCGACTCGGGGCGGGTGGGTGTGGTTGTAGGTGATGTATCGGTCAGAGGGTTGTTGGGGGAGGAAAGGAGTGGGACAAAGGGACTGACAGATTGGAGAGAGAGAGAGAGAGAGAGAGAGAGATGGGAGCTCCAGGTTTCGACTAAGTGGGAGAGAGATTTAGGGATTTTGTCCAATTTTTCAGAGAATGATGGACAGGAAGACAGAGAGAGGGCATAAAGCATGGTTGTGTGCATTCTATTAAAAGGATAAAGTCATATGGTTAAAAATTTGAGGCATTCAATACTGCGGGACGTTGTAACCACACCCCACAGTTTTAGAATAATCACCAGCCCTTGTCAACGTTTTTGCTTTGAAGTACGTACATTATAACACACCAAACAGAAACAGTTGCAACTCCCAGCCTTGTCCCACATCGGGGGGGTGATGTAGAGGAAGGTTAACGAGTTGGCTATAAGTAAAGCGATACGCGCGGTTCAATTCCTAACCTGTCCTGTCAGGGGTGAAGGATGACTCGTCAATGATCGAAAGTGACGGCGGGTCGTGCCAACACCTATTATTTCGAACACACAATCTGGGCGTGCTAGTTCCACCCTACTTCGGTGGACGTGCTCGTCAATTTTTGAAAGCCTCGCCCTCTGCGGTGGGGCTCCAATAACTCTAAATGGATAATTTAACCAAATGAACAGGCGCATAATTTAAAACTAGTACAAGTCATTCCTGCTAAATTGGTAAAAATTCTGATTTGTTTCCACATGTGAATTAAAGAGCCAAGTATTTCAAATCAAAAGACGAGAAACTGCGGAAAGAATGAATTGATTTTATTTGACTTTTGTTCCTAACTACATTCTTTAAACAGTGACATATGCAGGGCTTCAGCCTCCCCTTTTTCTATAACTTTAATCTACAAATTTGCCGGACAAATATTTTCCTTTCACAAAACAATATGTGCACATATCCAATGTTGGAGGGCGGCCCGAGATAGTAAAGCTCGAATTACTTGAAAATCGTGTTCAATGAAATACTTGAGGAGACGCATAATACTCACTTTCATTGAACACAGGTCTTAGATCTTCCTTCAACATGAAATCCAAAGGAAAAGAAACCAGATGGCCCTTCACAGATTCTAACCTCTCCATGGGATCTGCTGTCTTCACATCTCCATTTTGATATGATTCTAACTTCTCGGGAGCAATTCCCAAGTCGATAGTTGTGTGCCCAATTTTCTCCTTGCAGAAGGCTATACTTTGCCTGAATGCAGCCCTGCGTGAAGTCACCCGTGGCCGGATGGGGCAAACAATTTGTTAGCAAGTGAGAAAATATAAGGGATTAAGAGGAAGACTAAAGATGCATATACCTGGAATGTATAAAATCGTTTGGTATGCAAGAAAACACATCTTGGTAGATTGTGGTATTTGTCTGTAAACAAAGAAACAAAAAAGCACAAATTGTTATTACTTGCAGATACAAAGCAATATATGACTTCAGCAAAATTAAACTCCAAAATATTAATTATTTATTCATCTGCTCATCAAGATATTTTTCTCCTTGTTTTTTTCACCTTTGCAGTTGCCATCCAGATGCCCTTATAAGTTGAATCGACAATTGGGTCGATTATTTGATTCATCTGACAACACAATGAAAAACGTACAAAGACAATCAGACAAGTGACACTAGGTATCTTAAGATTCACAATATCATTATTGTTACAGCTGTGAATTAACGACGACGAAGAAGAAATGGAAGAAGTGAACAAAACAAGATTTACTAACCTCTGTGGCACGAATACCGAGATGTTCAGACCACAGTGACATGCGAAGACTCAATGAAAACTTTCCAGCCTTCCATGGCTTTCCTCCCATAAATGAATTAATCATCTCTTTATCTTCAATAAGTAGACCAATCTAAGATACCAAATCATGACGGTTAATGGAAGCAACCATGCATGTAGAAGAGGAGCACAAGAAAAGTCATGTTTACGCAACAGACAGTATATACTGAAATCGTACTACATTTACAATTCTGTGTTTATACGCTCAGTCAGCATTATGTTGCATTTTATTCAGAATAAATGCTTTATCAAGTCATTTTGTGCGCTTAGGCCATGCATAACTTCCATAGCATAACAAACACGCTCTGCATCTTTAAGGTTTAAAGCACCATCAAATGTATAATAAGATAATGCAGGAGAAACCAGAGCGGAAGAGATACCTCAGAATCTCTTGAACCAAGCAAACTCCTATCATTGATGTTAGCTGATCCAATTATAGTTGTGCAATCATCGACAATCATAATTTTACTATGCACATAGATCTGCAGTGCCAATAATAATATAATGATGATGTATTCATGGGGTGGAAGCTATAAAATTTGACAAACATGTTACCAATATCTTTAGATTGGAAAGAGATGCATAGGCAGGCACAAAGTTACATTGATGATAGGGAAATACCTGACTACAGGCCACAGGACCGCCTTCAAAGAGTTTACCATAAGATCTAAGGCCGTAGAAGGAAATATAATCATGCATCTTTGCACCAAGAATTTCATTAAGATTGTGCAATATTGAATTAGGTCCTCTGCAAATGGTTCGATATTGCCAATGCATAACAGCTCTTACAGATGCTGCACCAGTATCATCCAGACCCCCCTGTTCAACCACAAAATCAGCACAAGGAATATATGGGCAGATATATACAATATGTTATGGACTTTGACAAGAACTGGAACCTGGAAGCCGGGTATAAGTGGTATCACAATTATAACTCTAAAAGGCTTTTTATCATTGTATGCTCGCATAATACGTCGAAATAATGCTTCTAAAACACGATTCCGTATAATTTCATCTCCTGAAAGACCTGAAATGAAAAATTGATTCTGGGAAGAAGTTCCAAAAAAGTAAAAGGATGTCAGAAAAAATAGTTATCACCAAAGTCCCTTGCAGGATATCCAGAAAGATCAGAAAGCAGACACTGCATAGTGCAAAAATGTATCCACAAAGAAAGAGAAGTTCTCAATATAGACTAAACGCTGACGAGTGGACAAGAAATATGATACATGACTACTAGCAAATTCAACTCAAGCAGAACTTTTCTTTTTGAAATAAAAATCTCAAGCAGCAATAATGCTTGTCAAATTGTCGAGAAAGCTTGAAATGCTCTTTATTTTGAGCATATACTTCCTGAAATATATGATATATCAGTAAGTCTAAATTATTACATAAGACGAACTTACATAAGAACATTGAAATACATTAGGTATGGGTTTCGTTACTTTCGTATCATCGCAAAGTGAAGAAAATTGAGAAAGAAATTCACCTCAATGTAAATAAAGTGCTCTGATTTGTCGATAAGAGAGCAATAAGCATTGTGAATGCTCTCTTCAACTTGGCTTGTTCCTGCTGACCACTGACTGACACTTCTAATAACCTAAAAGTGAGATGTTGTTAGGAACATGCAGGATGCAAAGTCCATTATCACAATCAAACAGTAAGAAAACAGAAACATTTACTACGCATTAAATGATTAAACCCTCTGACATTTCTGAATATCACCTCCTCTGGAGGTTTATAGAGTACACGTCCCCTTGGAAACTTAACTTTGATTAAAATTCTATAGTCCTTGTTTCCCCTGGTTCAATTCCTACAACATTGTTCTAAGCAGTATGTTCTTCAAGGTTACTTAACTTGACACTTATAACAGATATATCACTACATAAATAACATCAAAATAGGAAGATGGCAAATAAGAAATTAGAAGCCAAATCAGAAATGACATTTGCAATAATATGGAATTTCAAAAAGACAAAGGAGTTTTGGTTCACCTGACATCGACACGAGCAACAAGGGCCAACTTGTCCCGATTCATCTGTGAAACCACCGTTGTTGCCCCGTTCTTGTGTTTCCCACCACTCTGGATCTTTCACGCCAGACTGTGCCACCCCGTCAGAAGCCATTTTTCCATGTCGAGACAGAGAATCAAGGTCATCTACAAAGCCTCTCATTGGCGTATCAGGACCTACTGGTGCAATTTTTAACTTCCGGAAAGGGAAAGCAAGATTGTTGCTAATCCTGCTTGGCTGATCAAGGAGATCATGGGGAGAGTCCGACCCGTTTAGTTGTGTGTGTTCATTTGGAGAATCCAGCCCATCAGCTTCTTGGGGTATAAGAAGTGGAATATCTTGATAGGATGATATCGACGAGAAGGAATCCGTCCTTTTATGCTCTCTGTGATTACTAGCGTTCTTACTTTCAATCTCCACCTCTTGGCTTCTTCCCATGTAATGAGGAATGACCATGTGGTGCTGCGGCATAAGTAGTGGAATTGCTTGTTCGTTTGGAGCCTTATTTCTCTGAAAGAATATATACCGACTTAGCACATAACTTATTGTAAATCAAAATTATACCATCCTAGCAGGATATCAACCTTTGCATAGTTCCAGCGCTGAACAAAATGTCTAGCCACGTCACGGCAGGGTGGTCCCCAAAGGGCACAGTGAACGTCATGCCAAGGCATACGAGGATATTTTCCACGATCCAACTCATCTTTCATTGTATCCTCCCACGAATTTGGTTCAGATTCCCTGACAGGGTTATATTTCAAAAACCATATTTCACGACAATGAAATCATTTCAGAAAAGATCTAGAGCTAGGTAACATATAAATTTAAACCCTTAATAAAAGATACAAAGCAAAGAAAAATAAATATGTATAAATATGGATATCATGTTTCTGTCATTATCTGCGGATTGTTGTCAATGCATAATCCCAGAGTAGACAAGAAGCCCACCTTGGGTTGTAATAGTCCTTTCCAGGCCATATAGAAGGAGGGCAATCACCCACTGTATGCTCAGCAGTATCGTAACGACCAAAGCATAAATCCAGTCCTCCAAGAAAGCAAATCTGATAATCAACAATGACAAGTTTTTCATGGTGGGACCTATATGTAACAAGTATTTAATATCAGAAGCAGAACAAGATTACATGATAGGGGAGTTCCAAGAGACTTTCTGAATAAGTAATACAAAATCTACAAATTGATTTGCAAATACAGCACATACCATAAGTAAACACCACTTGAGAAGTGGTCAGGATAACGTAGTACCCTCACATTCTCGTGAATCTCGAGTAGTTTTCTCTTGCTATAAACACTGTTGATTTTCAGAGCAAGAGCTACCTCTTTATAGAGAAGAATGTATATCTGCAGACATGTTTCAGTGTCAAAAAATAAGAAATAACGTCTAAATCTTATTTCAATGAACTGTGTTTAAGTCAATTCACAGATGATGGACATGCAAAGAATTAGAGTTTAAAGTCAATTCATAGATGACGATCCTGTAAAGAATTAGAGTTAAAGATTGCTTGAAAGTGAGGTTCACCTGAACCCCTTCCTTAGCTTTTTCTTCCAGTAAAGAATCAAGTCTAGAAGAAGCATGAGCATGAAATGGACGCCGCAGGTACAGTTCTGGACACAGCCACCAGCCACAAATAAATATCTGCATGGAACTTTCATTCATCAAACAGTAGAAAAATGAAGAATGATACTTATGATAAACATCTGAAAAGTACCCAGCAAACTGAGAAGAACACACCTCTGATTTTGCATCCTCAATTGCAGAAGCAATGGCTTCAAATGCTGACTGACCATCTATAAACCATTGAGCCTGACTACCATCTTCAGTCAAGCCTCTCGGAGGTGCAAAAGAGCCAAAGCGGTGAGGATGACACCAGCCCTCTGGAGGCCTGAGTCCAGCATCATTGATTGAAGCAACCCAATCTTTTACTTTGGAACCACTCTTGACTCTCAAATTAATGCTCCGGCTTCCACAAGCCACCTTTTCAAGTTTCACTTTACTTATCAAAAGATTGTCTGGATATTCATTATTAGGCAGATAGTGCCCGCAACAACAGGCTACAAAATTGAGGGAAAGGTCTACTTGCAAACATAGAAATTCGTCAGCCACCAGCAACTTGTGCATTTTATTTATAATTAACTAAGAACAATATTCTTACAGGGGTAAAGTTAGCAGTCAAAGTTCCTAGTTTATTTTTAAGTTTTTAACCCTAACTCACATGGTTGCATTCTACTAGAGAATTCACATCCAAATGAACATAAACCATAATATATAGACTTCCCAGAGTAAAAGCAATATGCATGACCATCTGATAGAATCATTTATACACAGACCTAACTGGAATTTCAGGGAAGAAATCACAGGAACTGCAGTTTAACAAATCTGGAGCACCAGATATAACCCCAGAAAGGGAAAGATTAAAAAAAAAAAAAAAAAGCCAAGTAACACTAACCTTAAATGTATGCCTTAAAGGATTCCGCTCTTTTATTTCTTTTGCCAGTGAGACACGGCCATCCCCATTGCCATCTGAGGTTGGTAGTACATCAAATACTATTATATCCAAAGGTTGGGTATCAAAAGGATGTGCCAGCAAGGCCAAGAATCCTGGTTTTAATACAGCCCAAACCTGCACAGGATCAATTAGACGGTAATACGAAGATAACAAGTGAGAAACATATCTTAAACTAAAGACTTAAAAAGGATGAGGAGATTATGCATGTGATATCTCTTAGCTTGTATATCTGTTGTCCAAAAATAATAGAATCTTCTGTCACTTGATTCCATTCTACATTTGGACTCCTACCAACAAAAAACCTATATTTTGTCGAGCATCTAAGAAATCACAGGTCTCTTTGAGTTAATTAAACTTTCACAGACAGATTACTAATATGACTGGAGAGTTGACCGCCATAACTTTGTCACTAATGTGCTCAAGTTACAAGTGAATATAAAAGAGAGCTTATCAAAAGGACTTCTTACCTTTTGCCAATTGTCATTACAGCAATTGAACCAACGAGATGCACAACATTTCCTGGTAGTATCATCCTTTGGAATTTTAGGAAGATGCTTGACCATCACATAGTCTTCTTTTAGCTTAGGGCCATATTCTGGAGAAAATGATAACATGGAGACCTCCAAGAACTTGCAGACCTACAATCCATAATTATTGAGGCTTAGACATTTAATAAGCAAACTGAAAATAGCTAAAGGCAGAGGACGTTCAAAAAACACAGTTAATTATAGCTAATTTCAATTCCAAAACTAGTTATTTAAATCGACACATTTGATTGACATTTAGAAAGAACAGCACCAAGCACACCTCTCGAGAGTTCACAATGTCCATGTTTCCTAGAAAGTGGTTTAGATACCCTTGCATTGCGACCTTAGATCTCTCCGAAATGGATTGCTGTCTGCCCAGCGCAGGCCGGATGATTGGCAGAGCAGCGCTAGATGGAACATCTCTGAACAAAAGATGCAACTATAAGATTTATGACAGTAATTCCAGAAAAAACGTACACAACAAATATAAATTTAACAAGTAGTGACCTGTTTTTAGCACTTTCATCGTGCTGCAGGGGAACAGTCTCATCATCCTCATCATCTTGCACCACATCTGTGTGATCTCCTATTCCTAGATTTTGAAGCCATTCTTTAACCTTTAATATAATGTCACAAACGAGATTAAATCCCAAACTTTCCGAGATAAGCGGTTAACTGCCAAGTGCATACAAGAGTGAAAATGCAAACTGGCTTTCCGCTCACAAACTCAGACGGTAAGATAAAAAAACACAGACCTGCTCTTGCTTCTCTTGAATTTCCTCAAAAAATGCACGCTTCTTCAATGCGAAATGCAAGTAGAATACATGTGATGGTTTCTTCACTAATCGCCACTTAAACTAATGTTTAAAAGAAAATTAAAACACATAATCAGTCCATGAGAATCTTAAACAGTAATCTACAAAGCTAAAGCTAGCAACTTCACAACTTGATATTAAAGCCAAAATTCGAAAAGAGTGGACCCAATTAGGAAATAACACCTCAATTTTACAAAGTAAACAGAAATGCAATGATTCTAGAAGATTCTCTATAGTTAAAAGTTAACGACTTTCTCTTGACTTAACATCCTGATATCGAATTTTCTCTGCTCTTATCCAAATTTTCTCGGCATCCAAACACATAATTCAGATTGAAAACTGAAATTCAGAAACAGAGAATCAGGCAAAAGCGTGGAGAAAGAGAGAGAGAGATCGGAGTTGCGTGCCTGCTTGTATTGGAACTCGATGGTGTAAGAGAGAAGCACGGGGCTGATATCGCCGGCATCGGGACGGGAGACGGAGACGATGGTGGCGCTGGGCAACTCGTCGAAAATCCGAGCGGGCTCGAAGGACGAGAGACGGCAGAGAAAGGAGGAGGGCGATATGGCCGACTCCGATCGCATTTGGAGGTAGCGGGATCCGCCCCCCGAGATTAACTGCTCCGATTCCATTTTCCGGTTTCGATCACTTGGAGATTGATCTTAAAAATTTGATCCACTTTTGTTGTAATTTGTTTGTTGCAGGATATAATTTGAATAATAAAACAAAAAGTAAAACAAAATAACGAGACGGAATTCGGGGGAGTCACCGCTCGCCACAAGCAAACGACGTCAAAGGAGTATTTATTTTGGTCAGAAAAAGGAGGGAGGGAGTCGAATTCTCCTCAAAAGTGGAAACTTCGAGTTTTATTGGTTTATATACGTGGAGTTGCAGGGAGTCGACTTTAAAAATGGGACTATAAGATCTGGTCTGGTATCGAGATGATTTTGGAAAAAATTGGTATAAAAAAAAGTTGGAAGCTATTTTTGTGTTTGGTAAACATTCATCTTCAACTTTTTTTCATAGTTTTGGGTTAAAAAAGCCAAAAACAAGAAGCTGCAAAACCCAGTTTTGAAAAATTGACTTTTTTTCACATATGTTTTACATAAAAGTTTACCAAACACTATAATACTGTTTTTTTTTTTCAAAAGCAATTTTACAAAAAGGTTTACCAAACACTCTGCTGCTTTATTTCACAACTGTTTATTCTCACAGCACAGCAGAGGTAACTTTTTTTCAAAGCACAAGAATACCAAACCAGCCCTAAGAAGCATGTTTTGTATACGCTTCCATCACTACCAACCAACTTATATGTGCCATGTCCTATCTAATTTAATTGCAGGCCATAGTTTATATCAAATTAAATTTGTTTGGAAGTGAATTAGAAATAATTGACAGCACATCCAAATCACCAAAACCACCTCTATGATTGTATCTATATTGGGAATAGAGCATTTTTCCCAGTAAAACACTTTTCGTTTTATTATTCAAATTATATCCAAATTTCTAATATGCAAGTTATGTTATAAACTTCAAAGTACATAAGAGCACAAGTGCTAAAAAGAGTACAAAACGAGCATGCTGGTTCATCACGTAATCCAATCTTATCCTTACTATGAAATTTATCAGATAACCCAAATCTTTTAGTGATTTGGTTTGGGATTTATATCTAACAGTCCAAAATGAATTATAAAAGACTGGTTGGTCCAGATTGTTGGTCAAATTATTGGTGCTACTAGAATGTTGTGCATGTTTCAGAAACAAATGTGGGTACTGCAGTCCTATCAATGTTCAACCATTTTTAAGATATGGTGCCAAGAAATGCACTTTCGTTTTCTAACTTTGGAATATCGGAATCAGCGGTCAAAATAGTTTAGAAATCGCAGGCGAATTTAACAAGGAACAAAAAGGGGAGTTACTGTGTAATCTCATAAAATTTGCTGAGTTTACCAAACAAAGCACAGAAACACACATTGTACCCACTAACATTCAACCACAACATGGGCATCGGTCCCTCGTTCCAGACAGCTTCGACGCCGATGATGTCCGCCCCCTTTCCTCGACTCACATGAGATGTCATTTGTATCTAGATCGCGTACATGTAACTAGAAAGAATGACATCTATTCTTTAGCCCGGAAAGAGGACCATTCTCGATCAAATAGCATTCTGAAAATTCGCACGAACATACGCATTGACTGATATATTCAACAAAGTTACCAACACTGCAATCAACATATAAGAAAATGTACTCCTCGATCTCAAAAGGTTTAACGGTTTCTTTAAAGTAGCTCACGAAATAAAACTTCTGTATATATATAAATAAAACTTAACAGCAATAACGTCTAGACTTCTGGTTCTTCAGTGCTGGGAGTAAAGGTCCGTCGCTACTCACTTCTTTGCTTTCTTCGCACCTCCCCTGCAGAAACGAACAGAAATGTTTCATTTCATGATCCTTGTGTCCAACAAATGTACAAGCGTTAACACAAGATTTCAAGTAAACTTACTCAGACAGTTGGGGTGCGGCTGCTGGTGCTGCCTTCTCTACAGGTCCCTGCAACATCCAGACACAAAAATAAAAATGAATGTCCAAAAACATGTGTTACAAACTATCAACGTGAATTCATCACAAAAAAGGGCAATCAAAAGATTTTCTTAATGTCTAAGCCTACTTGTGCCAATCGTTCTTCACGGCGAGCATGCTTCCTCTCTCTGCTAGCCTTGTTCTTCGCACGCTTGGCCTCAAACTGGTCAGCTAGAGTCTTTTCTCTTGCCTTCTCGGCCTTGGACTTGTGGATACTCTCCATCAATACACGCTTGTTCTTGAAGACATTACCTTTCACCTTCATGTACATGTCATGGTACATGTGCTTGTCAATTTTCTTGGACTCTCGGTACTTACGGAGCAAGCGCCTCAATACTCGCATCCTCCTCATCCAGAGGATTTTGGTGGGCAGCCTTGCCTCCCTGGTACCCTTGCGCTTACCTGGAAAATTTAAAAAAATCGTCATATCCTTTACAATGTCCTTCCTAGTAACAGTATGGGAAAAAGAAACCTAACTGAACTAAGATGGTTTGCAGAAAGAAATATGACCATAATATGACAAAAAAATTGCTGAATCAATTGAAGAATAACATACCATGACCAGAGTGGCGACCCTTCCTCTTGGCCTCCTTCATTCTCCGAGCACGAGAACGGGAGTGGATCTTTGTTGGTTTCCTGATGATGAAGCCATCCTTAACCAATTTCCTGATGTTTTGCCCTGAAAACCGGTTATTATTATCATCAATCGCATCAAAGTCTATAACAAACCCCGAGGCAAATGAGACTAGCGCGGATAAATGGAGAAATGGAAAAAACTAAGATGTATAAAGCACTACTTCGGTTGTGTATAGTATGGTGATAAAAGTGCAATCACAAATATAGCGGAACTATTGCAGCTGGGACTTTAACTTATCAAGTAATCTCATAAAGTGCAGTGCTTTCGGAACATTACAGCAAAATATTATCAAACATTATGGTGCATCTAAAAAGCATGTTCTAGACTTCAACCAAAACCAATAATCAGATTTTAACTGCGAGAAGGCGTACCGCAACGCAAACTTTTTCGACAAATAACACGGAAGCACATTGGATAGTCTTAATCGATCATTTCAAAAATCGACGATATGCAGTATATACTCGAATCATTTCTCTTGCTAAACTAAATTAATTAGTTATACTAATCAATTGGGTAAATTAATCAACTCAACACCGTGTTTATAACATAAATACTCTCCTATTAAATCCAATCGAAATAAACTCGGTGCAATACTAATCAATTGGGTAAATTAATCAACTCAAAACCATGTTTATAACATAACTACTCTCCTATTAAACCCAATCGAAATCAACTCGGTGCAACAATCCAAATTCGCACAAATCGTAATCCAAAATTTTCAGATCCAAACCCAAGAAAAAAGCAAAAAACCTCGAATTGAAACGAATTGGAAGAAGCCCTAAAAATGAAAAGAGGGGTACATACTGGAATTGGCCATGGAGATCTCGCTGACCTCATTGGGGTCGAGCCAGACCTTTCCTTGGCCGCACTTGAGGACGCTGGCGGAAAGCCGCTTCTGGAGCTTCAGCGACACCATTGCTGCTACCTCTAGGGTTTTACGGGAAAGAGGAGACTTGTAGGCTGTTTCGGAGGTCGGGGATGAGTATAAAAGGATAGGGTTTTAAGAGGCTGAGTTAGTGGGTTGTTTACGATTTTGGAAGTGTGGGCTACCATCGACCCAAAACTACTTTCCCAAAAGCCCAATATATTGGCCCCAGTTTTGAGCCCATTAGCCCACATAGCAAAGGTTCGGGTAAACCGTAATTTTGGTAGGCGTGTTTATTAACTTTGCCCTGCAAAAAGATCATCATGCACTCAATGTTTACGGAATGATGATAAATTACATTTCGAGGAGTCCATAATGACTTGATGAAGTGAAAACGACAAATCCCTTTTTTTTTAAGGTAAGTTACTTTTATTTTATTCAATGTATCTAAGCAACAATTTTAATTTTCGACATTCTTTTGTATATCTTTAACATTTTGGATGTCAACGGATGCCTTTAATTTTTCTTGGTTCGAACCATCTATGTCGAGCCATTACTTATGCCCTTTTATCATGATTCAACAACAAATGCTCACTTTCGTTTCACGCTCACTATAATTCTTTTATAAGCTAATTTTTGTTTACTCTACATTCTTCTTCTTCCAGTTCTATGTATGTAAACATGCTATTAGTACATCTAATTTTTATTTTTTTTTGTAAATTTCAAATAGAAATGAAGAAACTAGGGAATCAGAAATGTAAAGCCATCTCGAGTCGTAAAGAGCTAACATTAGTTTTAGATTATGTTTTAGTCTGTTTTAAAAAGAGAAATGCTAAGAAAACTCTCTCGAATGTATGCTTGTATGCCACTTCATGTTTTTGACGTGATATTTTACATTGTTCATACGTAAAACTATGAAATAACAAAAAATTCATAAAAAATCACTTTTTAAGAAAAAGATGTTAACGTTTCTCTTTTAGAGACCCAGTCTATTGTTCGGGCTTTTGTCATCAAACCCAATCCAAGTTGGATGCAATTTACTCAATTGAGATATCCATCGCCGACGTCAAAATTGTACCGTAGCCACCCGCCAACGAATAAGAACTTGGCCTTTTCACAGCTGTCGCCAATTTCTTCTATTCGTCATCAAGTTCCCGTCGTTTCCCTTTCACCGTCCTGATTTTCCCGCACTTTCCCGGAAAATTTCCCAACCGATTCCGCCAAATTCACTTTACCCACAAATCGAATTCATCGGCGATGGATATCTCTCTTCTATACGACACCGTTACAGTCGCAACCACCGCCCAGGGCCTAGGGTTCGCCAAGTTCCTAATTCGTCACCATGACCTCACCTCCAACAATCAAATCTCCATCACCTATACTCATGCCGATCAGCCTTCGCCTTCCAATGGAGTCCCCCAGATCTCCGCCGTTATTTTTTCCTTCGACGCTGTCGCTCCGCCGCGTGCCCGGCCCAACTCTACCAGAACCGCAACCCGAACCCTCCTCCGCAAAAAACGCCGCACCAGACGGAGACCTTCGAGCGGCGACGATTCTAACGACGGAGGCGAGGAAGACGGCGGGTTTTTCGGCGGCGATGGTCCCTTTTTCAACGGAGGATGGGGAGGCAGTGGAGGTGGCGGCGGCGGGGGTTGGAATTTCGATAGGTTTGGAGGGAATAGTTGGGATGAGTCCTCGTCGTCTTCGCCGTCCGATCCGGCGTTCGATTTCGTCTACGAGGTGATGTGCTGGATTGCGCTTTCGAATTGCGTGCACTTCGCATTCAAGAGGGTGATTCGAATATTGGCGGATGGGTTGGGAGACGCCCACAGGGAGAAGGTGCCCATGAGATTGACTTCGGTCTGCTGATTTGGTACCGTTTCGTTCTCAATGCTTAATGTATGGATTGGGGAAAGAATTCGGGTCTAATTTGTGCGTTTAGTTTGGTTTTCTTCGATGCTCGAATTTGTATATATTGTACATAAATTGCCATTGGTGTTATGAATGGGTGGTCTGATTCTGTTAATAATTAATTTTCCTTTGAATAAGATCCCTGCTCGAAACTGATGATTGTGTAAGTACGAGTTAATGCTAACTCTTAGGAATATGAAATGAAGTTCTGTGTTCCAAGTACGCGGAAACACAGATTGATGATTGATAGTTGTTCACTGTAACATCTTTGTTTAAATTTGAATGGGCAAGTCTTGACAAGAGCAGCTTTGTGGTATTGGTATCTTAAGAGTTAGGTCTGATATGCACTATAGATTGATTCAAGTATCTATGATGTCATATGGGTTTGAAAGTGCGTAGTATTGGAGTGAAGTGTTGTTCTATCTGATTTTATGTATGGCTTTTGATATTGAAAACGATTGCTCTTCCTGTATATTATGATTGCTGTGATTTAGAATGATGGAAATTTTAGAAATAGCAACACCGATCTTGCGTAGATTTATCATTTTCTTTTAGTAAAAGGAAAAGGGTAGGATGGGACAGTGAGGAAAAATCCATGTAGCAAGAGGAACAGTCTTTAGAGCTTACAAGTCAAGAAAGCGAATGAATAGTTTAGTTTTATCATGACTCTAGAAGCATGATTGAAGTGTTAGTTTGTGGTTGAAATCGTTGGTAAGAAGTTGGTTTCATTGATCTCACTAGGTGTGGGTGGATAATTAAGCCTACAGAGGGCAGAGGGGGATGAATGGGAGGCAAGTTGACGATCGCTTCTCGTCTTTATTTCTTTTTCTATGGTCCCTTATCTTGTTCTATGGTGTTAGCTTTGTCATTGGAGCTTTCCTCGGTGAAAAGTAGCAGCCCGCTTTTGCTGTTATTTGTTTAAGAAAACCTTTTGTAAAGAAATGATGCACACGTTGAAATTGAATGACATGGTGAAGGAAATTTTGTTTTGCTTTAGATTTTATATTTGTGGTTTTTTCGTGTTTCGTGGATGGTTTTTCTAAATTAACGATGCCGCTTCAACCGTTGGATAGGTTTTGAAATGTCTTACGTTGAGTTCTACATTGTTTCTGAATGTCACTACCTGCAATGGATACATGTTTACCGAGTTCCTGTTGCTTGTACTAAACAGTTTGAGCAATCATTCTTCATACATTATAATGTAGTTTGTGGCAGTTTGTATCGTAGCTATCTCATGGTTTCTATTCTTAACTCTAAACCTGAAATAACAAGTCGTCACGGCCCAATACCATTTAATCATTTCATTTTTAAGCTTTAAGTTACTTAGACCATCTTCAATGGTGATCTAAAACTTAAAAATATTTAGCCCAAAAAATTTAGAGCATGTTTGGTACTCTACTTGAATCCAACTTTTTAAACTCACAAACATTTTTCAAGTTTTAGGCCTTAAAAACTTGTTTGGTAAGGTTATTTTAAAAAACTAAACTCAAGATTAATTAAAAAAAATAGTCCATTATCTAAAAACATAAAAAGTGAGTTTTTAAAATTTTTAAACTTAAACTCACTTATTTGTTTTCTCTCCCTCCTTCCCTCTCACCCCAAATCTCTCTCTCTCTCTCTCTCTTTTCTTCACCTTTTTTGTCTCTCTTCCAATTTGCTCTTTTCATTCTCTCGTTTCTTTCTCTCACTGCTCTTCCTCTCTATCTTGTCTGATTCTCTCTCTTCCTTCACTTTTCTTCAATCATCTCTTACTTTTTTTCCTTCTCTCTCCTCTTTCTCCCTCTCTTGCGATCCCCTCTTTTTAGATCTTTTTGTCTAGTTTAAGTTGTAAGATTTAAAAATTTTAAATCACAAACCAATCAAGTTTTTAAGTCTTAAAGAAAATTGTTTTTAAGAAATGTTTTGAGAAATGATAAAAATTTTCAAATAGGATACCAAATAGGCCCTTACGTTTTAGCCCAAAAACAGTTTTTCTGCTTCAATCCTTCTAACCTAAAATTTTAGCCTGAAATTATTAAAGAGGCTATTTTTTTAAAATTAACTTTAAAAAAAAATTATGTAGACTATCCTAAATTAATTATATGAACATTTTAACCTAAAAATATTTAAATTCCAATAAATTTTGAAAAATCACTAAATCAATACATGAAAATCATGATAAACCACATAAACTTAATACAAACAACATTTAATAAACCACATAAACTTAATACAAATGACAATTAATAAACCACATAAACTTAGAAGAAGAAAAAAAGATAATTAATAAACCACATGAACTTAATACAATCGAAAACTCATAAACTTAATAATGATATCCACCATCTTGACTTGGTGATGGACTTGGGTGATAGTCTTGAGATGAATCATCTTGAAATATACTTGTTGTGGCATTCCTTTGTAAAATGTCCTTTTGCTTACCACGTAAGTATTTCTTTCTCTCTGGAGTGTATTTGTTGAGGTCCTCCATCATCAAATTAATTTCGAACCTTTCTTGCTCCATATCCCCTTGTTCCTTCATGGCCAAACGCATTTGGCCCGATTCTTCTTGCCGAGAGATATGGTTTTCGTTCATTCTTACCATTTCGCTAGCAAATTGTGCACATCTCGGATCTTGGGACTTCTCCTTCCTCTTTGCTTCATTTTGCTTATCTCTACCTGGGGGCCTTGCAAAAGAAGAAGTTGGGGTCATTTGTTCAACACCTTCATTGTCGGCAAAATTCACACCTTCATTGACATCATTTGGGGGTAGGGCTTCACTATGAAATAATCTTCCATATTGTTAGTTCGCATCGGTTCCCCACCTCGGACAATCCTTGAGGATGTTCCAAGCATGATGCAACTTAAAAGCTTGATTTTTTGGTATAGTTCTTGTCTTGTAAATTGCCATTACTTTGTCACCTTATGCAACAAATACATAAAAACAATTAGTTGCAAAATACTATTATGTACATGACAACTAAAATGTCAACAAAAAAACTCACAATTTCCGAGAAGCCCCTTTCACTAGGCATGTCAACCGTGACTCTCTCCAAGTTTCCCTTCCACAAAGTGCACGCTTTGTTGATAATCTTCCACCAATCATAAACATCACCAACTTCCCTTCGACCGGCGTTGGAGTTTTCATGGAACTTATCAACGATTTTACCCCACAAAACCTTTCTATTTTGATTCATGCCGATGGCAACATCTTTGCTAACAGAAATCCATGCCAAACATGAAGTAATATCTTCGTCAAAGGTCTAATTAAGACCTTTGACATGCTCTTTTGCCATCTTGAAAAATTGGGAAATGAGAAGAAATGGTAAAAAGAAAAATTGGAAGAATTGTAAGAGAAAATTGAGTTTCGTGTGGATGTTTGAACAAATACATATGTATTTATAGAGTTTTTGGTTGAATTTTAAGTTAAATAATTTTTTTTTAATTATTTTAGCCGTTGGATTTAAAATTGGACCATTAGATCTTTTTTTTTTACCGTTAGATTTGATTATATTTGATCTAAACCGTTGGATTCAATAAATATATAAATATAAAACTAAAAAAAATAATTTGAACCTGAACCATTGGATTAACCAATGATCCATCCATTGGATTGAAAAAAGTTGTTGTGGGGCTACATAATTGGCTAACACCCGGGGGACAACCCCACGTGGGTGGGCCTGTCTTATCTACCTCTCTGGTGCGTGCAGGGCTGATTTTGCTTTGTGGACGATTGGAAGCTGGGCAGTGGGCTTCACAACCCCTGTTTCAATCTCAGTTAGTGGGGCACATTTTGCTTTGTGGCCTAAAATTGGGCTGGTATTTGGCCTTAGAATAAGTTTTAGGTTTTAGGTTAATTTTAGGTCATGGGTTGGAGTGGATTTTGAGGAGGGGGGAATGGAAATTTTAGGTTTTAGGAACATTGTTGGAGAAGGTCTTATGTACTATTAAAGCAACTTTCAGTTTAAGATTTTGAAAACGGAAAACGAAATAGTTTTCAAACGATACTTTATATGTTGATTTTGTTAGATAATTGTGAAGACTTGTTCTTATCCTATTTTTGCAAATTGGTGATATTAATATTAGTTAATTGACAACTTTAATTTATTGGTACTTTTAATTTCCATAAGTCCGTTGGTGGTGAAATGGGTGATAATTGTTCATAGAAGGTGAGCCGAGACAGGTGACATAAACATATATTATAAATGTGACTTTTGCAGCGTTTTTGTTCGTCTGCCAAAGAACAGTTTGAGTAATGATTGCATTCGATTAACCGTAAACTAACAACAAAATAATGGTGGTTAAGGTCACATAATATATGTTCCCCCCACTTTGATTTTGAATGACGTGAGTATTGCTTTGGTTCATGCATCTTTCCTTGTGAGCTAACATTATTCTAATCTTTTTGTCCCCTTTGCTTCGCCAACTTGCGTGTACATGAATTGACTTTGGAATAGTTTTTCGGAAGTTGATTTTCACACACATTTTAAAGTTTATTTTTATTTTTATTTTTTATATTTTGTTTATTTCTAATTATTGAATCGAAGAAATTAAGCGAAAACAATGAATGTGATTAAACATAGTGTGTAAAAGAAGAAACAAAATGTTTTGTCGTTTTCCTTATTTATTTATTTATTAACCTGCATTACTAGTATAAGATGTGAGTCATGCCAAATTATTAAATTCGTGATCTAATTTGATAGTTACCATTAAGAATACTTAATCCCTTTTCTAAGTTTTCTTTTATTTGGGAGCAATTATCATCTTATTTTTGTTGTGTGGGTAATACAAGACAAATTACTTTTCTATGTACTTTTTGACTGATTTTAAGATTGACAAGTCTTATTGTGACCGTGTGCTTTTCTAACATTGGAAATTAATTTTTTTCTTTTTTCTTTTTACAAATTATATAGGTATTAGTCGGCACTCGTACTTATGGGATATGGGGCTGGGCTCAGAGCCTCAGCCTCATAATGAGTTAATAATAATGTGATTTAAATTCGTATTTGGCGATAATTGAATCTTAGACCTCTCACTTACAAATGAAAAAAAACTACCACTAAACTATAGTACTAAGTGGTCTAAGTGGTCAAAGATAAAAGGGAATGTAATAGGTACAAGAGATGGAGAATTGAGGAGTTGGATGTAGGAATGTAGGAGAATATATATAACAACTTGAGAATGAAAAATTCATACTTGTTTTCAGGGTCTAATTTTCTTATAATGTACTTGTTTTAGATGAATCATTTCACAATTTTTCTACCGTCCCCTTTCCTCCACCATCTTCGTTTCTCCTTGACTAAATCTAAAAGAGCAAGGAAAAGTAAAAAGGTATCCCTTGATTCGTAGGAAAAATGGGGAAACCATTTGACTAATTATGGTGGCAAAAGGAACCTAGTCTTGAGTGAAAAATGTTTTGGGTATGCAAGTGTCAATGGGTTGTTAGGTATGACCCCACTGCTAAGAAAAATGCTAAGAGAAACCTTTCAAAATAAGACTCTCCACTGATTTTCTACCACTTCATATTCTTTTATGATATTTTATAGTATTAATATAGAAATTGATGTTAAATTATAAAATGACAGAAAATTCACAAAAGTTTCACCTTTCTGCCGGATCCCGTGTCCAAATTGGTCGCTTGGATTGCAACGGTCAGTAAGCGCAGACAAGTAAACGCTCAACAGCTTCTTCCCGTTCCTAAATTGGGAACAATGGATTTACTTCTTTGCATGTAATGATTATTCAATAATTTATTTTATCATTTTTGTACGGCGGACATGGATATTTGTTCTTTTTGGTCAAAGTCTACGAACATCTTACCCTTTCCCAAAGATTTCACTGAATTCTCCTCCTCCCCTCCCCACCCCACCTGACCGGCGGCTGGCCTACCAACCATCACCTGACCCCCACCCAATTCTCAGCCCTCCTCCCAGCAGCACCCCCTCCTCTCTCCAGTCTCCCTTCAAAAAATTTACAATCTTTTACTCCCTTCAAGATGGACACTCTGTTCAACTCTTAGTTCCATGTTTCCTCGTCAGAGGTTAGGATATATAAACTAATGCATGCATGTACACAGGGACGGAGTTAGAAATTTCTTTTAGTTGGGGTAACCCGAAAATCAATTAAGAAAACCTTATTATAGTATGACTTATAGCTAATATGAAAATAGGGATGATTTCAAATGACAATGTATCACAATTTCAATGTTACAAAAATTTCAGTGTAATAGTGGAAAGTGGCAAAGTGATAAGAAAAATATTAATAAATAATTACGCAAGAGTGAGGTTTTTCGGTTTGAATGACAGAATAATAGCACTTTTGCTCATATAATATTTGATATGGAGTATATGCAATATAAAAGTATGTTGGATACTAGGTACCTTGACATCGCGCAGATCTGGACTCATTTCATGCATGATACAGAGCATATGTATAGTACATTAAGATAAGATAATGATTATACCATCATAAGAAGACATTTGTATTGAAAAGTGCCACGAATTCTCGTCGATACAGAACTCTGCTGCTAGAACCTGGTGGGGTGAAAAAATAGAAAATGTGAGTGAGCGAAACAAAACTTTTCAAATCAATTTCAATTATCAAAGGCAGTAACCCCTCGCCGTAACACCTGTATAATTTGCCAGAAAATAACAGGCGTAACTATAACTCAAAACCATAACCAAAATAACAGTCTCATAGCTATGCCGTATCAAATATCTCAACAAGAATAAGTAACCCAGGTGAAATAAATCAATATGAAATGGTATGTCAGCCGGATCCCCCTATTGTGGCCTGTACAACTAAACCAATAGCTCATCAACATGCTAGTCAATAGCTCATCAACATGCTAGTCAATAACTCATCAATATGCTAGCCAATAACTCAATAACATGCTAGCCAATAGCTCATCAACATGCTAGCCAATAGCTCATCAACATTGTGAATGCTTTGAAGTGCAAGGTGAACACAGGCCACAATAGGTGGATCCGGCTGACATGCCATTTCATATTGATTTATTTCACCTGGGTTACTTATTCTTGTTGAGATATTTGACACGGCATAACTGTGAGACTATTATTTTGGTTATGGTTTTAAGTTCTAGTCACGCCTGTTATTTTCTGGGAAATTATACAAGTGTTACAGCGAGGGATTACTACCTTTGGTAATTGAAATTGATTTGAAAAATTTTGTTTTGCTCACTCACATTTTCTATTTTTGCACCCCTCTAGGTTCTAGCAGAAGAGTTCCGTATCGACGAGGATTTGTGGCATTTTTCAGTACAGATGTCTTCTTATGATGGTATAATCATTATCTTACCTTACTGTACTATACCTATGCTCTGTATCACGCGTGAAATGGGTCCAGACTCGCTCATCACGCACTCGTGTATTTAAGCACTTTTAGGTTTTAATTTATTCACATTTTATACACTATCACACTTTATGGCTTCGTCACCTTCCAGGTGTCGGCCAACACAACTCGATTCGGAGTTCTAGTGGACATTCCGGGTCGAGGTGTGTCATATATGGGTACATGATCTTTTTTTCTTTGATTTTAAAATGTATCTATGTCAAGTTTAATCGAAGAAATTAACTAATGTTATTAAGTCTAATATCTCTTTTTGTTTGTTTGTTTGTTTTTTTTTTTTTTGTGATTTTGGAGAATGTACCCATGTTTTGATACAATTAATTTTTTGGTTAATTTTGATGAATGTACCCATGTTTACACACACACACACACACACACACACACACAAACACACACACAAACAATATTATATTTATATTTTAATATTTTTAATCCCACAAATTATGGTTTTTTTTATTTAAAATCTCATTTATATAAACAACTAAGATTTCTAATTTTTAATTTAAAAAATATAGTAACGTATATAGAAATAAATTATCACATTAATTTCAGGGACATTAATCAAAAATTAAAAACCGACAAGGTTTCAATCAAGTTTCAATAAAAAAAATATTCATAACTAAGGATTGCATCTAAAGTCGCCCTTAAAATAATCACTAACAAGAATTATTATGAGTATAATATAAATATATATGTACTGATCTTATAAATGTATTATTATTATTATTATTATTATTATATAATATAATATCAGATACATGAACCGGCATGAATGGGAGCATAACCAAAACTTTAATTTGCGAAACAAACACAGTCGACCGCCCGCAACAAGAAGGGTAAGGCATCATGCATCGAATCTAAACACCACCCTCGCCATATTTTATATGGCATTTAGCTACAAAGCAGACGTCTCTTTTTCTTATTGTCGGTAGGTAAGCGATCATGAGTTTATAGTCAATAATAAGCAAGCAGTGATCTTCTTGCTCTTTTTACTGTGAATTCGTGTGTGTGCGTGTGTGTGTGTGTATAATGTTGCATGTCATTACAAACAATATAGCCAACGAAACATACTAACATCTTATAATAGTTTTTAATGGATTATACGTGTAAACATCACTCTTTTGTTAAGTGCTTTATTAGAGCGTCTCTTTTGAAGTTAGTAAAAAAAAAAATTTCAAATTTTTTTGAAATGTCATATGAACTTGTTCATATTTTTTTAATTTGTCATATAAATTAAAATTTTAAGTAATTTGTCATACCAACTTTACAAAAATTATTAATTTATCATCTCACCTTAATGGAGTAAGTTTACCATCCAATATAAGTCATGTGACTTGCACATGACTTGTGTTTAGGATTATTTAGGTCATTTTAACATATCTTTCACAAGTTTTTTACTTTTCTTTAGTAAACACTTACATTTTTTTTTTAGCGCATATGCATCTACAACTCCATTTATGGCACAAAACATCAACATGTTTCTCATTTATAGAGCCCGTATGAAATTATGTCTTTGTGACATGCTAAAATGCAAACTCCTATTGGTGTATCATTATATATTTGGAATAACTAGGGATGGGCAACGATTATGGTGGGCGGCCGGGTAACTGCGATTATTTACCCATAACTGTTTAAGCTCTTACCTGCATAACCGTTTATTCGTTGAGTATTTGCATAAACGGGTATACCAATACTCATAACCATACCCACAACCGTATACCCATTTAACCATAACCGAATACCCGTTTATCCCTTTTTAACCTGTTTACTCTCTTTTTTACCCGTCTACCTATTTTCTTAACAACTTAAAAATTAAAAAAGAAATTTGTAATAATTTTATTTTCTAACAATTAAACACCGTTATAAGTGCATTTAACATGCATTTTCGTATTAATGGTGATATTATTTATGAATATAAGTGATGTCTTCCAATTATTTGATGGTCAATCTCTAACAGGAATCATGCATGGTTGTAGGTTAATTAATATTCTTATATATATATATATATATATATATATATAACCACGCATTAGTTTGCTAATAAGCTCACTTGATCAAATATTTGGATTTTTATTTAGAAAGATATGTTCATCGATCCAAGCCATTTAATCGGTTTCGAATTTTTGGGTCAAATATTTATTGAAAACTCAAGGCCAATTAAATTTATATGTCTATATATATAGTCACGCATCAGCAGGCAATAACATGCTTCTAAAGGTAAATCCTGAATACTAGATGATTCAAAACTTCAAAATATTTCAAAACAAAAGGTTAAATGGGTACCCGTTTATAACCGCAGGTAATACCTATAATCACCCATTTAAATTTCAAGAGTAAATGGTAATACTAATAACCGTTTATTTATCTAAACCGTATGTTTTAAATGGATGAGTAACCGCGAGTTATCCATTTCCGCGAGTATTTTGCCCATCTCTAGGAATAACCATAAGATAGTGCATTGCATGATCATTTCATTGCTATCATCCATCGTTTGAGAAACCCTACAATTTTTTATTGAATACAACTTAATAAAAGGGAAGTAAGGTATTAGAATGACCGAAATAACCTAAACACAAGTCATGTGCGAGGCACATGATTTTCGCTGGATTAAAAAACTTAACAGAGTTAATGAGATATGACAAATTAATGATTTCAAAAAGTTGGTATGACAAATTGCTTAAAATTTTAGTTTATATGATAAATTGAAAAATATGTACAAGTTCATACAATATTTAAAAAATTTTCCCTTTTTTAATTTTTTTTTTTTAATTTTTTGAAGTGTCATTTGCTAATTGTATGATACTTTAATCCACTGGTCAACTAACTATTTAAATTTTTTCTTTCATTTTAAATATTAATGTCTTTAACTCTATCTTATTTTGTAGGCCAAAATTTATTTTTATCTCTTCACTAAACAAGAAGATGTTTTTGTTCACCGCTAACAAAGTAATGGTCACCATCATTTTATTGATTATCATGGAATAACTTTGTATATTTGTAAGACAGTTGCTAATTTTTTAACTACTACATCCGTTGGAGATGTATTTTGTCTGTGTGACATAGCAAATTTAACTTTATTACTCAAATGCTACCTCGCTTGAAAATGCTCTTACGGTCACGTTAAAAGCTTTTATTAAAAATCAAGTGTGTTATGAGAAAGTAGTTGCTTGAAAGTACTTTCTCGTGAACATTTTTATCTTTTGGATTCTCCAAACACACTCGAAAACACTTCCAACAAACACAAACCGAACACATCGATTATATAACATGCACTAGGACAAAAGCCGTTACTATTAAACATAAACACCGAAGCAAACAACACACGGTACACAAACCCAGTCATATACATACTCAACACTCACATTTCACACACGTAAATTAAACATACATAATTTAATTAATATGTTTTTTTATTCCTGGCCATGCAAGTATTTAGCTAGAACAATTCCGCTCCCTTAATACAGAAGCTGCCCTTGTTGCCGATATGCCACCAGGTCATCCAGCATCCACAGGTCCAACGAGTCCGACTCACCGCTTCCACTCACCACCTGACTCGGCTGCTCTACCACCGCCTCGTCCAGCCCCAAGAACGACTCCAAGCTCCATATCTGCTCCTTCAGCTCATACCTGCCGTCCCCACCCGCCACCTCATTCTTAGCATACATCTCCCCACCACCACCGCCGTGATATAATGGATCATAATAGTAAGAACCGGTCTGGAAACTCGGTTGAGTCGGCTCCACCCGAGTTGACTCAGCAACAATGCACCGCCTCTTCGTCGGCGGCGGCGTATCCGGAGCCAGAGATGGAAGCGGTGAAGAGGGTGGTGGTTGGGCAAAGTTGAGCTTGGCCTTGTCCCCGCGGATGCGCACGGCGGCTTCATCGTAAGCGCGGGCGGCTTCCTCAGCGGTGTCATAGGTGCCGAGCCAGACCCGGACGCCTTTGTGGGGGTCGCGAATCTCAGCCGCCCATTTGCCCCACGGCCTCTGCCTTATTCCTCTGTACACGTTTTTCCTCACTCTCTTGCCTTCTGCGGCAGCAGCAGACCCGCTCGCCTTCTTGGGTTTCTCATCACTTGTCACTACTTCAATCACACATAATTTAATTACTTCATTTTTTTTTTTGTTAATCGAGTACAAAAGTTAGAAGTACAACCCTTATAAATATTAAAGAAATTTGAATCAATATTTCAAGGAAAACAACTTCTTTTTTTCGACATGAAGGAAAATAAATTATTTGCATCTCTTTTCTTCTTCTATATTATTTTTTTATCGTTTAATTTGTTTTCGATTTATTCAACTTACAAAGAAAAATAAATGGCAGGTGTCCATTTTCCAAACATAAACAGAATTTCATAAAAGCCAATTTCTTTTGTGTTTTGATCTTCCAGAAAAGTTGTAAATAAATCTAACTATTATCTTATTGTATTAAAAGAAGGAAAATGTTATTAACACTTCAAAAATTTCATTCTACACTTCATAAGTGTATTTATATTTCCAAATATAAAAAATTTGGAACGTAAAATGAGATTTTTAGAATGCTAATAACAATTTTCTAAAAGAATAATTAATAAACACAAAAGTCAGTAGATTATGATTAATCACTACTGTAATTTAGTAGTTGCGTGATCATTAAATTAGAACACTGTACATAATTAATTGGAGAATTTGATTCCAGCCGAAATCAATAATTAATTACCTTTCCTAATAATGACGATCCAACTTTTTATAGGAAAAAAAAAAAAAAAAAAACCTGTTGGTGGCAAGCATCACCAGCGAACAACAAAAAAAAATTATATGCAAATAAGCCAATTCTTTAATCGAAAATCTAGTGAAAAAATTAATTCATAAACAATCCCCAGAAGTAGCAGATGAACCAAAACAAACAGAAGAGCCAGACAAGTTCTGAGAAATAAATACAATTAATCATGCAAGCTTTATAAAAAAAGTAAATGAAACTCTAGATAAAACCCATTAATGAAAATGCTACATATATATGTATGTATATATATATATATATATATGCTTATATATATGTATGTATGTATATATAGATACCTTTGGTGATAGATGGTTTGGGCTTTTGGACCACCTTGTGATTCTCTGGCTGTTTGTTGATGCTGTTGGAGTGGTCTATGCCGAGGAGGTCAGAAATGGTGTCAAGATCTGACCAGAGGTCCTGCGCCGTCAGCTTCCGGCCGCGCTTGGCGGCGATGAAGTCGGAAATGATAGCACCACCACACATGTTTATATTGCCACTTGTAGAAACTTAAAGAGAAAAAAGAGCCATCTCAGGACACGCACAAGCGAAAGGCCTCACTCTGTATTTATAGACGACCGTCGGTTACAGGCAACTTTTTGCATAAAGACAAAAAAACTTAGTGGGCCTTCTTTTCTTTGGTCACGGCTCATACAAAAAAGCTTATTTTAAAAAATATCACTGTAGCGATATTTAATGTATAATTTTTGTGTGATACTACTACGTGATAAATGCATGATTAACTTGAAAAACGTTAGTTAGTTCGTTTTCTTGAAAGTAGGAGTTCTTACATCCGGCCAATTGCCATAAATAACTCATCAAAAACATTAAAAAAGGGTAATGTTAGGCGAAATTTTAAACCAAATAATGTGTCATCAATATAAAATAAGCACATTTATCAATATTTTAGTAATAATTTAATCATCGACGTCAACATCATTTGGTTTACAAATTTGATCTTTCTAACATTATCCTAAAAAAAAAATCCACGAATGTTAAATTGTGAGTAGCAATAATGTAGAATTTCCTACTCCTAAGGAAATGAGCCAAGTATGCTTGTTTGGTAAGTACTTTTAAATGACTGAAACTGGCTTTACAGAAAATATTTTTAGGCTCCAAAAACACTTGAAGTGCTTTCTACTAAAAGTATTGTGCTTTTTGCTAAAAGTACCGTGATAAAAACACTTTAAGTGCTATTCTAAAATTAACTTGCATTTGTACTAAATTTTGGTTCAAAAAACATTTTATCTAAAAGCGTTTTCAATCGTTTAAAAACAGTTGGCAAACAAGCAACTTGAAAAATAACCTACTTGATCACACGGAAGAGAGAAGCCGTAAAAAGTAAAAAGTTTGATGCTGAATAGAAAATGCCCAAAAAGTGAAGGAACCTGAAAGTAAATGGAGTATGATTCTCTCTCTTCTTATTCTCATTCTCTTCCTTCCCTTCTTTCACACTTTGTTTTTTGTCTTATTATTTCTACAAAAAAATCATATAAGATGTTGACGTAGCTTAATCACAAACGTTGAAGTGGAAGGGCAAAGAAAAGGAGAGAGATGTGAAGGGGAGATAATCCTTCTGCAAAGTAAATCGCAGTCCATTGGTATCAAGTGGGATTGAAGGGTTGACGATGTGGCAGGATGTGACTTGAGCAGTTACAAGATGGTAAACTATTACTAGGGGTTTGGCTCTCGCGTGCGTCAGAGTAGGCTCCAAAATTTAACGGTTGAGAGTTATAGGAACATGGCATTGTTTGCACTAGCTCTCATTTGGAGTGACGTCCCGGCTAAACGACTCCAAGATTTGAGCTAATTACAATCTTGGCCACCATTGTAAACTGGAATAGAAAGGAATGAAGTTACTCAAAAAATGTAGAAGTCTTGAGTGGTGAATGATTATTGGGATGAGTCGCGGACTAAGTCGCTCTTTTTAAGACATTTCGTGAACTAAGTCACTCAAAGTGTACAAGCAGTTTACAAACATCATGTTGTCCTCAAAATAAAACAACCCAGAACCCTCTTCTGATAAGATTCTTCCTTACACAATGGAAGAAGCTTCAAACTTGTACCCTTTCGATATGTTGTTATCAATCTATGTAAAACTTCTGGTTTTTCCTTATTTACTTTTTGCAAATCGCATAACTACTCTCTCAATTTTTCTACATAATATATATATAGACGTTGGGGGTGCTAAATGGTCAGAAATCAAGGGAAATTATTATGAGGATGCAAAATCGTAGGAAATTAAAAGGAAGATTAAAAAACGGAAGAGACCAAACCGTACAAATCACAATGGAAAAAGTTATGTATATAGACTTGATCTTGGAATCCCATCTTTAATAACAGTTTATGTTTTATATTTAATGTTTGTAATAAATCAAAATATAAATATATTTACTCCAACAATCCCCCACTTGTTTTTGTTTAAAAATCATAAATCAAGCAACATATTATAAAGCTATGCATAAGTAAAGGTGTTTCTCAACTTGGACTTGTACATAGTGTTAGTGATGCAGATTATACTAGAGTAACTTATAGTTTTGAACTCTATCTCTGAAAACACCACACACATAACTTTATTAAGGTGAAGTTTACAAAGCCAGCATATTACGGCCATGTGCTTGTATCCCAGTATAGTGAATGCTCTAGAAACTTGCCCAAGATTTCATAGGAAGCGGCCTCACTTCCACATTCACATAGGTAAGACTATTAAGGATAATCCTGCAGCTAAATATCCCACTCAACATAGAGTATAGACCGTACAAAGAGAAAAAAAAAATCTCAACCTAAAAACGTTTCAGGATGTCATGCTTTTTAGGGATGGATAAGGAATAATATTCCAAATTAAAATTAGCAAGACTTCATTCATATCACTTGTGACTTGTTATTACCCTTTGAACCTATTTCTCCAATCTATAGGTTGGGTTATTATCACAAATGACTCAATTTTCTAAGGACTTTAGTCCTATCCCTTTCGAGGTTTTCCAAACTTTTTCTCGTGCTAGTCCTTTCGTCCAAGGATCAACCAAGTTTTCTTCAAACTGTATATGATCCAATCTTACAGCTCCATTAGAGAGATAATCTCTTATAGTGTTGTGCTTACAACGTATTTGTCACCTTTTCCTGTTATAATAACGGTTTTGCACTTTAGCTGTTGCCGATGTGATATCACAATGGATCAAAACTGCTTGAATCGGTTTCTCCCATAAAGGGGTATCTGATAATAGGTTTCTCAACCATCCTGCTTCTTGGCTTGCCATAGCTAGCGCTATTAATTCTGACTCTATAGTAGACTGAGCCAAGATAGTTTGTTTCTTAGACTTCCATGACATAGCCCCACCAGCAATACTAAAAATATATCCACTAGTGGCTTTAGAGTCATTTGAAAGTGTATTCCAATCGGCCTCGCTGTAACCTTTCTAGGACAATGGGAAACTTCTCATAGTATAATCTGAAATTCATTGTCCTTTTAAGGTATCTCATAAGCCTCTCTATAGCATGCCAATGCTCCAAACTGGGTCTGCTAGTAAACCTGCATAAAACTCCTACAACATAAGATATATCAGGCCTGGTTCAATTAGTAGCATAACGAAGGCTACCAATAATCCTCGCATACTCAGATTGTTTAACACTGTCACCAGTGTTCTTGAACAATTTCTATGTAGTGAGATTGATCTAAAGAAAACCCATGTTCGGACATAGTTATTTTCAAACCAAGTATTACACTAGCTTCACCCAAATCTTTCATATCAAAATTAGCACATAACAAAGATTTGGCATTATTCACAACATGAATATTCGAACCAAAAATGAGCAAATCATCCACATATAGGCATATTATAGTGCATATATTACTTTCAGACTTTTAATAGATGAATTTATTTTAAAACCATTCGAAGTAACCAAACTATCAAACTTTGCATGCCATTGTTTAGGAGCCTGTTTCAATCCATAAAGTGACTTATCTAACTTGCAAACTTTATTTTCTTGTCTTGGAATGATAAAACCCTCTGGTTGATCCATATATATATTTCTTCTCACAATAGATTCCCACCAAAATCTTGTCATTAAAAAGTTGTTACCCAAAGCTACTTAGTACAACAGTCTAGTGGTATTTCTCTTCATTTGTAATTGAGAAGTTTTAGGTTTGATTATCGTCAAAGATGAATTTGAACCACATTATTACTAACTCATTGTGCGGCTTAGCCCACTCTTCCATCCTTTTAGTGTAAATAATATCATTTGTTAACAAAAAATGTTGTTACCGAAAACATTTAGTAAAAGGAAATGATTGTTAACCAAACAAAAAGGTGGAGGGGTAACTTATATGAAATAAATTTATTATCATGTAGCGTCCCAGTTAATAATACCTTGTCTTGTATAGAAAAATTGCACATAACAATGCACTATTGGACAAAAGATTATACGTGGGGGGTGAGCTTGTTCTATATAAGTTGTTTTGGAGAGTTGAATGCTTGATTGTATAAAAGTTTTGCAAAAGTATGTAGCTGTGAATTTTTTAAATATCCATGTGGGCCCACATTGACATGTGGCACCCAATCATTATTCACGTGGGCGCCATGTCACAGGTTAAACGGCTATTTTAACAGAAAGGTTAACATATGTATGAAAAGTATCCTAAAGTTATCACTTTACGTACCAGACTGAGATGAAAAAAATTTGATGTATGAAATGTTCAAACAAAAAAAATTTTAGGATAGGAAATTGAGAATTAGAATACTAAAATAAGAATTACTCTAAAAATTATGATTGATTTTTCTTTTGTAACTATAAAAGAATGTTTTGTTAATATATTTAAGGAAAACTAATGAAAAAGACTTGAAAATTTTGAGTTTTAACGATAAGGACAAAATAAATAGTAAAATGAATAATATCATGTTTGATTTTTTAATGTAAAAATATGATTTTTTTTGTTAAAATGAACAATACTACAAAATTTTTTTTATTAAAACTCCCATATATTTATTGATGGAGGAGATAGAATTTTCGTCATCCCAATCCCCAGACGAAGATTGCAGCAGCAGGCTTTTTGGAAGCAAGGAAAGAAGCTAAAGTTGCAAAGTAAACGCTTTTTGTTTCCGCGTCCAACAAACAAAAAACCTCCTCATATGTCATCCTTCTGTCATCGTTTTTTTTAATTTTTTATTTCACAATTATTGTATTGTTTTTATATTTCACGGAAAATCTTATGATGGACCATTCTTTGCTTGCGCACAAGTAAATTGATGACATTGGGTCACTACCGAGGCCAATCAGGCTTAAGTAATTTTAAGGTCACCCAACAGATAATTCTATCACTGAAAAGCAATAATAGAATGATATTGTAACTAGGGCTCGTTTGTTAGGGGATCCCGAACTAAAAATGAGATCCTAATCCCGAACTGATCATTTTCGAGATAGGAATTTGAAGACTCATCCCAATCTAAAATTTTTGGTATTCCCAAAATGTTTTTGGTATTTTACGAAATGTTTTTTGTATTTCAGAATTGATCATAACTCACATTCACAAAACAAATATAACTTCACATATTCACAAAACAAGCATGAATGTGTATTTGCGTACTCTCAGCAAACCAATAAGGGCAGTCATTCCATCACAAGTCTAAAACAAGGATCCACGGCAAACAACCAGGATTGAAAGAACAAATTTGTTAACCTTAATGCCTCGATTTTCGAACTAATACAATCTATTGCATACTCAAATCAATTACCCATATCACTGAATTTCACAAACTTAAACCCTAGACATTAATTCGAAACCCCAATTATTCCAAAATTGTACCTGATTTAGGGGAAAAAAAACTCTATGCTAGGTCGAGGATTCAAGAGACAATACCCTCACACTCTAAGTGTCTGAGAGAGATAGAATCACGAAAGAGAGAGAATCGTGAGAGAGAGGGGTGGTTGCGTGTGGTGGAGGGAGGCTGGAGAGTCGGAGATGCTATGCGTGGTGGTGGGCCGTGGCTGGCCGGAGTTGAGTTGAGTTAAGCTGAGCTGAGGTCCAGTTCGAATTCGAGACAAGAGAGGGGTGGGTGGTTGAGCTTCGAAATGAAATGAGGGAGACTTAGGGCTGGAGACCCCTAACAAAGAATGGACGAGCCATATCATTTTGAAACAATCCAACGGTTGCAATTAATTCTAACTATAATTAAAACATAAATGTATAATATATATATATATATATATATATTTTCCATTCGGTTCGGGACATTAAATAGGCAATCCTAAATTCCGTGCCGAATGGTTTGGGATCAGTTTGGTATGGTATACCAAAAATTTTAGGAATTTCAGTTTGGGACTTTTTGGGCTTGGGGTCGAGATTTTTTTTTCCAGCCCTAATTGTGACAATATTTTAAGTTAATTAAAAATTAAGGAACTGTTATTGGCACTTCAAAAATCTCATTTTGCATCATCACAAATGTATTTTTCTTTGTAAATATAGAAAGTTTGGAGTGTAAAATGAAAATTTTGAAATGCCAATAACATTTCCATAAATTATTATGTACATAGTTTACTTCTCAATAAATATTGTAATACTTGATTGATATAAGTTATTATCTCATCAACATTTCATTATAAGTAAGTCCTTCTCGAGAGGAGATGAAGACCGTTAGTTTGACCTCTCAATGGTATTTATGGAGTCCCATTTTTTATGAGGGTCTGGAAGGAGAATGTGCATGGAGGTCAGGTCAGTTGGCTACTGGCAGACCCTTAGGCCATCTCCAACTGAGGGCTGGCCAGATGACTCGTTTTAGCCCTATGGCCTTCTAAGATATTAATATTTTAATGAATAGTACAATTCCATATTTGCCTTCATCTCCAACTGAGGGCCAAAGGGTCATAAGGCTTGTTTTAGCCCTATTACAAAAAACCATTTCCAATTGAGGGCCAAACATAATTTATTATTTAAATTAAAAAACTACAACAACTTAAATTCAAATCCAACAACAATTTAAATTTAAAAACTACAACGGTTACTGTCCAAAAAAACCAAAAAAAATTATAACTTAAATATAATGAATGGTTTAGGTATTTATAGGAAAAAAAAATATAGAATTTTTAAGAATTAAAAAAAAAAGGCCCAAAAACCAAAAAAAAAAAAAGAAAAAAAAAATTGAATACAACGGCTAGTCAGCTAGCCGTTGGATTCAAATTTTTGTTTAAGCATTCTTGTTGCTTATATCCAACATGATTTTTTGAATTTCTGGCCAGTCTTGGGCTGGCTAGTTGCATGCGGCCAACCCTTTGGCCCTTTCAGATTCCGTGGGGCCCACGAGCCCTCTGGCCTAATCATCGGTTGGAGACGGTTTTCAGGCTATTTTCGGCCCTCTAGACCTCTGGACCCTTCGGTTGGAGATGGCCTTAAATGATCGTTGGTTTATGCTTAGAGACTTTAAGTGATGACTTTGGAAACGAGAAAGTCATCATGATCATAACCGCACGAAGTAAATAATATGCTCCTACAATACTCTATGACTTTAAGTACATCAAATGTTAATAAGATAGATGAACATAATGAGTGCTCGTCCATTTATTTTTCGTCGTATTGAATATGTTTTCCTCTTTTTTGCCGGACAGGGTTGCTTAAAAGGATTTCTTTTGTTCTTTTTTAATTTAGATGCATGAGCGTGCCATCACATGGTCAAGATTGGTTAATGTAGAAAAAATGTCAAAGTGATTGTGTTTTCGCCTTGGATTTGACTTTTAATTAAACGATTTAACGGCCAAGCAAGAAACCTCTTCTCAGCCTAGGTATTCTCTCTACCTCGAAGACAAGGCTTTGACCGAACAACCAAATGATGATGGTGAAGATCGAGTGAGAAAGTAAAATTTAATGAAAATAATTGAGATTAAAATTAATCTATCAGCGATAAAATAAATTAAATTAAGAATGGTGCGTGAAATAAAAGTGCTTTGAAAGTTAATAAAATTAAAAGATGAGACAAAATGTAAAATGCGTAAAATAAAGAATTGAAAGAAAAGTGCGTATTTAAAATACAAATGCATAAATTAAATTGCTTAAAGTAAAGAAATCAAAATACAAGTTCAGGAAGTAAATTGTACAAAACTAAAATAATCTAGACTAGGACTAACATTATACTAGGATAGAATGTGAAGAGAAGTAGCATAACAAGTTGTGTGTTTGGTCGAATCATTTTCTCTTCCTCAAAACTTGTATTTATAAGGTGATTTGGATCCGATTTATGTACCATGATTTGATATTATTTCCAACTTTTTTTTAAGTCCAATTGAGAAGGGGGGTTGTATCTGTATGTTTATTTTCCTTTTGTCAAACGATATATTTTGTTAAATTAGATATTAGAATAGTCATTGACAAGGTTCGAACTATTGTCGTCAACTCCTTTCTACCACTGTGGTAAATGACCATTTACGGTTGAGTGTTACAATGTTTTCATCCCTAAATATAGGTCATCGTTCAACACTCAATTTTGTACACATGCAGACCAAAAGATACGTACGGAACCGTTTTCTTTTTTGGGTTTGCTACTTTGTTTTGTTCGTTCCCACAGATAACTTGAATCCTTACTGGAGGTGGGAGAGTAAACGCATTTAATTTGTATCCATTGGATAATTGTTTAATAACGTAACGGTAACCATTAAGGACCCTTACATTGTTTTTTTAGCAAACGCAACTTCATTTTCCGAAGCTATATATAGAAATATTCAGCCAACCAACCCTCAGCAAATTCATCATCCTGAAAGGGGAGTCATTGCTGCTAAAAAGAAATCCAACATTGTAATGGGAAACTTTGCCAAACTTAAATATGATTTATATTGATCGAGTTTACTCTATTTACACGGAGACATTTTGTAATAAAACCCTCAAACTTGGTGCACAAGTTACTGACTAGAGTGTCGGAATTCATCAATATATATTTTAGGTGTTGCCAGGCCCATTACGGTCCCAACCTGCACTCTGTTGGATCACTTCGGCTGGTTTCTATTTGGGCTTTCTGCTCCCATTGACATCATTGAAGAACACGGATATCTAAGTCACCATAACTACACACAAATATATTTGGAAGACAAAGTACAATGCAATTCAATCTTTCGATTCCAACACCAGTCTGAAGTAACAAAGAACCATTTCCGGTCACAAGCAACAGAAGAAAGAAAATGCACCATACACGTGAATACCATCCTCGACGGCCAAGTAATGAATAAAAAATTATAGTTCCCCAGAAATCTATGATGGTAAAGAGGGGAGAGGGTTAAGTATCAATGTACCTAAATGAATAGACTAGCAATATGAAATTTCAAAAACCATCTAGTCTGCCAATTTCTGCAAGCGGTGAATGGTGCTTCTTGCAACCCTGTTACCAGGATCAAACTTCAGAGCCGTCCTAAGATCTTCTGCCCCAAGTCTGTACTTTTCCATACTTTCGTACAAGAGCGCACGCTGTACCAGAACAGATACATTTGCTTCATCTTTATCAAGAACCTGCACAGGATTGAACATATCTATGAACTCTTTTCTACACAGAAATAAAGGAGATGGAACACTTCATTTCATTAGAATTTAAACCAATGCAGAGCCTTGATGGGCAGAAAGAGCAATTGTAAAAAATAAATTTGTAAGCCGTGTCTAGCAGAAACATACATCTATGTACAGTGATGCACTGAAAATAGCTAGAGAAGAGGAAAAATGCTATTTTGGTTTGAAAACCCTACATGCATCTACGAAACAGATGAACATGGGTGAGGGGTGGGGGTGCCACCCACAAGGCCAAAGCAGCAACATCGGACTTTTAGCTGGTCTCTAAGCAGGGATACAATGGAAACTTCATACGCTAATGATCCCTTTTCTTTTTATCTTACGAAAGGAATTCAAGTAATATCTACCCCCTAACCGCATCTCATGCCAAACTGGGATAAGGCTATCAGTATTGCACTAACATTCCTTTTACTATGACATTTCCATCTAATTCACACGGCTAACAAATCGTGCAGCTATACAATACAATGTCAGGCCAATAGGATTAAAAAAATGATCCAACAATTAAATCCCATGCATTCACAATTTGGAAGATACAAACTGAATTATTGAATGCCAATGAAAATTTTAAAATACCTAAATAGATTTAAGGAAAGCAATAAAGATACCTTTGTGCAGTCTGCCACAGCTTTCTTATACTCCCCTACTTCTTTGTAACATGAAGCCCTGCTTGACAAGACATCTGCAACGCCAGCATTATCAGCTGATTTCTCAAGAAGAATAACAGCCCAAGAAAACCACTTAATAGCATCGGGATACTGCCCTTGCTTGTAATTATCCATTCCTTTATTCTTTGCTGTTGAGGCTGACACCCCAGCAGGAGGAGGTGGAAGACCCTCAAGCTCAGTTGTCGAACCACTGTCATCATGTCCTCCCCCAAACTCTGTCCCCCAACCATCAACTTCAGAGGATTGCTGCATTCCAACACCATTATTTGCTGTTGCAGCACCTCCAGCCGAACCTGAAGATGGGGTAAACAACACGCCGAAGGGATCATTGCTAGCAGACTGAGCAGGGGTTGGCTTCACCGAAACCCCAAAATCCCCAAAGCCAGAATCCGAATCTGATCCCATAAAACTGCTATCTGGGAAGGCACTCGAGGCGAATGTAGTATTGGTGGTGCTTGGTTTCGGTGCATTCTGAAAATCTCCAAAAGCATCACCAACACTACTTTGATCACTAGTTTTACTCGCTGAGTTAATAGTAGCAGATGGTTTTGATGCGAGATCCACCAAAGAACCAAAAGGGTCTTTCTTAGAGCTCAATCCACCGCCACCAACACTAGCACTGCCCATATTTTGCAGCGAAGGACCTCCAAGATTCGCACTCTTATTACTATTAGCGTTAACACCACTATTAACCTTATTAGCATTGCTATTAAACCCACCAGAGAAACTCCCAAAATTCCCAGAAGCACCATAATTTGCACCACCAATTTTCACCGAACTATTACTAGCAGCAGTGGTGGTTTTGGGCAACGAATCGGCCAGGTTCCCCATGGAAAACGAGCTCTTATTCGAAGCCGGGGTTGCATTCTTCAAAGGAACATTGCTATTACTATTGATCTTACCACCCATGGCGGAACTGACCAAATCCCCAAACAAATTTGGGTTTTTATTGACGACGGTGATCGGGGTGGCGGAAACCGCCGGAGCCGCGGAAGTCCAGCTCTTTCCGAAGATATCCCCGACCATGGAAGTCGGGGCGTTGGTCAATCCGGGTCGGGCGCTCTGGGTCGGAGCCGGCTGGTGGGTCCAGGAGGTGGTTCTGCTGGCGGTGGGTTGTTGCCAGGTGGGTCGGGATTGGGCGGCGGTGGCGGAGGAGGTGAAAGAAGAGGTCTTGTTCTTCTGGTCGTTGAGCGATTTGGGTCGGCTGGATCCGAGACCCAGATCGAAGTCGAAGTTGGAATTCATGGTAATGGAATTGAAATTGTTTACTATTCTGGATCAAAAGAAACGAGATCCGATTGCGCACCTGAAAGAAGAGAGTTTTCTGAGATCTGCAGATTCCGGAGAGAGCAGTAGCTAGATTGTCATCAAATAACGGAGTGGGGATGGGAACTGCAAATAATATGGTTTTAATATATTTTGGTGCCAATTATTCAGCTTTCTAATTTTGGTGAGTTTTTAACTGCTGAAGCATGAAATGAGGACGCATATTGTTTAGCTACTAACTATTGTATACAACAAATTTTGAGTACGTAAATAAGTGTTTTTAAAATAACTAAATGCGCTTAAAATAAAATTGTTTTTGAAACTTGAAGCAATAATTAAAATATCGTTATCGGTAAAATATCAATATTCAAATTTATGAAAATATCGATAGATATGTGAATATCGATATTGATTGCCTTTGATGGAAATGATAGGAATTTACTCAAAAATGTGAAAATTTAAAATGAAACTTTAGGAATGTCATATGAAATCACAATACATGTACGAATAAAAAAAATTAATAATTAAATAATGTGTAAAAAATAAGTATGTGATATGTGAGAAAGAAAGATAGATTCTCAGGCTCTCAGAAGAGGAAAGAGAAATATTTTTGTTTTTGTTTTTTTATAATGACATGGCTCAAAGGAGTTGTTCATCTAATATAAATAGGATAATGTTAAGGAAATCAAAATTTTAAATCAAATTATATAAACTAAATGATATGGTTGTTGATGATTGAATTATTAATTAAGCGTCAATTAACGTTTTATTTCTTATTGATCCCATATCATTTATTTTATAAATTTAATCTCTCTAACATTAATGTATCACTCTCTTCATTTGATAACTAATAGCAATCTGTTACAACCAGGACCACTCATCAACAGACTCAAAAGTGAGTTTAACTTTTTCACAAGATTAGGCTTGCGTGCCTCTGCAATTATTCTCTCTCTCAAGTTTCCCACTCCTGCTCTCTATTCATCTCTTATGTGTGATTTATGGCTCGATCGTTTCATCTTATATTTAATATTTTTAAGGCCTAAGATCTTTTCGAGGCATTTGTTTCGACGAATCTGAGTTTTTTTTTTTTTTTTTCCGTTCGAAAAAGTACCGATGTCTTCTTGATATATCAAAAATACTGAAACCGTCATACAAAAATTGAGGAGATTCTTCGATATAGGGTGAAGTTTAGACTTCACACCACTTTCCATATTGAAGAAATTTTAAACACTGAATTCAAAAATGTACTTAAGCGCTTTTGGAATTCAAAAGTGTCTTTAGTCATTTTAAAAACACTTCTAAACATGCTCTTAAATTAAAAATGTATACTTTAAACATGCTCTTAAACACTTCTAACCATAAGTGGTCGAACCCCTTTTCTCCACATAGGGGGCCGGCCACAGCCCTATAAATAGCTCACATTTCTCCCAAAAACCTAATTCCAACTCTCTTGCAAAATTCTCTAAATTCTCTAAACACTTTTCCCTCAAATTCTAACTTTGGCATCGGAGGTTCTTCGGCCAAAGCCCCCCATTCATCGTGGGTGTGTGAGGCTTTGGCCTTGACCTAAGGTGTTAATTGTTTTGCAGGTGCATTTTCGTCCAAGAAGAAGAAGGCGAAAGTTTGCATCCACAAATTGGTGCTCATTGAGAGTTTAAGTCACACGCTCGTAAAAGACTCTCGCATTCAAGGTTTTTTGTTTTCTTGTTCATTTGTAGATTTTTCGTACGTTCTTATTCTTGGAATTTTTATTTATAAGAATTCTTTAATAGAACGTAAAAGAAAAGTACAATGGCAAGAGATTCGGAAACCTCGAAGAACAGAAATTCTAACGTTCAAGAATTAGGACCACGACAATCCATAAGGCTCGACACGATAATGAGTGGAGCGGCACCACCCCCCACGGGGCATCACCGTAGCAACCATCACGGTGGCTAGCCTCAGTAAAGCCCATAGCGCCAAGACCACAACCTCAGCCGCGCCATTTAAGACCTCGCGGGCCCAAGCCCAAGGCAAGCCGGCCTAAGCCGACCATGGCAAGTTGGCCTGAGCCGCCCAAGCCCAACGCATTGCTAAGCCGAGCCTAAGCCCATCATCCATGTGCGCCACACGCCAAGTAGCCCACTCTCATGGCCTTTCAAGCAATTCCCACCTGTCCAAGACTGGTTCAACTGTCCCGGTTTCAGATTTTTAGGCTGATGATTGAACCAAGGGTATTTTCACCACATTTCTCCGCAGATTTGACATTTCCCAACTCAAATCTCGCGCCTGGAGTCTAATACATTTCCACTACCCAATGAGACGCATTTCGTCCAAGCTCTTCCAACCCAAACGATGAACAACACTTATCTCAACAAGTAATAGAGTTAACAAGTGCTCTTGCATAGCAGACAACCTTGGTGAATTAGCTTTACTTTTGCAGCGCACCGAGATCCAATGTGCCTCAGACGAGGTGTCCTGAAGTAAGACAAATGCAGACGATGAACCTTTCCAGTAGCGTTTTTGTAAGCAGCCACTCAACCAACCACGAATCGAGTGTTCGAGCAGTGTACACTCCCGACTATGCCCTCGAGATAGCGTATACTCCAGTTTTAGCGCGCGAAGGAGCGTGCACTATTGATTAGGCCTATGGACGAGTATACATTCACGGTTGGGGCCACACACTGATAGTCAACATGAACAACCTTCCAAGCAAAGTGTTTATTCACGGTTAAGCTCGCAAGGAGCATTATTCATGTCACATCGGAGTAGGCAGCAAGAAGGACGGAGAGAAGTAGTCACTTAATCTGGCTCAAGTTCAACTAGCAGCTTGCGAAGAATTCCTTCGCCTGCTAGGAATGAACCACATGCACTGCCGCCGTGACATAGATGAGCTGAGTACATAGAAGAGCAGCCTAGATTGGCAAGCCAAGATCGGGGGTAACCGAGGGCTCCACTACCCCCAACAAAGGAAAATTCAGGAAGAGGTAGAGAGGATCTTAAATGAGAGATTGCATGATTTTCAATGAAACAAATTCGCCGATGAAGCGCTATGACGGGACATGACTAATATGATTAAGTCACCATTCAGGGACGAGATTGAGCAGGCGGAGCCTCCATGCAAATTCAACATGCCACATTTCACATTTTTCAAAAGAGATGGAGATATAGAGAGACACTTGAAGCACTACCAAAGCACAATGATCCTTTATCGGAACAACGATGCTTTTATGTGCAAGATATTCGCCACCATTTTGCAAGGCGAGGCACAAGATTGGTTCCACACCTTACCGCCACGGTCCATCCGGAGTTTCGATGATCTTTCTTTAGTTTTCACCAAAGAATATTCATCCTACCGCTCGATCAAAAAGAAGTCTGACCTTTTGTTCAATGTGAAGAAGAACCCAAAGGAATTGCTCTGCAACTATATGAAGAGGTTCAAAGTAGAAAAGCAAAGATAGTTGGATACAACGACTCGATAGCTAGAGCAACCTTCCAAAAATGACTTCCAGTAGACCACCTGTTGTTCGAAAAATGATCATGAAAGAAGATCTAACTCTGGTAGACACTTTCCATCTGGTAGAGAAGCATGTACTTTGGGACGAGGCTCGCCGATGCACATTCAAGGGCTTGAAAAAGTACCTGACATCACCTCTCTACTATAAAAAACGAAAGCAGTGGAGAACCTATTCATATGTTTAACGGTATCTGAAGCAGCAATAGGCTCTACCCATATACGAGAAGAGCTGGGGGCTCGACTACCTGCATTCGACAATTCAAAAGCTCTCCTCGATGCGGAAACAGGTCATCTCCGTATCCCTTTGGTGAGGATTTTGGGAATCCGTAAATCGTGTTCGTTCATCGTACATCGTGCGGTCAGTTTTTGTCAGGTACTGTTTGTGTTTAATTTTAAATAAAAATATTTAAAATGATTTCTAACTGCACGATGTACGATAAATGGACACAATTCACAGATCTCCGAGATCCTCACAAAGAGAATTTGACGAGGATCTAAATTCTACTATTTGGTCGAAGAAATCAAAAGAGGCATGGTTTATGTCCCATATTTTTCTGTTTTTTGTTTTTCTTGCTCAAAAGATTTATATTCTTCCTAATTAGGTGTAATTTTTTTTTAAAAATTTTTATCAATAAATTTTTTTTGTACAATCGATGTTTTGAAAAAAAAAAAACATTTATTTAGGGTAAAAAGTTAAATGTATTATTCGCCGTCCTTTTTTAGTCAGGATATATTATTCCCCGTTCTTGTTTCCTTGTTTGACCGGTTAACATGCTAGTGATTCCCAAAAATTGAATGATTTAGTTAGAAAGTTATTTTGGAGAATCCGATACCCTCCTTTAAATCAACAGAATAATTAATGGTTCAAAATCAAAGTATACTAATCACTTAGTATTACAGTCTACTGATATTTCTCTTTACTTAAAAGTGAGAGATCTTAGGTTCGATTCTCGCCAAAAACGAATTTGAACCATATTATTGCTAGCCCATTGTAAGGCTAATCCTATCCTCTCCCTTTTAATGTAGATAATATCGTTTGTTCAAAAAAAAAAAAAAGTATACTAGATTCGTCGTCCAATAATACGGTCTAATGATATTCATTTTTATTTGTAAGTGAGAAATCTTATGTTTTCGATCTTGAAAATAATGAATTCGCAACCAATTTATTATTCAACGTTTTAGTGTAAATATATAGTCATATTTAAAAAATGGGTGATTTCGTATAAAATTAATAAAAAGTTACAATATTAACAATACATCAACAATATTTATATTAATTCCAAATAGGTTATGTATTGTGATACTTAAATGTATTTAAAATACGCAAAAATTACAAAATATGCCACTACCGACACCCACTTCACTGACGCCCCCTTTGTCATTTATTTATTATTATTATTATTATTTTTTCTGTAAATAGATATAGGATTGGGTACAGACGAGGAGGTTGTGATATGGATATTAGGACACAGGAATAAACGCCAAAGGAGAAAAATCAAAGACACCTACCAACAACTTTACAATAAATTCTTCCTCGATGATCTCCAGTCTGAACTTCTGGAGATTTCAAAGTAATTTTTTCAAACATTTTTTCGATTTTAAAAGTAGTATGTGAATTCATCAAATTAAAAATTTAAACCTTCATAAGAATGTCATGTTGTTAATGTTTTTGTTGATGTTTTTCCAGCATTAACAAATAAATTCTAACTATTTATAATAGTTTAATTTAAAGTCCATGTGGTATTCATAGAGATAGAAAGAAGGAGGAGAATAAAAGAGTCAAATTTTAATTATATATAATATGTGACATTCATTATTGGACTATATAATATGTGACATTCATTATTGACCTATGCCTAATTAATAAAAATATATTACTAATTAAGTTCAAAACAAAAATATAGCATTGGTGTATGGCCAAATAATAAAACTTTTATTGATTTTTGACTAAATTAACTTATTGACTTTTAACTAAATCAACTTAAAAAAGAATATCATGTTGCAATCCTATTAGATTAGGAATGTGATTGTGTAAATTCTAGTATATCTTGGAATATTTCTTATATTCCTATTAGGAGTTGATTACCTATTAAAAGTTGTAATCCTAAAAGGGTAAGGAATTAACCTTCCCTACTACTATAAATAAGGGCACAATGAGGTGGAATAGAACACACCTCACAATTACACATCTCTCTTTTCTCTCTCTATGCCACACCTTCTCTCTCTATGGCCTCCATAATTGTTCAGTAAATTATGCTTACAACACGTTATCAGCTCACTCTTGACGCTGTGCTAAAAAGAGTTTATTCTTCAATAAGAGGAGTATTACGTTTTAATCATTATTTTATGATTAATTTATTATTTTATTGAATTTGATCTACATGCTATTGATTCAATTTAATTTTTCTATGTTGAACGTGATACAACGTATTGGAGATGCAATTCCGGCTTTCCGAGAAGGATCTTCTACAAATTCAAAGGCTTTTGTTGTTTTCTGTCAATCAGGTATGCATAAAATAAAGGAAGATATTTGAAACATCCACGAAGCATGAAAACATTCCTCATGATGCATGAACCCCCTTATGTTTATATTTTCCTTACGATATATATATATATATATATATATATATTTGTTTCATGTATCACGCAATTATATTTGCTATGTGGAATATGTGAGTCAAATTATATTCATAAATTAGAAGCAAATCTAGGGCTTGTAAAACCCTAACAATTTCGAAAAGAAAAGAAGGGAAAATTGGACATGGTGTGGCACACCCACCGCACCACCACTGTGCACCACCTCAGACGGATCACAACAGCCCATTGGGCTCGCTGTCCTTGCACCACTGCCAGGCCTTGGCCTAGATTGGACTACACCGTGGGCCCGAATACTCTATACCTGACCCGCATGCCTGCAGCCATGCTGGGCTTTCGTCCCATTTGCCCTGGCCTGCATGTCGTAGCCTTCTTGGTTGCTGGGCTTGTGCCATAGCCCATTGGACTCGGCCCCAGCCTCTGCTGACCCTCGTGTGACCCAAACCCGCAAGCCAGCTTCACTGGGCTTGCTTCCTATGCGAACCCATGGCTAGCAATTTGCTAGGCTTGATCGGTGCCCCCCGGCCAGCCCAAAGCTAGCAACTGCTGCTGCTGGGCTTACCTATTCGGCCCGTCACCTGAAGACCACCTCATGAGCTGCTTTTGTAGCTATACCCAACCCCTTTGCTCACGGCACCTAGCCCAATTTTTTTGGGCTATGGTATTTTTGACCCAACGCTATTATTTTAGCATTATTTTTGCTTCTACGATCAACCCCGTTTGATCCCATTCTATTGAATTAATTAAAAGTGACGTGCAGTCCATTAATTTGATAATGAATCCTAAATTATTGACTTGAAGATCACTTTTGGACATTAACGATTCAATAATTTATTTTTATACTTTGAACCGTTGACATACTTTCGTAGTAATGAAGCTCTCTCACTTGAGTTCTTGAAGAACCTCAAATCCACTACACTTAAATCAACATATTGCATTCTGTGTTCGTGCAGGAACTTCTCTTTTATGAACTAAATGTTCATAAACTAAATTGAACTTGTAGTTTCAAATTCAGTGCCTTTGAAAGCCGAAGTTTTCATGAAACAATACACCTATGAAAACCCGACGTTTTTCATAAAAACCATGTTTTAGAACTCGAATGTTCTAACTTTGATGCTTATGGATGATTCATTCCCATAGCACCAATCACAATCTTGTTCCCTCCAATTCAATGGATTGTCAAACCGTTACAAGTTCGATTTCCCTTATTTGGACGTTTCTAATAGAAACCACTTTATGTGGGGTACAAGACATTATTTGAAGCACACCATGATTACGTCAATGAATGAGTACAATTCTGAAATTTATAAATCCGATTGAATTTTGACTAGAGAATACGTTTCTCGTCATTCCTTGTTTTTAACTCGTTCCTGAAGCAGCAGTGTAGAAAGCAAAAGTTTACTAAATTCTCAGATCTGATTACTACCACAAACGTGAGAGAACAACATAGACTTGGTTCGGCTGGAGTCTACCGAATAGCTTAACCCAGTTCAGTCACAGCCTACCAAATGGTGGTGCCATGCTTCTGCAAAGGTGCACCGAACGGTGCTTCTCTGCTTCGCCAGAGATTTACCGAACAGGCCCTTCCAGCTTCGGCTGGAGCCTACTGAATTCAATTCGGGGTTTGTCTCTCTCACGATCTAATTTCGAGTTTGTTTTTACAACATACGGTAGAATCAGGGCATGCCAAGATGTGGCATCATGCCCAAAGCATGATCCTTGGCACCTAAGACCTAAAAACTTCAAGAATAAGGGGAAATATTCTCAAACCTTAACCCTGCAAAATCTACTTCCATCTTGATGGAATAGATCATTGGTTATGCACCTGTTCGTGCCTCTACCAATATCGTTGAGGAGTACTATTCTTGTAGTCAATATGTGAGACTAATTTTGCTCCACCAAACATCGTTGGAAGAGCAGAATTTTGAAATGGATGGCCTTGTTGGCTGAATCCCCTTAGTAAACCATTTACTTTGTGAACATTTTTCCATGTTTTTGGATTCACGTTTGGTGTTTGTTTTACTTATGGATAATCTTATTAATATTGTCCTCGAATATGAGTTAATTGAATCATGTTTCTTGTATACATGTGACCAAATTCAATTAAACACATGATTAGGTAGGAATATGGGGAAGTTAGTTGTTTGGATGAATGCGATAGTACGTACACTAACTTTACACCCAAATCATATATCTAACAACAACTTTAGGTCTATTTGACTTGATTAAGAGCATTGGCACGCTGCTCGTTGTATGAATGGTATTGCATCACCATTTAAGGAACCTTAAATTCTCCCTGTTGTTGAGTTTTTAAGGATATTCGAGAGAATAATGATCATAAATGAAACCACGGAAGAAAATAGAGTAGAATCCAAAAAATGAGCATGCAGCTTTGATTTGGGCCCAATAGGTTGTCTCCTAATTAGGAACACACCACATGTGGCCGACCTGAAGCCTGGTGATTGAACAGTTTACTTGCTTTGGCACAACCTTTTGGGACATTTAGGTCAAACAATGATGCTATGATGCATCTCCTTACCCAAAGTAAAGATCTTATGTTTACAAGTACACTTTGCCAAGCTTGCTCATTAGAGAAATTGATCTTCTATATCATTCCTCGCAAAGATACGAAATCACCATCTTTTCACAGTGGATTCAAGGGAATATATGTGAACTAATCCAACCAAAATGCGGACCATATAAATACTTATGGGTTTGGTTGATGAATCGACAAATTGGTCACATGTTTATCCACACACATTGCTGCTAAACCTCCTGGCCGATTAAGGGTTCATCACCTTACATATCCCTTAAAGTTCAGGGGACTGGATAAGACCGGAGAGTTTATGTCGACGATTTTCGATAAAGTATTGCATGTATTTTGGGTTTATAATTGAACATCAAATTCTCATGTTCACCCCAAATAGCCTGGCCCAATGGTCATAAAAAGAAAATTAAATGATCACCTGAATTTTGGTAAATGTACCAAGTTTTCGGTTTCTGCCTAGGGCTATGCAATCTTATACGTAGCTATGTTGGTTCGCCTTGAGGCCCATTGCCACCTAACCTATTTGATGTTACAGTTGGTTATTGGGTATGAACCTAATGATTTTTATATTTATGCATTTGGGCATGCATTCCATGTGCCAGGTTGCGCCGCCGCAACATACCAATATGAGTCCTCAAAGAAGGATGTGAATCTTTGTCGATTATGATTCTCCTTTACCTTCGCTCTCTTATAGCCCTTGCATGCGATCTCTTTACCACTCATTTGCGAGTTGTCACTTTGATGAGACAATCTTCCTGCTGTTAGGGGAAGATAAGAATGTCAACATTCTTGTAGAACATCGCAAATTTGCATGGACATTGCCCACTATGTCTCATCTTGATTCTCATACCGCACAAGTGCGATGAATTGTAGCTTTCATAATGTTGCTCTAAACGTATTCCTCTAATCTAGCTAAAGTGACGAGATCATATACCAACTGCAAACATGCTTGGAAGGATAAACGTACTTAATGGACGGCGAGTCAACATCCCCGAAGGGTGTGCCACCCCTATTGGATGGTCCGGTACATAGGCAAATAGCCAATCAATTTGTCTTGACCTAGAGTATGACATATCACTTGGTTTGTAGGATTCACTTCCCTAGAAGAGGAAGACAAAACACAACAATGAATCCAGACTTGATCATTGTCTCAAATCATTTCCATGTCATGAGATTAATTTGAATTACTCCCGAGACTTGAAGTGCTTGATCCAGTATACTAGTTTGGATGAGCTAAATGGAATTGAAATGAGATTACCATCGATGATGTTTTCACTTATATGGTAGCTACCAACATAAATGAGAAACGATGATATCGAACCGTGTTTCGTTGATTAAGTGACAACGTAGAACTGATTGGACAATTGAAATTACAATCCAAGTCAAATTCCTTACCAAAGTGTGTTTTGGACCTATCGTTCCTACACTGCCTAAGGTAACCCTATTGTGTTACAAGTGGGAAAGGAAGCGTTATGAAATGAATGAAATAGTGCGATATGATGCATGCCTTACAGCACAACATTTCTCTCAAACTTCATATGATTGATAGCAGCATTATGAAATATAGTTAGTGTTTTCTCCATGAAGATATAGATACGGAGATTGACATGTAAGTTCTCGAAAAATTACATGGATTGGTTCAAATAGTTCCAAAACTATAGAACACCCTCTTAACTTGTTTGAGGCGCTTACTTACAATCTGACGGAAGTGGTATACCCGTCTAAGTGATTATTTGATCAGTCAGGGATGAATTATGCCATTGCGTGTTAAACTATGAAGTCTTATTCTGAATTGCTAGAGTGACAATTTATGTCGTTGACACGAATCTCACTAAGACTCTGGAAGAGTTTGAGAAAATTGCCTTGCACCTAAAGATAGAATCTAAGATGAAAGATCTTAGAAAAACTCATTTATGCCTTGACCTGATATTGAAGCGTTGTTCTGATGGTACCTTAGTTTACCAGTCGAACTACACCTTAAATATGTTACCTTTGAGTATACCTATGATCGTCCAAATGTTATATGCAAATGAGACACTTGAAGAGGTTATGGAATCCGAAATTCCATATCTAAAGTTCAACTTTGCGCTTTGTTGTACTTAGCTTATTTTATTAGATAGGACATCTCCTTCGCTGTTGATCTATTGGTAAAGATGCAGCACCGAGCCTACAATTAACCACTGAATTGGTATTAAAGAAGTACCCTAAAGGTACTACGAATTTGGGCAAATCAAATCCCAACGTATCTCGAGCAGATCCAACCCCCCGATCCTCGAAATGATGCTTTCTTTGTTTGTTATGATGACACTGGTTACTTATCAAACCCACACAAAGCAAAATCCCCAAATCGTTATATCTTTACCATTAAGGATATCGCAATATCTTGAAGGTCCACTATATGACCTTAGTTGCGAAATCTTCAAAATGTTCCAAGACTCACCTTATTTCACTATGCCACAAGTGAGATATGGTTAAGAGTTCTTGTTGAGCATATTCGAAGTACTTGATGTTTTCATCCATCGTTGAGTCCCAACGACAATCCATGAAGACTATGCCTTAGGTATCCACCCGACTAATACATGATACATCAACAAAGTCAACGTCAAGACATATTGCATCTACATCTACATCAGCAAAGCATTAAGAGATTGAAGTCATGCAAGCCGATCCCAGACAATCTTGCCGATCTCTATAGGACGTTACTACAGAAGTCAACCTTTTAGAAGCTTGTCTGGGGAATTGGTATGCCTAACTATTCATATGCAATGCTTGTAGTTCTCATTTGGAAGTTATGTCAAACTTAGGGGGAGTATCCAGAAGTATACTCACTTGATCTTAATGTACTCTTTTACCCTATGATTAGGAACAATTTTCCCACTGGGGTTTTGCTACCAACTAGGTTTTAACGAGGCACCCATCTTAGGTTGATCATACCCTTGTGAGCTCTTCTACTTGCGTCCAAAAGACGTATAATTTTGACTTAATTCAACTTCTCACTTTTCTCCTTAAGTTTATGTGTTTTTCTCCCAACTTGGGTTTTACCATAGTGAGGTTTTGTGAGTTTTACCTTTTTATGCATTCTTCCGTTGATATAAGACTCGCATTCGCTCATTGTGCCAACAACTTCATCAACTGTACTTGTTTCATCATTGAAGACCTGATGCGCCAATTACTTGAGTATTTACACACTCAAGGAGGAGTGTTGCAGTCTTATTAGATTAGGAATGTGATTGTGTAAATCTTAGTATATCCTTGAATATCTCTTATATTCCTATTAGGATTTGATTACCTATTAAGAGTTGTAATCCTAAAAGGGTAGGGAATTAATCTTCCCTACTACTATAAATAAAGACACAATGGGGTGGAATAGAACACACCTCACAATTACACATCTCTATCTTCTCTCTCTCTATGCCACACCTGCCCTTTCTCTATGGTTTTCATAATTGTTTAGTAAATTATGCCTACAACATATCCTAAATTTTGACGCAGACTTATCCGCCACAATATTTTTGTTATTATCAAAATAACTCAGTTTTATTAGCTGAATCAAATATACTATAAATCATACCAAACTACATCAAGTAAAAGCCACACAAACGAGAGATTTTTCAGTGTGATCGGAACATGAGATGATATACCATATGTCACTATATATATGGTGAGATATATGAGTTAAAAAGTTAATAACTTAAATATTAAAATTTTCCATCACTTGTATAAAAACACATGATATATCAATCATATTCCGATCACAATAAAAAATTTCTCCACACAAACAACAAAAAAAGGGCCTCATGTCACCCAATTTAAAAAAATTATGTAACAACCCAAAAAGCCCAAATCATGATAACCACTACAAGTGGCAACCATATTAAACTTACCGTGATAACCAAAAAAAGAAATGAGTGGGGATTTAATTAAAAGGAAACTAACGAAAAGTTCTAAAAAAATTTAGTTTTAATGAAAAATGACAAATAAATGTGTAAGTGAATAGCACTAGGAAAAGTAAAAATGTGATTTTTTTGTTAAAAGTGAACAATACCGAAAGTATTTTGTTAAAACTCCCTTTAATTAAATGAAAACATACGCAGGGTCTCTAATGATCTAGCTACATAGATCTTGAGTCTTTACATTTATCATTTGTAAATTTATACGTATTTAGATTAATCTTGACCCTTCGATTAATCTAATGTAATTTAATCCTTCCACGTTAGATGTAAATTGAAATCCTCTTCGCACCATAAAGGTCACTCCACATAGGTGCAAAACGTGTAAGCACGGAGACTAAATGCAAGGTCTCGAGATCCCGACTGCACATAATACATTAGGATTTAGTGAGCCTCTTTTAGTTAAAAACTCCTCAAAATATAAAAAAAAAACAATTTGGTTATTTGGACATATAAAATTGGTTTGCTTGCTGACATATTCTCTAGTTGAGTTAGGCCATAACATGGCAATTAAAACCCACTCATGAAGTATGTCAATAGTTGTATCAATTTTATTCTCTAAATAGCATTACTCTAAATAAAAGGGGCCCTTTTTAATTTTGGTTTTGGGTCTCATTCTGCATTGGGCCGATGCTAGTTTGGAATTACACAATTTCACAAGTCAATTACAAAAAGGGAGTAAGAGAGAAACGTAGAGTAAATAACACAACTATTTTATATGCAAGTAATATTAAGTAATATTACAAGCTGATCAGCAGGATGATCAGATTCTAAGGGACAAATCGGTGGTACATTAATCACCGGCGGCTTTCGCAGGGTCAATCCTTGTTTGATATCCCCCCAAGTCCTGCCCATTGGAAATTAAAATAGACAAAAAAAGAAAAGACATACGTTATACATATGTGCCGTGCACGATTCACACATATATATAAGATTACTAGGAGAACTTGGTAGGTGCCTTGCCTTGTGTACCAAGATAAGTGAAACTAATTAGGCCTACCATGTTCCTTGGTACGAAATTCAGTGATCACTACTCCGCCGTAGAGGTTGGCCGCCTCGGTGCTAGTGAGAACAGCAGTGCCCTTTTTCATATGAACAGTATTAACAGGCCTTTGCATCATAATCTGGCTCTGGTGATCATGATGACGAGCTTCGTTGTAATTGGCCGTCCTGTGGATGTTGGTTTGTGGATAAAAATGTTGTCCTTGATGAGGAGGAGGTCTTGTAGTAGTGGTGATCACCTTCTGCGGCAAGCTACCATAGTACGGGTCAGCTGCTACGTTCGTGCTATTATGGTAAAGAACGCCGTGGCAGTCCTCGATGATGGCGTGGCGTTTGGATGCAATTGGGGTAGCTACCTTACGGTGAAAAAACACTCTCTCGTCTCTCACAGTAAAGCGTTCAGAAACAGCCATTGCTAAGTTATAATAAATGAATCAAGGGGAGCTAGCTAAGCTTGCCTTACCTTGTGGTTTTCTTACTGAAATATGTTAAGAGCCTAGCCACATTATATAGGAATTCGGCAGAGGTTCACAACTCACAAGTAGGCTTTCTGATCACGCTCTTGTGATTCTCTATAATGGTTCCTTTTTCTAGTATTATTGAGACGAATCTATTACAAAAAGTTTTCTACTATGACCCAGCAATTATAATAGAGGCATTTTGATTTTCACACACTTCTTTTAACATTTCATACATTTTTCTTATTTTTCAACCGTTTAATTGAATAAATCAACAAAAACAACTGCTATAATCAAATAGCACTACAAAAAAAAAGGGGCTAAGAACACAAAAGATATGTGCCTTTTTCATTTTCATAGTACACAAATACATATTTGTGCTTTTTAAACTTCGTTGGGCACCAAAATATCTCAAATGTGCCCCTTGAATATAGGGCACATTCGTTGGTGTCCAAAAAGAGCTTCATTTGTGCCTATTAAAATTTGTGTCAATATTTAATAAATACAAGTAATTAGAGCAGTTCCACCGTGGTGTATTACCCGGTGGACTGGCGATGGAATAGGGCCAAATCGGCTGGGGGATAAGGTCCAGCGTATGCTAGCCCGATGGACAGGCCAGGCCCGAGCGACAGGCCCGGTAGGGATTGCCAGCACGAGAGCCCGAAGGGAATGTGACGTAGGCTGACGTCAGCCATAATATAAAATTAATATAAATATAAAATATTAATAAATTAATAAAAAATTTAAAAAGATGAAAACACAGAACTCCGGCTCGTCGGAGTTCGTTGCCGATACACCCACAGACAAATGGCAGAGACTAAACCCAAGGATTTCAACTCGAAACACATAAAAAACCAGATAATAACTCAAGCCATTGAAGTAGTGCAATAACCTCATCTGGGTTTGAGCGATGGAAGCTTGAAGCTCTCGGCTTCAATGGTGGATCACCCAAATGGTGCTCTGATGATGCATGCAAGGATATATTCGAGTTCCTCTCAACCAGGGGATTGAGATTTCAAAGTTTGTTTGTTTGATTTGCTTCAGTTTCGAATAAGAAGAAGGATGAAAAGGAAAAGGAAGAATATATGGATCGGAATCTGAGCTTATGCCTTGGCGTTGGTCCATTTTGTGATTCGTGTGTGTGTGTGTGTGAGAGAGAGAGAGAGAAGGAATAGGAAAAGGAAGAGTCGGTCCTCATATGAGAGAGAGAGAGAGAGAGAGATAAGGAATAGGAAAAGGTAGAGTTTCTGGAAAAAAAAAAGAAAAGGAAGAGTTGTGGAAAAAAGTTGAAACGGAAGAGGAGTAGGAGAGAGAGAAGGAATAGGAAAAGGTAGAGTTTCTGTAAAAAAAAATGAAAAGGAAGAGTTGTGGAAAAAGGTTGAAACGGAAGAGGAGTAGGAAAAAGGCAAAAGAAAAAAAATTAAAAATTATTTTGTATTATTTTATAAATAAAAAAAATACTAATATTTTATTATCAATTGTCAAGGTTATTTAGTATAGGGATGAAGATGCAAAAGACGATTACTGTTCATTAAGGATAATTACTATTCACTAGGTGGATTGAATAGTGAATTTCCTGGGAGAAAGGCTCTCATGCTAGAGTTGCTCTTATACTTTTTTTATTAATTTACATAGGCACAAGTTTCCTTGTTGTGCCCTTTGATTTAAATTATTTAGTTTTATGGACACAATAGTCGTGTCTTACTTCAACAGTCTGGAGAGAAAAGTTTATTTTAATATTATTTTTAGGGATTAAGATATTTTCTCATTATTTTAATATTCTTTTTCTATTGAACCTTGGTCCGTGGGACCCACCCACGTGACCCACTCTCTCGGTTCCTCTTCCCGTGCAGTCATCAGACTCAAACACTCCAAAATTTCCCCATCTCTCTCCGCTTTCCCTCGTCTCTGTCACACTCAGACCGTGATTACGTATTTGTAATCGGAATAAAAATGTAGAATTGAATTTTGATTACGGAGTAATTCGATGTTTATTAAACATGAAGAAATCAAAAAAGTAGTGGGGTCCACACAAATTTTGGAATTCAATTCCTTGTATCGGTGAAATTGGATTTTCTAGATATAAGTGGTAATTCAATTTCTGCTTGTTTAGGCAATCGGAATGACACTTTTGTTCCCTTTATGCCATCACTTACTTTTTTTTATTTCCAAAACTATTCTTTATAAACCCATTAAAGTATATAAAATATTTGATATGGGACAAGGATATTTTAGTAATCATACTGATTTATATTCCAATTCTGCTGAATTAGTAAACCGTTTTTATGGAATTCTATTCCGATTCCAGAACATTTAAGTAAATAGCTTTAACAGGAATCCGATTTTGACTCCTCCTTAATTCAATTCCTTCTCAATTCAATTCCTTCTATTTTCATTACGGTTACGTAAACGGCAGTCTTTCTCTCAACTCCATCTCTCTCTTTTCGTTCCCTTTCTCTCTTTTGTCAAGTTTTTCTATCAATCATTTTAATATTTTATTTAATTTTCTACTCTTAAATCGTGTGCCTTGATCATGGTTTTGTCATCCCTTTTATATTTTTATTTACTTTTCTTTCTTTCTCCGTACCATCTTTTCCTCTCCCCATTAAAACTCTCACTTTGATCACTCTGACTCCTACCATTTCACTTCTTTTCTCAGAAAACCATTTCATCTTCAACCACTTTAATCACGCCGCCACCACGACCAACTGCTTAACCTCGTCCCTACATGTCTTCCAGACCCTGAGACGAGGACAGAAAGCGCGGTTTGGAACTTAACCCGAGGGCTCATAACCTCTGTTCGAACTCAGAGGTTTTCCCGCGAAATGACGCCATACACAGCCAAGGTAAGTGTCGGGATCATCTTGTTTCTCTTCCTTTTGATGTCCTGCTGCAATTCCTGAGTCTGCATGCATGATTGGTAGAGTTTTGGTGCAGATCCAACTCGGGAAGCATTTCCCTAGTTTGGCCACGGCTGGGAACCAAAATGGTATATTTCTAATCCGTCTTCCCAGCTCCATTTCGACCGCTAGAATGTTGTGTTTGGTTGAGAATTGACCCAAAACGAACACTATTAGAATCTGGGCATTTCCTTTGTTTTTTATTTTTTTAATTTTTGTATAATTTTTGAACAAATTCTTTTGTATTTGCTCCCGCAGGAAACTCAACGTCTACTCAATTAAGAGTTTTTTTTTTTTTTTTTTGAATTTTTTTTGTATTTTATGCACGTAAATTCTTAAGTTTGAGCTATACTTTGGGAGTACAAGCTTGATGGAACTCTGCTTATGGGAATGATGAATTAGTTGTGGGGCAACGAAGATGGGATGAACAAAGGTTTCTGAGGGAGATGCAGTTGTGCAGTAATGATTGTTTTGAAGTGTTTTTAAATTTAGGGATAAAACATGTAAAATGTTTGTTTCTAGCTTGTAGGGTGTTTCGCTTTTATTGTTATTATTTTTTAATATTTAATTGATAGGACAATTACAAAATTTGTGGTAAGATGGGCGGGAAAACCGTCTGATTACCTCGTCAGAACAGAGGCACAAAAAAAACCATTGTTTGTGCTTAACTCTTTGGAGACGTTTGTTGCGCCGGATTATCTTGGACTGGATTAGCTTCAAGGACTAAGCTGGACTGGCTTAAACTAGACTAAACTGGACTAACTTAGTGAAGCGTTTGGTGCAGTATTGGACTAAGAAGCTGGATAATAACAAATTCTAATATTATATTATTTAATATATAAATTATTAATATTTTATTATGATCTTATCTTTTTCTTCATTTTTTCCTACTATTTCCGTTCCACTCTTTTCCTCTTCTCTCATCGTCCCACCCTCTTCCTCTTTTTTTCCTCTTAGACCTCTCAATTCATGTCTCTTTCTCATTCCTGGTCAAACTCCTTATTGATTCCAATGTCTATTTCTCTCTCCTCCCTCCCTCTCTAGCTATGTGTTGTTCGAATGGAACTTCATGGCTCCAATTTTCCCGACGAGTTGCAGGTTTCCCGATGTGTTTTCCGGCCAACCCTCGTTAAATTGGATGAAGTTAGCACCGCCAAAAAATTCATCACCATCCCTAGATCGAGATCTTAGCTTTGAATGCTCGAATCTGTCATGGATTTGAAGAAGCCCAAACAGGCCGAGACTTCCAGGCCATTTTCCGGTCACATTCGACCACATTTTGGCCTCTATTCAGGTAAAATCGTAATCTTGTCACTCCCAGCTTCAATTTGGTATATTTTATATGAAAGTTGGTTGTGAAATGGATCTGAAAGGGAGTCAGAAAGTTAATGATTGATCTAGGTGATCGGAGATGATGAGGAGTCTGTCGGGAGTGGTCGTTGAGCATGACGAGGACGAGAAAGAGAAGATAGTCTTAGCTAGTCCCATGGTTATTGGGGGGTCTCGCTAAGACCTCTTAGTGAAGGGTTTTGTCCATGCTAGTCCCCTTTAGTCTCATTAATGTTAGTCCCAACATGGAACAAACACAGTATTGGACTAATAGCTAGTTCAATCCAGTCCAGTCCAACTTAGTGAGGGCAAACAAACGCCCCCTTTGAGTACTAAAAGTTATATTGTGCTCTTTGGTCAAAGGTAATGCCCTTATAGATAGAAGTATGGTTGCTGCACTATAGCTATTGGTCTATGTGCATAGATGTTGGTGCTCTCTTGGCCTAAAAGGGCCCAGATAATTTATTGTACGCAATGCTCATATTTTTTTTTTTTTTGTAGAGAAGTGAGTGAGATACTTAGATCATACGTTAATATATAGCTAGATATTTCATTGGCGTTTAACATAAGCTAAAGCACTGCTAAGCAAAAACAAAAGTTCTATCTTACTCTTAAGTTCCAGAAATTTTAGCTGCTAGGTTTTATTGTATGTTATTTGTACCATTATTAATTGACCGTCTTACGATCTTCTCTTTAATAAAAGTGAACCTCACTTATGTATGTGAAACCAATTATCATACTAGAGGTTGGGGACAACAATGTAATTAGCAATGATGGTCTGGTTGGAGAAATGCATATATAACACCTTTACGAATAACATATTTTTACTATATAAATTCAATATAATTGGAACTGTTCAAATTTTTAATCTTCATATGAAGATTATCTTTATGACAAATCATTCGAATTAGATATCGTTTATGCATTCCTTTGTTCTATGCATTTGGATGACTAAACGATCTCCGATTTAATTTTTGTTGAAAAAATCTTCAAATAAAGATTAAGAAATTGAACTATTTGAATTATGAAGTTTATATGAGGAACATATATTATTAAAAAAAAAAGAAAAATGAGATACGTACATTCTTAAAGAATGCAAGTACTATTCCCAATTTTTTATTTCTCTGCTTCCTACTTGAACTTAATACATGCTGTAATCACGAGTTTTTATTTATTTATTTATATTTTTTCTGTATATTTCCTCGATTAATTTGAACCAATAAAGATGCATTTGGGATAGAGTTTTGGTGGTATGCAGCAGATTCTACTGCAGAAAGTTATTCGATTCAAGCACATGCGTGAGCATCTCTTAGTACCCGGCACCGACTGTATGGACCGTAATCAATTAGTTTGTGAAGCCACCTGCCACCATCAACGAAAAGACAATGATATATTTGCAATGGGTCAATTGGAGAAGGAGCTTTAATGGGTCAATTGCTGATCATGCTTCCTATTTATAAGCTACCTGCCAGCTTCGAGGGTGTAAACTTTTATCATAAAAACCTGTTTGCAATTAGAAATTGAATTACTCTATATAAATTTAATTTTATCAAGTTTATAATGTCTGACTTTTTACTTTGTCCCCTGCTAGTTAGCAGGTATGAGGGTTTATCACAATAAGTATCAATGCATTTAAAAATATGCATGTCTTCAATGATTCAATTGCACATTATAGCCTAATATGACTAATTTGTGAATCGGTGGTCTTCTTTAGTGAACAAAAAAGAAATCCTCAAAATATAGCTGATGTTGTGGTTTATTTTACTAAAGGGAGAGAAGGGGTAAGGCAAAGAGAGAGAAGCAAGTTGAAGAATTGCTTTGATGTGTATTTTCAATACTTGTGCCTTTATTTATAGTAATTTGGATATGATTCCTTACCTTCCAAGTAATGCACTTTTAAAGGGATAAGGTCTTCTAGTATTCTAAGTACAATGTACTAATGATTTACACAGCTACACTACTAGAATTTATGTCACAACACTCTCCTTTTAGTGTGTAAATACTTAAGTAGATGTCACATCAAATCTTCATGGAAGAATGCATAAGAAGTAAAGCTCACAAAATTTGGCTATGGTAAGACCCAAGGTAGGATCAAACCCATAGTCTAAAGAGAAAGGTGTGAAGTTTCATTAAGTCAGCACATGCTACTCTAGCTAGTTGTCCACCCTTTCCAAGTGTGATTTCTATATTATGTATGGTCGTGCCCAAACTAAATGTCTACAAGGTGCAAGTAGAACACACACAAGGGTATGACTAGCCCATGATAGGTGTCTCGTTAAAATCTCATCTATCAAAAGTCTAATGGGAAAAATGAGGAAAATAGTACATTAAAGTCAAGTGAGTATACTTCTAGATATTCCCCCTGAGTTTGACAAAACTTCCAAATGAGAATTACAAGTATTGAACATCAGACAATTTACGCATACCAACTTTTGAACGAGCTTTTAGAGAGTAGACTTTGACAGTGAATTCGTGAAGCCTAATATGACTACTTTGTGAATCAGTGGGCTTCTTTAGTGAACAAATAAGAAATCCTCAAAATATAGCTGATGTTGTGGTTTATTTTACTGAAGGGAGAGAAAGGGTGATGCAAAGAGAAGGAAGAAAGTTGAGGAATTTGTCAATGCTTGTGCCTTTATTTATAGTAATTTGGATATGATTCCTTACCTTCCAAGTAATGCATTCTTAAAGGGATAAGGTCTTCTAGTATTCTAAATACAATCTACTAATGATTTACACAACCACACTACTAGAATTTATGTCACAACACTCCCATTTCAGTGTGTAAATACGTAAGTAGATGTCACATCAAATCTTCACGGAAGAATGCATATGAAGTAAAACTCACAAAATCTAGCTATGGTAAAACCCAAGGTAGGATCAAACCCATAATCTAAAGAGAAAGGTGAGAAGTTTCATTAAGTCAGCACTTGCTGCTCTAGCTAATTGTCCACCATTTCCAAGTGTGATTTCTATGTTATGTATGGCCGTGCCCAAACTAAACGTCTTCATGGCGCAAGTAGAACACACACAAGGGTATGACTAGCCCATGATAGGTGTTTCGTTAAAATCTCATCAGGTATCAAAAGTCTAATGGGAAAAATGCTCATAATCATAGGAAAAAAGAGTACATTAAAGTCAAGTAAGTATACTTTTGGATACTCTCCCTGAGTTTGAAAAAACTTCCAAATGAGAAATACAAGTATTGCAAATCAGACAATTTACACATACCAATTCCTTGAACAAGCTTTTAGAGAGTAGAATTTGATAGTGAATTCGTGAAAAGGTCAGCAATGTTGTCTTGGAATCAAGTTTGCTTGACTTCAATCTTCTGAAGCTATTTCTATTGATGTGAGATGAAGAATTTCAGTGCAATATGGTTTGTGTTGTCTCTTTTGATGTATGCTTTCTTGACCTGGTCAATACATGGGGCGTTGTCATCATAGATTGTTATAGGAACGTCAACGATGAAAGAAAGTTTGCAAATACTTCAAATATGTTCAACAACAACTTTGAGCCATATTTATTCACGAGGAGCTTCATGTAGGGTGAGAATTTCAACATGGTTTGAAGAAGTTGCAACTAAGGTTTGTTTAGTTGCCCTCCAAGATATTGCGGTGTCTCCAACAGTAAAGACATAACCCATTTGAGTGCGTGTCTTGTGCGGGTCAGATAAATAACCTACGTCAGCATAACCAATAAGGCAAACATCATTTTGAAGACCAAAGGGGTATAATTTATTCTGAGATGTATAGGGATAGAATGAACCCCAATACGTAGTACCTTTAAGGTAACAAAGAATGTCTTTAACACCATTTCAATGTCTGCATGTAGGTGCATTGCTATATTTTACCAAAAGATTGATAGTAAAGGAAATGTCCAGTCTAGTGCACTGAGCCTCAATACAATAAAGCGCCAATTGCACTCAAATATAGAACTCGAAACTCCAAAACCTCTTCTTTATTGTCCTTAAGACGAAAAATGTCTCGTTTTGTGTCTAGCCTTCGGACGACTATAGGAGTACTCAAAGGTTTTTACTTTACCCTTATTAAAGCGTCTCAACACCTTCTGGTGTAGTTCGATCGGTGTACTAGAATACCATCAAAACAATTTCTGATCTCCAAGCCAAGACAATATTGAGTTTTTTTTTTCTAGATCTGTCATCTCAAATTCCAACTTCCAGTGCGAGGCAATTTTCTTAAGTTTTTCGGAAATCCAATAAGATTCATGTCATCAACATAAACTACAATTATTGCAAATCCAATTTAGAACTATTTGATCTAGTCAATGCAATTTGTAGAGTGAACGCCTCAATCTAATCGAGAGGGTGTCACGTGGTCTAGAACTATTTAATCCAGTCAATGTAAGTCATATGGGAAATTTCATATAGATTTATGTATCAAGATCCCCATAGATATACGGTTACCAAGTCCATAAGCTGCATATTTAATATTTCAGAAACTACCAGATTGATAAGGTAGCAGAACTTTATGACTTCCATTATGGGCGAATGGTACCCAGATAATCAATCACAGGGCGTTGATAGAAGCCTTGCACCACGAGATGTGCCTTACATCAAACTATCTCATTCTTCTCATTATGTTTCCTTACAAAAATTCACTTGTGGCCAACAGGCTTCACATATGAAGGTATAAGAACTATGGACCTAAACACTTTATGTTTCCTAAGTGAATCAAGTTTAACTTGGATTGCTTGTTTCTAGTTTAACCAATCAGTTCTACGTTGACATTTGTCAATGGAACGTTGTTCAATGTCATCGTTTAGTATGATATTCGTAGCTACCATGTATGAAAATGCATCGTCGACTATCATTCTGATCGCAAACCTCATCCAAGCTAGCATAATGGAACAAAATCTCACGATTCTTGGGAGGCGAATTCCCCTTTTCAAGGAAGCTTCCATAATCTAGAATAACCTCATGAGTAGGAATGGTTGAGTAGGCGATGAGATTTAAACTAGTTTCACTAAGTTGTATTGTGGGCTTCCTCTTCTAGGGTTGTGAATCCTTTGAACAAATAAGTCTGCAATGCTTCAACATAGGAACAGATGATTGGGTAACCACCAGTGTACCAGGCCGCGTAACAATTGTGGCCAACCGTCCTTACAAGACGAATTTTCGATGCATGCGTGGCACATCTATTGTTGCAAGTGTGTTTGCAGCTGGTAAATAGGATCTCATCACTTTCTAGATCAGTAAAAGCATATGGCATGCTTTGAACAAGGCTTTGTAGATCTAAAATATGTTGCACTTCAGTTTCAAACTGTGTAGTGCAGGGATCTAAATGAGACATAGTGGGGTTAATCTACAACAATTCACAACATTTTTCATGAACATTAACATTCTTTTTTCCCCTTAACGAAAGGAAGACTGTCTTATCGAAATGACTTCGCAAAACGTGCGGTAAAAAGATTTGTCAAGGGCTCTACGTAGTGAATAATAGATGGTGAATCATAATTGACTTAGTTTCCTATTCTTTTCTAGGACCCATTTTGGTATGTAGTGGGAGCGTTATTGGCACATAATTTGTGCACCTAAACACGCATAAGTGCCAGACATTAGGCTCGTACTCAATAACCAACTGTGACGGTGAAAAGATTGGTTGGCAATGGGTCTTAGGCAAACCAATATAGTTACGTGCAAAAATTTTGTATAGCCCCAAGTAGATTCTAGAAGCTTGGTGCGCATGACCAAGGTCCAAACAATCAATTGAAGCACTATAAACACTTATGCTAAGCTATTTTGGGTGTGAAAATAGGCACAAGTTATTCAACTTCAATCACAAAAGACTTGGAAAAATTGTTGAAAGTCTTTGACATAAACTCTTAAACATTATCCAGTCAAATCGACTTAATCGGATAATCAAGGTGGTGAGTCCTACTCTTAATAATTTGTGCCAAGAGTTTTAAAAATGCAACATTGAGTGTGGATAGTAGGCAAACTTGTGACTAACGTGTCGATGCATCAACCAACACCATAAAGTAATGAAATAGTCTTCAAGGTGGTTGCATAGTCTACAAATGTTCCCTTGAATCCGTTGAAGAAAGGTTGAAGAGTCTTTTCAAACTTTGTTTGAAGATGGGCGAGTAATAAACTTACCCAAAGAACAAACTTTGCAAGAAGCGCAACCAGGGATGATATGCTTACTACGGGTAAACGGATGCCCATGAGTAGTTTTAAGGATATGGTGCATCTTCATGATTCCTGGATGTCCTAAGTGATCATGCCAAAATATGTTTTCCAATGCAAACTAAGTAGTAGGCTGGGCACGTGATAGGCTTCAAAAGCGCGAATGATTGTGAGATATAATCTATTCGGAAGACGCTCCATCTTCTCATGAATACGTTTCTAGCCATATTCATATGCAAAGGAATTTAGCTTCATTTTCTCCAGTGGTTTCACCGTGATAATCACTATCTCAAATATCTTTAAAGCTAAACAGCGTTCTTCCGAAAGGGGATTAGTAAAGTGCCTCATTAATGGTTAATTAAGTAAAATTAGACAACATTATATGGGCAGTACCATACCCCCTTAATTAGGTTGGATGGGCCCATAGGTGAATTTTTATGTATGAAGTTAGTTAAATCATGGTGTTCACGCAAGATGGTATGTGTAGTTGCACTATCCACCAAACAACCAACTTTTCAACAAAACATACCTAGAAATAAATTAATTGAATCAGTGACATGTATAAGAAAAAATATGAATTTCATTCATTCAATTAATCATTTAAGAAATAATATCCATAAAAAAATTATCTCAAAATTTTAAATAAACACCAAACAAAAATCCAAAACAAAGGAAATTGTTCAAATACTTAAACAAAAATTAAGGCGGTTTTTCGATCATTAAGGGATTTGGCCACTAGGGGAACCCAGCCATAAGGTGGCCCATGACTAAAAATTGCTAATCTTCCATCGGTGCAGATGCCTTTTGAAAATCAAAATTCTCCATAATGGTATCTTCGGGATTATTCACTTGATCAAAGTTAGTCTCTATGCCTTTATGACAAAAATGGTACTCAACAATGGTGGGGGGTGCCTTGCTTGGTAGCCAGGAAATCATGCTTCGATGTTGGCCTTGGGATCATGGGTTAGGGTTCGGACCCCTTCCACGACCTTGGTGTTTTTTGCGTCCATTTGGGCCTCGAGATGCTTTCGCATAAGCTTCAGGCGCAACGCTTACGCTAGTAGGTCTAGCTTGATGATTCTTCACCAAAAGTTTGTTTGCTTTTCAATAAGTAGTAGACAAAGATCAATTTTGAGAACTTAGTAAATTTTGGTGCCCTATATTGTTGTTGCAGGACAATATTCGTGGCATGCAAATTTGACTAGGTCTTTTCTAGGTGATCATGTTTAGTCAAATTTTCTTTAAAGAACTTGAGGAGTGATCGAATTTGACAAACTTCATAATTGTATTCATTTACAGACTTGAAATCTTGGAAGTGTAAGTGCTGCCAATCGTGTCTTGCTTTAAGTAAGAAAATATCTTTTGATAATCGAAACGCTCTTTCAGAGCGAGCCATAAAGCTTTTGGATCTTCTTTAGCAAGATACTCAGTCTACAGTACAGCATGTATAGGTCTTCGAATAAAGATCATTGTGATTGCTTTATCATCTTCACCAACCCGGTTATTCGTTTCTGCTTTAATGGTGGCCCTGAGACACTTTGCAGTGAGGTGGAGCTTCACGTCTTGAACCCACTTCAGGTAGTTACTTCCAAATACTTCCAGAGCGGTAAAGTCAAGTTTGTTAAGGTTCAACATGTTGCTACAATGGAGAGATCAAGATCGTAGTCAGTATTATGGAATAAATGTCCATAGTCAGAAGTAGAACATTTAGATTCTATAGACATGTTTTGGCTTAAATTAAGCTTGAAAAACTTCAAGTCTAAAAATAAATTATTGTTTTAATCGGCTGAGTTACGAGACAGGCAATGAAAATAGGTAAGTGGACAGAACTTAATTCCCAAATATTGGGCTAAGAAAGGAAAAGTGAAAACCAAATCTCGATAATCAGGGTTCAGGGTTTCATACGGGCCAAACTAAACAGGCATAGAAGAAAGAAAAATGTTTTTTATTTTCACATGCTGGAAACGGGCCAAACTAAACAGGCATAGAAGAAAGAAAAATGTTCTTTATTTTCACATGCTGGAAACCTAAAGTTTTCTGATGTGTGCGTTTCGACTACAAGTCAAGTTTCGAAGCTCGAACCCTCGCAAGATTCTTCTGGAATCTTATGTTTTCATGATGAAAACGTTTCCTCAAAGATTCAATTCACCATAATTACAACAGTGGTATTATAATATAATTGCGAACAATAATTTAAGTAGAATATACAATTCAGTAATCGAAAATTATGGTTCATGCTCAAAGGTGAATGTTTCATGTAATCAGGCTGAAAAAATATCGACAATTCAGAACGTGTTTTCGTAGAACCTAGACTGCAATGAGAAATCTTGTGAACAAGTTTGTATCAGAATATGTTTTAGTTCCTTAGTGCAACTTCATGAGCGTGTGTGACAAACATAGGAGAGAGTCTGCGTTGGACCGACACTCGTTTAGAATTACACATTTTCATTCACAAGTCAAAGTACAAATGGGAGAGAGAAATGTAGAGTAAATTACACAACTATTTTATATCCAACCAATAATATTATTACAGGCTGATAAGCACGATGGTCAGATTCTGAGGGACAACTCGGTGGTATACATTAATCACCGGCGACTTTCGCAGGGTCAACCCTTATTGGATGGCCCCGGAAGTCCAGCCTCTTGGAAATAAAATAACGTAAAACGAAAAATGCATATACATATATGCAAGCGGCTATACATATATATAAGATCACCAGCTAGGAGCTTGATAGATTCACGATTGCCTTGCCTTCTGCACGAAGATATACAACTGATGAAGCTAATTAGGTCGACCATGCTTCCTCATACCAAATTCAGTAATCACCACTCCGCCGTAAAGCTTGGCCGCCTCGGTGCTAGTGAGAATAGCAGTGCCCTTTTTTCTATGAACATTATTAACAGGCCTTTGCATCGGAGTTTGACTCTGCTGATCGTGATGAGCTTCGTTGTAATTGGCCATCCCGTGAATCTTGGTTTTTGGATAAAAATGTTGTCCTTGATGAAAAGGAGGAGGAAGAGGAGGCCTAGTAGTAGTGGTGATCATCTTCTGCGGCCACCTACCGTAGTACTCGTCAGCTGCCACGTTCGTGCTATTGTTGTAAAGCACGCCGTGGCAGTCCTCTATGATGGTGTGGTGTTCGGATGCAATCGGGGCGGCTACCTTCCGGTGAACAGCAAAGCGTTCATAAACAGCCATTGCTAACTTACTAACAATGAGTTAATTAAGGGGAGCTATCTAGCTTGGTTTGCTTTGTGCTAGTCTTACCGAAAAAGTTAAGAGCCAAGCCACATTATATAGGAGTCCGATAAAGCTTCACAAGTGGGCTTTCTGATCAGGTTCTTGCGATTCTCCATTATCCTTCCTTTTCTAGTAGGAGAATATTATTTAAACGAATCTAATCTAAAATCCTTTCTACTATGACCCAGAAATTATGTTAAAACGTTTACTTGTACTAGTTCTTGAGATTATTCATCAACATAGCTAGATACTACTTCGTTAGCGTTTCAAATATATAACTAAAGGTTGCGTTACTTTTCCTAGTGCATTATTTACAGAATTTAGGTACTTCTAACAAAAGTGGTTTTACGTATACCTCTTCTAAGCAAAAACAATAAATTAATCATGCTCCAAGGTATCTTGTACTGTAGAGTTTTTAGTTATTAGATCCTGGTTATTGTATGCTCTTTCTACCATCTAATAGAGGTTGATTTCACCTATATATGTATGTACAACCGATTAGAGAGGTAATCAATGTAATTAGTAAAGATGGTACAACCAACAAGAAGTTTTATTCCAGTAAGTGGGGTTCGCTAAATGAATCCCAGATCAACGCCATTGCGCTGGGTTTTGCATTAGGTTTTCTATTAGCTCTAATTACTCCATGCTTTTTTTTTTTTTTAAAGTTTTCCCAAGCCTTCCTAGGTCTTCCTCTACTCCTTTTACTCTGAGTCTCCGCCTCATAATCGCATTTTGAACCGGAATATTTGTAGGAAAGATGGTACAATCAACAACAATATTAGTTTTCATTCTCTATTTCCTACTCTGACTAATACACGTTGTCGATAATGAGGTTTTTCTTTGTATGGTTCCTAAATCAAATTAAATCGATTAAACATGAATTCGGATCTTGATAAGCAGTATTCTGATAAGGTTTGGCCAAGAGTTACATTATTATATATCTACCACAGAATACATAATGTTAGATAATAACATACACAGGTTAGAATTTTTTCCCCTCCATAATTTTGGATAGTTTTGGAACTATGCATTAGATTCTGGTGCAGAAATTTACTGGATTCGAGCGCATGAGCCTCTCATGATACTCGGAACCCTTCTGGGACACTATATCCTTGCACCGACTGTATAGATAATAACCAATTAGTTAATAGAGATAGCTGCCGTTTTTAAAGAAAGGACTGATATATATATTGGTATCGATCGGTATAACACAACAGGTTTTGGATCAATCTTATGAGATTATATTAAACTTTTATCGTTTCTGCAGGGATCTTAATTTCAAAATTATTGAATAATTTGGTTTTCTTTTTCTTGGATTTAAGTTTTTAACTCCTCAAAAAATCTACTCTAGACTGAAAAGCTACATAATGTTACTAGTATGTTACAATATGAGTTGATTGATAATATCATGTGATCGTCACGCCACACTAAAAGGTTTACTCTGGACAGAAAAAGGTACCAAAATTAAGCAAGTTAACATGGACTATCTAGTACCGAAGAAAGAAATTTAAATTATCAGAAGAAACAAGTTTGGTATGTATGCATGCTTACGATGGCAAATCTTACGTAACCAAATTATTCTTGTCTATCTTCCGATGGACAAGGTCCGCGCTTAATATCTTCTTGGTAAGGTATTCTTGATCATATTTGCCTTACATTACTAGTAGTGGAGGAATCATTTGCCTCTAGCTTGCCATTTCGTAGATATAAAGTTTGTGAAAGCGTTCGATTCCATTTCCTTAAAAATATGGCATATCCTTTTGGCATCTCTTTCGTTTCGTATTTTGGTTTTATTTTTATTAATATGGCCTATAATTAACCTAATGGGAGAAGGCGCTTCTTGTTAATGGGGTTCAAAGCCAGACAACACAAGCACCCCTGTTAGAAAAAGGTAGAAGGACGTTACTTAGGGAAAATGGGAAGGCATTAATTCCTTGCATAATGTGAATTGTTATTGGCACTCTAAAAATCCCATTCTACACTTCAAACTTTCTATATTTGGAAAGAAAAATACACTTGTGAGGAGTGTAGAATGTGATTTTTGGAGTGCCAATAACACTTCTTTGTATAATTTGGTATATATATCTCACTACGACCACAATACATGATGATTTAGAAAGCTCCCATCTTGAATCTAACTTCGGGAAGGAAGATATAATTAGAGTTCAATAATTTAAGGTATACATTCCCTTTCACTTTTCACTATTTTGGGATTTCTAGTTGTCAAAATTTTTTCCAGATTTTTAACTATTTGAGCATTTTGGTGGCTATCTACAAGAATAAAGGTGATGTATAATATTGTATGAACTATAAGGATATTAAGTTAATGAGCCATACAATGAAGCTCTAGGAGAGGGTAATTGAGCATAAATTGAGACAAGACACACGGGTCAAATAGAATCAATTTGGGTTCATGCCAAGGTGCTCGGCAATGGAGGCAATCAATATCTTATAAAGATCGATGGAATGATATAGAGATATGAAAAAGAATTTGCACATGATTTTTATAGATTTGGAAAAAACGAATGATAGGGTCCCAAGAGAAATTATTTGGAGAATTCTAGAGAAAAAAGGAGTACGAGTAGCATATATCCAAGCAATATGGGATATGTATAGTGGAGCAATGAATGCAGTAAAAACTCATGGAGGACAAACTGAAAGTTCTCCCATAACCATAGGGCACACCAAGGCTCAGCTTTAAGTCCTTACCTTTTTGCACTAGTAACTAACGAGTTAACGAGGCGTCTTCAAGATGATATCCCTTGGTGTATGCTTTTCGCAGATGATATAGTGATGACAGATGAAACGTAGAAGGAAGTAAGAAGTGTTGGAAGCTAAAGGTCTTCGCCTAAGTAGGTTAAAGAAAGAGTATATGGAGTGCAAGTTCAGTGAGAATTTGGGTCCAAACAGACCGGGATGAGAATTAAAGATGAGGAAGTATTAAAGAATAAACATTTTTCGTTATCTTGGATCTATCTTGCAAAATAATTGAGAACTCAATGAGCTCTTAACCATAAATCCAAGCCGGATGAATGAAGCGGAAGAGTGTACCGATGTATTGTGTGAGCGTCGTATGCCACTAAAGCTCAAGGAAATTTTTTATAGGACGGCAATAAGCCCAGCGATGCTTTATGGCACCTAATGTCGGGCGGTTAAAAATCGATATGCAAAAAATGAGCGTCACGGAGATGAGAATGCTTTGTTGGATGTGTGTGCATATGAGAAATGATAGGATTAAGAATGAGGATATCCGAGGTAAAGCAGGAATGGCTGCAATCGAAGATAAGATGAGAGAAAATTGGTTAAGATGGTTTGAACACGTGAACCGAATACCCACAGATGATTCGGTTAGAAGGTACGACTATGAGCCAGGTAAAAGGGGTCGATGAAGACTTAGGAAGACTTTAAATGAGACTATCAACAAAATATGGAGTACTTGGAGCTAACGGAAGACTTGGTGCAAAACCGAGCTCAATGGTGTTATGGGATTCATTGGGTTGGTTGTTGTTGTTGTTGTACTTCAAATCAGTATTTTTTGAGATGATAATTGTTATGTTTTCAGAAAAAACCTAAAATCAAATTTAAAGTTGCCTACCCCAAACCCTAGCGTCGCTAAGAAATCAAATTTGGAACAAAATATAAAGTAAAAAAAACAGAAACTCCAAAAAGACCTCAAAACTTAAAATGTCGTTTTGATGTAACAAATGAGTCTTTCCGTTCTCTTTTGACATGGCGCATTGTGAGCTCAATCGGAGCTCAAAGCTAGTTGTGGATTTTGTTGTTTTTGAACTTACTCCTGTCTCAACCAATTTTCCTACATCACTAGATTACTTGCAGAAGTAGAATCTATTAACAATATGTGGATATTCTCACTTGTACGTAAGACATTGATTATATAATCATATGAATCTCATTTTCGTAAGAGATGTGGTCAATCCAAAATGCACATACAATAGGCCAAGGTCCTCACCACATTCATAAAAATGAAGTGTTGTCAGGAATGCAACACCACATCATTGGAAAACAAAATTGTGAAAAAAGAAAAGGAAAAAGGAATGTTAAACAAACAGTACATTTTGCCCATTGCCTCTGAAGTCTAGAAGATTTTGATTTTATATATAACAAGAGAGAGCACTACGCATAAGGGGGTACGTAGCTTTATATCTACATATTACAAGCGGAATATATACATCGGTAAGGGTAGATAAATTAAGCTCTATAGCTTAATACATATAGAGCTTTATTTAATTAGCTAGCTACTACTAATTACTCATACCAAACTAATTAAGTACGTAATAATTGGGCTATTAACCGCGATTCCTCAGATATTCTCTTATCTCTATCCCCCCATATAAGAAGGCTGCATCCTTGCTATTAAGAACGGGCTGATCTGTTATAAAAGGAGGTTGTTTCCCTCCACGAGCTTGCTGATGATGATCTCTAATAAACGGAGGCCTCGTATGACTCATCCCGGTCGGCCGGTCGGCCGGCCATAGTACTTGTCTATCATAGCAAAAGCCTCCACTCCAAGCCTTGCTAGCTCTTCCGGCGTTGCCATGATATAAAATTGCTAAGTTTACAAGAACAAAAGAAAAATACAGACGCACACGTAGGGTATTCAGGTAAATTGGTTTGCCTTTGTTTGCTGGTTAAAAAGTTTGCAGCCAAGCCCCATTGTATAGGGAGTTAAAAAGGTGATCCCTTCATGGAGTGCTTTAATATCTTACAATGGATAATATTTGGATAACGCAATACAAATATCTTTTCTTTGATCCTTTCCAAAAAGGCTTCCCACTTTTGGTGATTCATTTTGAATTAAAGCATTTGGAATTAATCTTTGATTTGGGGGCTTGCTTAGGTTGGAAATCCATGTAATTAATTAGCTAATGTTGCAAATTAGAAAAGTGCCTTATATAGTACAGAGGGCATTATTGATGCATGGTAGGTTCTTTGGTACTAATTAAGAGTTTCATGGCAGGTTGGTCCAAAACACATTAATTAATGAAAGATAGGAATAACGATCAAATGGTGGAACTTGGGACGTGAAGATTTTATCTTTATCTTCCTGAAGAGATTGAAAGAAATCTATATATGGTTTACCACTTATCTCGTTTTCCTTGGGTGGCTTGAGGATATTGGTACACATTTTCCAGAAGTTGTTCTGATTTATGGAAATATGAAGCATTGTTGAAACATATCTAGCGTTCTTTAATTTCCATCCATAATTAAATGATAAATATCACAGCTTTACCCAGTGGCGAAGCCAGGAATTATTGAGGGAAGGGGTGAAATTTCAAAGATTAATTAAACGGTCCTAATAAAACTTAATGAAAGAGAAATTGTTCTTTACAACAAGAGTCACAAGAAATACACAACAAAACCAAAACAAATCATTTTCCCATTTGACTGCCATAGAAAACCAAACATGCTATTCTCAGCAGGCTTCACTGACTAGAGAATACTATTGAGCAAATGAAGAAAGACATATGAGTTGAAAGATTGGTTTGCTACTAGACCAAGACTTGAATAACAATTACACGAATACATTTGAATAATAAACACATGAAACATGATGAACCATACATGCAGCATTCGAAGCTAACTTAATTTATTGACTTGCACCAAAAGGGTATAGGTGTCTCCATCCCTTAAGATGTCAACTTCAAGACCCTCGAATGTTCGAGTTTTTTTTGAAATGTGAGCTGAAATTAGAAAATCATCTCCATATAACCTTTTCTAAAAATTGAAAAGATTTCATAAATTCTACGTTTCACATAATCAATCATGAAAGATAACTCTACAAAATGCACTGCCCATCAACCAAGAGCTGAATGAGTTTCACAGATGGGGAGGTCTTGAGATAAATAAAGCCAAATGTTTAATACCAATCTCAACCACCAATTATAAGGTTAAATGAAAAAAAATCTCTTTCATAAGTAGGGTGCTTATTTGAGTGTTGGAGTTCAAGACAGAAACTAGTGAAACGAAAACGAGACTAGAGAGAAGGTTAATGGTGGAGATCTAATATCAGGTCTCCAAACAAAACATGCGTTTCATTTATTTCTTTTCCCATCGGTCTAAAACGACCTCGTTTTGGGCTTGGGTGTTAAAATAAATAAATAAATAAATAACTATGCAACTTCATCGCTGCAGCGTAGCGCCCAAACCAGACGAACCTAGATTCCGGCAGAGCAGAAGGGTGGAATTCTTACTCTCAGTGGCGATTTCTGATGAGTGGAGGGGCGGCCACCCCTATTTGCGCCTCTGTAGCTTTGCCATTGGCTTTACCAAAGCAAATCTATTTGTACTATACTTTACCAATCTCGAAACTATCGAACAACGTTGAACTTTATACCTTTAGGGACCCACTAAAGGATTCGTGTTGAGGCACCCCTATCGAAGCACAAGAGTATCTCTCCAACCAGGAGGCCAATCATAACACGACACATGTCAACATTAGAATAAAGCTCCTAGAGTTCACATCGACCACGGTCGGAAGCCGGAGACTTTCTTCAACTATAAAAAGAGACTATTCTCCTACCATTAATCCCTAATGCCATTATTATACTTAAATTCGTCATTAGGACTCACTAATAATGATTATGCTTGAACCTATGTATTGTGTAAACTCTTCACTATTAATGAAAACTCATCTACTCTCGTGGATGTAGCCTAACTTAGGATGAACTACGTACATCTTGTGTTTGCTTCCCTATCTCTATATTTTACATATTATCCTCACTAGGTGACCCAATCAACCTCTGCGAAGGTCACAAACTTAACACTTTACGTTGTTCCAAAGTCTCAGTGATTTTGTGCATCAACAAAATCAATATATAACAAGGGTGCTCAAAGATTTTCAAAGGAAAGACCCTTCATTATGTTAGGGAATACTACCCTGAAAAATTAAACGAGTGAGCATCTCCAGGGATCCAAGGGTAGTAATGGTTAGCAAAGTTAGATTTGTCATGCTATGTAGAACAACCTTATCTCCAACAAAAGTAGCAACTGAATTAGCAAATTGAAGATAAATTTTCATCAAAATTATTGTTTAGTAGAGAGTTGAAAAATAGGATAGTATTATTTTAAGGTGAAAAATAGATTTGAAGAGTTGTTGCAATTGAAGATAAGATGAGAGAAAATCGGTTAAATTGGTTTAGACATGTGAACCCAAGATCTACAGATGCTCCGGTTAGAAGATGCGACTTTGAGACAGAGGCTCAAGGCAAAAGGGGTAGAGGAAGACTTGAAAAAAGATTTTAAGAAAATATATGAAGTACTTGGAGCTAACTGAAAACATGGTGTAAAACCGAACACAATAGCATTTTAGGATTCATACAGCTGACCTCACTTAGTGATAAGGCTTGGTTGTAGTTGTGGTTGAAGAGTGGGTTGAAGCGACAAACTTTTAAAGTAGCATAAAAGTGCCACATAAGTTAACAAAATGACACTCTTATTGGATATTGTCATAGATTGAAATAAATTTCTTTTAGACTTTCATTTCTCATTTTCATTCTCCAATGTTGCACTATGATTTGGACCATTTATTTTTTGGTTATCCTTTAAGGTCATCTCTGTAAAAATGAACTAAATCTTAAAAAAAAAAATGTTATCTAATGGTTATAAAATCAATAAATGAACCACATTTTTTAGTTAAACATTGAAACTAGGAGTTAGAATTTAGGGATCAAATAGTTAACTGATTTCTAATTTGGTTGATTTCTTGTAAATTAGTTGATCTTAAGGGTGGCTGATAGGATTTTTACCACCTGCAAAAGTAAGGATAAAAACACTTAAAAATACTTGCAAGAGTACAAGCTTATCACAGTACAGCGACTCAAGCAAGGTCTTTTTCCACAAGGATTGGATGAATAATTTGTATTTAGACTAATCCTTAGCTAATTATTTGAAACAAAGTTTTGAAAACGTTGATTTTGGAATTTAAAATAATAAAAACGAATTTTTAAATAAAAACAATTAAAGAAAACGGTTTTGGAAAACAATTTAAACACTAGGGTTTCGCCGTCACCACTAACAATCCTATGTAATTTTACAATTACTTATGAATTTCCACGTACATGCTTTGAAGGTTAGGTTTTCCTAATGCATATTTTCTTCGTGATGTTCAAGTGAAAACGTATATCTAATATGCAACCTGTCTGTGATGTTCAGATCAAATATAAACATGCAAGACTCATTAAGCTTTGTAAAAACCCTTTGAAAAACTATGCAACCCTTAAGAGTGTGATGTTTGCCTTAAGTGAACTTACAATTACTAATCACAAGAAAGCCTCCTCAATTTTAGGGTGATGTTCCAATAGAAATTGCATCAAATTACTTGTCTAAATACCCTAATGGTCGCGAATCATTAGGACAATTAGATAGTTTAATCGCAGTGATTAATAATTCAAAGCCAACATGCATCTATTCATAAGCAAATTAATAAAATCACATATTCATGGTAAGGCTCGTGGCTTCGCCCTAGCAAAAGGAGTAGTTACACATAATCATAATAAAAACTAAAGAAAATATCATTAACTAGAAAAAGGATTGAAAACACCTTATACGTAAAAAGTTTGAAATTCTCCCAAGTAGTCCGTTTGATTACTTTATGCTCATGAGGAAGTTGAATGCCCTACATTGTAAATATAGTTCAAAGTATCAAAATCTCGCCAAAATAATTAATAAATTAATACTAAGATTATGATAAAATATATAGTAAAATATTGGCTTATTAGTGGCCCAAAAATAGATAGTTATGTTTATCAGAGAACACTGCATTCGTAAAAAGAAATTAAAAGTAGAAAACGAAGTTCAAAATGAGAAAGTTTCTAGCCTCCCTTATAAAATTAAACCACCCACCACCACCAAATCAAAAGGAAAAATATTGGCTTTAATTAACACATAAGAATAATGCTTGTGTTTCCCATGGGGAACCTATTTGTCCATCCACTTATAATTAACGTATATTTACTGTCACATCTCGGCCCGGGCCCCCACCACAACCCGGGCCCGATCCACCACTGTAGCACGATATTGTCCGCTTTGGGCCCCGACCACGCCCTCACGGTTTTGTTTCTGGGAACTCACATGAGAACTTCCCGATGGGTCACCCATCCTGGGAATGCTCTCGCGTACTACTCGCTTAACTTCGGAGTTCCTATGGAACCCGAAGCCAGTGAGTTCCCAAAAGGCCTCGTGCTAGGTAGGGATGGGAATATACATTTAAGTATCACCCCTGGGCAATGTGGGATGTCACAATCCACCCCCCTTAGGGGCCCGACGTCCTCTTCGGCACACACGCGACCAGGGTTAGGCTCTGATACCAAATTGTCACATCCCGGCCCGGGCCCCCACCACAACTCGGGCCCGATTCACCACTGTAGCACGATATTGTCCGTTTTGGGCCTCGACCACGCCCTCACGGTTTTGTTTCTGGGAACTCACATGAGAACTTCCTGATGGGTCACCCATCCTGGGAATGCTCTCGCGTGCTACTCGCTTAACTTCGGAGTTCCTATGGAACCCGAAGCCAGTGAGTTCCCAAAAGGCCTCGTGCTAGGTAGGGATGGGAATATACATTTAAGTATCACCCCTGGGCAATGTGGGATGTCACATTTACTGTACAAATATCATAATCAAAACCATTCATAAAGATATCATATATGCAAAAAAAATCATTCAATTTGGACATTGCTTAGCCATTCATTTTCATCAAACGAATGGACTGTTCATCATAAGGATGCTACTTATTACCGAAACTGTTGATTGGTTTGACACGTATGGATGACTAAACAATCTTCAAATTAAATGATTTTTCCTAGATATGATCTTTAGATGATGATAACAAGAAGGAATAGTTCTGATTATGATGTTTGTACAATGAAGATATGTTAATCATAAGTAAAGGGATGAGTATATTCCTCCATGGGAGGAACACAATTCATTTCAACTGAAGTTGTAGGTGGCATTCTTAATTTACTTAGGGGAAATTAATTCTACGTATATCTTTTTTTTATGCACACCTTTGTTTATTTATGATCTTTGAATTAGATAAAACAAAAGAGAATTAAAGAACAAGAATAAAAAAAATATGATGGCCATCATCTATATGGTATGGTAAATGTTTAGTGTGTGTGTGTGAGATCCAGGTTTACTGAGAAATTATCCAATGTGGTACTGAAAACACCGCCCAATTGCAAATTAAAATTCCCATCTTCAATTCTTACGTTTGTTGGAAATTTGACAAAGAAGAGAAGAAGAGTTCTCAGTTATATTGATACAAGGGAGAGATTTTTTTCTCTCTCTTTTTATACCAATTCGATAAGGTTAGCTTGCTTATTGTGCTCAAGTTTAGTTACAAGCCTATAACAGCTTCTATATTCTCCATGCCTCGGAGATCTCTCGAGTCTTGGCTGATCAATGAAAATAAAAAGAGAGAGACATGCATGAGTGTTCGTTATATAAAACTTCAAGATACAAACGATATATATAGAGCTTCTGTATTACAAGTAGAGCATTAGAAAACGATATAGACAATATAAAATTTTAAGATACACACGATGTGAAAGTACATATCGAAACGATGAACTAGGGCATAATTTGTACTAGCTAGCTCGCTCTTCCCTTAGCAAACAGCTTTATAAAGCTAGCAGTGGAAGAGCTAGCCAGATTAATACTTTAACAACAAAGTGACAACTAGGTAGGGCATTTGTTTCCCATACATATATGTGTTCAAGCATGACATTTGACGGGCTAACCAGTCCCATAATAACGCTTGTTATTGATCGGTTTACCGGTAGAAGTACAAGTACCATATATTTCTGTGACGGTTATCCCACCAAAGATTCTCGCTGCCTCATCAGAATTGATGAGCTTGTTATAATTATTAGGCCTCTGAAGGTTCTGTCGAGGTCCATGATTCTCCATGTTGGCTGCAGTCGCCAGTCGTGGGTATCCTTGATTATCATGGTCACCGGTTGAAAGAGGTGTATTAGGATGAAGGGAAGAGACTTGACTCGCCTGTCGTGGGTATCCTTGGTAATCATGATCAGCGGTTGGAAAAGTTGTATCAGGATGATGAGAAGAAATTTGACTCCCCATGTTAGCGAGAAATTCCAAATAATGAACTAGTACAAGTTTTGCTTAATTTGGATTCTGCATAAATGGTTGGGGCCAAGCCCCATTTATATAGGAGAACTCACAGATACTAAGCTTATCTAAACTATCTATTAATAAAATCTTTTGCCATTTAAAAAGGATAAAAAGACCATAAGTAATTAATAAAAATGAAAATAATAAGAATCAAAATAAAAGTTATGGCAATATAGTAAACTAAACAAAAAATAATTTTAGTGTTTTTTCTCTTCCTCACATACATAAAATGGGTGTAGCGGAGATGAGAATGCTTCGTTGGATGTGTGGGTACACTAGAAATGATAAGATTAGGAATGAGCATATCTGAGGTAAAGTAGGAGTAGCCAAAATTGAAGGAAAGATGAGAGAAAATTAGTTACGATGGTTTGGACATGTGAAACTAAGGCCTATTGACGCTTTGGTTAGAAGATGTGATTATGGGACAGAGGTTTCAGGGCCGAAGGGGTAGAGGAAGACCTAGAAGAACTTTGGAAGAGACTCTAAGAAAATAACGGAAGACGTGACACATAACCGAGCGCAATGACGTTCTATGATTCATATAGCTGACCCCACTTAGTGGGAAAAGACTTTGTTGTTGTTGTTTATCTTCCTCACAGTCATGTAACTATATCACTTGTCCCCATTTTTCCTCCCACCGCCCTCTGTCTTCCATGTTTTAAACTTTTAGTGATGAAATAGCTACTAAAAAACAATCATTTAAGATATGAACAATTTCTTCAGCGACAAAAAATAGTTTAAATGTCGTCACCAAAAAGCTTTACCGACCAGCTACTCAAAAACAATCATTTAAGATATGAACAATTTCTTCAGCGACAAAAAATAGTTTAAATGTCATCACCAAAAAGCTTTAACGACCATTTTATATTTTCTCTCCTTTTGTAGATTTTATTTTCAAAAGTTTCAATGAACACATGCATAGCATTTGTACAATTGCTAGTATGTTATTAATTAAACAATAGAGATACTTCTTTACATGAAGATTACAAAATTAAACGAATATGATTTTGGAATTTATACATAAGATCTTCTATACCCCACCGTTAGAGGTCCCCAAAATGATATATATATATATATATATATATATATATATTTATATATATCTCTATATAGGGATAGGTCATGGGATACAGATTTTGACAAGCATTTTTACACTCCTTTACAGTCTTTAGATCTCATAACATTCAACAGTCTTGATTAAGAGTTATGTAGAGGATTTTAAACATTCAATGAGGTATAATAATTAATAAAAGTTAAAACTAAGAAAAGAATGTAATAATCTTTGTCAAAATCTTTGTCCCTTGGTCCTATCCCATATATATATATATATATATATATATATATATATATATATTTATAGGACATGCATGCACATTCATCTTTAAGATAATTCAGTTTAAAATAACAAAACTGTTATTTTTACCATTATTTGTACCATTTTTTTAATAGACTTACATGTGTTGGTGAGCTCTACCTTTATTAAAGAGGTGGGTAGTGTAGTGTTACTCTTAGAAGAATACTTGATATTTTATATGTAAGGGTTAATACATGAATTTTTCAAATTGTATTTTTCATGAGTAATTTTTAACATACGTTATATGCTAGGTGCCAAACAATGTTTATCAATTCCACAAACCAAGTTGTAGCCAGACATTGTTTATCATTCTCTTCGCAAACAAAATTTTAACGATGTTCAAATTAAGGGAGCTTCTGGACCTATTCAGTGTAGGGGTACTACACTCTGCATATGCTTCGTTCTTCTGCATCTAGCTGCCATTGATTAGGGAGGGGGTAAGTTAGGAATAAAATGATTTTGATGCCTCAGTGTAACAAATATAAGATCATCAGGACAAGAAGTATGGCGAAAGGTTGAGAATTGGAATTTAGAACCTTTTTCTTCTTTTTTTGGGTCCAGAAGAATAACTAAATATATTAATTAAGGTCCTTATAATTGGTGCCACGCATCCTTATAATTGGTGCCACGCATCTTCTTTGGTCTTTTTTTTTTTCGTAAATATTATCAAGGAAAGATACTTAATTACTTCGTCTGATAGTTCATGTGTGATTAATAAGCCAACAATTTAATAATTGAGTTGGTCTCTACCCAATCTAATGCACAAATATGCAGGTTGTTCCAAGTTTCTGTTGGGCCATAAAGAAGGGAATAAAGCTAAAATATGAAGAAAAATCTGTGCAGTTTCTACTTCTTTTGAATATCATTTATCAGCATCATCGATCCATCCTAAAATTTTTAATTAATATCTCAAAATTCCCCTCAAATATCTGGAATAATTCAATCAGTTAATATAAAACATAATTTCTTAAAACTTAAGCAAAGGGTGGCAATCAGTCAGTTGACGGACCCATGTGAATCAGATTCTCACTGATTGGCTGGGTTCATGAATTGATTTTCATAATCGATTACACCCAACTCCATATACATTGTATCGAACTGTGAACATAAAATCTGATTTTCATTATCGATCATTCCCTATCAACTGTAGCTATTAGCATTTATTCTTATCCTTGACAAAGAAATATAAAGGGAATTGAATATTTTAAGTAGTTCAGTCAATCTTCGTTCAACCGAATGCCAGGCACATGTACAAATTCTTCTCAAACACCAATCAACAATGCGTTTTTATCAACTCAGTATCCCTTCAATGTGGGAATATTTTTGTTCACTGCCCTCAAGTAATGGTAATGCTCGTCACTTTATTATCAATGTTTGATGGGTTTAAATTTTGAGATTTGTGTAGTGGATAGACCAAAATCTCAAAATTTAAACTTATCTAATAATAATAAGTATGTGTGATGAGCATCATTACCAATCTAAGGGTGGTAAGCAAAACAGTACTCCTTCCATGTATGTGAACTAAATCAAATAATGCATGATTTCATTCAGTTATGAGTATTCCCAAGGGTCAAACTCCAACTAGTTAGGCTTCAAACTAGAAGCATAAAGGGAGACACTTTAAAAAGTGCAAGAACTGAGAGAGATCATTTGATAAGTGTAGCCACATGGCAGCACATGGCAGCATTATATGTGTATATGCTATGTCAGCTAAAACACATAGATTTGGCTTTAAAGATTAGTTATTTGGATAAGATTTAGAAAGGTTTAGTTAGATTGGATGAGGGGTTTCTTGGTCATTAAGAAAGTTGCCGTATTCCTTTTTTTTTGGATATTCTTGTAATAGCTCATTTTGAAACGAAAAGCTTGTCTGAGGCTCTTCTTTTTCTCTAAGTTTCTTGCTTCATTTTCTTCATTTTCTCAGATTCTTGATCAATGCTTAGCTTGATTTTCATATTTAATAATTAGACGTAGAGTTGAGAGCAAACTGAAATTTCTTGTAAACCAATACGGTTTCCATGACAAATAGTGAAATATCCAATAAATACCAGCTGAGTGACGTAGGCAAGTAAATTATTGCCTGAGTGACATAGGCAAGTTTGGCCAAACTGCTATTATTCTTTGTGTTTCTGTGTATGCAATTTTTTTTTCTTAATGTTTTTATTATTTCTTATGGTTTGGTTATTGGAGTCCATTGAAAACAAGATCCATAGGAGGCGTTTGTACGACAATGCACGCATTTACCCCTTCCACCTTGCTAGGATTGGAAATGTTGTTTTCTTCATTGCGCATCTTCTAGCTTCAAACTTGAACAAATGTTTTCTTTTTTTTTTTCTTTTTTTTGAACGAACAATGTTATTTACACTAAGGGGGTGGGAAATGGGCTAAGTCTCACAATGGGTTAATAATAATGTGGTTTAAATTTTCTTTTGGTGAGAATCAAACCTAAGACGTTTCACTTACAAGTGACAAAAAATATCACTAAACCGTAGTACTAAGTGGCTAGCCAAAAGTTTAAAGTTTACATTCATTTTTGGCTTAATTGGATTAATAGTCTCCGTGGTGATAGGGTAGTTGGAAGATAGCCCTTGTGGTAAAAAAAAAAAAAAAAAAAAAAAAAACTAGGATTTAAGCCCATGTAGTAAAGTCTGTTAAGATTTATGCCTAAAATTGAAAATTCCGTCAACTTTCTGTTAATGTTAATTATTAGCACGTGAGCAAACCCCACGTGTTAACAATTAACGGAGAGGTCTGTTTTAGCCTAATATGTGCGGCTCACGTGCTAATAACTAACAAAAAATTGACGGAATTTTCAATTTTAGGCGTAAATCCTAACAAATTTTATCACAGGGGCTTAAATCCTAGTTTTTTCACCACATGGCTATCTACCAACTAACCTATCACCACGATGACTATTAATCCAATTAGGCCTTCATTTTTTGCTTCAATAACATGCCTTAAGGCCTTGTTTGGCAAGTCGGACTGTATTGACTATTTCAGTCGGATATGATAAATAATCATCGGATAGTACTGACTAAATTAGTCGGACGTTTGATGCAGTATCGAACTAATTATCGTATTATTTATTCTATGTTTGGTATTATATCGGATATGAATTCAAATGTAATTATCAAAAAAACCAAAAAATACAAAGAGAGAAACAGAACAGCACCGCCACCATTGGGCTTCTCACCATCGATCGACTACACACCATCATCTCCATGGCTTCTAATCCTTTGAAACCAAAAAATCAAATGAAATCTCTACTAATTTTGAGTTTAATTACCTCACAGCAAAAAAGGGAAACAAAATCACTCAATTTTGTTGGTTACCAATCTTCATATGGAAAAGAAGCATATGCGGAATAACTTGATTATTAAATTATAGCTGTTGAGGATTTCCAAATTTATTGAAATTTCTAGATTGAGAGGGGAGTGGGGGGAGAGACAGATTATGGTTCCAGAGGATTCCTAAAGAATGGGCATTAAATTTGTTGAAATTTCCAGATCAAGAGGGGAGAGAGAGATTATATATGGTTCAGAGCTTTGAGATTTGAGAACCTAGAAAAAGGTTGTTGGGTTGGAGAAGAAGATGAGGAACCAGACGAAGAATGAAGGTGCCAAGGAGAACAGAGCCGGCGAGAGAAAGAGACGAGGAGAACGACGATGGCAGGGGGCGGCGAGGAAGGCAAAAGAGAACCTAGCTAGTTTGCACAAGATAGAGACGAAAGATAATACGCCCCTTTTGGACTGTTTTATTAGGCAGGTGTATGCCATATAAAATAAGTGAATCAAACTAAATTGATCCGATCCAATTTAATATGGGAGGGCACCAAACAAGTGGGTCCGTATTATTAGTTCTATCTAATCCTTTATACGACCTGCCAAACAGTGCCTAAATGTAATGCGTTATCCCACTTAATTTTATTTTTTTCACGAAATGAATCTTGCGATCTGCCCTGGGCTATTTCCTCTAATTGGCGATTGATGTGCAATGTGCTATACTGTTTTTCTTTCTTTATCTGTGGTCCCGTTTTATGTTTCGGATTCGTGCTTGAAATGAAGATGTCTTGTTTTTGCCGGCATTTTGGTGTTACTATCTCTTTAAACATTTATATAAAAAGTAAGTTTGTTAATCATCAGGCTTGATTAATATTTGGGTCTGTGAGTGATAAATGGGTGATGACTTCTCACCGTTTTTTTACAGTAAAAATGATCTTATCTTCTTTTTGGATAATGCTAGGGAGATAAAATTTAAAAAATAAATGATGCGTCATTAATAGTAATGAGCACGTTATCAACGATTAAGTAATAATCCTAATTTAGTCTCTCTAGCATTATTCTTTTTTTTTTTTATTATCCTAATTATGCATGCCTAGTCAACCAAATATTAGCAATTCAGTTAGTCTATGCAACGACTATGCCGCCACTTAGTACTACGGTTTAGTGGTATTTCTCTTTACTTGTAAGTGAAAGGTCTTAAGTTCGATTCTCACTGAAGGCAAATTTGAACCACATTATTGTTAGCTCATTGTGATGTTGAGCCCACTTCTCTCCCTTAGTGTAAATAATATCGTTTGTTCCAAAAAAAAAAAAAAAAAAAAAAAAAAAAACACAACTATGCTAGGTCCATATTCTTTCCAACACACCAATCATCATCTTTTGTTTTTTTTTTTTGGTCGAAAGATAGAAAATTAAAAAAGTTTACTATAAAATCAATTTACAATATAGACTAACTCAACTCCTTGTAAAAACTCTTACCTTTGGAAGAAAGAAAAAAAAAACTGCTTATAAAAACTTATAAGGTTCCTCAATTCTTCTATTTGAGATTAATACTCTCAACATGTCATGAATATGGTCAAGATTTGTTAGTTAGTCCATCAAACTATTAGCATGATCAAACTAAGCTACTACATTTAAATTTCGAGTTTCGTTGGATTTTTTTTCGTTGAGTGATCGCTATATTAAAGCCTATTGCCTTTTGGATGGCAAGGCTATAGTTGGAGAAATAATTAGGTGATACTACGTCTGCTCATGGTACTTCCGTTGAAAATCTGTCGTCCGTTCATTGTATATTTCCTTATTTGTACAGCTGGACTTGAACCAATTAATACCTTAAAAACAAAATAAAAAATGAAAAAAAAAAAAAAAAAAAAATCAAAAGAACCCCCGCCCAACCTGTGGCAGCCCGACAATCTCCCACCATAGTCGACCCCAGCCTTCGACCCAACGGGCTTCCATTACTGCAGTCGCTCCCTTTCTGTTTCTTCTCCTTTCTGCAACTCTGTGTGATAATAGTTTTGTGGTATGCAACTCTCCTTGTCATCATACATGCCAGTCTTTGAATTTTTATAAGATTTTACTTGCAAATGATCGATATGCCTCCTATTCTTCAATCTTTAAAATTTTCAAGGACATCAAAATGTATTCCGAATTGAATTTAAAATTTACACAAAAAGAAAAGAAACAATGAGAGAGGGAGGGAGGAGGAGACCAGAAAGGAAGGGAAAGAGAGGGAGGGTGCGGCGGTAGGAGTCAACGCGGGGTAGGGATCTGCTGTACTGAGTCGGGTTGTCGGGGCAGCTGTGGGAGGTCGTTCTTTTATTTCTCCGTTTCCAGACTTTTTTATGTTTAATTTTATATTCCTAGAAAACATTAAACTGGGTTTTAAATCCAATTGTAAAAATATAGAACAGATGACAGATTTCAATGGCAGTAGCAAGAGTGACGTGGTGCTGAAAAATCTAACTGAACTTGTTGACTGCTAAATTAAAGAAGTGGTAAACCTTGTTTTGGTTTGTGGTTACATGGATGTTAAAACTTGGTTTCCATTTTTCACTTCTTAAGAGTTCAATATATTTACATTACTCACTAATCCAGAAACTAACTTCTTTATTAAACAAGGAAGAGACATATATTAAAATTAGAAAATACATACAGTCTGCTAGGGTTTTTGTTCTAGTTTTATCAATAACCGTACATGTATATAAACTAGCTGCTACCTCCCCTGTGCCCAACTTTATTGGAAGAGCCTAATTACTAATGTTTTATACTAGCATCTCACTTTTTCCCTTTATTTTATACAAATGATGCTGCAAAAGGTAAAAATGGATTTGAAGTAAGTCCCATGCTTCTTAATTAGAAATAGCGGTATCCATGTATCTGAACGGCCTTGTACTACGTATGAACGCGGAACAATCTTGATCTGGGACAATTTTGTATATATCCGTGTCCTTTGGAATTGAACAAGAACTGACTGGTTTCTTGTCATGCTTATCATCCTTATTTACTGGATTTGAAATAACCTCCTACCTGTTTCTGGGTGGTTCTTCACGTCCTTGGAGTATCAGAAACAAACGGTGAATGACTTTCACTAGGAGAAGGATTAGAAATGTAGAGTGGCATGTTTACGAGAGAACTTAGAAATTAAGGACAAACAAATAGAGATATTAATGTTATTAGTAGAAATTAAGGCTCCTCATTATATAGCAACGAGTCGCACAAGATTCCACCCCTTACTGGTCCATAAAAGGAGGAGGACTTGCATACATGCTCATTCTCTCCGCACCATAGGAGGAGGAGGAGGAGGAGGAGGAAAGAGAGAGAAGGGGGGGGGGGCACTCTAATGACACCGATATTATCTTCAATTTTACCATCTGCCCAATCCGTCAGGTTTGAGGTTTTACCATAAAAAACCTTGATATTAATTAGAATGGGGTAATCATATTTAAACCCATGATTTTCTTTTTCACCCACCGATGTGGGATTTTAACAAGTAGCACACTTGCATCCCTGTAGATTCCATATAATCTTGGAGTTGGTTGCCTGTAGATTCCATATAATCTAGGAGTTGGTTGCATTTTATCTGGCGTCAAACATGCTCCAAGTGAATGAGCAGCATGGTGATAGCTCATGCATGACAAAGAAGCTATCGGATGTTTGTTGCTGCTTCTGTATATCTACTACGGATATGCATGATCGATGTATATACTCTCAACCTGTTTAATTAGGTTTGTAATAAAGTAAGAGTTTCTTAAAAGTTCTTACCATTAATTAAAGGTTGGTTTGATAATGACCATTTCATTTTTTTACTTTTTAGTGTTTTTTGAAAATAAAAACTGAAAATTGAAAACAAACAAATAGCTCCCATGATTTGTCCTGTTTCAATCATGCAAGAGTGGAATATTGAATGAGAAGAGCCATGCACTAAATTTTAAAATATATACGAGGTATTGATAGACATATATAAAAAAGCTTTACATAGAGTAAAAATTAATGGTTTCATTTTTATTTTGGTAACATAGGGTGGTGAAGCACTTCAAAACTAGTTATAAAAGAGTTATTACAAACAATTCAAGTCCAGGTGACCCTTATCACATCATTAAAAAAAATGAGTTCCAATCCATTCTAAAAAATAGCACTTATGATTCATGTTATAGCTCAAATTCGCAAGGCTGTATGCCACCGTATTCTTCTCTCTGTAGATTATAGTCCTCTATGCGTCTTATCAATTATACACTGATCAATGATGTTGGTAAGAGATCATGAAAGCTTGTTTTAGTCATAGTGTTAATTGAACTAACTTGGAGGTTCATTCTAGTTTTCGCATAAGCATAACCATATATATATATATATATATATATATATATATATATATATATATATATATATTTAAAATAACTAATTCGATGGTATACAATAAGGTTGTATGTCGCATAAGCATAAGCATATATTGGAAGTAGCTAGTTTAGGTATTCTAGTTATAGTTTGATCCAATAATCTTTCGTATTATTTTGATTTATGTTTTCAAAAATCGAGAAGTACAATTGTGCTTCTCAAATTTTACTAACTAATCAGAGTATATGTTGATATGAATCAACATATTTTTATAAAAAATTGTTATTAGCACTTTAAAAATCTTATTCTACATTCCTTATAAGTGTATTTTTCTTTTTAATTATAGAAAGTTTGAAGTGCAAAATAAGATTTATGAAGTGTCAATAGCAATTCCCTTTTTAAATTTTGAGACTATAAAACTTTTTAGGTTCTTCATTACCAAAAAAATATGATATCAATACACGTTGTTAATTGTTTCAAATGCCCCTCACCAAATATCGATAAGTTTTTTAATTTTAATTGTGGTAATTTTGCACAAGGCATACAAATGTTGTTTTTATTTTAAATAAAATTGAAAGGAGGCCAAACATATAAGTTCGGTTTAATTCCAGATCAAATGATTCGGGTGGTTTTTTTGAACCCGATAAACCCAAAAATTACCTTAGAGCCCGTACTTTCATAAGGCTCAAATGCAGCCCAGTTCACAGCCACAGGGATCTCCGCGTTGCCGCCAAAAGCTTTCGTTATGATTTCAAATCGCGAGGGAAGAAGCGTCAGGACTCCTCCAGAGGCATGCATGCAGCCGCTGAAACACCGCCAGGTGCCCCTTCACATTTATCAGCCTTTCACTCCTCTCTCTCTCTGATCACAGCAAAACAATGGCCGTTTTTATTTCCTTCCTCCCCTCTCGTTTTCCTCTTCTCCTCCTCACCTTCGCTTTCACCTCTCTCCCTTTTCTGATTTGCTCCGCCGTCAACCACTTTTGTCTCGTCGGAGCCTCCAGTCTCAGCCATGCGCAACACCATTCAGGACACCCTCACTGCTCACCGCAATGAGCTCGTTTTGCTTCTCTCCAGGTACATATTTCTCTCCCTCACATTGCATTTCAAATGGAGGGTTCTTTGGGTAGGAATTGAGTGGGGTTTTGAGAAGCTTGAGGTTTTGTTGTGTTGGAAGGTATGTTGCTCGAGGAAATGGGATTCTGCTATCCCATCAAATGATAAACGAGCTCGAAAACGTGATCATGAAGGGTGAAGGCATGCAGAAGCTCAAAGATAGCTCCTTCAGTAAAGTCTTACAGTCTGCTCTGGTCAATTTCCTACAATTATTGCTACTGTTTTATTTTTTCTTTTAGGATGTTGCTCTAGTATCTGTTTGTTTGCTGAGAAATTGACAAGTAAATGTTGCAATTTGAAGTAATTTTTTATTATTTGGGACCAAGAAAGCAGAAATCTTCATTCTGCATGGCTAAGGAAAGTTGCATTTGTTGTTCTGGTTTTCTGAGTTTGGTCTTCGCTTGTTATCTAGGAAGCAATTGTTCTGGCTCCTTTCGTGGCTTTTGCACTTCGTCCAAGGCCTGGTGTTTGGGAGTATGTTCGAGTTAATGTGTATGAACTCAGTGTGGATCATTTAAGTGTTGCTGAATATCTTTGGTTCACAAGGAAGAGCTTATAGACGGAGAGCAAGGGCTCTCCTGTCTTAATCCTTGTTACTGAATTTTGTAATTTATGCCGAGTCTTTCAATTCACTTATCTGGAGTAGCATTACATAGGCGGACTAGACAGTTTTTATTTGTTCTTTCAGTTCAATTATACATGAATGCAGTCTTAAAATGAAATTGTCCTGGGTGCAACGATATGTATGTGATCTGGAGCCATTTAATGCACACTTCCCTCGACCAACCCGCTCATCATCAATTGGAAATGGGGTTCAATTCCTTAACCGTCACTTATCTTCAGTTATATTCCGTAGCAAAGAAAGTTTGGAGTCTCTTCTCGATTTTCTTCGTACACACAAATATGATGGATATGTAAGTTTGAGTTTGCTATGGGCTTTGCATGAATGAACATTCCAATTTTTCAGTTATCATACTAATTCTTTTGGCCCTTTGGTTTATTTTTCTGGTCGTCTTTTCTTTGCATTCAGATTTAGTGTAAGACCTAAAGCCATATTTGAAGTAATATGACAATAAGGTTGTGAAATACTCGTACCTTTAGACTGAATAACGATCGGATTCAGAGCATACCCAGACTTCAGTCTGCTTTAGCAAAGACAGAGGAATATCTTTCTAAGTTCCCGCCAACTACACCATATTCTGAATTTGAATTTGAGTGGGCGAATCATCTAATTTCAACACTTTAATCTCCCCTTATTTCTTTTTCTGTCCCCTTTTTTACTGCCTGAGTACTTCACTTTTATGATGCACACTGTTGGGTTCTTAATAACTACTTACGGGTTATACAACATACTCTTTTTCTCTTATTGTGTTATTTCTAGGATGCCTCGAATGAAATTGCCGCTGAGTTGCAGGGAGTTCCAGATCTAATCATTGGAAACTATAGTGATGGAAATCTTGTTGCAATTCTGTTATCTTATAAACTGGGAATCACACAGGCGAATTTTAGTTTTTAATTCATTATTTCAGATGCAACACAGAGATTGGTGGAATAACAGTGGGCATATATTGGAGTTAACTTGTCAAAACTGAAGAAGCATGAGGATAAGTACCATTTTTCAAGTCAATTCACAGCCGATCTCATTGCAATGAGCAATGCAGATTCATAATTACATACCAAGAGATTGCCGGAAGGTTTGATTGTTGGTCTAGTTCTTTACCTCCAATTTTTAATCTACGGCCTGATTTTTCACTTGAAATGTAGTCATATGATATAAGTTACATTGGTTAACAAGTTCAAAGATTTGTCTGTCACAATGAAGTGGATTGCATCATTTGCAGCATGTGGCCCATTGTTCTTCTCCCTGGATTCTAGTCAGTTTTGTTTGTTGCATTAAAGATTAATTTTCTTGTTCTTTATCTCAGCAAGAATAACGTTGGACAGTATGAGAGCTACACTGCCTCCACTCTTCCTGGGCCGTATCAAATTGTTCACGGGATTGATGTTTTTGATCCCAAGTTTAATATCGTCTCCCCAGGAGCAGATATGTGTATATACTTTCCATATTCTGACAAGGAAAGAAGGCTTACTGCTCTACATGGGTCAATTGAAGAACTCTTATATGGTGCTGAGCAGAAAGACGAGCATATGTGAGTACCTTCTAATGTTAAGTGAAGAACTTCTGAAAAACAATTTAAGCCTCTTTTGAGTGGCATTGAGATTTTATAGATATCAGGGTTGCAACATACATGTACTTCATTTTCATCACTCAATCGTCTGATACTCGTTTGACGGTGATGCAGTGGGCTAGCAATTGAGTGATAGATCAAAGCCTATTGTCTTTTCCATGGCAAGACTTGATGGAGGGAAAAATTTAACTAAACTTGTTGACTGCCATGCTAAGAGCGCCAAGCTAAGAGAAATGGTAAACCTTGTTGTGGTTGGTGGTTACATGGATGTCAAGAACCCTAGGGATAGAGAAGAAATTGCAGAGATTGAAAAGATGCATGACCTCATTAAGAAATACAGCTTGAGTGGTCAGTTCCGATGGATAGCAGTCCAGATGAACCATGCTCGTAATAATGAGCTCTTCATCGAGATACTCAGTTTGCAGTACGTCATGTATATGTATTCGGATGAAGATCATTGCGATTGCTTTATCATCTTTACGACCCCGGTTATCCGTTTCAGCTTTAATGGTGGCCCTGAGACTCTCTGCAGTGAGTTGGAGCTTCACATCTTGAACCCACTTCAGGTAGTTGCTTCCAAATACTTCCAGAGCGGTAAAGTCAAGTTTGTTAAGGTTCAACATGTTGCTGCAATGGAGAGATCAAGATCGTAGTCAGTATTATGGGATAAACGTCCATAGTCAAAAGCAGAACATTTAGATTCTATAGACATGATTTGGCGTAAATTAAGCATGAAAAACTTTGAGTTTCATGAAAAACTTCAAGTCTAAAAATAAATTATTGTTTTAATCGGCTGGGTTACAAGATAGGCAGTGAAAATAGGTAATTGGATAGAACTCAATTCCCAAATATTAGGCTAAGAAAGGAAAGGTGAAAACCAAATCTAGATAGAACCAACTACCCACTGTCTCCGTTGTTAACAATGTCTCCGCTGTTAACCACAACCTTCAAAACACCACATTCCAGCCCTTCTCCACTATCGTAAACATCAAACTAGATAGAACCAACTACCCATTGCGGTTGGCTCAAATTATTCCTATTCTAAAAAGTCGGGACCTGATGGGGTATGTTGATGGCACGCTGCTGTGTCCCCCAAAACATGTTGCTGGTTCAACCACTGTGAATCCTGCGTACACAACTTCGGTGCAACATGATTAAATGATCCTCAGCTGTATTAATGGATCTCTTACAGCTTCTGTCTTATCCATGGTGGCAAGCAAAATAAATGTTCAATCTACTTGGGAAGCTCTTGAGAAAAGGTATGCATCCACATCTCAAAATCAAATTTTTTTTATGAGAAATGAGCTGTTGCAGACCAAAAAGGGTGATCTATTTGTGGCAGATTACTTGGATCGCATGAATGCGATAGCTAATAACCTTGCCCTTGCTAGGCAACCTGTGAGTGATAGAGAATTGGTTCAGATTGTGTTGAATAATCTTGGACCAGCATTCGAGATGACTATGAGTGCTGTAGAAGCTCGTGACACTCCTATCACATATCCAACTCTTGAATCAATAATGCTGACTACATAAAGAAGACTGGCGGAACACAATGTTCCTTTGGTTGAAGGAGCTACTATCAATGCCTTTGTGGCTTCAAGAGGTTGTGGTGGTGGTCGCTCTTGTGGTGGTGGACGAGGTAACTCCTCAAACCATGGCGCAACTCAAAGGGGGCATAACCTTTGCAACAACAATAATCCGTAGAGCAACCAAGGTAATGGAGAAAGGTTTGTTTCCTGTGGTGATAGAATTGTTTGTCAAATCTGTGGCAAACTAGGTCATCTTGCACTTGACTGTTATCAATGCATGAACACTGCGTTTGAAGGCAGAATCCCGACCAAATATCTTTCAGCAATGATGTATTCACCTATCACTCTTAACAAATAGCATAATGGATCTTGGCTCCTCGACACAGGTGCCAACTCGCACATTACTCCAGATATTCAAAATTTGCCCAATCCCAAGGAGGATAATGGTAATAAAGGTGTGGGAGGAGTAGGTAATAATTGTGGTATCTCGATTGCACACTGTGGTTCAAATCCACTTAATACTAATGCTTGCTCCTTTGTTTTACGTGATATCCTTCATTGCTCTACTGCATTAATGGATATTGGCTCCTGGACACAGGTGCCAACGCACACATTACTCCAAATATCAAAATTTGGCCAATCCCAAGGAGTATAATGGTAATAAAGGTGTGGGAGGTGTAGGTAATAATTCTAGTATTTCGATTGCACACTACAGTTCAAATTAACTTAATACTAGTGCTTGCTCCTTTGTTTTAAGTGATATCCTTCACTGCCCTACTGCATCCACTAATATCCTCTTTGCCCATAGGTTTACCCTAGATATTGATTGTTACTTACTAATTTTTCCACATTTTTTCCTTGTTAAGGACCTCAAGACACAGAAGACGCTTTTCCGAGGGAGATGTGAGAATGGGTTATACCCATTTCCAAATGGCAGTGGACATCTCAAGCATTCTATTTTTGCATTTGTGGGAGTAAGGGTCTCAGCTCAAAAGTGGCATGCTCGTCTTGGCCACCTTGCCAAACCAATAATAAAATTTCTAGTTTCAAATAAATTGGTACCGATTCATGGTACCCCTGACGTAACCTTTTGTGAGTCATGTCCTCTAGGTAAGAGTACTAGGTTACCTTTCAATGTTTCCGAGTCTATGTCTCAATTTTCTTTGCAACTTTTACACTCTGATGTGTGGTGTTCTCTAGTTATTTCTAATGAAGGTTTTCGTTATTATGTTTTGTTTGTCGACGATTATTCGTGATATTCTTGGATTTTTCCCATGAAACACAAATTAGAAGTGTTTGAAATATTAGTGAAGCTTAAAGCCAAAGTCGAAAACATGTTTAATTGCACAATCAAACCTCTTGAACGTGATGAAGGTGGTGAATATAAAAGTCATGTTTTCCAACAATTCCTTATTGTACACAGTATTTCACAACGCTTTTCGTGCCCTAAACACCTTGAACAAATTGGTTTGGCTAAACGAAAACATTGACACATTGTTGAAACTACAATTGTTATGCTTTCTTAGTCTTATATGTCAAATAAATTAATTCTAGTTTGATGCATGTTTAATTGCTACATACTTAATCAACCGTTTGCTAACACGTGTTCTTTGAAATGCGTCACCTTTTGGGAAATTATTTCAAAGGAAACCAAATTATGACATGTTGAAAATCTTTGGTTGTCATTTTTTTTCCTGGTTAACACCATACACTCAAAATAAATTGCAACAAAAATCAAAGTCATGTGTTTTTCTCAGGTATTCACTAAACAATCAAGGATACACATGCTTGGATCTGTCGACAAGACGAGTTTATTTGTCTCGCCATGTCCTATTCGATAAGGTTCCTTCCCTTTTAAAGTACTCACATCTTCTTTTGAAAGTGTTGATTCATAAGGTAACAATCACTTACCCCAATTGTAACAACCTGTCCCTGGATTTACAAAAGAAAAAGGCTATTTTTGTATTTTCACTAAGTTTAGGGGATACTTTCCTTTTTAAAATTGTTTTTGGGTCTTAAATTGTGTAACCAAGGGGCCCACCCCCTGATTCTGTCCCCCGAGCCTCTCGTCTCTTTCTTCTCTCTCAGTTCTCTCTTCTCTCAATTCCCCCGACCTTTCTCCCTTACCCATTCTCTTTGTCTTTCTCTCCCTCCCTCCAAGCAGAACATACCTACACACACACCAACAAACCCTCATCTCCCTTATCATCAAACACCACAACAACAACGAAGCATCACCATCCTCACCACGTTAGCTCTCTCTCTCTTCGTCTTTGTGGAGCACAAAGAAACTCCGGCGAGTTCCTGGTCCTTCCATTTTGGGTAAGCCTCAAAATACTCCAAATGCTTCTCTTTTCATCCCTATAGTTCTTTTCTAACCCCGTGGTTGTGTTTTGGACGTCAAACCATGAAGAAACCACCTCGGAGACATTTCCCCAGTTTTCCCAACGAGCACAGCTCATTTCGAGGGAATTTCCGGCCAAACCACGGTGAGTTGGCCGGCGTACAAGGTATCAATCTCTTCATCTCATTGAGTACTACAACTTTCCTTTTGTTTCACCCAATTTCGTTGAGTATTGAAGAAGTTATACTCATTTGAATCTTACCTAGTTTTTGGTGGACACCCGTGGCTTCCAGGCCATTTTTCGTCCAACTCCGGGTACGATTACGGGAACCAAGGGTGTATCTCGATTCCTTACTTTCGGGGCTTCAATTTGATATATTGAATGATAGTTTTGGTTGAGTTTTGAGCTCTATCAGAGCTTGGGAATTCTCCGGCCAAAATCCGGCCTTCTCCTTCCTTAGAATCCGATGACTAACCAAACCCAAGGCCTTTGGGCCTTTCTTGCTGAGCCCAACCCCAAACCTAAACCCATTTCCTTTTTATTTTAATTTTAGTTAAATTGTTTTAAATCAAATAAGGCCCTTTGGGCCATTTTCTGTTAAGGGCTTGAGCCCGATCACCTTAAACCCATTCAAAACAGGCCTTCGGGCCTTGGGAAAACTAGGGCCTTCGGCCCGTTAACCCTTCTAAGCCCAAACCTTTAAACCTTAAACCATTTGTGACCCAAGCCTAATCCTTTTTAAAACCCAAACCCAAGTCCAAACACTTTAGGCCCAACCCGGATCCAACCCTAAGCCCAAACCCAGTTAACCTGGTTTGACCTGTTGACCTGGACCGCTGACTTTGACTCGGTCTGACCGTTGACCTGGTCAATGGTCAGCGTTGACTTTGACTTTGACCGTCAACGTTGACTTTTTGGGTTAACTTTTCAGGTTTTCATCCGAGACCCTCCTAGGCTAATTTCGACGTTCTGAACCCGTTTCCGATGTCCATTTTCTCAAATTCAATCGTTGGAGTAGAGTTTGACTAATTGTACCATTTATGTGCTTAGGGGCAATTAATTGTGTCGTTTCCGTATTCACTAGTTGCGTGGCCCTTCGGCAGCTAAGTACTGTGAGTGGACCCTTTCTAAAAATACATGTTTTGATAGTAGAAATGCATACATGAAAAACATGATTTAATGGCTATATTTTATGGAACGTTTTATGAGATAACATGCTTATTGAGGCTAGTTTGAATTATTACTATTTTTCCTATAACCCATGTTTTATAGAATATCTGATGGATGACAATATGATATTTAGAACATGTTTAGAACACCTCTTTATAGTATAGATGATGGATGACTTTATACTATGAAGTTGATTTTCAATATATGTATGTTCACTGGTTTTATACTTACCTAGTGGTCCTTTCCGCTACGGGACGTAGGGATAGATTCCGGTCCGTCCCGGGCGATGGTTTGGTGTTGGCATAGGGCCTGAAGTGTGTTTCCTCTGGCTATTTAGCACAGGGACGGGGAGCCGGCATGGGGCCTGAAGTGTATTTTCTTCTGACTGCTTGCTCAGAGACGGGGAGCCGGCATGGGGCCTGAAGAGTTATCGGACATTCACTAGTGATTATTATATAGACAAGTTATGATTTGAGACATTGCACAACATGCAAGGTTTTGGAAAACCTATGTTTATCATGATATATGTGTTTTCATAAAACCTAGGGTTTAGTACGTTGACAACTGTTTTATTATATATATATATATATATATATATCAACTTGGTCCACTCATGTTTGTGTTGCGCCCTCTTCAGGACTTAGAATCGAGGCATACAATCCCGTCGTCCAGGCATTTCCGCATCGACATTTTCGAGTCCTTTCGGTGTAGGACCCACTCCTTTGTTTCATTCAATTTTATATTATTTTCTTTTAGTGTTCTAGATTAGAGGTGTGATCTGAACACCTTCCTTAATTTCATATTCATTATTCTTTTATATTTATAAGCCTTATCTGCCCCTTGTTTTCAGCATTTGCACTCAATAAATGGCTTTCGTCATCCTCGGATGTCGGCCAGCACGTGCCTATCCTAGTATTTAGGGAATATCGGGATCTGGGCGTGTTACCAATTATTATTTACTTTTCCGTTAACATGCACTTCCTCAATGCCTGCATTACCTAGTCCTAGTCAAACTAATCCTCTTACAACCCCATAAATTTCTCCTGCCTCTAATCTCGCAAGTCCTATAGAATCTCATTATGATGCAACCACTTTGCCAAATATCACCCCTTCAACTGATATCCCACCTCGATCATTCTCATCTATAGAACTTAGCTTGCCTTTAAGACCCTCACTACAATCAAACGAGCAAGTATTGGTAAATTCACAACCTATGCGTGTTGATGTGCCTAGTGATACAAGACATTATATGACTACACGTTCTAAGTCAGTGGTCCTAAAACCAAATCCAAAGTATGCTATGCATGTTGCAATTGATATATTTCATATCAAACCTACCTGTTTCAGTCATGCAGTCAAGCATGAGGAGTGGATGGATGTTATGGTGCAGGAGTTTAATGCTTTACAACAGTGTGGAACCTGGAGTTTAGTTCTATATCATCTTCACATGAATATGCTACCTGTTTCACTTGAAATGTAGTCATATGATATAAGTTACGTTTATGGTTAACAAGTTCAAAGACTTGTCGGTCACAATGAAGTAGATTGCATCATTTGCAGCATGTGGCCCATTGTTCTTCTCCCAGGATTCTAGTCACTTTTGTTTGTTGCATTAAAGATTAATATTCTTGTTCTTCTCCCAGGATTCTCAACAAGAATAACGTTGGACGAGAGCCACACTGCCTTCACTCTTCCTGGGCTGTATCGTCTCCCTAGGAGCAGATATGTGTATATACTTTCCATATTTTGACAAGGAAAAAAGGCTTACTGCTCTACATGGGTCAAATTGAAGAACTCTTATATGGTGCTGAGTAGAACGGCGAGCATATGTGAGTATCTTCTAATGTTAAATAAAGAACTTCTGAAAAGCAATTTAAGCCTTCTTTGAGTGGCATTGAGATTTTATAGATATCAGGGTTGCAACATACATGTACTTCACTCAATCATCTGATACTCGTTTGATGGTGATGCAGTGGGCTATTGAGTGATAGATCAAAGCCTATTATCTTTTCCATGGCAAGACTTGATAGAGTGAAAAATTTAACTGGACTTGTTGAGTGCTACGCTAAGAGCGCCAAGTTAAGAGAAATGGTAAACCTTGTTGTGGTTGGTGGTTACATGGATGTCAAGAACTCTTGGGATAGAAATTGCAGAGATTGAAAAGATGCATGACCTCGTTAAGAAATACAACTGGAGTGGTCAGTTCTGATGGATAGCAGCACAGATGAACCGTGCTCGTAATGGTGAACTCTTCTCGAGATACTAAGTCTGTAGTACGTCCACTACAAGACATCAGCTCATCTACCACAATAATTTGATCACGGGCATTAAGAGTTTGTTGTTAAAAATACAAATTTACCACGGGCGTAGTGAGCATGTGGTCTATAACAATTTTTTTATCACATGCAAATTTTAGTTCATGGTAAAATAGTAGTTAATAACCATGCGCAAAGTTGCATGTTGTGAATATACTAAATCCTCATGTGTGATGCTCGTAGTCAATATGATTAATATCCACAACGCCTTTTTATTATCTATCAAAGGTATAACGTGTGGTACAGTTATTCATAATTTAAAAAAAAAATGGAAAAGGTAGGATATGAAATTTTGCAAAATTTTAAACATCTTTGAAATTTGACAAATCCACTTTGCGCGCTCTCTGCCTTCTCCATGCTGATAACAGTGTTCATCAAGAAAACCAGAACATATGATAGAGAAGAGAGAGAAAGAATGATAGAGAAGAGAGATAGAGAGATATGATATTTTTGTGTATTACAATAGGATACCTGCTTACAAGATCTTTCACACTTATATACTCAAGTGTTATCTTATCTCCTAAGCTTTAAAACCTCCCAATTCTAACTAACTAATTGTCTTTTATATCATTTTTACACATTTTGACCTTAACTATACTACCCTTCTTATGCTAGTCAATATCCCCCCGCAATCTTAACTTGGGGAACCAAGCTTAAGATTGTAACAATGTTTGACAAATAATGGCCCATGTAACCCCTTTGTAAGAATATCGGCAATTTGATCTTCAATGGGAATATAGGAGACTTCTAAATCACCTTGTTGCACCTTCTCTCTAACAAAATGATAATCCGTATCCAAGTGCTTGATTCGAGAGTGAAATATTGGATTTGCACTTAATGCAATCGCAGACAAATTATCACAGTGGATAACAGGTGATGTAGGTAGAAACACATCCAAATCCTTCAAGACTGGCCTTATCCATGCTAGATCAGCTGCAGTGTGAGCCAAGGCTTTGTACTAGGTTTCCGTCTCCGTAATGGTGATCTAAAGCATGCGCCTAGGTCTCGCGACCCCATCTGCCTATTGTCTTCTTCTGTGAGTTTTGCCCGTTTTCTATCGTCTCTACTTTTGGAATTGGCCTGCCCCTTGATGGTCATACGAAGCTTATCTCACGCCCCAATGTAGTGTGTAGAAATCGGTCTTCTCAAGGCAGTTTACTTGCTTTGACTTGAGAGAATGCATGAACATTGGAAGTCATATGATATGTAGCTCCTGTGTCTAGAATCCAAGTATCCCCATTGGATAACCCATGTCCATTGTTTTGTGGTGTATTCTGTCCAATATGAGCCTGTGCAGTCATTGCAGTCAAGGAAGAAGGTGGTGGAGTACCCTGATAAGCAAAATTATTGCGATGATAACACTCCAGTGCAATATGTCATTTTTTCCCACAAATTTGACAAGCAAGGAACCCTGAATTTCCAGTGGCAGCTCTGTGATAGCAATTAGCTGTTGTATGTCCCCTACTAGAACATATTTGACACTCAGGTGACACACCAGATCTGTAAGATGTACTGCCATTCCAGGTATTACTCTTTTGAAAACCATTACCAGAGAAACTACTTCCATTCTGTGACTGAACACTTTTACCATTGCCAAAAAAATTGCCATTAAAATTGCCATTGTTCCCTCTGTGACCAGATGGATTTCCATTACTAGAGAAGGTTCTTGAACCATTAGTACTTCTATGATCAAAATTACCATTGTTATAATTGCCATTATACCTCCTATTGCCCCCCCTGAGAAATTGGTCTTCTGGACAAACTTGTCACCATTCCCCACAAAGCCTGAACCACCATGAAATGCATTGGAGTTTTCACCATCATATTCCCCTTAAAATCTATGAAAGTTGGAACTTTCCCCAACTTCAAAACCGGTATGATTATTCTGAAAAGCACCAGAGCCAGATCCATCTCCATGAACATACATTGCTGCCATAGATGTACTCAAAGACTTCATTCGTGATTCAATATTAGCCTCTGCACCAAGAAGTTGAGCCCTCAAATCTTTATATGAAATAGGAGAATCCCAAGCCAATATCACAGTCTTTATCATCTCAAACTCAGGAGGTACGCCAGATAGCACAGGTATAAGAAAATCATTCTCAGTGATCCTGTCTCCAGCAGACACTAGTTGATCCTTAATGGCTTTAACCTTTAAAAGAAACCTATCCACAGATTCTTCACCTTTTTGGATAGTGTGTAACTCACTTTTCAGTTGATTGATTCTAACCATAGAGACATACGCAAATCTTTCTTGTAAACAAGTCCAGGCCTCACACGCAGTCTTACTACCAATAATGTGTTCCATAACATCATCGCACAGTGTAGCAATGAGAAGACTGAGCAAGGCTAGATCCTTCTTCACCTAATCTTTATATGCCACAGTAACTTCAGTAGTAACTCTTGACTCTGTATCAATATCAAATCTCGGAGGACATGGATCTTCACTCGTGAAATGATCAAAAAGATCATATCCCCTAAGAACAGACTGGAACTGGAAACTCCATTTAACAAAATTGTCATCCTGAAGCTTTACTGTAAGCATCCTAAGCAACCCTTCAATCTTGACATTAGACGCCATTTGAATACCTAACACCTAAACAAAATATGCTCTTGACCCCTAAATATGCTACCCTTCTTTGCTAATGGCCATCGACCTTTTTCTTTCTTCGATAAACAAGCACGTTTCACAATCAAACAATGGTTATCGGCCTCTTACGAACTCAAATAATGGCTATCGGCCTTTGAACTTGCTAACAATGGCTGTCGGCCTTCAAATTCATAGAAAAAGAACACACACTCTTCACCTACAACATATCACAAACAGATGGTGTGCAATGCGAAAACAAAAACCAAGAACCTGATATGAATGAACCCCTTGACCCCTTTTGACAGAAAAACGTTGTGACCTTGCAGCCAGCATTAACCTTCACTCGCAGTTCTTTAATCTCCAGCGGAAGAAACGGCACCAAGAATCGTCCGAGCGATTGATACCATGATAATAATGTTCATCAAGAAAACCAGAAAATATGATAGAGAAGAGAGAGAAAGAATGATAGAGAAGAGAGATAGAGAGATATGATATTTTTGTGTATTACAATAGGATACCTGCTTACAAGATCTTTTACACTTATATACTCAAGTGTTATCTTATCTCCTAAGCTTTAAAACCTCCCAATTCTAACTAACTAACTATCTTTTATAGCATTTTTACACATTTTGACCTTGACCATACTACCCTTCTTATGCTAGTTAATACATGCCCCCATCTCTTCCACTTTATCTTGCCTTCCCCTTTTTTAGTTCATTAATTTTTGTCCTCTCTTTTTCTTTCTCACAGTGGCTTCCATCTACTCCAATCCTATGTCCCCATAAGCACCCATGTTCATACTTCCTCTTAAACCTTCTTCACGTTTCCCGATTCGTCCCCCAGCTGATGCCAGAAGAACCATTCTTCCACCTTGGAGCCAACTTAGTGGAGATGGGACTCTATGCACCAGAATGTCTTCAAAACTGCCATCAAAAGCTTTGTTTTTGTGCCAATTTCCCCCAATTTCGTTGAAACCTTACAAATTCGGCCTTGGTTTCGCCCTCTTTCTCACCTCCGCCGCTCACTCCATTTATCCGTCTGTCCATTGCTCCGCTGTCACTCCATCAATCCGTCCGTCGCTCTGTCAAATCTCATTGCTTTGCCAGCCAATATGAAGATGAATATTCTTTATCTTTTGGTTGGGTAAATTTGATTTTCATTTGTATCTTTTTTTTTTTTTTGGATATTCCTTTATTAATGAGCCTTTGATAATAATTTTTTTTTTTTTTGTTCAAAAACTACCACTATGCTTATTCTCTCTTATGAATGATGGTGGATGACGATTGGGTTGCAGGGCAGTTTGCATTTGCTAGCCTTTCTCACTTTATGGCTTAGAAATTGGTATGCAAATATTTGGACGGATTTTAGGGTTAGGGTTTTGAATTTGATTCTCTATATTCTCACTCAAATTTTGGAACTTTGCTCTTGCATTTTAATTTTGCATTGTATTTGTTCTAATACTGTTGTAGCTGTTTTGTTGGTTTGATTGCAGCTTCCATTATCTCTACTTAACTAGTTCAGGGGACATCATATGGTTAGCAAATTGAAGATGTTTCCCTCAATCTCATTAAATAAGTTGAGCTTTGAATAAATCTTGGTAACCCATATATTTGAAATATGTCCATTGTGATAAAAAAAAAAAAAAAAAAGAAATCAGTGGGATGAGCCACTTTGCTTCTTAGGCATGTGCATGAGTATGTCTTGTTCTGATTGAGATGCTAAGGGAAAAAGCTCCAGTGTAATAAAGAACAGTTTGTACAAAGGTCTCTCTATCTCTTGCCTGCTCTATATATAATTGCATTGAATTACTTTGATGTCAATAAATGGCAATCATAATTTCAAGTTGTTTTTTTATACGTTTTGGTTGTGGGTGTTTAATGAATGGAGACGCAGATGGTGGCTACGAATGGTGCGACTCGTGTTCATGGCTTCTCAGAAAATGTATTTGCCTTATATATCCATATTCTTTGCCTTTTCATTATATATATTTTTTGTTTTCTTCCTTTATGTGTATTTTGATGTGCACTCGAGTCTTTTTTCACACTATGCTTTATTGCTTTATTTGAATCTTTTCTGCAGTAATGGCAATTTCCCTTGTTCAAGCTTCTACGTCAAATTGTAATTCTACCTCAAGGTCAAGGACTCCAAGATCCTTCTCTTCGGTGGCTCACTAAAGAACTTCAAGAAACCTGGTTGAAACGGTAATTCCCAACTTCAAGTAACTGTTTATTTAGTACAATTATTGCATATAATTGCAATACTACTGAATGTTTGTGATTTACGTTGTTTATAATTTCAGTTGTTCATAGGTTAACGACAGATTCATATTATTAATTTTTAAAGACGTTTGGAGGTGTTCAAGGAAAAGTGAAATCTTTCAATTGATAATTTCCTTGTTATTTGAGGCCTTGTTGATGCTTTGTGTGTAGTTTGATATTTCCTAGTATAAATCAATGGTGGTGTTGTTAGCTTCGTACAGTTTGTAATTCTTTTTTAATATGTGATTATTTAAAAAAAAATGTATTTATAGTAAATTTCCAATTTTGTGGGTTTATATATATATATGTGTGTGTGTGTGTGTGTGTGTGTGTGTGTGTGTGTGTGTGTGTGTGTGTATTTATATTTTAGAAATTTTAGAATTTTTTTTTTATAACAGGCATTGCTCTTGGTAAATTAGTAATCCACAATGGGCATAGTATCCGTGGTGTTAAATTTCAATCTACAACATGCATTGTTCGTGGTTACATTACATTTGACAACAAGCATAGCCCGTGATAGAAATTGAAACTTTTTATTACATCCAAATTACTAATAGGCCTAATGTCACGTCTTGACCCGGTCTCCACCACATCTCAGGCCCGACTCCATTGTAGCACGATATTGTCCGTTTTGGGCCCCGACCACGCCCTCACGGTTTTGTTTCTGGAAGCTCACGAGCAACTTCCCAGGGGGTCACCCATCTTGGGATTGCTCTAGTCCAAACTCGCTTAACTTCGGAGTTCCTACAGAACCTGAAGTCAGTGAGCTCCCAAAATGCCTCGTGCTATATGGATGTGGGCATGTACATATAAGGCTTAGAGGATCCACTCCCCTCGGCAATGTGGGATCTAACAATTCACCCCCTTTAAGGACCTGAAGTCCTCGTCGGCACACTTTCGGTTAGGGATTGGCTCTGATACCAAATTGTCACATCCCGACCTGGGCTCCACCACATCCAGGGCCCGACTTCACCGTAGCATGATATTGTCCGCTTTAGGCCCCAACCACGCCCTCATGTTCTTGTTTTTGGAAACTCACGAGCAACTTCCCAAAGAGACCCATCTTGGAATTGCTCTAGCCCAAACTCGCTTAACTTCGAAGCTCCTATAGAACCTGAAGGCAGTGAGCTCCCAAAAGGCCTCGTGCTATACGGAGGTGGGCATGTACATATAAGGCTTAGAGGATCCACTCCCTTGGGCCATGTGGGATCTAACACATAATGTCCGTGGTGGATTGCAATTTATAATGGACATTCATCGTGGTAGATGAGCATCTTTTATATGTATTCAGATGAAGTTCATTGCAATTGTTTTATCATCTTCACCAACCAGGTTATCCATTTCAACTTTAATGGTGGCCCTGAGACTTTTTGCAGTGAGGTGAAGCTTCACGTCTTGAACTCACTTTAGGTAGTTGCTTCCAGATACTTCCAGAGCTGTAAAGTCAAGTTTGTTAAGGTTCAACATATTGTTACAATCGAGAGATCAAGATCGTAGTTTGTATTATGGGATAAACGTCCATAGTCAAAAGTAGAACATTTAGATTCTATAGACATGTTTTGGCTTAATTAAGCATGAAAAACTTTGAGTTTCATGAAAAACTTCAAGTCTAAAAATAAATTATTGTTTTAATCGGATAGGTTACAAGATAGGCAGTGGAAGTAGGTAAGTGGACAGAACTCAGTTCCCCAATATTGGGCTAAGAAAGGAAAAATGAAAACCAAATCTCGATAATCAGTGTTTAGGGTTTCATACGGATGGGCCAAACTAAACTGGCATAGAAGAAAGAAAAATGTTATATTTTATTTTATTCACATGTTGTAATCCCAAAGTTTTCCGATGTGCGTTTCGATTGCAGGTCAAGTTTCGAAGCTCGAATCCTCGCAAGATTCTTCTGGAATCTTATGTTTTCATGATGAAAATGTTTCCTCAAAGATTCAATTCAACACAATTACAACAGTAGTATTATAATATAATTATGAACAGTAATTTAAGTAGAATATATAATTCGGTGATAAAAAATTATGGTTCATACTCAGTGGTGAATGTTTCATGCAATTAGGTTGAAAAAATATCGACAATTCGGAATGTGTTTTCGTAGAACTTGGATTGCGCTGAGAAATCTTGTGAACAAGTTTGTAGTAGAATATGTTTTAGTTCCTTAGCGCAATTTCATGAGCGCGTGCAACAAACAAAGAATAGAGAGTTGAGGAAATTCTGTGATGTGTCTTTCCCATCACTTGTGCCTTTATTTATAGTAAACTGGATAGGATTTCTTACCTTGCAAGTAATACACTCATAAAGGGATAAGATTTTCTAGTGTCCTAAATACAATCTGCTAATGATTTACACAATCACATACGTGTTGGAATTTATGTCACAATAACTAGAACAAATATATTTGGACACAAAATTAATGCACTTGTTGACACACTCTAGTCGAGGTAGACCAAACCTTTGTATGTTAAACCCACTAATATTAAAAAGTATATAAAATGTATCAATTTTATGGATCTATTTAAAAAAAAAAAAAGAATAGCATTACTCTATATAAAAAAAGACCCCTTGTAATTTTGACGTTAGGTCTCATTCTGATTTGGACCGACACTCGTTTGGAATTACACATTTTCATTCACAAGTCAAAGTACAAAAGGGAGAGAGAAATGTAGAGTAAATTACACAACTATTTTATATCCAACTAATAATATTATTACAAGCTGATGAGCACGATGATCAGATTCTGAGGGACAACTCGGTGGTATACATTAATCACCGGCGACTTTCGCAGGGCCAATCCTTATTGGATGGCCCCGGAAGTCCTGCCTATTGGAAATAAAATAAAGTAAAACGAAAAGAAGATGCATATACATATATGCAAGCGGCGATACATATATATAAGATCACTAGCTAGAAGCTTGATAGATTCACGATTTCCTTGCCTTCTGCACGAAGATATACAACTGATGAAGCTAATTAGGTCGACCATGCTTCCTGGTACCAAATTCAGTAATCACCACTCCGCCGTAGAGCTCGGCCGCTTTAGTGCTAGTGAGAATAGCAGTGCCCTTTTTTCTATGAACATTATTAACAGGCCTCTGCATCAGAGTCCGACTCTGCTGATCGTGATGAGCTTCGTTGTAATTGGCCATCCTGTGGATCTTGGTTTGTGGATAAAAATGTTGTCCTTGATGAAAAGGAGGAGGAACAGGAAGCCTAGTAGTAGTGGTGATCATGTTCTGCGGCCAGCTACCGTAGTCGTCAGCTGCTACGTTCGTGCTATTGTTGCAAAGCACGCCGTGGCAGTCCTCTATGATGGTGTGGTGTTCGGATGCAATCGGGGCGGCTACCTTCCGGTGAACAATAAAGCGTTCATAAACAGCCATTGCTAACTTAATTACAATGAGTTAATTAAGGGGAGCTATCTAGTTTGGTCTGCTTTGGGCTTGTCTTACCGAAAAAATAAGAGCCAAGTCAGATTATATAGGAGTCCTATAAAGCTTCACAAGTGGGCTTTCTGATCAGGTTCTTGCGATTCTCCATTATCCTTCCTTTTCTAGTAGGAGAATATTATTGAAACGAATCTTGCCTAAAATCCTTTCTACTATGACCCAGAAATTATGTTAAAACGTTTACTTGTACTAGTTCTTGAGATTATCCATCAATATATAGCTAGATACTAATTCGTTAGCGTTTCATAGATATAACTAAGGGTGCGTATCTTAGTTTTCCTAGTGCATTATTTACAGAATTTAGGTACTTCTAACAAAAGTGGTTTTACCTATACCTCTTCTAAACAAAAACAATAATTTAATCATGCTCCAAGGTATCTTGTACTGTAGAGTTTTTAGTCATTAGATCCTGGTTATTGTATGCTATTTCTACCATCTAATAGAGGTTGATTTCACCTATATATGTATGTAGAACCGATTAGAGGGGTAATCAATGTAATTAGCAAAGCTGGTACAAACAACAACAAAATTTTATTCCAGTAAGTGGGGTTCACTATATGAATTCTAGATCAACACCACTGCGCTGGGTTTTGCTTCGTGTTTTATGTTAGCTCTAAGTACTCCATGCTTTCTTTTTTTATTAAGTTTTTCCAAGTCTTTCCAGCTGGAACATTTGTGCGAAAGATGGTACAAACAAGAACACTTTTAGTTTTCATTTTCTATTTCCTACTCTGACTAATAAACGTTGTCGATAATGAGGTTTTTCTTTGTATAGTTCTGAAATCAAATTAAATCGATTAAAGAAGAATTCAGGTCTTGGTAAGCAATATTCTGATTGTTTGGCCAAGAGTTACATTATTTTATATCTACCATCAGAATACATAATGTTATATAATAACAGACACAGGTTAGAATTTTTTATCCCTCCATAATTTTGGATAGTTTTGGAACTATATATGCATTAGATTGTTTACTGGATTCAAGCGCATGAGCCTCTCATGATACTCGGAACCCTTCTGGGACACTACATCCTTGCACCGACCGTATGGATAATAACCAATAAATTAATAGAGATAACTGCTGCTTTGAAAGAAAACACTGATATATATTGGTATCGATCGGTATAACACAACAGGTTTTGGATCAATCTTATGAGATTATATTAAACTTTTATCGTTTCTGCAGGGATCTTAATTTTGAAAATAATTGAATAATTTGGTTCTCTTTTTCTTCGATTTAAGTTTTTAACTTCTAAAAAAATCTAGTCTAGACTGAAAAGCTATATAATGTACTAGTATGTTATAATATGAGTTGATTGATTGTATCTCAAGATCATCACGTCACACTAAAAGGTTTACTCTGGATTGAAGAAGGTAGCAAAATTAAGCAAGTTAACATGGACTATCTAGTGGACCAAAAAAAAAAGGACTATCTAGTACCGAAGAAAGAAATTTAATGTATCAGAAGAAATAAGTGTGGTATGTATGCATGCTTACGATGGCAAATCTTACGTAACCAAATTATTCTTGTTTATCTTCCGAAAGACAAGGTCTGAGCTTGATAGCTCCTTGGTAAGATATTCTTGATCATATTTGCCTTACATTACGAGTAGTGGAGGAATCATTTGCCTCTAGCTTGCCATTTTTGTAGATACAAAGTTTGTAAAAGCGATCCATCGATTCCCTTTCCTCAAAAAAATGGCATATCCTTTTGGCATCTCTTTCGTTTCATATTTTGCTTTTATTTTCATTAATATGGCCTATAATTAAACTAATGGGAGATGGGGCTTCTTGTTAATGGGGTTCAAAGCCAGACAACACAAGCACCCCTGTTAGAAAAAGGTAGAAGGACGTTCGTTAGGGAAAATGGGAAGGTATTAATTCCTTGGGTAAATTACATTTTATTCTTTCAAGTTTGGGCAAAATTACAACCTCATACAATATCATTAAAATATTTCAATTCCATACATTTACTATTGTTTTATTTCAATATTATACATTCCGTTAGAAAATATGTTAACTTAACCGTTATGTGATGATATGGCATATATGGATTCACATTTGTGCTTATGTGGCTAAAAAACAAATTAAAAAAATAAATTAATTAATAATTAAAAAACACAGTGGTCCCCACCATCTAAATTAAAAAATAGATTATAAATATAAAAAACAAATACTCCCTCTTTCTCGTTAGCCAACCACGGCCACTCATGCCAACTTCTGCCACATCCCACCTCTGATGCCAACACCAACGCCGTTGACGTCCCATCTATCCCAGCAATTCCAGCTCTTGCTCTGCAAGTCCAATGACTCTTTTCCATTATCTAAACTGGACCACCCTTTAAACCCGTTAGCGCTCGAGTTCGACCCTACCCACGAACCCTATTGTGACGAGGCTCCAATCCACTCCCAGACCTCTCACTTCCTTGAGCATTGCGGAGCACTCGAGCCCGATGACCGAGCTCCTCTAGTTGCTCCATACGAGAACGGAGGAGGGTTTACTGCAATTTGGGTTTATACAAGCTTGAATTGCAGAGAGAGAAGATTAGGGTTTTTACAAACTTGAATCACATAGAGAGAGGAAAGCTTTGAGTTGGAGAAGTTGAAATTAGGGTTTTTACAAGTTTGAATTGCAGAGAGAGAAGATTGAATTGCAGAGAATCGAGTGTGATTTCGAGTGTTTTGGATTAGAGGACAAGGGTGCGGATGTGGTTTTGGTTGTGAAGGCAAGGGGGATAGATGGAGGGTGAAGGAATTAGGGTGCAGATGTGGTTTTGGTGGTGAAGGGAGGGGGATGGACAGAGGGGGAAGATAAGGTTTTGGTGGTGAAGGGAGGGGACGACTGGAGGGGAAGGTTTCAAGGTGCGAATGGGTGGGTGGTGGGGCCCACAGTTTTTTTTAATTAATTATTTTTATTTTTTAGCCACATAAGCACAAATGTGGATCCATATGTGCCACGTCATCACTTAATGGTTAAGCTAACAAATTTTTTAACGAAATGTATGATATTGAAATGAAATTATAGTAAATGTATAAAATTGAAATGTTTTAAAAATGTTGTATGAGGTTGTAATTTCTCCCAAACTTCAAGGTGTAAAATGTAATTTCCTTGCATTATTTGGTGTGTATGTACAAGTTCACTTCGACCACAATCATGATGATTTAGGAAAACTCCCATCTTGAATCTAAATTTGGGAAGGAAGATATAAAGTAGAGTTCAATAATTTTTAAGGTATACATTCCCTTTCACTTTTCACTATTTTGGGATTTCTAGCTGTTAATTTTTTTTTTTTCCATATTTATAACTATTTGAGCACTTTGTTGGCTATCTACAAGAATAAGGGTGATGTATAATATTTTATGAACTATAGGGATATTAAGTTAATGAGCCATACATTGAAGCTCTAGGAGAGGGTAATTGAGCATAGATTGAGACAAGAGACACAGGTCTTAGAAAATGAATTCGGGTTCATGTCAGGGCGCTCAACAATGGAGACAATCTATCTCTTATGAAGATTAATGGAACGATATAGAGATATGAAAAAGGAATTGCACATGATTTTTATAGATTTGGAAAAAATGAATGATAGGGTCCCAAGAGAAATTATTTGGAGAATTCTAGAGAAGAAAAGAGTACGAGCAGCATATATCCAAGTAATGGGGGATATGTATAATGGAGTAAGGATTGCAGTAAGAACTCATGAAGGACAAACTGAAAACTTTCCTATAACCATAGGGCACACAAAGGCTTACCTTGAAGTCTTTACCTTTTTGCATTAGTATCTGACAAGTTAACGGGACGTATTCAAGATGATATTGTAACATCCCAGTCTCGACTCTGTCATAGCACGATATTGTCTGCTTTGGGCCCTGGCCACGCCCTCATGGTTTTTGTTTATGGGAACTTAATAGCAATTTCCTAGTAGGTCACCCATCCTAGGATTACTCTTGCCCAAACTCGTTTAACTTTGGAGTTCCGATAGAACCCAAAACCAGTGAGTTCCCAAAAGGCCTCGTGTTATATGGAGGTGGGCAAGTACATATAAGGCACATCACCCTATCTCCGTTGGTCGATGTAGGATAGTACAATCCACCTCCTTAGGGGCCCCAAGTCCTCGTCATCACACTCGCACCACATGGTAGAGTGGCTCTAATACCATTCTATCACATCTCAGTCTCGATTCCGTTGTAACACGATATTGTCCGTTTTGGGTTCTGGCCACGCCCTTATGGTTTTGTTTCTGGGAACTCACAAGCAACTTCCCAGTGGATCATCCATCTTAGGATTGCTCTCACCCAAACTTGCTTAACTTCGGAGTTCCATTGGAACCCGATGCCCATAAGTTTAGTTGGAACCTGAAGCCTGTGAGTTCCCAAAAGGCCTTGTGCTATATGGAGGCGGGCATGTACATATAAGGCACATCACCGTTCTCTGTTGGTCAATGTGGGATGTTACAGATATGTAACGACCCGTCCCTAAAAATAACGGTTTTTATAAATTTAAAACCTAAATTTACGAAAATGCCCTTGAAGGCAAATACGTTGACTTTTGTTGACCGTTTTATCGTGTCACGTAAGATCTGTTCCCTTAGCATATTTTTGTAGTACTCGTCGCTATAAATGCGTAGGCGTAAACAAAACATAATTTGGAGTTATAACGAAGGAAATATTAACGTTTAAAGTCAGGGGTTTTGTAGTAAATTTAACCTTCACTGTAGAAGCCTCTAGATTTTCTGAAGCAATCTAATTGAGCCACGTGGATGGTTGTGATGATGAGTAGAGGAGAGAAAGGAGAAAGATGGACGGAAGAGAATGGGATAAAAGGAGGAAAAATGAGGGAGGTTGGGCCAATAGGGAGATAAAGAGAAATGGAATGGACCAATGAGAAAATAGGAAATGAGGGGAAAGGAAAGAGGAAGAAAAAGAGAGAAACAGGCTGACCCGTATTCCCTCATCGAACCTGAGCCATACCGCCATATTTCTAATGCTTTTTCGTCGGTTTTTCAGCGATCCAAACCTCGCCACTACCTGCTAACTAACCATCATCTTCCCCTCTTCCATTCCCAACCATATTTTATTGAGTTTAGCTTTAAATTCGTGAAGAATGGAACTCGTCAATTCCAAGGGTGCCACAGTGAAAATCTGATGATCATGAAGCTAATTCAGCCAATTACCACCATTGATAAACTCCCCTCAACCCTAGGAACAAAGCCTATGCATCGGTTAAGGTGTCCGAGCGACTATGGAGGTAGAATCAAAACATACCTAAATCTAAGGTTTCGACGGTTCGTGGGCAAATTCAGGTGTTTCCCGAGCAAACTGGACTTCGGCACATGTATGAAAGTTGTTCCTCTCATTGAGATCTTTATTCTTGTAAAATTTGAGAATTTTTGGAGTTGTTCGATTTTCCAGCGAGTCGGGACGGCCGGCCACCACGTACAGCGGCGCGTGGGAAAACCTGAGGTCCCTCCTTAGGTTTCTTGATGTGCTGAATCCGAATCAACCATCTATTGTCCCAAATTCTAACGTTTTAGTAGAGTTTTACTAAAGGGTCCCTAATTGTGTTTAGGCGTGTTGGCGGAAAACGACGTTATCCTTGCTATAGTTCGGGCAATTCTCAGGCAATAAAATTAGAGTTAGGATCAAGGCACATGATTTCGATGTTAGGGTACTTCATCTTAGTTATCCTTGAGTCTCCTCGGTGTAGGTATTCCTTGTTCGTATCTTTTTATAGCCATTCTTTCATATTATTCTTAGTTAGTTGTATGCTCTGAGCACGTTCTTACTTTGGTATAATCGTTCTAATTACATATAGTTTATATACGTGTTTAAAATGGCTTCATCACCCTCGGGTGTCGGCCAATACGTGCCTACTCTAGTATATGGGGATATTAAGGTTGGGGCATGTCATGATATCCCATGGTGTATGCTTTTCGCAGATGATATAGTGATGATAGATGAAATGTAGAAGGAAGTAAATGTGAAGGTTAACCTTTGGCAGGAAGTGCTGAAAGCTAAAGGTCTTCGCCTAAGTAGGTCAAAGAAAGAGTATATGGAGTGCAAGTTTGTGAGAATTGGGGTCTAAGCATAAAGGGATGAGAATTGAAGATCAGAAAGTATTAAAGAGTGAACATTTTTGTTATCTTGGATCAATCTTGCAAAATAACTGAGAATTAGATGAGATCTTAACTATAAATCCAAGTTGGATAGATTAAGCGGAAAAGTGTAACGATATGTTGTGCGAGCATTGAATGCCACTAAAACTCAAGAAATCTTTTTATAGGACGACAACAAGCCCAATGATGCTTTATGGCACGGAATGTGGGGCGGTTAAAAATCGCGCAAAAAATGAGTGTCATGAAGATGAGAATGCTTCATTGGATGTGTGGGCACATGAGAAATGATAGGATTAAGAATGAGGATATCCGAGGTAAAGCAGGAGTGATTGCAATTGAAGATAAAATGAGAAAAAATCGATTAAAATGGTTTGAACACATGAACCGAAGACTTATAGATGATCCGGTTAGAAGATCCAACTATGAGCAGGGTAAAAAAGGTCGAGGAAGACCTAGGAAGACTTCAAATAAGACTATCAAAAAAATATGGAGTACTTGGAGCTAATGGAAGACTTGGCACAAAACCGAACACAATGGTATTCTGGGATTCATAGGGTTGATTGTTGTTGTTGTTGTACTTCAAATCAAATCAGTATCTTTTGAGATGATGATCGTTATGTTTTCAAAAGAAAAAAAACCTAAAATCAAATTTAAAGTTGCCTACCTCAAAGGCTAGTGTCACTAGCTAAGAAATCAAATTTGGAACAAAATATAAAAACAACGAAATTCCAAAAAGATCCTCAAAACTTAAAATGTCATGTTGATGTAACCAATGAGTCTTTCCGTTCTCTTTTGACATGGCGTATTGTGAGCTCATGGTGGATTTTGTTGTTTCTAAACTTACTCATGTCTCAACCAATTTTCCTACATCACTAGATTACTTGCAGAAATAGAATCTATTAACAATATGTGGTTATTCTCACTTGTACGTAAGACATTGATCGTAGAATCATATGAATCTCATTTTCGTAAGAGATGTGGTCAATCCAAAATGCACATACAAGAGGCCAAGGTCCTCACCACATTCATATAAATAGAGTGTTGTCAGGAATGCAGCACATCACCATTGGAAAAGACCATTGTGAAAAAAAGAAAAGGAAAAAGGAATGTGAAACAAATAGTACATTTTGCCCGCTGCCTTTGAAGTCTAGACGATTTTGATTTTATATATAATAAGTGAAAGTACTACGCATAAGGGGGTACATAGCTTTATATCTACATATTACAAGTGGAATATATACATCATTAAGCACAGATAAATTAAGCTCGATAGCTTAATACACATAGAGCTTTATTTAATTAGCTAGCTACTACTAATTATTTATACCAAACTAATTAAGTATGCATTAGCTGGGCTATTAGCTGTGATTCTTAGGATACTATCTTATCTCTAACCCCCAAAATAAGAGGGCTGCATCCTTGCTATTACGAACGGGCTGATTTGTTATAAAATGAGATTGTTTCCCTCCACGAGCTTGCTGATGATGATACTGATGAGCTGGTTGATGATGATCTTGAATGGAGGCCTTGTATGACTCCTCCAGGCCGGGCAGCCATAATACTTGTCTATCATAGCAAAAGCCTCCACTCCAAGCTATGCTAGCTCTTCCTGCGTTGCCATGATAAAATTGCTAAGTTTACAAGACAAAAGAAAAATACAGACGCACAAATATGGTATTCAGGTAAATTGGTTTGCCTTTGTTTGCTGATTAAAAGGTTAGTGGCCAAGCCCCATTATATAGGAGTTAAAAAGGTGATCCCTTCATGGAGGGCCTTAATATCTTAGAATGGATAATATTTGGATAACGCGATTCAAAAATTGTTTCTTTGATTCATTCCAAAATGGCTTCCCACTTTTGGTGATTCATTTGAATTAAAGACATTTGGAATAAATCTTTGATTTGGGGGCTTGCTTAAGTTGGAAATCCATGTAAATAATTAACTAATGTTGCAAATTAGAAAAGTGCCTTATAAAGTACAGAGGGCACTATTGATGCATGGTATGTTCTTTGGTGCTAATTAAGAGTTTCATGGTAGGTTGGTCCAAAACACATTAATTAATGAAAGATAGGAATAATGATCAAATGGTGGAACTTGGGAGGTGAAGATATTATCTTTATCTTCCTGAAGAGATTGAAAGGGGTTTACCACTTTATCTTGTTTTGCTTGGGTGGCTTGATGATATTGGTACACATTTTGCGGAAGTAGTTCCAATTTACGGAAATATGAAGCATTGTTTAAACATATATAGCATTCCTTAATTTCCATCCATAATTAAACGATAAATATCATAGCTTTACCAAAGCAAATCTATTTGTACTATACTTTACCAATCTCAAAACTATCGAAAAATGGTGAACTTTATACCTTTAGGGACCCAATAAAGGATTTGTGGTGAGGCACCCTTGCCGAAACACAACAGTTTCTCTTCAATCAGAAGGCCAATCACAATACGACACATGTCAACATTAGAATAAAGCTCCTAGAGTCCACATCGACCACGGACGGAAGCTGGAGACTCTCCTTAATTATAAAAAAAAGTCTATTCTTCTACCATTAATCCCTAATGCCATTATTATACATAAACTCGTCATTAGGACTCACTAATGATGATTATGCTTGAACCTATGTATTGTGTAAACTCATCACTATTAATGAGAACTCTTCTACTTTCATAGACGTAACTCAACTTAGGATGAACTACGTACATCTTGTATTTGCTTCCCTACCTCTCTCTATCTCTATCTCTATCTCTATCTCTTTACATATTATCCTCACTAGGTGACCCAAGCAATCTTTGCGAAGGTCACAAACTTAACACTTTACGTTGTTCCAAAGTCTCATTGATTTTGTGCATCAACAAAATCCATATATAACAAGGGTGCTCAAAGATTTTCAAAGGAAAGAACCTTCATTATGTTAGGGAATTCTACACCAACAAATTAAATGAGCGAGCATCTCCAGGAATCCAAGGGTAGTAATGGTTAGCAAAGTTAGATTTGTTATGCTAAGGGTAGTAATGGTTAGCAAAGTTAGATTTGTTATGCTATGCAGAACAACTTTATCTCCAACAAAAGTAGCAACTGAATTAGCAAATTGAAGATAAATTTTCATCAAAAGTATTGTTTAGTAGAGAGTTGAAAAATAAAAATTTGGGCTCTACGAGATATGATAAACTTAGGATAGTATTATTTTAAGGTGAAAAAATAAATTTGAAGAGTTGTCGTAATTGAAGATAAGATGAGAGAAAATCAGTTAAATTGGTTTAGACACGTGAACCCAAGACCTACAGATGCTCTGGTTAGAAAAGGCGACTATGAGACCGAGACTTAAGGCAAAAGGGGTAGAGGAAGGCTTGGAAAAAGATTTTAAGAAAAGATATGGAGTACTTGGAGCTAACAGAAGATGTGGCACAAAACTGAACACAATAGCGTTCTAGAATTCATACAACCAACCTCACTTAGTGATAAGGCTTGGTTGTTGTTGTGGTTGAAGAGTGGGTTGGAGCGACAAACTTTAAAGTACGTAGAATAAAAGTGCCACATAAGTTAGCAAAATGACACTCTTATTGGATATTGTCATGGATTGAAATAAATTTCTTATAGACTTTCATTTTGCATTTTCATTCTCCAATGTTGCACTATGATCCGAACCATTTATTTTTTGGTCATCTCTATAAAAATGAACTAAATCTTAAAAAAATAAAAAATAAAAAATGAGAGTGAGTTATCTAATGGTTATAAAATCAATGAACGGACCATGTTTTTTAGTTAGACATTGAAACTAGGAGTTAGAGTTTAGGGATAAAACAGTTAAATGATTTCTAATTTGGTTGATTTTTGTAAATTAGTTCATCTTAAGGGGTGGCCTAGTAATAGATAGTTATGTTTATCAAAGAACATTGCGTTCGTAAAAAGAAATTAAAAGTAGAAAAAGAAGTTCAAAAGCATCCCATACAAAATTAAACCACCCACCACCACCAAATTAAAATGAAAAATATTGGCTTTAATTAACACATAAAAATAATGCTTGTGTTCCCCATGGGGAACCTATTTGTCCATCCACTTATGATTAACATATATTTATCGTACAAATATCACAATCAAAACCCTTCATAAAATATCATATATGAAAAGAAAAAAAAATTTCAATTTGGACATTGCTTAGCCTTTCACTAATACAAAAATATACTTGCGCGATGGAGCAAATTGCGTCGCTCAAAGTAAGTTTGCGCAATGATGACAACAAAACGTCAAGCAAAGGCATTTTGCGCAACAGAACTTTGCATTATGAAGAGCGCCGTCATGCAAAATAGCGGTAAAAGTTTTGTTTTGGCGCCAAAATCTTGCTCAACGCATAGGCCATGTCACACAAACGTCCTTTGTGCGATGAAGGTGTGCATTCATTGCGCAAAATAGCTTTGCGTGATGAAGGTGCACCTATGTCGCACAAAGCTATATTGCGCAATGAATACACACCTTCATCGTGCAAAGTCAATGACTTTGTGGTATAACATAGGATTTTGTGGTATCCACTTGTGTAAATATTTTAAATTGACGATCGAATTAGTTCATTGTATTCTTATAGGATCAAGGAGTGTAGCTGTAAAAAATCATCAAAATTGGAGTTCAAATAACCGTTAAATCATGATTTTTTGTTTATAACCAACGAAAAGTTTTGTCCCATTACTTAATCTCTGAATGTTTGTTTTTTACGATTTTTGGCATATACGATCTCGAAGCATATACAAACAAGTTTGACGGTTGGAACGTTGAAGTTAATTTTGTAGAATGCACATCCCATCAAAACGATTGATTCATTAACACTTCTCGATGAGAAAAAGAGAATGGTACATTTCTAGATGGCTAATTGGTTGTGGTTTGGCTGGAAAACGGCTCAAAAATGGCTGTATTAGTCTCGAGTTAGCCATTTTCAAGCCATTTTCCTGCCAAATCACGGCGAAGTGGTAGTTAAGAAAGGTATTATTCTCTTCATCTCATTGAGAAGTATGATTTTTGCTTTTGAATCACCCAATTTTGTTGAGTATTGAAGAAGTTATGAACGTTTAAAGTTTTCAGAGAGTTTTCCGCGAACCAGTCACCTTTCAGTCTATTTTCCGGCCATCTTCGGCAACTATTGGGCTTCTAAATAGGTATGATCTTGTTCTACATTTTCCTATCATCATTTTGATATATTGTGGGTTGAATTTGGTTAAAAAACGATTGAGTTACGAAGTTTTGAAAATTGTTCAAACTTCCAGCTAAGAGCTTCAGAACACTTGATGGAGTTTTTAATGGAATGACCAAAATAATGAATGGTGGACAATCTCAGAGACCATTTCTATTGATTTTCAATCTCATGGACCAAAGTAACGTGTTATGCAAATCTTAGGACCATTTTGGCTATAAAGCCATATACATATACACACACACATACATTTATGTATCTTTTTTGGGGTTGAGAAGGGCAAATAAGGTTTTCTGGTGGGGGTGGCGGGGGGGTTTGGATTTTGCATTGATTATTAATGTTGTCCTTCGTGGGTAGTCTGTCTCTCCAGGATGTAAGATTCTGATAATCCACCTTGGTTGGTATCTTCTCTTCCCCGCAATGAAAGTTTTTCTCGCTGTGATCGTTCTAGATTGTTATTTTCTTAAGGTGCATAATTCTTCGTCTTTCCTTGCACTGATTTCTTTTTCCAAGAAGCAGCTCGCAGCTTCCCCTGGAGACCCCGATCAAGGATGTCAATGTACCTAAGAATGCAGGTCTTGAAATCCTGATTGATATTCTGGATCAAAAGCTTGGTCGTCGTCATGGCAAGGTTGTTCGGGGTATGGGGAAGGCACGGGTTCGTGAGATGGGTGCCTCATCTTCCAGACCAACCATAGGATAAGTCATCGTCTTGATGGAGGAAATGGAAACCCTAAAAGGTAAGCTTGTAACCCGAGAAGCCCAGATTGCAGCCCAGTTTTCGGCCCAGGACGAGAAGATGAGTACGATCTTACGGGCCTTATAGATGTCCAGCCTCCAAATACCGATGCCAGTACCTGATCTTGCTTCACCTTCGACCTCTCAGCCACTTCGTCCAGCCAATACCCAGTAGCCTGATGCATCAAACCTAGATAACTACTTGTTGTAGTTTTTTCTGTTGCAGTTATATTTAGAATATGAATGTGATTGTGTAAATCCTAGTAGATATGAGAATGTATCTTATACTCCTATTAGGAGTAGATTACATATTAAATGTTGTAATCATAAAGGGAAAGGTTTTTACCTATCCTACTACTATAAATAAAGGCACAATGGGGTGAATTAAACACACCTCACAATTAAATCACTCTCTCTTTCCTCTAACTATAGTCGACCCCCTCTCTCTCTAAACCTTAGATTGTTCAATCAAATAGGCCTACAACACGTTATTAAAACACTCTTGCCAGAAGCCGAGGAATTTGACGAATCGTAGGAGGAGGATATCTTCCACAAAGTTCAAAGGCTTATTCGTTTTCTGCTAATCAGGTACGCTTAAAATAAAAGAAAATATTTGAAACGTCCACGAAGCATGAAAACATTCCTCATGATGCATGAACCCCTCTATGTTTATATTTTCCTTCCGATATATATATGTATATATATATATATATTGTGTATGTTCATATATTTGTCAATGTATAAATTGTTATGCATGAACCCCTCTATATTAAATTGTTATGTGGAATATGTGAGTCAATGTATAAAATTAAATTAGAAGCAAACATAGGTTTCCTAAACCCTAGGTTCGAAAAATTGGGTATTGTTTTGGTATTACAGTGGGATGGCATCACCCTAATGCTCTTGGACTACCTGCGCAGCCCCTGTTGGGCTTGCTGCTCCATAACCACAGGCCTGTAGCCTGCAAGCCTAGCTTACTTGGCCCCCGTGTCACAGCTTGCAACAAACCGAAGCCAGCCTATACGGCTGGGCTTCCCACGCCAAACCCAAATGCCAGCAACCTTGTTGGGCCTTGCCCCGTGCCATCTCCCTCGGTCCTAACTGAAACCCAGCTGTGGTTAGGGTTTTTCTCCCACCTACCCTGGCCTGTAGCCCACTCCCGAGGCCCTTTTCGAGCCTTGCCTTTTACTCAAGGAACCCAACCCTAGCCCAATTATTTATTGGGGCTATATTTTCGACCCAATAATATTATTTAGCTTCTACAATCGACCCTGCATGGCACGATTTATTGAATTAATTACAAGGCATGCAGTCTATTAATCTAATAATGAATCCAAAATTATTGACTTGAAGATCGCTTTTGGACATTAACGATTCAATAATTTATTTTTATACTTTGAACTGTCACATACTTTCATAGTAACGAAGCTCTTATACTTGAGTTCTCGAAGAACCTTAAATCCACTATATTTAAGTTAGTATATTGCATTTTGTGTTTCTTGCAGGAACCTCTCATTTTGAACTAATTGTTTATAAAACTAAATTGAACCTGTAGTTACAAATTTAGTGCCTCTGAAACCTGAAGTTTTCATTCAAAACATACCACATGAAACCTGGAGTTTTCAAGCATAAATTAAACCAATACATGTCTATAGAACCTGTATATTTTATGATATGTCTATGGCTTACCATATGACTACTCACGTTTTTCCCTCTATTTTAGGGACATGTCGAACTTGAACAAGCTCGATTTCTCTGCTCTAGAAGTCTCTAGAAGAAACTACCTGAAGTGGGTTCAAGACATGAAGCTTTATTTAACTGCAAAAGGTATTAGAGTTACCATCGAGACACCTATCGCCGATAAACCTGTTGACGAAGCTCAGAAGGCTACTGCAATGATCTTCATTCGAAGACGCATCCATGATGTACTGCAGATTGAGTATCTCAATGAGGATGACCCACACACTCTCTGGCTTGCTTTGGTCGACTGTTTCGATCACCAGAAAGACATATACTTGCCTGAGGCAAGACACGACTGATAGCATCTTCGCTTCCAGGACTTTAAGTCTGTGAATGAATACAACTCTGAAGTTTGTAGAATCTGTTCATTATTGAAATTCTACAAAGTGGAACTAACCGAATCAGATCTATTGGAAAAGACCTATTCAACCTTTCATGCCACCAATATTGTCCTACATCAACAATATAGGGCACAGAAATTCACCAAATTTACGGATTTGATCTCTGTTTTACTTCTCGTTGAAAAGTATAACCATTTTTGATGAAGAATAATCAATCGCGGCCCACTGGCTCGAACGCCGTGCCTGAAGCGTATACGATTAAGTCTAGCAACCATAAATGACAAAAGCATCGTCGTAGCCGTGGCAATAGGTGGCAAGCCCCACCACGTTCCCAAGGTCAACAGAGTACCACACCTGAGGGAAGAAATGTGACCTAGCAACGTCCGTCACTTACCCCTAAGGTCTTAAACTTCAACAACAAGGGCAAAGCTCCCGTTCAGTCTGTTTCTAATGAACTGGACATGTGATATTGCTGTGGATCAAGGGATCATTGGTCACGCGTATGCCAAGCTTCCCCTGAAGCTATTGACAAGTATTATTCTCATCGTGAGTCTAACTTTTCATATATGGATCATCCAGAAGATGCAATTACATCAATAGAGATATCAGATTTTTAGGAGGCGTCAGTGCCTATGGATGAATAAATTAGACATGTTTTTAGGGTGTTTACCCCTAGTGGCCGAACCCACTAAGAGTGGCCGGCCCTACCCCCCATTTTTTCTAGGTTTATGGTTTAATTTTAAACAATTTTTCTAAGTATTTGGAATAATTTGCTTAGTTTTTGGTTTGTTTTGAATTATGGATTGTTATTTGACGATAAAGGATGCACTTTATTCTCCACGTTCCGAAAGAACATTGCTGAGTTTTAGAGATATTCGAGATAATCAATATCATATTGAAACCACTGAAGATAATGGTTCTGAATTTCTTTGTATCACTTCATACGAATATGGCCAGAAGCGTAGTCACGAAAAGTTGGAACATCTGCCAAGTGGGTTGTACATCACAACCATTCGCAGCATAGAAGGCCACAATGTGGTTGGCCCTATGCTTGAGTTCGAGGACACTTTATTGCTTTGGCATAACTATTTAGAACATCTTAGACATGACATGATGTGCCGTATCCTTAAATCTTCACATGGACATAAGTTACATCCCTATGTAGGACTCCTGCCATGCAAAGCGTGTTCTTTAGGGAAGTTGAATACTCAACCTTCATATACAAAGATTATTCACGACCCTCCTAAGTTTCTTCAGAGGATTCAAGGGGACATTTGTGGACCTATCCAACTAACATGCAGACTATTTAGATACTTTATAGTGTTAGTTGATGCATCGATACGACGTCACATGTTTTCTTGTCCACATGCAAAGCCGCGTTTGCTAAACTCCTAGCTCAAATCATTAAGCTAAGGGCTCATCACCCTGATTATCCAATTAAGTCGATTCGACTAGATAACACTGGAGAGTTTACGTCACAGACTTTTGACGATTATTGCATGTCAGTAGAGATTAATGTGGAACATCTTGTGCCCCATGTTTACACCCAAAACGGATTACCAGAAGCTTTCATAAGGCCTGAAGTTATGGAAACCAAATTGCAGGTATCTGCCTGTGTTATGCAATATTGCACGCAGTTATGTCGGTTCTCCTGAGGCCCATTGGTACCCAACCACATTCATCGTTATAGTTGGTCACTGGATATGAACTTGACGTCTCCCATTTACGAGTGTTTGAATGGGCTATTTATGTGCCAATAGCGCTACCGTTACGTACCAAAATAGGTCCTCAGAGAAAAATGGGAATCTATGTCGGTTATGATTTGCCATCAATTGTTCGCTACTTAGAACCCTTGTTAGGAGATCTCTTTACCACACGTTTTGTGAATTGTCACTTTGATGAGACGGTCTTCCCGTTGTTAGGGGGAGATAAACATGCTAACGTTCTTGTAGAATGCCGCGAATTGTTGTGGTATGCTTCCATTATGTCTTATTTAGATCATCGCACTGCCCAGTTTGAAACTGAGGTGCGACGAATTATAGATCTTCAAAGCATTGCTTAAAGCATGCCAGATGTTTTTAATGATCTAGCTAAGTTGACAAGATCACATATACCCATTGCAAACACACCTGCAAGGATAGATGTACCCTGTGTATGTCCATAACTCGCCTGGGAAGGCTGGACAATCCCCGAAGGTGGGGAGGCTACACCTTCCACGCGGCAAGGTACATTGGTGGCTAGCCAATCATCTGCTCCGACCCTGAAGCGTGGTAGACCCTTTGGTTCAAAGGATTCATAACCCCGAAAGAGGAAAATGGCACCAACTAGTGACCCTAGTTTGAATCTGACCATGCATTCATCCGTTCCAATGCATGAGGTTATTCTAGCTTACGGTGATGCTTCAGACAAAACATGTCAGCCTCTCGAGAATCGCTAGATTTTGGTCCACTACGCAATATTGGATGAGGTTTGGAATAGGAATAAGATGATCGTCGACGATGCATTCGCATACTTAGTAGCTATTGACATCATGCTTAGCGATGACATTGAACCACGATCCGTCAACGAATGCCAACGTAGAACCAATTGGTCAAACTGGAAACAAGCAATCTAGGTCAAACTCGATTTGCTCGCGAAACATAAAGTGTTCAGACCTATAGTTCCTACACCACCACACATGAAGCCCATTGGCTACAAATGGGTTTTTGTGAGGAAGCGTAATGAGAAGAATGAAATAGTGCGATACAAAGCACGGTTCATAACGCAAGGCTTCTCTCAGTACCCTGGGATTGATTGTGAGGAGACGAATTCCCCCGTAATGGATGTTATAATGTTCAACTACTTAATTAGTTTGGTAGTTTTTGAAAAACTCAATATGCAACTTATGGACGTGGTAACTGTGTATCTCTATAGGGATCTAGATACTGAAATTATATGAAAGTTATAGAAGGACTTTCATTGATTGGTTCAAATAGTTCTAGACCACGGAACACTCTCTCAATTAGGTTGAGGACGTCACTCTACGGATTGAACAATCTGGGCGGATATGGTATAACCGTCTGAATGAATATTTGACAAGTTAAGGTTATGTGAATAACGAATTATGCCCATGCGTTTTCATAAAGAAGTCACATTCTGGATTTGCAATCATTGCAGTTTATGTCGATGACATAAACCTTATTGGGACTCTCGCAGAGCTTGAGGAAATTGCTGCACACTTGAAATTGAAATTTGAGATGAAGGATCTTGGGAAAACTCGATACTGTCTCGGCCTGGATATCGAACATTGTTTGGATAGAATCCTAGTACATCAATCGAACTACACCAAAAAAGTGTTATGACGTTTTAATAAGGATAAAGTAAAACCTTCGAGTACCCCCATGGTTGTTCGGACTCTAGATGCTAAACGAGGTCCATTCCGTCCAAATGAGGATGAGGATGAGATTTTGGAACTCGAAGTTCCTTACCTAAGTGCATTTGGGGCTTTATTGTACTTAGCTTAGTGCACTAGACCTGACATCTCCTTCGTTGTGAATCTTTTGGCAAGATACAGTAATGTGCCTACATGCAGGCACTGGAATGGTGTTAAAGGCATTTTCTGCTACCTTAAGGGTACTACGGATTTGGGCTTGTTCTATACCCACGAATCTCCGAGTGTTGCCGCCCCCTATGGTTCTCGGATTGATTCTCGCCTTGTTGGTTAGGCAGATGCTGGATATCTGTCTAACCTACATAGGGCACGTTCTTAAACGGGCTATGTCTTTACTGTTGGAGACACCACTATATCTTGGAGGTCTACCAAGCAAACGCTAATTGCGACTTCGTTGAACCATGCTAAGATTCTCGCCCTGCATGAAGTATCGTGTGATTGCTTTTGGCTAAGAGAAGTTATAGGACAAATTCGAAGCACTAATGGTCTTACATCAATCATTGACTTTCCTACAACGATCTTTGAAGACAATGCGGCATGTATCGAGCAGTTGAAGAAGGGATACATCAAGGGAGACAACACCAAGCACATAACGCCGAAGTTCTTTTACTCACACCAGCAACAGAAGCATCAGAACATTGGAGTCAAGCAAATCCGTTCCCAGGACAACTTGACCGATCTCTTCACCAAGTCATTGCCCAAGTCTACATTTCGGAAGCTCGTCCAAGGAATCGATATGCATAAATTATTTGAGTTGAATCGCTCGTAGTTCTCTTATTTAGAAGTCATGTCTAACTCGGGGGGAGTATCTAGAAGCATACTCACATGATCTTAATGTACTCTTTTCCTATGATTATGAGCATTTTTTCCACCGGGTTTTTGTTACCTAACAAGGTTTTAATGAGGCACCCATCCTGGGGTGATCATACTCCGTTGAGTTCACTACCTTCATCTAGTTTGACGTTTGTTTTCGACATTATGCATACTTCTCAATTTTCTCCTTAGTCTATGGGTTTTCCCCATGCCTTGGGTTTTACCATAGCAAGGCTTTGTGAGTTTTACTACAAATGCATACTTCAAATAAATTTGAGACTCGCGATCACCCGTTGTATCGATGACTTCATCAACTATTCTACCTTACCTGCTGAAAATCTAATGCGATGGTTTGTTGAGTATTTACACACTGAATAGGGAGTGTTGCAGTAATATTTAGAATAGTAATGTGATTGTGTAAATCCTAGTAGATATGGGAATGTATCTTATATTCCTATTAGGAGTAGATTACCTATTAAATGTTGTAATCCTAAAAGAAAAGGTTTTTACCTATACTACTACTATAAATAAAGGCACAATAGGATGAATCAAACACACCTCACAATTAAATCACTATCTCTTCTCTCTAAATATAGTCGGCCCCCTCTCTTTCTCTAAACCCTAGATCGTTCAATCAAATAGGTCTACAATATTTTCTTTTATGTTCGAACATCTTGTATGTACATTTTCATATATTTTATAATTAAATAATTTTTCTTGGTTTATTAATTATTTTTTATAATTTAATTAAAATATTTATTAAAAATTAAATAAAAAAATATTTTGTCAAAAAAAAAAAAAAAAAAGTTTGTGTGACGAAGGTGTAACCAGCATCACGCAAAAGGTCTTTGCACGATGCAAGTACATGCGTTGTGCAAAGACTTTTGTGCAATGTGAGTTACACCTTCGTCGTGCAAAGACCTTTTGCGTGATGCAGGTTACACCTTCGTTGTGTAAACCTTGCTTTCACTAGCTTTGCGTGACGGTTTGTGCGCGACGAAGATTTTGTTTGGCTAATTTTAGGCAACGTTTTTTGACTTTGCGCAACGAAGTTACTTGCATCGCGCAAATTGTTTTTGATACTAGTATTTTCATCAAACGAATGGACTGTTTATCATAAGAATGCTACTTATTACCAAAATTGTAGATTGGTTTGACATGTATGGATAACTAAACAATCTTCAAATTAAACGATTTTTCCTAGATATGATCTTTAGATGGCGATAACAAGAAGGAATAGTTTTGATGATGATGTTCGTACAGTGAAGATATGTTAATCATAAGTAAAGGGATAAGTATATTCCTCCATGGGAGGAACACAATTCATTTCTAACTCAAGTTGTACGTGGCATTCTTAATTTAATTAGGGGAAATTAATTATACAGATATTTTCTTTTTATGTACACCTTTGTTTATTTATGATCTTTGAATTAGATAAAGCAAAAGAGAATTAAAGAACAAAAAAAAAAAAAAAAAAAATATGATGGCCATCATCTATATGGTATGGTAAATGTTATATATATATTACATAGAAATTATCGAATGTGGTACTGAAAACACCGCCTAATTGCAAATCAAAATTCCCATCTTCAATTCTTACGTTTATTGGAAATTTGACAAAGAAGAGAAGAAGAGTTCTCAGTTATACTGATATTAGGGAGAGATTTTTTTTCTCTCTTTTTATACCAATTCGACAAGGTTAGCTTGCTTACTGTGCTCAAGTTTAGTTACAATCCTATAACAGCTTCTATATTCTCCATGCCTTGAAGATCTCTCTTGAGTCTTGATTGATCAATGATGGCGGACTCCTTGGAAACTCTTTACCATTTCTATATTGGAGAAGACCTATTATATATTCTCCTGTACCCACACATAGAGCTCAGAAGTTGGCTTTCTTTTGCACTGTCCTAATTAATTGTTTTTTTTTTTTTCGCTTTCTCTCACACACTTGAGAGAAGATATAAGAATAGTCTTATACTAAACTAACACCAAGGAGTTCTAGGTATAAGAAGTCTTATATTGAACTAACACCAAACATTGTTAACAAATTTAATCAAGCCATGCATGTGCGTTATTTAGTTCAAATTAATCAATTTCACAATTAATCGTGCATGCATTCTTTGCAAGTCAAATCAATGAAAATAAAAAAAGAGATATGCACAAATGCTATATAAAACTTCAAGATACAAATGATATACATATAGCTTCTGTGTATATAATATATATAAAGAGAGAGACATGCACGAGTGCTAACTAAAACTTCAAGATACATACAAACGATATATATAGAGCTTCTGTATTACAAGTAGGGCATCTGAAAACGATATATACAGACGATATAAAACTTCAAGACACACGATGTGGAGGTACATATAGAAAGATGAACTAGGGCATAATTTGTTCAAGCATGATATTTAACGGGCTAACCAGTCAATACTAACGCCTAGTATTGATCGAATTACGGGTAGAAGTACGAGTACCACGTAATTCTTTGATGTATATCCCACCATAGATTCTCGCTGCCTCATCAGAATTGATGAGATTGTTATAGTCAGGCCTCGGAGGGTTCTGTGGAGGTCCATGATCCTCCATGTTGGCTGCAGTCTCCCGTCGGGGGTATCGGTAGTCATGATCACCGGTTGAAAGAGGTGTATTAGGATGAAGAGAAGAAACTTGACTCGCCTGTCGTGGGTATCCTTGGCAATCATGATCACCGGTTGGAAAGGTTGTATCAGGATGAAGAGAAGAAATTTGATTTCCCATGTTTGCAAGAAATTCCAAATGAACTAGTCCAAGTTTTGCTTAATTTGGATGCTACATAAATGGTTGGGGCAAGCCCCATTTATATAGGAGGACTCACTCAATACATAAATACTGAAGCTTATTTAAACTATCAATTAATAAAATCTTATGTCATTTAAAAAGGGAAAAAAGACTAAATTAACCTATTAACCAAAAAAAAAAAAAAGGAATAAAAAAAGAAAAAAAAAGAACCAAAATAAAAGTTATGGCAATATAATAAACTAAATAAAAAGGGAAGTGTTATTGGCACTCCAAATATCTCATTATAGACTCCTCACAAGTGTATATTTCTTTCTAAATATAGAAAGTTTGGAGTTTAGAATGAGAAATTTTGAGTGCCAATTACAATTCCCAATACAAAATAATTTATAGTTAATGCATAAATTTCTCAAATTGTATTTTTCATGAGTAATTTTTAACATACGTACTATGTAATTTTAACATGCGTTATATGCTAGGTGCCAAACAATGTTTATCAATTCCACAAATCAAGTTGTAGCCAGATAGTATTTATGATTCTCTCCACAAACAGAGTCTTAGCGATGTTTAAATTAAGGGAGCTTCTGGACTGGCTGGTTTGGTATTGATGTGCTTTGAAAAAAAGCTGTTTCTGTTGTGTTGTGAGAATAAGCAGCTGTAAAATAAAGCAGCAGAGTGTTTGGTAAACTTTTTTGTAAAAGTGCTTTTGAAAGAAAAAAAGCAGTATTATAGTGTTTGGTAAACTTTTGTGTAAAATAGATGTGAAAAAAAACCGGTTTTTCAAAGCTGAGTTTTGCAGCTTTTTGTTTTTGGCTTTTTTTCATCCAAAACTATGAAAAAAAAGCTGAAGCTGAATGTTTATCAAACACAAAAATAGCTCCCAACTTTTTTTGATACCAGCGTTTTTCAGAATCACCTCAGTACCAAAAATCAGTGTAATGGTACTACACAGTACACTCTACATATGCTTTGATGCCTCAGTGTAGGGAGGGGGAGTTAGGAATAATACGATTTTGGTGCCTCAGTGTAACAATTAATATAAGATCTTCAGGAAAGAAGTATGCCAAAAGGAGAATTTGAATTTAGAACTTTTTTCCTCCTTTATTTGGGTCTAGAAGAACCCAAGTATAACTAAATATATTAATTAAGATCCTTATAATTGGTGCCACGCATCTTCTTTGGTCTGTTTTTTTTTTTTTTTTTTTTTTTTTTTGGTATATATTATCAAGGAAAGATATTTAATTACTTTGTCTGATAGTTCTTGTGTGATTAATAAGCCAACAATTTAATAATTGAGTTGGTCTCTACCCAATCTAATGCACAAATACGCAGGTTGTTCCAAGTCTCTGTTGGGTCATAAAGAAAGGAATAAAGCTAAAATACGAAGAAAAATCTGTGCAGTTTCTACTTCTTTCGAATATCATTTATCAGCATCATCGATCCATCGTCAAGTTTTTAATTAATATCTCAAATATCTGGACTGATTAGATCAGTTAATATAAAATGTAATTTCTTAAAGCTTAAGCAAAGGGTGGCAATCAGTCAGTTAACGGACCCATGTGAATCAGATTCTCACTGATTAGCCAGGTTTATGAATTGATTTTCATAATCGATTACACCCAACTCCATATATGTTGTATCGAACCGTGAACATAAAATCTGATTTTCGTTATCGATCATTCCCTATCAACTATAGCTATTTGCATTTATTCTTATCCTTAACAAAGAAATATAAAGGGAATTGAATATTTTAAGCAGTTCAGTCAGTCTTTGTTCAACCGAATGCTAGGCACAGGTACAAATTCTTCTCAAACACCAATCAACAATGCTTTTTTTAGCAGCTCACTATCCCTTCAACGTGGGAATATTTTTGTTTACTGTCCTCAAGTAATGATAATGTTCATCACCTTATTATCACTATTCAATGAGCATTACCACCAATCTAAAGATGATAAGCAAAAAAACACTCTTTCACCATATGTGAACTAAATCAAATAAAGCATGATTTCATCCATTTATGAGTATTCCCAAGGGCCAAACTCGAACTAGTTAGGCTTCAAACTACTAGCATAAAGGGAGACACTTCAAAAAGTGCGAGAACTGAGAGAGATTAATGATAAGTGTAGCCACATGGCAGCACATGCCAGCATTACATGTGTATATGCTATGTCAGCTAAAACACATACATTTGGCTTTAAAGATTAGTTATTTGGATAAGATCTGGAAAGGTTTAGTTAGATTGGATGAGGGGTTTCTTGGTCATTAAGAAATTTTATTGTATTCCCTTATTTTGGATATTCTTGTAATAGCTCATTTTGAAATGAAAAGCTTGTCCGAGGCTCTTCTTTTTCTCTAAGTTTCTTGCTTCATTTTCTTCATTTTCTCAGATTCTTGATCAATGCTTAGCTTGATTTTCATAGTTAATAATTAGATGTAGAGTTGAGAGCAAACGAAAATTTCTTGTAAACCGATACGGTTTCCTTGACAAATAGTGAAATATCTAGTAAATTATTGCTTGAATGACGTAGCTAGGCAAGTTTGGCCAAATTGCTATTATTCTTTGTGTTTTTGTGTATGGATTTTCCTTTTTTCTTAGTGTTTTTTGTGTTTTTTACAGTTTGGTTATTGGAGTCCATTGAAAACAAGATCCATATAAGGCGTTTGTACGATAGTGCACACATTTACCCCTTCCACCTTGCTAGGATTGGAAATGCATGTTTTCTTCATGACGCATCTTATACCTTCAAACTTGGACAAAAGTGTTTTTTTTTTTTTGTTTTTGGAACAAACGATCTTATTTACACTAAGGGGTGGGGGAGTGGGCTAAGCCTCACAATAAGCTAGCAGTAATGTGGTTCAAATTCACCTTTGGCGAAAATCAAATCTAAGACATTTCACTTACAAGTGAAGAAAAATATCATTAAATTGTAGTACTAAGTGGGTGAAGAAAAGTTTAAAGTTTACATTCATTTTTTGCTTCAATAATATGCCCTAAATTTAGTGAGTTATCATTTTTTTCACCAAATGAATCTTGCAATCTGCCCTGGTCTATTTCCTCCAATTGGCAATTGATGTGCAATGTGCTATACTGTTTTTCTTTCTTCTCTGTATGTCCCCTTTTATGTTTCGGATATGTGCTTGAAATGAAGATGTCGTGTTTTCGCCGGCATTTTGGTGTTTACTATCCCTTTAAACATTTATATAAAAAGTACGTTTGTTAATCATCAGGCTTGATTAATATTTGGGCTTGAGAGTGATAAATGGGTGATGACTTATCACGGTTTTTTTTATAGTCGAAATGATCTTATCTTCTTTTTGAGTAATGCTAGAAACATAAAATTTGAAAAATAAATAATGTGTCACAAAAAATAATGAGTACGTTTATCAACAATTAAGTAATAATCATAATTTAGTTTCCTTAGCATTACCCTTCTTTTTTATTATCCTAATTATGCATGACTAGTCAACCAAATGTTAGCAATTCAGTCAGTCTATATATGCAATCAAATACACGACTGTGCCGCCACTTAATATTACGGTCTAGTGGTATTCCTCTTCACTTATAAGTGAGAGGTCCTAGGTTCGATTCTTACCAAAGGAGAATTTGAACCACATGATTGCTATCCTATTGTGATGCTAAGCCCACCCCTACTCCCTTAGTGTAGATAATATTGTTAGTTCCAAAAAATAAATACTCAACTATGCCAGGTCCATATTCTTTCCAACACACCAATCATCTTTATTTTCCCTTTATTTTCCCTTTATTTTCCTATGACCGCAATCCAAATAGGATAGGTCGCGAAGAAAATTAAAAAAGTTCACTATAAAATCAATTTACAATGTAGAATAACTCAACTCCTTATAAAAACTCTAACCTTTAAAAGAAAAATAAATAAATAAATAAATAAAAACCTTTGTATAAAAACTTATAAGGTTCCTCAATTCTTCCATCTGAGATGAATACTCAACATGTCATGAATACGGTTAAGATTTGTTAGTTAGTCCCTCAAATTCTTAGCATGACCAAACTAAACTACTTCATTTAAATTTCGAGTTTCGTTGGATTTTATTTCGTTGAGTGATTGCTATATTAAAGCCTATTGTCTTTTCGATGGCAAGGCTATAGTTGGAGATATTATTAGGTGATACTACGTCTGCTCATGGTACTTCCATTGAAAATCTGTCATTTATTCATTGTATATTTCCTTATTTGTACAGCTGGACTTCAACCAATTTTATACCTTAAAAACAAAATAAAAAAAATGAAAGAAAAAAAAAAAAACAAAGCAAAAGAACCCCCGCCCACCCGGTGGCAGTCCGACAATCTCCCACCATAGTCGACCCCGGCCTTCAACCCAACGGCCTTCCATTGCTGCCGTCGCTCCCTTTCTGTTTCTTCTCCTTCCTGCAATTCTGTGTGATAATGGTTTTGTGGTATGCAACTCTCCTTGTCATCATACATGTAAGTCTTTGAATTTTTATAAGATTTTATTTGCAAATGAGCGATATGCCTCCTATTCTTCAATCTTTAAAAGTTTCAATGACATTGACGCAGGAAAAACCAAGCGAGTCTCGGGGAGACGGGGGATGATAACTTGGGATTCACTCAACTAGGTGCAACAGAGCTCGCTCACATCACTAATTGTGGATTCGCTAACATGACCAAGCCAAATGCTTGATTGGAGAAGGAGAAATTACCCATTTCAATTGCACAAAGCAAAATATATTTTAATTCATTCAAGTCTCTCATTCAAAGCTTTCTAGTACAATATTTATAAGCGTATGCAAATTGATAGACTTCAAGTTTTCATGACACGCTTACAACTCCCAAAATAACTTAACAAATTCCTAAGTAATTAAAATACAAAACCTTTGTTATTCCAAACCATATTAATGACTTCAAATTTTTTTTTCTCCAAGTCCACCTCCCGCATTAGACATCAAAATGTTTTCCGAATTGAATTTAAAATTTACACAGAAAGAAAAGAAGCAACTAGAGAGGGAGGGAGAAGGAGCCCAGAAAGGAAGGGGAAGAGAGGTAGGGTGCGGCGGAAAGAGGCAACGCGGGGTAGGGATCTGCTCTACTAAGTCGGGTTGTCGGGGCAGCTGTGGGAGGTCATTCTTTTTTTTCTCCGTTTCCATACTTTTTAATCTTTAATTTTATATTCCTAGAAAACGTTAAACTGGGTTTTAAATCCAATTGTAAAAATATGGAACAGATAACAGATTTCAATGGCAATAGCACGAGTGACGTGGTGATACGGTATCACCTAATAAACTGAAAAATCTAACTAGACTTGTTGACTGCTAAATTAAAGAAAGAGAGTTTTAACGAAAAGGGTCTGATACTATTTATTCTTAATCAAAAAGATATTTTGTGCATGAAAAGTCTATAATAGATCAAGCTCTTTTCTTTATTTACTCTTATACCATTATTTTATTATTGCAAAGGGGTCTACAATGATATTGACATTTATGTTTGGAAATATATTATTTTACATGATGCTATTTAACTTATGCTAATTTACTGCCAACTCTTCATGTTGTCGATGTTATGCAGCTCTTCTTCTGCCAAATTATTCCAGTATTGTTTATCGTCTTGTAATACATATCTTCTGTTTCTCTTTTGAAAATTTAAGACTTCCAATATGGTTGATAACGGACTTTTGACTTGCTGTAAATATGCATTTCTTCTTCGTCTGCTACTAATATCATATCATACCTAAAATCTTCAAACTCATCTAAGGCAAACATTTGGATCCCTCGAAATTTTAGGATATTTTTGTATGAAGAAGTCAACTTATGTGGAGAGATATAGGATAGTCTAAAGGACTCTTCATTAATCATGGTTATATGCCTAGCTTTCTCCTTATGCATATGTACATACCAATTTGAAGGACTACTAATAAAACGTATTCAAATTTCCTTCCACTTTTCTAGATAATCTTCTGCCACTTTTATAAGTTTTTAAGGAAATAATTCTAGTTGTGAAATATGGTTAATGAATATTTTATCAAGATAGCCAAACTCTAATAGTAAGGCTGGGGTAACTTCTACCACATTATGCTTTTCTTGATGCTCATAACTAAAATGCCATGGTCTATAATCTCTCATGTTAATATTGGTCACAGTTATGCTAACCTTCAGTTTACAAATACAACTCTACGTACTATTACAAAAATATGGCGGATACATCTTTGTAATAATATTTATTCCTGGTTTTGGACCAAAGATGGACTGATAGAAGGAACAATGTAATTGTAATTGTAACTTTTTCATGGACTGTGATACTCTGCTTAGGATCTCATTTTGCATATCTTTGGCATTGTTCTTAATTTTGCTTTTGAAATTTCTTCTAATAGAATATCATCTATTATTAAGTCTAAAAATATATTTCTAAGAAAACTTTCATATCTTTCTTGTTTTTCTTTGTCACTTAGATGTTGATACTACTCCAATGCAATGTCTTCTTCTAAGAGCTCAATCTTAATCTCTTCTCTGAGTTCATTAGCCTCTTGTTCTATGGGTTCAATAACCTCTTTTTCTTTATTCTTATACTGATCAATTTCCACACTTATTTTCAATTCTCTTTGCAGGGTGTCACTTGCCTTCTGCTGCATTTTAAGAGATTGGAGTTCTTGATTCATTTTGGTAAACTTACTAAATAATGACTCATGGTCCCTAGAAATAACATGAAGGTTGTGCTCAAGAGAATGAATATGATGCTAGATTTGATGAATACTAAAATTAAAACTATCAAACTCTTGTTCTAAGGCTCTAATTAATTTTTTATGACCTAACCTCATGTTTGGCTGTTTGATTTGGATAATCCAAAAATTATCTAAGAGAATCTGTTGCCTATTAGAAAGTCCTGGTACTCTTGGCCTATATCTCAGAGTTGGAATTTCTGATTCCTTCAACAATATTGCCATTGAAGTTGAAAGTAGATATTGGTGGTGATGCTAGTCTGCTTATGCTATTTTGGAATCCACTGAATTGTGGAAGTCCATGGTGCATCATTATGCTATTGAAAGATGCTCTTCTGCCTTGTGGTCTTGTGCCATTTGAAGATGATAGTCCACAATATTCCATTCTTGTTCAACAAATTAATCTTGATAAGATATCAACTAATGTATTGTCATTACCTTTTATATGTTCAAAAAGTGGTTTAAAATCATTTCCTATAGAAAATTAACCCATCTTTAGGTTGTTGTTTATTAGCATGTATCTTTATAATGAGAAACTATATTTTGCCAATCTGTTCTAATCGTAAATACTTCATTATGTAAAAATAAAGAAAATGCCTCAAGTGAGTTAATTATTCCTAAAATTTCTAAATCCGTTGACTGTAATCTTGACTGTACATCATTGAATTTTCCTAATGAATATCTACAAACTTGTTCGTCAGACTTTGGAAACTCCTTATGCTTTTTTAAGTGTAGTATACCTGCCCATCCTTATGATGAAGCACATGTTTCAACTACTTTATAACTATCATCTAAAGGTAATGTTCATGGCTTAAGTTTAGTAATTTCTTCATTTATATTTTGAACTAATTTAATATCTTCACTATTAAAATACTTTTGTCTAATTTTGCTAGTTTTACTGTGTAATATTGCTATTTTTCTTCCTAAATCATGGCTAAAATTTCTTGCATAATTTAAAAATCCTAAAAATGCTTATAACTATTTTTTGTCTTCTAACTTATCTAGAAATTCTAAGACCTTTTTAGCTATATGATCTTGTAATTGTATTGTACCTGACTTGATATGCATTCCTAAAAATTCTATATCTTGTTTTTCTAACGCTATTTTATTTTTGCTAATCACAATTCCATTATTGATAAATTCTTGTAAAACTATTTCTAAGTGCTTTCTATGTTCATTTCTATTTTTATTATGTACTTGGAAGATTCAAGTAGCAGAAATAGTGATTTAGAAGGGTATATGTGTATATTCATAGAAGAACAACATGAAGAAGAATATAAATACATTAATTTAGGTTGGCCAAAAAAATGTGATAAGTGTAGTAAATTAGTTGCAAATAAATATTATAATACATGTTCAATATTATGTGAAAAGTGTTATAGTAATAGGTTATTATAAGTTAATTCAACAAAATCGCAATACTGAAATATTAGGAAATATTGTTTATAGTATAGAAAAGCCAAAAAATAGTTCTTTAATTACCATAAATTGTGAAATAGAATTAGCAAAAGAACATAAGATACAAACAACAACTATAATAGATACATGAAGTACAAAGAGTGTTATAAGAGAAGAGTTAGTACCAGAAAAATATAGACAAAAATTAGCAAAACCAGTAAGAATAACACAATTTGATGAGAGACCAGTTTACTTAACACATCGCATTAATAATGAGTCTATTAAAATAGAAAAACAACAATTTAATTTACCATTAACATTTGTTTCACCAGTAGAATCATACCCATTTATTTTAGGATTAAACTTTTTGAAAAGTTTACAAGGTTTTTTGTTTATGAACCCTAGCATAACATTTTTCGAAAGAGGTATTACAATAATTGACCAAAGTGATACTGTAAAAGCATATAAAAGTATAAGTATAGAAGAATCTAGTAGTCAAGATTGTTATTATTTAGAAAACTCAAAAGAAGATGATGAGCATAATAATATAGAAGAGTTTGATGAAAAAATATTTGAACATGAATATCTGATTTTATAAGAAGGAACCCATATAGAAATATTACAGTTAAATAAACCAAAAAGTTTAGAAGAATTATTAAAATTAGCAAAACAAACTAGAATCATAGGAGAAGACCCACAGTTACATTGGAATAAAAATAAAATAATAGCAAAATTAGATATAATTAATCAAGATTTAACTATAAAGACAGCTGATATGCCTTCTAGTTTATTAGACAAGCAAGAGTTTTAACATCAAATAAATGAGTTGTTAAATTTAAAAGTAATTAGACCCTCTAAGTCTAGACATAGATCAACAACATTTATTGTGAGAAAACATTCAGAATTAAAGAGAGGTAAGGCTAGAATAGTTTATAATTACAAGAGATTAAATGATAATGCATATGAAGATAGTTATAAGTTACCAAATAAAGATGAGCTTATAAATAAAATTCAAGAAAGTAGATATTTTAGTAAATTTGATTGTAAATCAGGATTTTGGCAAATACGATTAGCGGAATAATCAATTGAGTGGACAACTTTTACTTGTCGAGAAGGACATTTTGAGTGGCTTGTTATGCTATTTGGACTTAAAAATGCTCCATCAATCCTTCAAATAAAGATGGACCAAATTTTCAAGAAATATGATAAATTTTGTAGTGCTTATGTGGATGATATTTTGGATACCAGATTCGGACAGCAAGCCCGGTTAAATAGTCAGATGGTCATTATAACAATTAGACATAAAATCTTGTACATGCAACTTGACATGCTTCAATATGACAGCCACTCACAGTACAACTATAAGGCCTTAACGGCTGAACTCAGAGGTACGAAGAACTCAAAGGTACCCTGGTTGATGTCCAGTTATTTGTATGGCAAGCATTCAACTATAACAGAGTGCTCGAACAAAGTATGATCGTCAGTTTAGCAGGTTAATAACATAACTACAATAGTGTTTCCCTGTTTTGGACTAGAAGTCTAATTAAACAAACACACTAAAGAAAGAAAAGAAAGCTTACTTAAGACTTGGAGATTGCTTGAATACGTACACTTGAACTTTTATTGATATATAGAATGATTACAAAGATAATTGTTTACAAGGAAGTGTTTACAAGGATGCTATGAAGACTACAGATGCTTGAGAGTATGAAGATGGTGTGAGTATATGATGAGAGTAGGGTGTTCACGTGTTGAGATGTTAAGAAGTATGTTTTTACAATGAATGAAACTCCACTTATATAGAATGAATGAGAATACAATGGTATTAAAATTATTTATAAATAAACGGTGTGGACATCTTTTTGGTACTTGTCATTTGTCACTATGCTTCTACTGCTGTTGAAATTGGTGTGGACATCTTTTTGGTACTTGTCATTTGTCACTATGCTTCTACTGCTGTTGAAATTGTCAGCATTGTTTATGAAATGTGGACTAATTTTTATTTTGCATGTGAACTTGCTTGTCTTCTTTTGCATGTGAATTTGCTGCATGGTTTGTCTCCTGGTGCCCAACTTTTGCATGTGATATCCCTGAAATGCTCTCTTCCTTAAAATGCTCTATCCCTTGTCTTCTTTTACATGCCCATTTTAGGTATTACTGAATTGTTTTGTCCTTATGATTAAAGAGAGTTTTTGGGGGGTTTTGGTTCGTTTTCCATTAAAGAAATGGTAAACCTTGTTTTGGTTTGTATTTACATGTATGTGAGATAGAATTCTAGGGTTTTCATGAATATTGATCTGATTGTTTATTCTTTTCACATAGAGGAATATATATATAAGCTTATACAATCTCCTACAAACTAGGAAACAATTATCCTAAATATACTAGGATATCAATTACATAATCTCATACCCAAAATATCCCTACATTCCTTATTCCCTAAGGTTAACTTACGGCAACATTCCCCCTCAAGTTGGTGTGTAGATATCACCTAGTTCCAACTTGTTAAGTGAGTCCTGAAACACTCTTGATGACACGGCATGAGTTAATACATCAGCCAACTGATCTTCAGATCTTACATATGGAATGTCAATCAACTTAACATCCAACTTCTCTTTAATAAAATGTATATCCACCTTAACATGTTTCGTACGATCATGTTGACCCGGATTATTAGCTATTTCTCTCGCAACTTTATTATCACAATACAACAACATAGCTCCATGCGGTTTGAACCCAATCTCGGTCAGGGAGATCCTTAGCCACAACAATTCACAAATCCCATGTGCCATACCACGTTATTCAGCCTCTGCAATGGATTTAGCAACCACATTCTGTTTCTTACTCCTCCAAGTTACAAGATTGCCTCCAATAAATGTAAAGTACCCTGATGTAGAGCGTCCATCAGTAATGTTTCCAGCCCAATCAGCATCTGTGTACCCTTTTACTTCCAAATGCCCATGTTTCCTGAAAATCAACCATTTTCCAAGTGCACCTTTCAAATAACTCAAAATTCACATTACTACAACCATATGATCTTCACTAGGGCAGTGCATGAATTGACTTACCACACTTATAGCATATGCAATATCTAGCCTCGTGAGAGACAAGTAAATCAACCTTCTCACTAGCCTCTGGTATCTTTCCCTGTTTGCAGAGACTTGATCAGAATAACTTGCTAAATGATGATTCTGAACTATAGGCATTTTTGCTGGTTTGCACACCAACATCTATGTCTCAGATAAAAGATCGAAAACATACTTCCACTGTGACAAGTAAATATCCTCACGGGAATGAGCAACTTTAATTCCTAAGAAGTACTTTAAGCCTCCTATGTCTTTCATGTCGAACTCTGAAGAGAGATACCCTTGTAGTCTTTTAATCTCTTCGGTATCATCACCAATAACTACCATATCATCCACATAAATTATTAACAAGGTGACCTTATCTTCTCTGTATTTGATAAACAAAGTGTGATTCGTATTTCCATGTCGGTAACCATATTTCTTCATTGCCTCAGTGAATCTTCCAAACCACGCCCTAGGTGACTATTTGAACCCATAAAGGGCTTTTCGCAGTCTACACACTTTGCCCACTCTGTTCGGCATTTCATACTTGGGTGGAAGCTCCATGTAAACTTTTTTTTCCAGGTTTCCATGTAGAAAAGCATTTTTTACGTCAAATTGCTTTAACGGCCAATCAAAGTTAGCAGCTAAAGGCAAAAGAACTCAAATAGTGTTCATTTTTACTACCGAGGCAAATGTCTCTTGATAATCTACTCCGAAAGTTTGTGTGTACCCCCTAGCAACCAACCTTGCCTTGTATCTATCAATGGTTCCATCTGCTTTGTGTTTGATGGTGAACACCTATTTGCATCCCACTGGTTTATTCCCTTGTGGTAGTAACTCCACACTCCAAGTCTTATTTTTCTGTAGAGCCTCCATCTCGACCTCCATTGCTTTTGTCTATCAAAGATCTTGCAAACTTTCTTCCACTTTTGTTGGGATTTTGATTCCATCCATTGTATTCACCATGGCTTGGTACATAAGGGAAAATTGATGAGTATAGACATACTTTGCCATAACATATTTGACTTTTTCATCAGAAGAATACTTGTCAGGTGGTTTCCTACGATTTTGTCTAGATGGAAACACATATGTACTTTCAATATTAGTCAAATTACGAGCTCCCTCAGGTTGGGACAAACTTACCTCATAGATATCCTCGAGCACATGGACGGGTACAACTAGAGGAAGGTTATTTCTTGAAGTGTTTTGGTTGTCAGAGTTTTTGGGCAATGATCGTAGCCCACTACTGCTTTGACGCTGTGCACTAGGCTGTGCGCTTCCCTCGGGACCACTCTCGGACTGGATCACATTTGCAGCTTGGCTTCCAAACTAGCCAAACCCAGATTGAGCTCACACACACTGCTGAGCTTAGACTCACGAGTTAGGAAGGATGGCAATTGTCGACCCTGCTAGCAAATGTTGTCACCGTGGTAGTTTTCATGTTGGCAAGTGTCACACTACTGTGTTTCATGGTGGGCATCTTTTTGCCCAGTTGGAAGATCAATCCAACTGTAATCTTCATGTGTTTTCATCTCCTCCTGAAGGTTAGAGTTGGTGTGATCAGTGACAAAGAACATCTCGTGCTCAAAAAACGTAACATCCATAGTGACATATGTATGCTTCGTCGGTGGCTGGTAACATCGGTATCCTTTTTACTGACCTTTAAAGCCCAAAAAAATACATCGAACTACACACGGATCCAACTTACTACGTTGATTTTTGTGGAGGTGTACCATAGGTCACACACCCAAAAATACATGGTGACAATTGAAGAGAAGATGGTATCATCACATGGTCAGCAAAAACCTCCATAGGAGTTCGAAAATTATGTACTCTAGTGGGCATTCGGTTCATTAGATAAACTGAATATCTGACGGCATCCGCCCAATAAGAGTAAGGGACGTGAGCCCTAATGAGAAGTGCTCGAGTGGTTTCCAAAATATGTCTATTTTTGCGTTCCGCAACCCCATTTTGTTGTGGGGTTTGTGGGCAAGTAGTCTTATGAAGAATGCCACGCTCTTGGAAAATTTGAGAGAGTTCAGTATTGATATATTCGCCACTAATATCGAACTGGAGAACCTTAAGAGGAAGAGAGTATTGATTTTCAACCATGTGATAATTGTTGGAAAATTTTCCCAACCTCACTTTTCTGTTTCATAGTATAAAGCCATGTCATTCTGGTGAAGTCATGTACAAAGATAATAAACCAACGAACTTCGTGAATAGTAGCAACTAGAGAGGGCCCATTCACATCAGAATGGACTAACTCAAACGACACTATTCTTTTATTTAAACTCAAATAATAAGAAGTACGATGGCTTTTTCCTAGAATGCAATCATTACACTGAAGATCAGCGTCTGAAATGCCACAAAATAAAGACGGAAGTAATTTTTTCAAATAACTAAAAGATGTATGCCCCAATAAACGATGCCATATCCTGATTGTCTTATTCTTGTTCGACTGGCTATTGCGCACTTGATTCACTTTGCTTGCTGACATATCATCCACATAGTATAACCCTCTACTCTTAGTACAACGCCCAATTATCACCCGAGTCTGGATATCCTGAAGTGGGCAAAAGGGGGGAAATATTAACACAACACAATCTAATTGCTCAGTCACTTGACCAACAGAAAGTAAATGATTGGACAATGATGGAACAAGTAGTGCATTGTGAATGGACAAAGATGGAGTAAGGGAAATAGAACTAGCTCCCGTTACAGGAGCAACATCACCATTGGCTATGATGACATCCTCTTTAGATGGTGGAGTCATGTGATAAAATAATGATGCATTGTAAGTCATATGATCTGTAGCTCTAGAGTCAATTATCCAACCAGTATCTCTTTTGGTGGACGATATCAAAACATTACCGATTTTATCTAAATCTTCCGAGTTGTCATTCATTGAAATTTGATTGATTAGAGATAGTAATGGACCGGTTTCATCCACATTTGATGTTGCCACCACTGCCTACCTTGTTGACTAGGCTTCTGCCATGACAAGGTGGGACAAACTGGGCCCTGGTTGGCCCGCCACAACAGCCACAACACCGCTACCGTTACCAACCTTTTCCTGTTAGGCTTTGGGCCCAACGTGACCTCTATTTGGTGTTGCTGCAGTAGTAACTCGCAGTTGTCTTGAGGTGCGTTTGTTTCCTCGTGATTTCAATTCTTTTTTCCTTTCCCAATACCATTCTGGGTAACAATGGATTTCAAAACAGGTTTCCTCAGTGTGTCTAGTTCCATTACAGTGATTGTAATGGAGTTTATCTTTATCAATATCCTCCTGTGTACAAGATGACAGAGAGTTTCCAATAGATGGTGGATGAGAATTAGGCGCTTTAGTTGCCATAGCCATAGAAAGTCTTGCTGCCGTGGTGGTCTTTGTTCCCATCATAGTGGCCTGCCTTTAAGATTTGCATCGTACTACATTAAAACATTCTTCTATTCTAGGAATAGGCTTCATCCTTAGAATCTCACTCCGAACTTGGTCAAAACCACTATCTAACCCAGCAAGAAAATCATACACCCTATCCTTTGCAAGTTCCTCTTTACGAGTTTTCAAATCCGCTCCACACACCATACGAAGAGGATGTCTGTTGTCGAGGTCCTGCCATACACCCATCAATTCGGTGAAGTACAGGTTAACCGGATGACCATCTTGTCTTGTCCGTGTAGCCTTACATAGGAGGTCATAATATTGTGACTCGTCAAAACCATCATAGAACATATAGGTGACACTCTCCTAGATATCCTTGGCCATGGGCAGGTCTATAAAGAGACCAAGTAAGTGTGGTTCCATGGTTTTTAGCAGCCATCCTCGCACATATTATTTTGATTTATGTTTTCAAAAATCGAGAAGTACAATTGTGCTTCTCAATTTTTACTAACTACTCAGAGTATATGCTGATATGAATCAACATATTTTTATGAAAAATTGTTATTAGCACTTTAAAAATCTTATTTTACATTCCTTACAAGTGTATTTTTCTTTTTAATTATAGAAAGTATGGAGTGCAAAATAAGATTTATGAAGTGTCAATAGCAATTCCCTTTTTAAATTTTGAGACTATAAAACTTTTTAGGTTCTTCATTACCAAAAAAATATGATATCAATACACGTTGTTAATTGTTTCAAATGCCCCTCACCAAATATCGATAAGTTTTTTAATTTTAATTGTGGTAATTTTACACAAGGCATATAAATGTTGTTTTTATTTTAAGGAAGTTTTTAAGGGAAGAAATCTCTATTTTTCAAAAAAAATGGGGATATCTTCTTAACCGTTAGATTTGACTTTAATGTAATCTTATGATTGAAATTTTGCAGTCTGTGATTTAATTTCAGCCACATAATTTTATTAAATAAAATTGAAGGGAGTCCAAACATATAAGTGCGGTTTAATTCCCGGTCAAATGAATCTGGTGGTTTTTTTGTACCCGACAAACCCAAAATTTACCTTAGAGCCTGTAATTTCATAAGGCCCAAACGTAGCCCAGTTCACAGCCACAGAGATCTCCGCCTAAAACCCGAAAAACTTCCGTTCCGATTTCAAATCGCGAGGGAAGAAGCGTGAGGACTCCTCCAGAGGCATGCATGCAGCCGCAGAAACACCGCCAGGTGCCCCTTTCACATTTATCACCCTTTCACTCTTCTCTCTCTCTGATCACAGCAAAACAATGGCCGTTTTTGTTTCCTTCCTCCCCTCTCGTTTTCCTCTTTTCCCTATTTATATTTGCTCTCCGCCCCTCCTCTCCTCCTCACCTTCGCTTTCACCTCTCTCCCTTTTCTGATTTCCTCCGCCGTCAACCTCTTTTGTCTCGCCGGAGCCTCTAGTCTCAGCCATGCGCAACACCATTCAGGACACCCTCGCTGCTCACCGCAATGAGCTCGTTTCTCTTCTCTCCAGGTACATCTTTCTCTCTCTCACATTGCATTTCAAATGGAGGGTTCTTTGGGTTGGAATTGAGTGGGGTTTTGAGAAAGTTGAGGTTTTGTTGTGTTGGACGGTATGTTGCTCGAGGAAATGGGAGTCTGCAACCCCATCAAATGATAAACGAGCTCAAAAGCGTGATCATGGAGGATGAAGGCATGCAGAAGCTCAAAGATAGCTCGTTCAGCAAAGTCTTACAGTCTGCTCAGGTCAATTTCCTAGAATTATTGCTACTTTTTTTTTTCCTTTTAAGATATTGCTCTAGTATCTGTTTGTTTGCTAAGAATGGGATACTGCGGAAATGGATTTCAAGGTTTGATGTGTGGCCTTACTTGGAGACCTTCGCAGAGGTAAGCAGTTGAAAGGATATAACTTGTTTTCCTTTTCTTTTTGGGTGTGCTCTTGTTTAATCTCCCCTTATTTCTTTTTCTGTCCCCTTTTTTTACTGCCTGAGTACTTCACTTTTATGATGCACACTGTTGCGTTCTTAATAACTACTTAGGGGTTATACAACATACTTTTTTTCTCTTATTGTGTTATTTCTAGGATGCCTCGAATGAAATTGCCGCTGAGTTGCAGGGTGTTCCAGATCTAATCATTGGAAACTATAGTGATGCAAATCTTTTTGCAACTCTGTTATCTTATAAACTGGGAATCACACAGGTGAATTTTAGTTTTTAATTCATTATTTCAGATGCAACACAGATTGGTGGAATAACAGTGGGCTTATATTGGAGTTAACTTGTCAAAACTGAATTCTCCATGTAGTGCAATATTGCTTATGCATTGGAGAGAACAAAGTACCCACATTCTGATATATTTTGGAAGAAGCATGAGGATAAGTACCATTTTCAAGTCAATTCACAGCCGATCTCATTGCAATGAGCAATGCAGATCTCATAATCACCGGTACATACCAAAAGATTGCCGGAAGGTTTGATTGTTCGTCTAGTTCTTTTGGAACATGAATTGACTATATTGTTCGTCTAGTTCTTTACCTCCAATTTTTAATCCACGGCCTGATTTTGCACTTGAAATGTAGTCATATGATATAAGTTACGTTGGTTAACAATTTCAAAGACTTGTCTGTCACAATGAAATGGATTGCATCATTTGCAGCATGTGGCCCATTGTTCTTCTCCCTGGAGTCTAGTCACTTTTGTTTGTTGCATTAAAGAATAATTTTCTTGTTCTTTATCTCAGCAAGAATAACGTTGGACAGTATGTGTTGGAAATTCAAATAAAAACAGGTTGTAAAAGGTTGCTTCTAGCTGTTAGTTTCTTTACAGGTTGTATCCACACATGTTGCAACTACAAAGACTAAAGTTTCCTCCATGTGCTAGCTGAAATGGTGATGAAAGACAGCAAGTGTGCTGCCATGTGATGTGCTAGCAGGAAGACAGCAGTGTGCTGCTGTGTATTAGCTGAAAGAGTGTTGATTGCAAGCTGGAAAGATAGCTGCTTATGTGTGCTAGACTGTCCAAAGTTCTTGCATGTGTTTTAAAGGGTGTAAAGATGTTAAACACCCCATTCATTGCATGTGTTGTTGCATTGTTTATCAATTTCTGTTTTGTATAAATAGGCCATCTTGCTAAGCTTTATAGCATCCCATCCAAATCCCATTTCCATTCTCACTTTCAGCTTGTAAGCTTTAAGAGTTGTAAACTCTTCTAATATTTCAAAGTGTTTGTTATCACCAAGCTTGCTACTTCTTTCATATATCAAAGTCCAAGTGTTTTATCAAAGCTTGTTGCTTCCCTCCTTTCTCAATTTCTTTGTCCAATTTTATTGAGAGTGAAAGTGAGAGGTGTGATAGAGTTTGTAAACTTATCACCCACATATTTTGGTATTGAGTTAGTAAACTCTTGTGAATACCAACAATTGGTATTAGAGCCAGAATACCATTCTGGCAAGTGCAGTAGCTATGGCGTCCAATTTAGTGCAACTCCAAGTTCCCACATTGAAGAAAGAAAATTATGAAAGATGGTGCATCCAATTCAGAGCATTGTTTGGATCACAGGAGCTATGGGAAGTTGTCAGTAGTGGGTATGTTGTACCCACTGCTGAGCAAGAAGCCGTATATACTGCGGATCAAAGGAACACTCTCAAGGACTTACGAAAGAAGGACCAAAAGGCGCTGTATCTTCTATACCAGGGTTTGGAAGATTCAACGTTCGAGAAGGTTGCAGAAGCAACAACGAGCAAGCAAGTATGGGATACACTCAGTACAATCTACAAAGGAGTAGATCGAGTCAAGAAAGTGAGGTTACAGTCACTTCGAGCAGATTTTGAAACTGCTCACATGAATGAAGGGGAGAGCATCTCCGACTATCACTCAAGGCTCATTGTGATAGTAAATCAGATGAGGAGAAATGGCGAGAGACTCGATGAAGTACGAGTTGTGGAGAAGATACTCCGGTCACTCACATCTAAGTTTGAGCATGTGGTGACTGCCATTGAGGAATCCAAGGATTTGGAGGTGATGAGCGCAGAGGAGCTACTCGGATCCCTCCTAGTTCACGAGTAACGCATTTAGAAGAATGCAAACCCCACAACGCTAGAGCAAGCTTTGGAGTCAAAGTTGAATATTGACAAACCAAATGGAGGTCGTGGGCAGTGGAACTCACGTCGTGGGAGTTCATCTAACCGTAGCCGAGGACGAGCTCGAGGAAGAGATCGAGGCTATGCACAAAATCGAGGTCAGTCTCAAGAGTGGAGATCTACTTGAGGAAAGACGCATATCCAATGTCACAATTGCAAGCAATATGGACATTATGCCAATGAATGTTCACATAAAAATGGTGAGCATGTCAACATGGCAGAATCAAGTGGAAATACTGATGAAGAACTTACAGTCTTGCTAGCACACCATGATTCCAGTAGCCAACAAGATGTTTGGTATTTGGACTCTGGTGCAAGCAATCACATGTGTGGAAAGAAGGAGTTTTTTGCCGAACTAAAAGATGGGGCCTATGGATCTGTAAGTCTTGGTGACTCCTCAAAGTTGCCAGTTGAAGGCAAAGGGAAGATCAAGATCATCCAGAAGGATGGTAAAGAAGAATACATCTCTGATACCTACTACATACCAGGTATAAAGAGCAACATTCTAAGCATTGGTCAACTGCTCCAGAAAGGGTACATTATACATATGGAGAATATGTTTCTCACTCTCAGAAATGCAAGGAGAAAACTTATTGCACGTGTTCAAATGTCAAAGAACCGAATGTTCCCGTTGAAGTTGAACACAAAGATTGGGAGTTGCAACATCGGTGTGATGGAAGATGAGTCATGGAAATGGCATCTTCGATTTGGCCATCTTCATTTCAATGGCCTAAAGTTGTTGTCAAGTGGAGGAATGGTTCGTGGTTTACCCCAGATTGAAGCCACACGCCAAGTATGTGAAGGTTGTGTGCTTGGCAAGCAAGCACGACTATCGTTCCCTGTTGGTGATACATGGAGAGCAAAGGCACCACTGCAGTTGGTGCACACAGATATATGTGGTCCATTGGATCCCATGTCTTATGGAGGTACTAGGTATTTTATTACCTTCATTGATGATTTCAGTAGAAAGACTTGGGTCTATTTTCTCAAGGAGAAGTCAGCTGCCCTAAAAATTTTCAAGGAGTTCAAGGCACTCATAGAGGCTGAAAGTAACCACAAGCTTGTGGCTGTGAGATCAGATAGAGGTGGAGAGTACACCTCCAATGCTTTCCAAGCATACTGCAAGGAGTAAGGAATTAGGCATCAACTTACTGCTGCCTATACCCCACAGCAAAATGGGATAGCCGAAAGAAAGAATCGAACCATCCTTGACATGACAAGGTCCATGCTTAAGGAGAAGAATTTGCCAAAAGAGTTATGGGCAGAAGCTGTAGCTTGTTCGATTTATTTGTTGAATCGATGTCCAACAAAGAGTGTCAAGAGGATGACACCACAAGAGGCTTGGAGTGGATACAAGCCGAATGTTACACACCTAAGAATTTTTGGGTGTGTTGCATATGCTCAAGTTCCAGAAGCCAAGAGGAGGAAACTTGATGATAGAGGTGAGAAGTGTGTGTTTGTGGGCTATAGTGAAGAGTCCAAGGCATACAAGCTATACAACCCACTAACTGGCAAACTAGTGGTTAGTAGAGATGTCATCTTCAGTGAGGAAGAGACATGGAAGTGGAACAACAAGGAAGTCAGTAAAGAGAAGATCGTCTCCACTAATTTTGAAGAACCAGAAGTTTTACCACCTATTGAGCAACAGCCTGCTCAAACAATCACAACAACTCCAGTGCACAGAATTGCAAGGAGTGGTCCTACATCTAGTGAGGAAAGCAGCTCCTCAACTCCAGTGAGGTTAAGGAGTCTCACAGAGATTTATGGACAAGAAGAAGAAGAAACCAATTTTTTCTGCTTCTATGCAGACCATGAGCCTCTCTCATTCAATGAAGTTGTGGAAGAAAATTGTTGGAAGAAAGCCATGGAAGAAGAGATCCATGCCATCGAGAAGAATGACACTTGGGAGTTGACAAAGCTTCCACCAAATCAGAAGGCTATTGGTGTTAAATGGGTGTACAAGATCAAACGCACTGCAGATGGGAGTGTAGATAGGTACAAATCAAGGCTTGTAGCAAAGGGCTACAAACAGAAGTATGGAGTGGACTATGATGAAGTCTATGCTCCAGTTGCAAGACTTGACACGGTAAGATTACTAATCTCTCTTGCCGCTCAGCATAAATGGAAAATTTATCAATTAGATGTCAAGTCAGCCTTCCTTAATGGAGTTCTTGAGGAAAAAGTGTACGTGGAACAACCGGAAGGCTTCCAAGTACAAGGAGAAGAAGAAAAGGTGTATCGTTTGAAGAAGGCTTTGTATGGCCTCAAGCAAGCACCACGAGCTTGGAACTCAAGGATTGATAACTACCTTCACCAAAATGGATTTCAGAAATGTCCATACGAGCATTCAGTTTACATGAAGAATGGTGCAAAAGGGGAGTTCTTAATTATTTGTCTCTATGTAGATTACTTGTTGTTTACAGGAAACAATGAAGCAATGTTCTGTGAGTTCAAGCAATCCATGTTCAATGAATTCGAGATGACTGACAATGGATTAATGTCATACTTTCTTGGCATAGAAGTGAAGCAAGGAAGTGACGGTATCTACATCTCTCAACAAAAGTACATGAGAGATATATTGGAGAAATTCAATATGGACAAGTGCAATATTGTCAACACTCCAGTTGCAACTGGATTGAAGCTGTCCAAGGAAGGAGAAGGTGAGTTTGTAAACTCAACCGTGTACAAAAGCTTGGTTGGAAGCCTAAGGTACCTTACAATCACAAGACCTGATATAGTTTATGGTGTTGGACTCGTGAGTCGATACATGGAAACACCAAGGGAGTCTCATTGGCTGGCCGCCAAGAGAATTTTAAGGTACATAAGAGGTACTCTAAACTATGGTCTATTTTATAATTTTGGTGAAGATGCAAAATTATTTGGTTATTCAGATAGTGATTGGGGAGGTGACCAAGATGAAAGGAAAAGCACAACTGGCTATGTGTTTTTTCTAGGATCAACAGCTTTCTCATGGACTTCAAAGAAGCAATCAATTGTTGCTTTGTCATCATGTGAAGCCGAGTATGTTGCTGTAGCCTCAACCGTGTGTGAGGCAATTTGGTTAAGAAATCTGTTGAAGTCAGTGTGTCATCCACAAGTGGAATCGACTGTGATTCATGTGGATAACGTGTCTGCAATCAAACTTGCAAAGAATCCTGTTCAACATGGAAGGAGCAAGCACATTGATACCAGGTTCCATTTTCTAAGGGACCATGTGAAGCAAAAGACAATTGAGCTTGTCTATTGTCACACAAAGGAACAAGTGGCTGACATCTTCACTAAGCCACTACCAGTTGAATCATTTCGGTTATTACGTGAAATGCTAGGCATGAAGGCGTTTTGATTTGAGGGCGCGTGTTGGAAATTCAAATAAAAACAAGCTGTAAAAGGTTGCTTCTAGCTGTTAGTTTCTTTACAGGTTGTATCCACACATGTTGCAACTACAAAGACTAAAGTTTCCTCCATGTGCTAGCTGAAATGGTGATGAAAGACAGCAAGTGTGCTGCCATGTGATGTGCTAGCAGGAAGACAGCAGTGTGCTGCTGTGTATTAGCTGAAAGAGTGTTGATTGCAAGCTGGAAAGATAGCTGCTTATGTGTGCTAGACTGTCCAAAGTTCTTGCATGTGTTTTAAAGGGTGTAAAGATGTTAAACACCCCATTCATTGCATGTGTTGTTGCATTGTTTATCAATTTCTGTTTTGTATAAATAGGCCATCTTGCTAAGCTTTATAGCATCCCATCCAAATCCCATTTCCATTCTCATTTTCAGCTTGTAAGCTTTAAGAGTTGTAAACTCTTCTAATATATCAAAGTGTTTGTTATCACCAAGCTTGCTACTTCTTTCATATATCAAAGTCCAAGTGTTTTATCAAAGCTTGTTGCTTCCCTCCTTTCTCTATTTCTTTGTCCAATTTTATTGAGAGTGAAAGTGGTGTGATAGAGTTTGTAAACTTATCACCCACATATTTTGGTATTGAGTTAGTAAACTCTTGTGAATACCAACAGTATGAGAGCCACGCTGCCTCCACTCTTCCTGGGCCGTATCAAGCTGTTCACAGGATTGATGTTTTTTATCCCAAGTTTAATATCGTCTCCCCAGGATCAGATATGTGCATATACTTTCCATATTCTTACAAGGAAAAAAGGCTTACTGCTCTACATGGGTCAAATTGAAGAACTCTTATATGGTGCTGAGCAGAACGACTAGCATATGTGAGTACCTTCTAATGTTAAGTAAAGAACTTCTGAAAAACAATTTAAGCCTCTTTTTGAGATTTTATAGATATCAGGGTTGCAACTTACATGCACTTCATTTTCATCACTCAATCGTCTGATACTCATTCGATGGTGACGCAGTGGGCTAGCTGTTGAGTGATAGATCAAAGCCTATTGTCTTTTCCATGGTAAGACTTGATGGAGTGAAAAATTTAACTGAACTTGTTGACTGCTATGCTAAGAGCGCCAAGCTAAGAGAAATGGTAAACCTTGTTGTGGATGTCAAGAACTCTAGGGATGGAGAAGAAATTGCAGAGATTGAAAAGATGCATGACCTCATTAAGAAATACAACTTGAGCGGTCAATTCCGAGGGATAGCAGCACAGATGAACCGTGCTCGTAATGGTTACTCAGTCTGCAGTACGTCATGTATATGTATTCGGATGAAGATCATTGCGATTACTTTATCATCTTCACCACCCTGGTTATCCGTTTCAGCTTTAATGGTGGCCCTGAGACTCTTTGCAGTTAGGTGGAGCTTCACGCCTTGAACCCACTTCAGGTAGTTGCTTCCAAATACTTCCAGAGCTGTAAAGTCAAGTTTGTTAAGGTTCAACATGTTGCTGCAATGGAGAAATCAAGACTGTAGTCAGTATTATGGGATAAACGTCCATAGTCAAACGTAGAACATTTAGATTCTATAGACATGTTTTGGCTTAAATTAAGCATGAAAAAATTTGAGTTTCATGAAAAACTTCAAGTCTAAAAATAAATTATTGTTTTAATCGGTTGGGTTACAAGACAGGCAGTAGAAATAGGTAAGTGGACAGAACTCAATTCCCAAATATTGGGCTAAGAAAGTTAAAGTAAAAACCAAATCTCGTCGGGCCAAACTAAACAGGCACAGAAGAAAGAAAAATGTGGAAACCCAAAGTTTTCCAATTTGTGTTTCGACTATAGATCAAGTTTCAAAAGTTTTTCGATGTGTGTGTTTCGACCGCACGTCAAGTTTCGAAGCTTGTACCCTTGCTAGATTCTTCTGGAATCTTATGTTTTCATGATGAAAACATTTCCTCAAAGATTCAATTCACCACAATTATAACAGTAGTATTATAATATAATTGCGAGCAGTAATTTAAGTAGAATATACAATTCGGTAATCGAAAATTATGGTTCATGCTCAATGTTGAATGTTTCATGCAATCAAGCTAAAAATTCTCGACAATTCAGAACGTCCTTTCGTAGAACCTGGACTGTGGTGAGAAATTTTGTGAACAAGTTTGTAGAAGAATATGTTTTAGTTCCTTAGCGCAGTTTCATGAGCATGTACGATAAACAGAGAAGAGAGAGTTGAGGAATTTCTGTGATGTGTCTTTTCCATCACTTGTGCCTTTATTTATAGTAAACTAGATAGGATTTTTTGCCTTGCAAGTAAAACACTCATAAAGGGATAAGATTTTCTAGTGCCCTAAATACAATCTACTAATAATTTACACAATCATACACGTGCTGGAATTTATGTCACAATAGCTAAAACAATTATATTTGGACACAAAATTAATGCACTTGTTGACTCACTCTCTAGTCGAGGTAGACCAAACCATTGTACGTAAAACCCACTTATATTAAAAAGTATATCAAATGTGTCAAATCTATAGGTCTCCTTTTTTTAAAAAAGAATAGCATTACTCTAAATAAAAAAGAACCCCTTTTAATTTTGGCGTTAGGTCTCATTCTGCGTTGGACCAACACTCATTTGGAATTACACATTTTCATTCACAAGTCAAAGTACAAACGGGAGATAGAAATGTAGAGTAAATTACACAACTATTTTATATCCAACTAATAATATTATTACAAGCTGATAAGCACGATGATCAGATTCTGAGGGACAACTCGGTGGTATACATTAATCACCGGCGACTTTCGCAAGGTCAATCCTTATTGAATGGCCCCGGAAGTCCTGCCTATCGGAAATAAAATAAAATAAAACGAAAAGAAGATGCGTATACATATATGCAAGCGGCGATACATATGTATAAGATCACTAGCTAGGAGCTTAATAGATTCACGATTTCCTTGCCTTCTGCACGAAGATATACAACTGATGAAGCTAATTAGGTCGACCATGCTTCCTGGTACCAAATTCAGTAATCACCACTCCGCCGTAGAGCTCGGCCGCCTCGGTGCTAGTGAGAATAGCAGTGCCCTTTTTTCTATGAACATTATTAACAGGTCTTTGCATCAGAGTTTGACTCTGCTGATAATGGTGAGCTTCGTTGTAATTAGCCATCTTGTGGATCTTGGTTTGTGGATAAAAATGTTGTCCTTCATGAAAAGGAGGAGGAAGAGGAGGCGTAGTAGTGGTGGTGATCATCTTCTGCGGCCAGCTACCGTAGTACTCGTCAGCTGCCACATTCGTGCTATTGTTGTAAAGCACGCCGTGGCAGTCCTCTATGATGGTGTGGTGTTCGGATGCAATCGGGGCGGCTACCTTCCGGTGAATAGCAAAGCGTTCATAAACAGCCATTGCTAACTTACTAACAATGAGTTAATTAAGGGGAGCTATCTAGCTTGGTTTGCTTTGTGCTTGTCTTACCGAAAAAATTAAGAGCCAAGCCACATTATATAGGAGTCCTATAAAGCTTCACAAGTGGGCTTTCTGATCAGGTTCTCGCGATTCTCCCTTATCCTTCCTTTTCTAGTAGGAGAATATTATTGAAACGAATCTAGCCTAAAATCCTTTCTACTATGACCCAGAAATCATGTTAAAACGTTTACTTGAACTAGTTCTTGAGATTATTCATCAATATATAGCTAGATACTACTTCGTTAGCGTTTCACAGATATAACTGAAGGTTGCGTGGCTTGCTTTTCCTAGTGCATGCATTATTTACAGAATTTAGGTACTTCTAACAAAAGTGGTTTTACCTATACCTCTTCTAAGCAAACACAATAATTTAATCATGCTCCAAGGTATCTTGTACTGTAGAGTTTTTAGTCATTAGATCCTGGTTATTGTATGCTATTTCTACCATTTAATAGAGGTTGATTTCACCTATATATGTATGTAGAAATGATTAGAGGGGTATTCAATGTAATTAGTAAAGATGATACAAACAACAACAAAGTTTTATTCCAATAAGTGGGGTTCGCTATATGAATCCTAGATCAATTCCATTGCACTAGGTTTTGCTTCAGGTTTTATGTTAGCTCTAAGTACTCCATGCTTTCTTTTTTTTTAAGTTTTTTCAAGTTTTCCTAGGTCTTCTTCCTCTACTGCTTTTGCTCCAAGTCTCCGTCTCATAATTGCATTTTTAACCGGAATATTTGTAGGAAAGATGGTACAAACAACACCACTATTAGTTTTCATTCTCTATTTCCTACTCTGACTAATACACGTTGTCGATAATGAGGTTTTTCTTTCTATAGTTCCAAAATCAAATTAAATCGATTAAAGATGAATTCGGGTCTTGATAAGCAATATTCTGATAAGGTTTGGCCAAGATTTACATATTTTATATCTATCACAGAATACATAATGTTATATTATAACATACACAGGTTAGAATTTTTTCCCCGCCATAATTTTGGATATTTTGGAACTATGCATTAGATTATTTACTGGATTCAAGCGCATGAGCCTCTCATGATACTCGGAACCCTTCTGGGACACTATATCCTTGCACCGACTGTATGGATAATAACCAATTAGTTAATAGAGATGGCTGCCGCTTTGAAAGAAAAGACAGATATATATTGGTATCGATCGATCCGTATAACACAACAGGTTTTGAATCAATCTTATGAGATTATATTAAACTTTTATCGTTTCTGCAGAGATCTTAATTTCAAAATAATTGAATAATTTAGTTTTCTTTTTCTTGGATTTAAGTTTTTAACTTCTCAAAAAATTTACTCTAGGTTGAAAAGCTAAGTAATGTTACTAGTGTGTTATAATATGAGTTAACTGATAATATCACGTGATCGTTACGCCACACTAAAAGGTTTACTCTGGACTGAAGAAAGTAGCAAAATTAAGGAAGTCAACATGGACTATCTAGTGGACAAAAAATAAAAAATGGACTATCTAGTGTCGAAGAAAGAAATTTAAATTATCAGAAGAAATAAGTTTGGTATGTATGCTTGCTTACGATGGCAAATCTTACGTAACCAAATTATTCTTGTTTATCTTCCGATAGACAAGGTCTGTGCTTTAATATCTTCTTGGTAAGATATTCTTGATCATATTTGCCTTACATTACTAGTAATGGAGGAATCATTTGCCTCTATCTAGCCATTTTTGTGGATATAAAGTTTGTGAAAGCGATCGATTCCATTTCCTTAAAAAAAATAAAAGGCATATCCTTTTGGCATCTCTTTCGTTTCATACTTTGCTTTTGTTTTTATTATTATGACCTATAATTAACCTAATGGGAGATGGGGCTTCTTGTTAATGGGGTTCAAAGCCAGACAACACAAGCACCCCTGTTAGAAAAAGGTAGAAGGACGTTCCTTAGGGAACATGGGAAGGTATTAATTCTTTGCATATAATTTGGTGCGTATATACAAGTTCACTTCGACCACAATACATGAGGATATAGAAAGCTCCCATCTTGAATCTAAATTCGGGAAGGAAGATATAAAGTAGAGCTCAATAATTTTAAGGTATACATTCCCCTTTCACTTTTCACTATTTTGGGATTTCTAATTGTCAAATTTTTTTTCCAGATTTATAACTATTTGAGCACTTTGGTGGCTATCTACAAGAATAAGGTTGATGTATAATATTGTATGAACTATAGGGATATTAAGTTAATGAGTAATACAATGAAGCTCTAAGAGAGGGTAACTGAGCATAGGTTGAGACAAGAGACACGGGTCTCATAGAATCAATTCGGGATCATGCCAGGACCCTCGGCAACGGAGACAATCTATCTCTTATGAAGATTGATGGAACGATATGGGGATATGAAAAAGGATTTGCACATGGTTTTTATAGATTTGGAAAAAAATGAATGATAAGGTCCCAAGAGAAATTATTTGGAGAATTCTAGAGAAGAAAGGAGTACGAGTAGCATATATCTAAGTAACAGGCCCACTAGTACAAAAAACATGTTTGCGAGACGGCAACTTGCGCGACGCAGCAAATTTCGTCACGCAAAGTATGTTTGCGCGACACTAAACACAAATCGTCGTGTGCACCTATGTCACGCAAAACAATTTTGCGTGAGCAAAGTGCCATTGCACAAAGGCCATTTAGGCGACATTTTGTGCGTCGAGCAAGATTTTGGCGCCAAACCAAGAATACTTTACCTCTTTTTTCCCAACTTTGTGCGACCTGGGTGCACCTACGTTGCGCAAAACGACTTTGCTCGACGCCTAACTTCATCGCTCAAAGTCAAAAGCACAAACCTTGCAAATTGCAATGTATATTTTTTTCCTTCATTTAAAAGTTTGAAGTTTATACTCTCTCTCTATAAATATATTGAAGAAACCAAAAGCAAAACTGGAAAAGCAGAGTCACAAAACAAAGATAAATTGTGATTCCCGTTTCAATCAGCAACTGCAAGGTCATTTTCAAAACATACAACGCAAATAAATAAAAAATTCGAAGTTTGGAAGAATTGAAAAGAAAATCAGAGGGGTTTGGTTTGGATTTTGGATGTCATAGGCAAAAGGGGATAAAATAAAAAAACAAAAAACTTTGCACGACGTTGGCACCTACGTCGCGCAAAGTTTTTTTTTTTTTTTTTTTTTTTTTTTTTTTTTTTTTTACCTTTTGCTTTTCTTTTGGGGTTCTTGCATTGCCTTTTCTTTTGTGTGGTATCCACTTGTGTAAATGTTTTAAAGTGACAATCGAATTAGTTCATTGTATTCATATAGAAACAAGTTTGACGGTTGAATCATGGAAACTAGTTTCGTACAATTCGTATCCCATCAAAACAATAGATTCACTAATACTTAGAGTTTATTTATACTTTCATTAAGTATAACATAAGATTTTGTGATATCCACTAGTGTAAATATTTTAAATTGACGATCGAATTAGTTCATTGTATTCATATAGAATCAAGGAGTGTAGCTGTAAAAAAATATCAGCAAAATCAGAGCTAAAACTACCATTAAATAGTGATTTTTTCATTTATAACTGTTGAAAATGTTTGTCATGTTACATAATCTCTGAATATTTGTTTTTTGCAATTTTTTGCGTATGCGATCTCGAAGCATATACAAACAAGTTTGATGGTTGGATCATTAAAACTAGTTTCGTACAATGTGTATCCCATCAAAACAATAGATTCACTAACACTTGGAGTTTATTTATACTTTCATTAAGTATAACATAAGATTTGTGGTATCCACTAGTGTAAATATTTTAAATTGATGATTGAATTAGTTTATTGTATTCATATATGATCAAGGAGTGTAGCTGTAAAAAATCATCAGAATCGGAGTTAAAATAACCATTAAATCATGATTTTTCGTTTATAGCCGTTGAAAAGGTTTGTCCCGTTACTTGATATCTGAATGTTTATTTTATGTGACTTTTGGCCTATGCAATCTTGAAGCATATATAAACAAGTTTGACAGTTGGATTGTTGAAACTAGTTTCGTACAATGCGTATCGCATCAAAACAATAGATTCACTAATACTTAGAGTTTATTTATACTTTCATTAAGTATAACATAAGATTTTATGATATCCACTAGTTTAAATATTTTAAATAGTGTAAATAATTTAAATTGACGATCAAATTAGTTCATTGTATTCATATAGGATTAAGGAGTAGTGTAGCTATAAAAAATCATCAAAATCGGAGTTAAAACTACCATTAAATGGTGATTTTTTTGTTTATCACCGTCGAAAAGTTTTGTTCCGTTACTTGATCTCTGAACGTTTGCTTTTTGCATATCAGATCTCGAAGCATATACAAACAAGTTTGGCGACTGGATCGTTGAAATTAGTTTCATACGATGCGTATCACATCAAGTTCAATGGTATATATATTTATTAAGTAGATTTAAATTTATTTATTTTGCACGTATAACACTTAAGAAATTGAATGATACGTATATTTATTAAGTAGCTACCAATTTATTAGTCAGGTTTTTGTTAGAAAAATATAGTATTGTGGGTTTTACATAAAAAAAAATTGAATTTGAAATGAGTAAAGTCACATTTTCAGTAATTTTTATAATAATGTTTTTAAATAAAAAAAATACTTTGCACGACGCCTTAATGTGGTCGTCGTGCAAAAACATTTTGCACGACGTCAAATTATATACCTATGACGCGCTAGTTGGGATAATTTTGGCGGTGCAATTGTAAAAAATAGGCTTTTTTTTTAAATGTTCCAAGTTTGGACAAAATCTTTTTAGGCCTAGACTTTCTCTCACTCGGTCTTTCTCCCGTTGCCTTCCTCCTCTTCGCTCATCAGCCCTCTCTCTCCAATTGCCTTCCTCCTCTTCGCTCATCATGCTCATCACGCTTAAAGCCCAAATCTTCAACCCAGACATCTCTTTCCTCTTCACAATCTCGAATCCAACCACCACCACTACTCTGTCGATTGTCTCTCTCTCTCTCGTTCTAAACGATGGGCAGCCACCACCACTTCGTCATACTCGTCTCTCTCCTTGAAGGTAAGTGTAATTACAAATTATGAAATTGTGAAATTAAGGATTTTGAATGTGTATTGAGATGAATTTTAGAATTTAGGGTATTAATTTGGGATGAATTACTAGGGCATGGGATGGATTTCAAGGTTTAAAAATTTATGAATGGGATTTAGGGTTTTAATTTTGAAATGGGTATTGAATCAGGGTTTTTATTTGGGATAAATTATTACGAAATGGGCTAAATTTCAGGGTTTCAGAACTTCATTGTTGTTGTTTCTTGTTTGCAGTTTGAAACAATTTTGGTATAGATTTTCAATTCCCAACCAGCCAGCAAGTATTGACCTAGATTTTCAATTCCCACATCTGCATTAAACACTACGCTACCTGTTGCTCATCATGTTCATGCTCGTTCTACTCCCTCATCCTCGTCCTGCTCCCTTATCCTTGTTCTCGTTTGGTAAATTCTGAATTTGAAAATCAATTTCTTCAATTTTGTTTTGCTAATCATAATTATTATTGGGTTTTGATCAATTTCGTCGTTTTGTGCTTGAAATCTCTAGAAATTTTGAATTTCTAGCACAAAAATTGGGTGCGTTTTTGTGGGTTTGTGTTATGTGATTGAGTGAGTTTTTGAATTGATTGCTACCCAATTTATCTGCTATTTTTCCTTCTGTGAACTAATTGCTAAGTTTTTGTAAGTTAATTACAATTTTTTCTTCGTTCCCTGCTTACTGTTGTTATTGTGGTTTAATCATATCCAAAATTGTCCAATTTGGTTACATAAAAATCACCATTTTATGGCCTTTTAACAATCTTCTGAGCATGCAAAAGCACCCCTTTCTGATCTATAACCCATACAACCTTTTTTTTAATATTGTTATGGGCTTCCTAATACAGAAAGCACCCCTGATTGATTTTTATCCTGTGTGATATTTTTTTATTTGATTCTTGAGTCTTGACATACATACACAAATTGCTTTGTTGTTAATATTTGGCATGAGTATACTAGGTTTGGTATATTTTCTTAGATGTTTCATTCCCATCAATGAACTATAGTTTATCATGTGTACTATAGGTTTTGGCTGTTAATATTTGACATGAGTACTCTGAGTTTTGTTGGCTGAAATGTGCTTTAAAATCATAGTTTATGACTTTGGTATTGAGCCTTGATCCACTTGCTACTAGCTAAAATATTTGATTAACCAGAATGAAGTTACCATCTTATCATCCTATTTTCAAGTGCCTCTACTGTTCTAGCTGTAAACTCAAACTTATGGTGATATTAGATTGCATCCTTAACCTTTATCAACCTTGAGGTCATATGAAAAGCTATATGCTTTGCGACTTCCACTCATCTTGCATTTCCTTCCCACTCATCTTGCATTCAAAAAGGAAGTCACAACCCTAAAGCGTCAGCTTGCAGTCCCGAGCAAGCAGATGAGGCCAGGGCGAAGAGATGAGAACCTATGCCGTGCAGGTGAGAGACCTTGTACAAGCCATATAGATGTTCGACCTCCAAATCTCGCTACCAGCACCTGATCTTGCTCCACCTTTGACGTCCGAGCCATTTCGCCCTTCTGATACCCAGTAACCTGATGTATGGAACCTAGAATACTACTTGTAGTTTTTTCTTTTTTGTTTGGACATCTTGTATGTACATTTTCATATATTTTATAATTAAATACTTTTCATTGGTTATTATTGTTTAGAATTTAAGTACAATATTTATTAAAAATTAAAAATAAAAAACATTTTGACTAAAACAAAAGAAAGGGGTTTGCGTGACAAAGAAGAAACATACGTCGCGCAAAACCACTTTGTGCGACGCATATCCTTACGTTGCACAAAGCCACCAAAGCCACTTTGTGCGGCACACACCCTACATCGCGCAAAGTCACTTTGCGCAACACATGCCCTACGTCGCGCATAGTGGCTTTGCATGACTTATGTTTCTTCTTCGTCGCGCAAATTTTACTGTCATGCCTTGGCGCGAGGGTTTGCGCGTGACGAAGGTACCTATGTCACGTAAAAACTCATGAAGAACAAACTGAAATCTTTCTAATAACCATAGGGCACACCAAGGCTCAGCTTTAAGTCCTTACCCTTTTTGCATTAGTAACTTACGAGTTAACGGGACGTATTCAAGATGATATCCCTTGGTGTATGCTTTTCGCAGATGATATAATAATGATAGATGAAACGTAGGAGGAAGTAAATGTGAAGTTTAACCTTTGGCGGAAAGTGTTGGAAGTTAAAGGTCTTCGCCTTAGTAGGTCAAAGAAAGAGTATATGGAGTGCAAGTTCAGTGGGAATTGAGGTCCAAACAGATAAAGATGAGAATTAAAGATCAAGAAGTATTAAGGAGTGAACATTTTCATTATCTTGGATCTATCTTGCAAAATAACTGAGAATTAGATAAGATCTTAACCATAAATCCAAGTTGGATGAATGAAGCGGCAAAGAGTACCAGTGTGTTGTGCGAGCGTCGTATGCCACTAAACTCAAGGAAATTTTTTATACGACGGCAATAAGCCCAACGAGGCTTTATGGCACGGAATGTCGGGCGGCTAAAAATCAACAACTAAAAAATGAGTGTCACAAAGATGAGAATGCTTCATTGGATGTGTGGGCACATGAGAAATGATATGATTAAGGATGAGGATATCCGAGGTAAAGCAAGAATGGCCGCAATTAAAGATAAGATGAGAGAAAACCGATTAAGATGGTTTGAATACGTGAACCGAAGACCCACAGATGATGCTGTTAAAAGATCCAACTATGAGCCAGGTAAAAGGGGTCAAGGAAGACCTAGGAAGACTTTAAATGAGACTATCAAAAAAATATGGACTACGTGGAGCTAACGGAAGACTTGGCGCAAAACCGAGTATAATGGTGTTCTAGGATTTATATAGCCGACCCCACTTAATAGGATAAGGGGTGATTGTTGTTGTTGTTGTCCTTCAAATCAGTATCTTTTGAGACGATGATCGTTATGTTTTCAGAAAAAAAACCTAAAATCAAATTTAAAGTTTCCTACGTCAAACCTTAGTGTCTCTAAGAAATCAAATTTGGAACAAAATATAAAAAACAACGAAACTCCAAAAAGACCCTCAAAACTTAAAATGTCATTTTGATGTAACAAACGAGTCTTTCCGTTCTCTTTTAACATGGTGTATTGTGAGCTCATGGTGGATTTTGTTGTTTCTGAACTTACTCCTGTCTCAACCAATTTTCCTACATCACTAGATTACTTGCAGAAGTAGAACCTATTAACAATATGTGGATATTCTCACTTGTACGTAAGACATTGATCATATAATCATACGGATCTCATTTTCGTAAGAGATGCAGTCAATCCAAAATGCACATACAATAGGTCAAGGTCCTCACCACATTCATAGAAATGGAGTGTTGTCAAGAATGCAGCATATTACCATTGGAAAACACCATTGTGAAAAAAGAAAAGGAAAAAGGAATGTGAAACAAACAGTACATTTTGCCCATTGCCTCTGAAGTCTAGAAGATTTTGATTTTATATATAACAAGTGAGAGTACTACACATGAAAGGGTACATAGCTTTATATCTACACATTATAAGCGGAATATATACATCATTAAGCGCAGATAAATTAAGCTCTATAGCTTAATACATATAGTGCTTTATTTAATTAGCTAGCTACTACTAATTAATTATACCAAATTAATTAAGTATGTGTTAGTTGGACTATTAGCCGCAACTCTTGGGCTATTCTCTTATCTCTATCCCTCCCCCCCTAAAATAAGAGGGATGCATCCTTGCTATTAAGAACGGGGCTGATCTCTTATGAAAGGAGGTTGTTTCCCTCCACGAGCTTGCTGATGATGATACTAATGAGTTGGTTGATGATGATCTTGAATAAACAGAGGCCTCGTATGACTCATCCCGACAGGCCGGTTATAGTACTTGTCTATCATAGCAAAAGCCTCCACTCCAAGCCGTGTTAGCTCTTCCTGCGTTGCCATGATAAAATTGCTAAGTTTACAAGAACAAAAGAAAAATACAAACTCACAAATAGGGTATTCAGGTAAATTGGTTTGCCTTTGTTTGCTGAAGGTTAGTGGCCAAGCCCCATTATATAGGAATAGGAGTTAAAAAGGTGATACCTTCATGGAGGGCTTTAATATCTTAGAATGGATAATATTTGGATAACGCTATACAAAAATCTTTTCTTTGACTCTTTCCAAAAAGGCTTCCCACTTTTGGTGACTCATTTGAATTAAAGACATTTGAAATAAATCTTTGTTTTGGGGGCTTGCTTAAGTTGGAAATCCATGTAATTAATTAACTAATGTTGCAAATTAGAAAAGTGGATTATACAGTACAAAGGGCACTATTGATGCATGGTAGGTTCTTTGGTGCTAATTAAGAGTTTCATGGCAGGTTGGTCCAAAACACATTAATTAATGAAAGATAGAAATAACGATCAAATGGTGAAACTTGGGTGGTGAAGATATTATCTTTATCTTCCTGAAGAGATTGAAAGGCATCTATATATGGTTTACCACTTTAACTCATTTTCCTTGGTTGGCTTGAAGATATTGGTACACATTTTGTAGAAGTAGTTCCGATTTACGGAAATATGAAGCATTGTTGAAAGTCGAAACATATCTAGCATTCCTTAATTTCCATCCATAATTAAATGATGAATGCCATAGCTTTACAAAGCAAATCTATTTGTACTATACTTTACCAATCTCGAAACTACCAAACAAGGGTGAATTTTATACCTTGAGGGACCCATTAAAGGTTTCGTGTTGAGGCACCCCTGCCGAAGCACAAGAGTTTGTCTACAACTAGGAGGCCAATCACAATACGACACATGTCAACATTAGAATAAACCTCCTAGAGTCCACATCGACCACAGACGGAAGCCAGAGACTCTCCTCAACTATAAAAAGAGACTATTCTCCTACCATTAATTCCTAATGCCATTATTATACTTAAACTCGTCGTTAGGACTCACTAATGATGATTATGCTTGAACCTATGTATTGTGTAAAATCTTCACTATTAATGAGAACTCCTCTACTATCGTGGACGTAGCCCAACTTAAGGTGAACTACGTACATCTTGTGTTTGCTTCCCTATCTCTATCTCTATCTCTTTACATATTATCTTCACTAGGTGACCTAAGCAACCTTTGTGAATTTCATAAACTTAACACTTTATGTTGTTCCAAAGTCTCACTGATTTTGTGCATCAACAAAATTCATATATAACAAGGGTGCTCAAAGATTTTTAAAGGTTATGTTAGGGAATTCTACCCTAACAAATTAAATTAGTGAGCATCTCCAGGAATCCAAGGGTAGTAATGGTTAGCAAAGTTAGATTTGTTATGCTATGTAGAACAACCTTATATCCAACAAAAGTAGCAACTGAATTAGCAAATTGAAGATAAATTTTCATCAAAAGTATTGTTTAGTAGAAAGTGGAAAAATAAAATTTTGGGTTCTACAAGATATGATAAACATAGGATAGTATTATTTTAAGGTGAAAAATAAATCTGAAGAGTTGCTGCAATTGAAAATAAAATGAGAGAAAATCAATTAAATTGGTTTGGACACACAAACCCAAGACCTACAGATGGTCCGGTTAGAAGATGCGACTATGAGACTAAGGCTCAAGGTAAGAGGGGTAGAGGAAGACTTGGAAAAGATTTTAAAAAAAAATATGGAGTACTTGGAGTTAACGGAAAACATGACGCAAAACCGAACACAATAGCGTTATAGGATTCATACAGCCAACCTCACTTAGTGATAAGGCTTGGTTGTTGTGGTTGAAGAGTAGGTTGGAGTGACAAACTTTTAAAGCAGCATAAAAGTGCCACAAGTTAGCAAAATGACACTTTTATTGGATATTGCATAGATTGAAATAAATTTCTTTTAGACTTTCATTTCTCATTTTCATTCTCCAATGTTGCATTATAATCCGAACCATTTATTTTGTTGGTCGTCCTTTCAGGTCATCTCTATAAAAATGAACTAAATCTGAAGAAAAAAGAAGTCATCTAAGGGTTATAAAATCAATGAATGAACCATGTTTTTTAGATGAACATTGAAACTAGGAGTTAGAGTTTCGGGATCAAACAGTTAAATGATTTCTAATTTGGTTGATTTTTTGTAAATTAGTTGATCTTAAAGGGTGGCCTAGAAATAGATAGTTATCTTTATTAGAGAACATTGCATTCTTAAAAAGAAATTAAAAGTAGAAAAAGAAGTTCAAAAGCATCCCTTATAAAATTAAGGGAGTTTTAACGAAAAACTCGCAATACTGTTCACTTTAACGAAAAACCACATTTTTACACTAAAAAGTCAATCCTGATACCGTCACATCCTGGCCCAAGCCCCCACCACATCCTGAGCTCGACTCCACCGTAGCACAATATTGTTCGCTTTGGGCCCCGACCATACCCTCACAGTTTTGTTTCTAGGACCTTACACGAGAACCTCATAGTGGGTCACCCATCATGGGATTGCTCTTGTGCAAACTCACTTAACTTCGGAGTTCCAATGGAACTCAAAGCCAGTGAACTCCCAAAAACCCTCGTGCCAGGTAGAGATGGGAATATACATATAAGGCTTACAAGATCCACTTCCCTGGGCGATATGGGATGTTACAATCCACCTCCCTTAGGGGCTCGACATCCTTATCGACACGCATCCGGTCAGGGATTGGCTCTGATACCAAATTGTCACATCCCACTCCAGGCCCCCACCACATCTCGAGTTCGACTCCACCATAGCACGATATTGTCCACTTTGGGCCCTTACCACGCCCTCACAGTTTTGTTTCTGGGACCTCACACGATAACCTCCCAGTGGGTCACCCATCATAGGATTGCTCTCGCATAAACTCGCTTAACTTCGAAGTTCCAATGAAACCCGAAGCCAGTGAGCTCCCAAAATGCCTCGTGCTAGGTAGAGATGAGAATATATATAAAAGGCTTACAGGATTTACTTCTCTAGACGATGTGGGATGTTACAGATACTATTCACTTTACCCTTTATTTTGTCCTTATCATTGAAACTCAAAGTTTTCAAGCCCTTTTCATTAGTTTTCCTTAAAATTAAACCACCCACCACCACCAAATTAAAAGGAAAAATATTGGCTTTAATTAAGACATAAGAATAATGCTTGTGTTCCCCATGGGGAACCTATTTGTCCATCCACTTATGATTAACGTATATATATTGTACAAATATCATAATCAAAACCATTCATAAAAATATCATATATGCAAAAAAAATAATTCAATTTGGACACTGCTTAGCCATTCATTTTCATCAAAAGAACGGACTGTTCATCATAAGGATGCTACTTGTTACCAAAATTGTTGATTGGTTTGACATGTATGGATGACTAAACAATCTTCAAATTAAATGATTTTTCCTAGATATGATCTTTAGATGATGATAACAAGATTGAATAGTTCTGATTATGATATTCATACAATGAAGATATGTTAATTATAAGTAAGGGGATAAGAATATTCCTCCATGGGAGGAACACAATTCATTTCAACTCAAGTTGTAGGTGGCATTCTTAATTTAATTAGGGGAAATTAATTCTACAGATATTTTCTTTTTATGCACACCTTTGTTTATTTATGATCTTTGAATTAGATAAAGTAAAAGAGAATTAAAATAAAATAAAATAAAATAAAATAAAATAATATATATATATATATGATGGCCATCATCTATATGGTATGGTAAATGTTTAGTAGATATATATATATATACACACATATATATTTTATTTATTTATTTATTTATTTTTACAGAGAAATTATCTAATGTGGTATATATATGATGGCCATCATCGATATGGTATGGTAAATGTTTAGTAGATATATATATATATATATATACACACACACACACATATATATATTTTATTTATTTATTTATTTATTTTTACAGAGAAATTATCTAATGTGGTACTGAAGACACCGCCTAATTGCAAATTATAATTCCCATATTCAATTCTTACGTTTGTTGGAAATTTGATTAAGAAGAGAAGAAGAGTTCTCAGTTATACTGATATTAGGGAGAGATTTTTTTCTCTCTTTTTATACCAATTCGACAAGGTTAGATTTCTTACCATGCTCAAGTTTAGTTACAAGCCTATAACAGCTTCTATATTCTCCACGCCTTGGAGATCTCTCTTGAGTCTTGGCTGATCAATGATGGCGGACTTCTAGGAAACTCTTGACCATTTCTATATTGGAGGAGACCTATTATATATTCTCCTATACCCACACATAGAGCTCAGAAGTTGGCTTTCTTTTGCGCTAAGTCCTAATAAATTGTTTTTTTTTTTTTTTTTTTTTTTGCGCTTTCTCTCACTCACTTGAGAGAAGATATAAGAATAGTCTAGGTATAAGAATAGTCTTATAGACTTATACTAAACTAACATCAAGCATTGAGTTTAACAAATTTAATCAAGCCATGCATGTGCGTTATTTAGTTCAAATTAATCAATTTCACAATTAATCGTGCATGCATTCTTCGCAAGTTAAATCAATGAAAATAAAAAGAGAGACATGCACGAGTGCTATGTAAAACGTCAAGATGCAAACGATACATATAGAGCTTCTGTATATATATAAAGAAAGAGACATGCACGAGTGCTATATAAAACTTCTACATATATACAAACGATATATATAGACGATATAAAACTTCAAGACACACACGATGTGGAGGTACATATAGAAACGATGAACTAGGGCATAATTTGTTGAAGCATGATATTTAACGGGCTAACCAGTCAATAATAACGCCTAGTATTGATCGATTTACCGGCAGAAGTACGAGTACCATGTCGTACTTCTTTGATGTATATCCCACCATAGATTCTCGCTGCCTCATCAGAATTGATGGGCTTGTTATAGTTAGGCCTCTGAAGGTTCTGTGGAGGTCCATGATTCTCCATGTTGGCTGCAGTCGCCCGTCGGGGGTATCCTTGGTAATCATGATCACCGGTAGAAAGAGGTGTATTAGGATGAAGAGAAGAAACTTGACTCGCCTGTCGTGGGTCTGCTTGGTAATCATGATCACCAGTTGGAAAAGTTGTATCAGGATGAAGAGAAGAAATTTGGCTTCCCATGTTAGCAAGAAATTCCAAATGAACTAGTCCAAGTTTTGCTTAATTTGGATTCTACATAAATGGTTGGGGCAAGCCCCATTTATATAGGCGGACTCACTCAATACATACATACTGAAGCTTATCTACACTATCTATTAATAAAATCTTATGTCATTTAAAAAGGGTAAAAAGACCAAAATAACTAACCTATTAAAAAAAAAATAAAAGTTATGCCAATATAATAAACTAAATACAAAGGAAGTGCTATTGGCACTTCAAAAATCTCATTCTACACTCTTCACAAGTGTATTTTTCTTTCTAAATGTAGAAAGTTTGGAGTGTAGAATAAGAAATTTGGAGTGCCAATAACAATTCCCAATACAAAATAATTTTACTGTTTTTTTCTCTCCCTCACTGTTACGTACCTATGTCACTTGCCCCCATTTTTCCTCCCACCTCCCTCTCTTTTCCACATTTTAAACTTTTAGTGACGAAATAGTTACTCAAAAACAGTCGTTAAAGATATGAACAATTTCTTCATAGACAAAAAATCGTTTAAATGTCACCAAAAAGCTTTAGCGACCATTTTATATTTTCTCTCTTTTTGTAGATTTTCTTTTCAAAAGTTTCATAGACACATGCATAGCATTTGTACAATTGCTAGTATGCATGTTATCAATTAAACGGTAGAGAGATACTTCTTTACATGAAGATTACAAAATTAAACGATTATGATTTTGGAATTTATACATAAGATCTTCTATAAAGGTCCACAAAATGATATATATATATATATATATATATGTATGTATGTATGTATGTATGTATGTATACAAATTAATATAAGATCATCAGGAAAGAAGTATGCCAAAAGGAGAATTAGAATTTAGAACTTTTTTCCTCCTTTATTTGGGTCTAGAAGAACCCAAATATAACTAAATATATTAATTAAGGTCCTTATAATTGGTGCCACGCATCTTCTTTGGTATTTTTTTTTTTTTGTATATATTATCGAGGAAAGATATTTAATTACTTCGTCTGATAGTTCATGTGTGATTAATAAGCCAACAATTTAATAATTGAGTTGGTCTCTACCCAATCTAATGCACAAATATGCAGGTTGTTCCAAGTCTCTGTTGGGTCAAAAAGAAAGGAATAAAGCTAAAATATGAAGAAAAATCTGCGAAGTTTCTACTTCTTTCGAATATCATTTATCAGCATCATCGATCCATCCTCAAGTTTTTAATTAATATCTCAAAATTCCCCTCAAATATCTGGACTAATTAAATCAGTTAATATAAAACATAATTTCTTAAAGCTAAAGCGAAGTGTGGCAATCAGTCAGTTACCGGACCCATGTGAATCCGATTCTCACTGATTAGCTGGGTTTATGAATTGATTTTCATAATCGATTACGCCCAACTCGATTTATGTTGTATCGAACTGTGAACATAAAATCTGATTTTCGTAATTGATCATTCCGTGTCAACTGTAGCTATTTGCATTTATTCTTATCCTTGACGAAGAAATAAAAAGGGAGTTGAATATTTTAAGCAATTCAGTTAGTCTTCGTTCAACCGAATGCTAGGCACAGGTACAAATTCTTCTCAAACACCAATCAACAATGATTTTTTTAGCAGCACAATATCCCTTCAATGTGGGAATATTTTTGCTCACCATCTTCAAGTGATGGTAATGCTTGTCATCATATTATCACCGTTGAATGAGTTTCAATTTTAAGATCTGTGTAATGGATAGATACAAATCTAAAAATTTAAACTTATCCAATAATAATAAATATATGTGGTGAGCACTACCACCAATCAACAGTGGTAAGCAAAACAGCACTCCTTCAACTTATGTGAACTAAATCAAATAAAGCATGATTTCATTCATTTATGAGATTCCCAAGGGCCAAACTCCAACTAGTTAGGCTTCAAACTAGTAGCATAAGGGGAGGCACTTTAAAAAGTGCAAGAACTGAGAGAGAGAGATTAAAGATAACTGTACCCACATGGCAGCACATGGCAGCATTACATGTGTATATGCTATGTCAGCTAAATACATAGAATTGGCTTTAAAGATTAGTTATTTGGATAAGATTTGGAAAGGTTTAGTTAGATTGGATGAGGGGTTTCTTGGTCATTAAGAAAGTTGTTGTATTCCTTTGTTTTGGATATTCTTGTAATAGCTCATTTTGAAATGAAAAGCTTGTCCGTGGCTCTTCTTTTTCTCTAAGTTTCTTGCTTCATTTTCTTCATTTTCTCTGATTCTTGATCAATGCTTAGCTTGATTTTCATAGTTAATAATTAGACGTAGAGTTGAGAGTAAATGGAAATTTCTTGTAAACCAATACGGTGTTCTTGACAAATAGTGAAATATCCAGTAAATTATTGCATGCGTGACGTAGGCAAGTTAGGCCGAACTGCTATTATTCTTTGTGTTTCTATGTATGTATTTTCTTCTTCTTTTTTTTTTCTTAGTGTTTTTTGTGTTTCTTACGGTTTGGTTATTGGAGTCCATTGAAAACAAGATCCATACGAGGCGTTTGTACGACACTGCACGCATTTACCCCTTCCACCGTGCTAGGATTGGAAATGCATGTTTTCTTCGTGACGCATCTTCTACCTTCAAACTTGAACAAAAGCCTTTGTGTTTTTTTTTTTTAACAAATGATGCTATTTACACTAAGGGATGGGAGAGTGGGCTAGTAATAATATGGTTCAAATTCACTTTTGGCAAGAATCAAATCTCAGACGTTTCATTTACAAATGAAAAAAAATATCACTAAATCATAGTACTAAATGGCTAGACAAAAATTTTAAGTTTACATTCATTTTTTGCTTCAATGATATGCCTTAAATTAATTTAGTGAGTTATACTGTTTTTCACTAAATGAATCTTGCAATCTGCCCTGGTCTATTTCCTCCAATTGGCAATTGATGTGCAATGTGCTGTACTGTTTTTCTTTCTTATCTGTATGTCCCCTTTTATGTTGCGGATTTGTGCTTGAAATGAAGATGTCGTGTTTTTGCCGGCATTTTAGTATTACTGTATCTTTAAACATTTATATAAAAAGTAAGTTTGTTAATCATCAGGCTTGATTAATATTTGGGCCTGTGAGTGATAAATGGGTGAAAGACTTATCACGGTTTTTTTTACAATAGAAAGGATCTTATCTTCTTTTTGAATAATGTAAGGGAGACATAATTTAAAAAATAAATGATGTATCACCAATAATAATAAGCATATTTATCAACGATTAAGTAATAATCATAATTTAGTCTTCCTAGCATTACCCATTTTTTTTATTATCCTAATTACGCATGACTAGTCAACCAAATATTAGCAATTCAGTCAGTGTATGCCGTCACTTAATACTACAGTCTAGTGATATTCTTCTTCATTTGTAAGTGAGAGGTCTTAGGTTCGATTCTCACTGAAGGATAATTTGAACCACATTATCGCTATCCCATATTCTTTCCAACACAGCAATCATCTTTATTTTCCGTTTGTTTTCCTATGACCGCAATCCAAATAGGGTGGGTCGTGAAGAAAATTAAAAAAGTTCACTATAAAATCAATTTACAATATAGACTAACCCAACTCCTTATAAAAACTTTTATCTTTGCAAGAAAAAAAAAATCCTTATAAAAACTTACAAGGTTCCTCAATTCTTCTGTTAGAGATTTAACTCTCAACATGTCATGAATATGGTCACGATTTGTTAGTTAGTCTCTCGAACTACTTCATCTAAATTTCGAGTTTCGTTGGACTTTATTTCGTTGAGTGATTGCTATATTAAAGCATGTTGTCTTTTCGATGACAAGGCTATGGTTGGAGAAATTATTAGGTGATACTACGGACTAGTTTGGTATTATTGTGCTTTGAAAAAAAAACTGTTTTTATTGTGTTGTAAGAATAAGCAGCTGTGAAATAAAGCAGCAGAGTATTTGGTAAATTTTTTTATAAAAGTGCTTTTGAAAAAAAAAAAAAAAAAGCAATAGTATAGTGTTTGGTAAACTTTTATGTAAAACAGTTGTGAAAAAAAATCGATTTTTCAAAGCTGAGTTTTGTAGCTTCTTGTTTTTTGTTTTTTTTCACCCAAAACTAAAAAAAAAAAAAAAAAAAAAAAAAAAAAAAAAAAAAAAAGCTGAAATTGAATGTTTACCAAACACAAAAACAGCTTCCAACTTTTTTCAGAATCATCTCAGTACTAAACCAGGACTACGTCAGCTCATGGTACTTCCATTGAAAATCTGTCATCTGTTCATTGTATATTTCCTTATTTGTACAGCTGGACTTGAACCAATTTTATACCTTAAAAACAAAATAAAAAAAATGAAAAGAAAAAAAAAAAAACAAAGCAAAAGAACCCCCGCCCACCCTGTGGCAGTCCGACAATCTCCCAGTATAGTCGACCCCAGCCTTCAACCCAGCGGCCTTCCATTGCTGCCGTCGCTCCCTTTCTGTTTCTTCTCCTTACTGCAATTCTGTGTGACAATGGTTTTGTGGTATGCAACTCTCCTTGTCATCATACAATACGAGGTATTAATTCATTTATCTATTATGGTCGGGGATAGACATATATAAAAAAGCTTTACATAGACTCATAGAGCAAAAATTAGTGTTTTCATTTTTATTTTGGTAACACAGGGTGGTGAAGCACCTCCAAACTAGTTAAAAGAGTTATTACAAACCATTCAAGTCCTAGTGACCCTCATCACATCATTAAAAAAAATGAGTTCCAATTCATTCTAAAAAATAGCACTCATGATTCATGTTACAGCTCAAATTCACAAGGTTGTATGCCACCATATTCTTCTCTTTGTAGATTATAGTCCTCTACGCGTCTTATAAATTATACGCTGATCAATGATGTTGGTAAGAACTCATGAAAGCTTGCTTTAGTCATAGTGTTAATTGAACTAACTTAGAGGTTCATTTTAGTTTTCGCATAAGCATAACCATATTATATTTAAAATAAATAATTCGAACGTATACAATAAGGCTGTATATCGCATAAGCATAACCATATATTGGAAGTAGCTAGTTCAGGTATTCTAGTTATAGTTTGATCAAATAATCTTTCATATTATTTTAATTTATGTTTTCAAAAATCGAAAAGTACAATCGTGCTTCTCGCCGATATGAATCAACATATTTTTATGGAAAAATGTTATTAGCTTTTCAAAAATTTCATTCTACACTCCTCATAAGTGTATTTTTTTTTCTAATTATTAAAAATTTGGAATGCAATATAAGATTTGTAAAATGCCAATAGCAATTTCCTTTTTAAATTTTCGGACTATAAAACTTTTTAGGTTCTTCATTACCAAAAAAATAAGATATCAATACACGTTGTTAATTGTTTCAAATGCCCCTCACCAAATATCGATAATTTTTTTTAATTTTTATTGTGGTAAGCAGCGAGGGTGTAATTTTGGCGTTACGTCTCATTCTGCATAATACTTATCGTTGCACCTAGGACAATTATTTCAATTAAAAATAAAAAAAATAAAAAAAATAAATAAATAAAGGAATAGTATTACTCTTAATAAAAAGAGACCCGTTGTAATTTTGGCGTTACGTCTCATTCTGCGTTGGACCGACACTCGTTTGGAATTACACATTTTCATTCACAAGTCAAAGTACAAACGGGAGGGAGAAATGTAGAGTAAATTACACAACTATTTTATATCCAACTAATAATATTATTACAAGCTGATAAGCACGATGATCAGATTCTGAGGGACAACTCGGTGGTATACATTAATCACCGGCGACTTTCTCAGGGTCAATCCTTATTGGATGGCCCCGGAAGTCCTGCCTTTTGGAAATAAAATAAAATAAAACGAAAAGAAGATGCATATACATATATGCAAGCGGCGATACATATATATAAGATCACTAGCTAGGAGCTTGATAGATTCACGATTTCCTTGCCTTCTGCACGAAGATATACAACTGATGAAGCTAATTAGGTCGACCATGCTTCCTGGTACCAAATTCAGTAATCACCACTCCGCGGTAGAGCTCGGCCGCCTCGGTGCTAGTGAGAATAGCAGTGCCCTTTTTTCTATGAACATTATTAACAGGCCTTTGCATCAGAGTTTGACTCTGCTGATCGTGATGAGCTTCGTTGTAATTGGCCATCTTGTGGATCTTGGTGTGTGGATAAAAATGTTGTCCTTGATGAAAAGGAGGAGGAAGAGGAGGCGTAGTAGTAGTGGTGATCATCTTCTGCGGCCAGCTACCGTAGTACTCGTCAGCTGCCACGTTCGTGCTATTGTTGTAAAGCACGCCGTGGCAGTCCTCTATGATGGTGTGGTGTTCGGATGCAATCGGGGTGGCTACCTTCCGGTGAACAACAAAGCGTTCATAAACAGCCATTGCTAACTTAATTACAATGAGTTAATTCAGGGGAGCTATCTAGCTTGGTTTGCTTTGTGCTTGTCTTACCGAAAAAATTAAGAGCCAAGCCGCATTATATAGGAGTCCTATAAAGCTTCACAAGTGGGCTTTCTGATCAGGTTCTTGCGATTCTCCATTATCCTTCCTTTTCTAGTAGGAGAATATTATTGAAACGAATCTAGCCTAAAATCCTTTCTACTATGACCCAGAAATTATGTTAAAACGTTTACTTGTACTAGTTCTTGAAATTATTCAACAAAATATAGCAAGATACTACTTCGTTAGCTTTCACATATATAACTTTTTATGGTAATAAAGGACTCACTTTCAAGACCCATGCAGGCTTTCGACCAGAGAGCTTTGTGTAGCCTCAAAGTTCAAAGGTAAAGGCGTAAATAAAGGGATTGAATCCTGTTCTGTTTGTTTTCTCGCATTGCTTGCGTTTTTACTCCTCCCTTCATGGAAACTTCACCATGCCACTGTGCTTTTGTATTCTGAAAAAAGGGGCACGATATCGGTGTCAAGTAATATTAACATATAGAATAGTTGATGGGTTTTGGAGAGTGTGATGGGGTTAGTAAAGATGGTACGTCTAACAAAATTTAGGTACTTCTAACAAAAGTGGTCTATACCTCTTCTAAGGAAAAACAATAATTTAATCATGCTTTAAGGTATCTTGTACTGTAGAGTTTTTAGTCATTAGATCCTGATTATTGTATGCTATTTCTACCATCTAAAAGAGGTTGATTTCACCTATATATGTATGTAGAACCGATTAGAGGGTTAATCAATGTAATTAGTAAAGATGGTACAAACAACAACAAAGTTTTATTACAGTAAGTGGGGCTCTCTATATGAATATCCTAGATCAAAGTCACTGCGCTGAGTTTTGATTCATGTTTTATGGTAGCTCTAAGTGCTCCATGCTTTTTTTAAGCTTTTTCAAGTCTTCCTCTACTCCTTTTGCTCCGAGTCTCCGTTTGATAATCACATTTTTAATTGGAACATTTGTAGGAAAGATAGTACAAACAACAACACTATTAGTTTTCATTTTCTATTTCCTACTCTGACTAATACACGTTGTCGATAATGAGGTTTTTCTTTGTATAGTTCCTAAATCAAATTAAATCGATGAAGGATGAATTCGGGTCTTGATAAGCAATATTCTGATAAGGTTTGGCCAAGAGTTACACTATTTTATATCTACCACAGAATACATAATGTTATATAATAACATACACAGGTTAGAATTTTTTTTCCCCTCCATAATTTTTGATAGTTTTGGAACTATATATGCATTAGATTATTTACTGGATTCAAGCGCATGAGCCTCTCATGATACTCGGAACCCTTCTGGGACACTATATCCTTGCACCGACTGTACGGATAATAACCAATAAGTTAATAGAGATAGCTGCCGCTTTGAAAGAAAACACTGATATATATTGGTATCGATCGGTATAACACAACAGGTTTTGGATCAATCTTATGAGATTATATTAAACTTTTATCGTTTCTGCGGGGATCTTAATTTCAAAATAATTGAATAATTTGTGTTTGGGTTAATATTTAACTTTGAGCTTAAAGGGAAGAAAGCCCAAAAGAACTCAACAAAGGAAACTATGTTCAAAGCCTGGCTCCAAACCCAGATGCCTATTTCAAGACAATATAACGGCTCCCCATTAAATGCAAAGGATAGGTGCTCACAAGAGAAGTGACAACCGATGGCTCACAAAAAAAGTGACAACCGATGGAAATCCACCTACTCTCGACCCAAAAGCACTTTCTGAATGGCAGAACATGTAAAAAGGGTGATGACTCACTACCCTTCAATTACTTTCGAGCAAGAGAAGAAACAACATAGTCGAGCTAATTCAACCATAAAAGGAGGAAGAGGGCCTAGAGATAAGGACACTTAACCAATCAAACAAACAAATCTGCAACTTGCCTCTCAGTCAAGCAAATACCCAGAAAGTTGTGCTTTGTCCAGATTCTACACCCTTTAGCCTTAGAAAGACATATTTTCATCTATGTACAAATTGTGCTACCTTTTCTAAATGTTGTAGTATCGATTCTCTTGTGTAAACCTATTTACCATTCGTCCCTCTTTAGTACTCAACCCTTTTTGTAACTGCAAAGAGAAGAGACCGCAAGACATTTAACCTTACCTGATAAGGTGAAATCTTACCCGACTCTCTTTGCATCGTCTTTCAATTAATAGATCTAGTGTTATAATGTATTCCCCAATATATATTCAAGTCATTTCCAGTCTCTTAATGATTCAAAGCTCCATCAGTTCTCATATCTGGTTTCCTTAGTGGTTTTTACTGTCATAAGAGGATTAAAAGTGAACTAAACAGATGACTTAATTAGATCTGGACTTCCACCCTTTAAGCATACAAGATAAATGAAATTCCTTGATCTCAAGGCATAGAAAAGAACTTAATGTAGACTTAACCTATCGACGACAATCCTTTAATAACAAGAAGTTAGAATAACTCAGGGTACAAGTAATCAACTTAAACACACTTGTTCTACATATGCCATATTGAGATGGCAGTGGCACACCTTTGCATTCAGTTAGTTTTGATTGTGAGCCTCAAGGCCTACACCTAAGGCCCTACAAAGGCACCTTTCAGAACTAACTGTGTCCTCCTCTTGCAGCATCTCGACAAGTAGGAGCCCGACAACCAACCAAAGTGACTCATCGGGATTTCCTGCCCGAACAATTTGGGTTTCTTTTTCTTGGATTTAAGTTTTTAACTTCTCAAAAAATCTACTCTAGACTGAAAAGCTACATAATGTACTAGTACGTTATAATATGAGTTAATTGATGGTATTATGTGATCATCATGTCACATTAAAAGGTTTACTCTAGACTGAAGAAGGCAGCAAAATTAACCAAGTTAACATGGACTATCTAGTGGACAAAAAAAAAAGTTGTATCTAGTGCCGAAGAAAGAAATTTAATGTATCAGAAGAAATAAGATTGGTATGTATGCATGCTTACGATGGCAAATCTTACGTAACCAAATTATTCTTGTTTATCTTCCGAAAGACAAGGTCTGCGCTTATATCTTCTTGGTAAGATATTCTTGATCATATTTGCCTTACATTAGGAATCATTTGCCTCTAACTTGCCATTTTTGAAGATATAAAGTTTGTAAAAGTGATCGATCGATTCCATTTCCTTAAAAAAATGGCATATCCTTTTGGCATCTATCCCGTTTCATATTTTGGTTTTACTTTTATTAATATGGCCTATAATTAACCTAATGGGAGATGGGGCTTCTTGTTAATGGGGTTCAAAGCCAATAACACAAGCACCCCTGTTAGAAAAGGTAGAAGGACGTTCCTTGGGGAAAGAAAAAGGTAGAAGGACGTTCCTTGGGGAAAAAGGGAAGGTATTAATTCCTAGGGTAAATTACATTTTATCTTTTCAAGTTTGGATGAAATTACAACCTCATACAAAATCTTTAAAATATTTCAATTTCATACATTTACTATCATTTTATTTCAATATTATACATTCCGTTAGAAAATATGTTAACTTAACCATTAAGTGATGACATGGCACATATGAATTCACATTTATGCTTATGTGGCTAAAAACAATTAATTAATAATTAAAAAACACAGTGGTCCCCACCACCTAAATTAAAAAACAGATTATAAATATAAAAAACACAATGCTCCCTCTTTCCCATTAGCCAACCACGGCCACTCACGCCAACTTCTACCATATCCCACCTTCGACACCAACGCCGACACCATCGACGTCCTAGCTATCCCAGCTATTCCAGCTCTTGCTCTGCAAATCCAGTGACTCTTTTCCATTATTCGAACTAGACCACCTTTTAAACCCGTTAGCACTCGAGTTCAACTCAACCCATGAACCCCATTACGATAAGGTTCCAATCCACTCCCAGACCTCTCACTGCCTTAAGCAATAAGGAGCACTCGAGCCTGATGACCGAGCTCCCCTAGTTGCTCCATACGAGAACGGATGAGGGTTTACTGCAATTTGGGTTTTTACAAGCTTGAATTGCAAAGAGAGAAGATTCGGGTTTTTACGAGCTTGAATCACAGAGAGAGTGAAAAGCTTCGAGTTGGGGAAGTTGAAATTAGGGTTTTTACGAGCTTGAATCGCAGAGAGAAAAGATTAAATTGCAGAGAATCGGGTGTGGTTTTGAGTGTTTTGGATTAGAGGACGAGGGTGCGGTTGTGGTTTTGGTTGTGAAGGCAAGGGGGATAGATGGAAGATGAAGGAATTAGGGTGCAGATGTGGTTTTGGTGGTGAAGGGAGAGGGATGGACAGAGGGGGAAGATGAGGTTTTGGTGGTGGAGGGAGGGGATGGATGGAGGGGAAGGTTTCAAGGTGCGAATGGGTGGGTGGTGGGGCCCACTGTTTTTTTAATTAATTAATTTTTTTATTTTATTTTTTTTTAGCCACATAAGCACAAATGTGGATTCATATATGCCACGTCATCATTTAACGGTTAAGTTAATACATTTTTTAACGGAATGTATGATATTGAAATGAAATGATAGTAAATATATGAAATTGAAATGTTTTAAAGATGTTGTACGAGGTTGTAATTTCTTCCAAACTTAGGGTAAGTGTAATTTCCTTGCATAATTTGGTGTGTGTGTGTGTATATATACAAGTCCACTTCTACCACTAATACATGATGATTTAGAAAACTCCCATCTTGAATCTAAATTCAGGAAGGAAGATATAAAGTAGAGTTCAATAATTTTAAGGTATACATTCCCTTTCATTTTTCTCTATTTTGGGATTTCTAGTTGTTAATTTTTTTTTTTCCTGATTTATAACTATGTGAGCACTTTGGTGGCTATCTACAAGAATAAGGGTGATGTATAATATTGTATGAACTATAAGGATATTAAGTTAATAAGTCATACAATGAAGCTCTAAGAGAGGGTAATTGAGCATAGATTGAGACAAGAGACACAAGTCTCAGAGAATCAATTCGGGTTCATGTCAGGGCGCTCAGCAATGGAGGCAATCTATCTCTTATGAAGAGCGTGGAATGAAATAGAGATATGAAAAAAGATTTGCACATGGTTTTTATAGATTTGGAAAAAAACGAATGATATGGTCCCAAGAGAAATTATTTGGAGAATTCTAAAGAAGAAAAGAGTACGAGTAGCATATATCAATGGAGCAAGAACTGTAATAAGAACTCATGAATGACAAACTGAAAACTTTCCCATAACCATAGGGCACACCAAGGCTTATTTTTAAGTCCTTACCTTTTTGCATTAGTAACTGACACGTTAATGGGACGTATTCAAGATGATATGTAACGAGCTGTCCCAAAATATTATGGTTTTTATAAATTTAAGACATGAATTTACAAAAATGCCCTTCGAGGCAAATACGTTGATTTTTGTTGACCGTTTTATCGTGTCACGTAAGATTTGTCCCCTTAGAATATTCTTGTAGTACTCGTCACTACGAACACATAGAAGCAAACAGAACGTAATTTGGAGTTATAACGAAGGAAATATTAACATTTAAAGTTGGGGGCATTTAAGTAAATTTAACCTTCCCTCTAGAAGGCTCCATATTTTTGGGAGCAATCTGATTGAGCCATGTGGACGATTGTGATGATGAGTGGAAGAGAGAATGAAAGAGATGGATGGAACAGAAGGGGATAAAAGGAGGAAAAATGAAGGAGGTTGGGCCAATAGGGAGAGAAAGAGAAATGGAACGGACCAATCAGAAAGAGGGAAGGAGGGGAAAGGAGGGAGGAAGAAAAAGAAAGAAACGGGCTAACCCACATTCCCTCATCGGACCCGAGCCATACCGCCACCTTTCTGATGTTTTTTCATCGGTTTTCCTACTATCCAAACCTTGCCACCACCTGTAAACTAACCCTCATCTTCCCCTCTTCCATTTCCAACCAAATTTTATTGAGATTAGCTTTGAATTCATGAAGAACGGAACCCGTCGGTTCCCGAGGTGCCACTGCAGAAATCCAGTGATCGTGATGCTAACTCAACCAATTACCACCACTAATAGACTCCCCTCAACCCTAAGAACAAAGCTCATGCATTGGTTGAGGCGTCGGAGCGAGTATGGAGGTCGAATGAAAACACACCCAAATCAAGAGTTCCAGAGGCTCATGGGCAAATTCAAGTGTTTTCCGGGCGAAATGGACTTTGACCGAGGTATGAAAATGGTTCCTTTCATTGAGATCTTTATTCATGTAAAATTTGGGAATTTTTGGAGTTGTTCTATTTTCCAGTGAGTCGGGGCGGCCGGCCGCCATATGCAGCGGCGCGTGGGGGAAAACCCGAGATCCCCTCTTAGGTTTCTCGACGTGCCAAATGCGAATCCACCATCTGTTTTCCCAAATTCTAACGTTTTAGTAGAGTTTTACTAAAAGGTCCCTAATTGTGTTTAGGCGTGTTGGCGGGAAGCGATGTCATCTTCGCTAGTTCAAGTGGTTCTCAGGCAACAAAATTAGAGTTAGGATCGAGGAACATGATTCCGGTGTCAAGGTACTTCGGCTTAGTTATCCTTGAGTCTTCTTGGTGTAGGTAGCATTTCCTTGTTCATATCTTTTTATACTCATTCTTTCATATTATTCTTAGTTGGTTGTATGCTCTGAGTACGTTCCTGATTTGGTATAATCATTCTAATTACATATAGTTTAGTTATATACATGTTTAAAATGGTTTCGTCACCCTCGAGGTTCGGCCAACACGTGCCTACCCTGGTATGTGGGGATATCGGGGTTGGGGCGTATCATAATATCCCTTGGTGTATGCTTTTCACAAATGATATAGTGGTGATATATGAAACGTAGAAGGAAGTAAATGTGATGTTTAACCTTTGGCAGGAAGTGTTGAAAGCTAAAGGTCTTTACCTAAGTAGGTCAAATAAAGAGTATATGAAGTGCAAGTTCGTGAAAATTGGGGTCCAAACAGATAGGGATGAGAATTGAAGATCAAAAAGTATTAAAGAGTGAACATTTTTGTTATCTTGGATCCATCTGGCAAAATAACTGAGAATTAAATAAGATCTTAACCATAAATCCAAGCTGGATGGATGACGCAGAAGAGTGTACCGATGTGTTGTGCGAGCGTTGTATGCCACTAAAGCTCAAGGAAAAATTTTATAGGACGACAATAAGCCCAACGATGCTTTATGGCACGGAATGCCAGGCGGTTAAAAATCGCCCAAAAAATGAGTGTCATGGAGATAAGAATGCTTCGTTGGCTGTGTGCGCACATGAGAAATGATAAGATTAAGAGTGAGGATATCTGAGGTAAAGAATGAGTGATCACAATTGAAGATAAGATGAGAAAAAATCAGTTAAAATGGTTTGAACACGTGAACCGAAGACCTACAGATGATTCGGTTAGAAGATACGACTATGAGCCGGGTAAAAGAAGTTGAGGAAGACCTAGGAAGACTTTAAATGAGACTATCAAAAAAATATGGAGTACTTGGAGCTAACAAAAGACTTGGGCACAAAACTGAATGCAACAATGTTATGGGATTCATAAGGTTGATTGTTGTTGTTGTTGTACTTCAAATCAGTATCTTTTTTAGACAATGATCGTTATGTTTTCAGGAAAAAAAAAAAACCTAAAATCAAATTTAAAGTTGCCTACCTCAAACACTAGCGTCGCTAAGAAATCAAATTTGGAACAAAATATAAAAAACAACTAAACTCCAAAAAGACCATCAAAACTTAAAATGTCGTTTTGATGTAACAAACGAGTATTTTCGTTCTTTTTTGACATGGTGTATTGTGAGCTCAATCGAAGCTCAAAGATCATGGTGGATTTTGTTGTTTTTGAACTTACTCTTGTCTCAACCAATTTTCCTACATCACTAGATTACTTGCAAAAATAGAATCTATTAACAATATATGGATATTCTCACTTGTACGTAAGACATTGATCATATAATTATATGAATCTCATTTTCATAAGAGATGTGATCAATCCAAAATGCACTTGCAAGAGGCCAAGGTCCTCACCACATTCATAGAAATGGAGTGTTGCCAGGAATGCAGCACATCACCATTGGAAAACACCATTGTGAAAAAAGTAAAGGAAAAAGGAATGTGAAACAAACAATACATTTTGCCCATTGCCTCTAAAGTATAGAAGATTTTGATTTTATATATAACAAGAGAAAGTACTACGCATAAGGGAGTACATAGCTTTATATCTACATATTACAAGTGGAATATATACATCGTTAAGCGTAGATAAATTAAGCTCTATAGCTTAATACACATAGAGCTTTATTTAATTAGCTAGCTACTACTAATTACTTATACCAAACTAATTAAGTATGTATTAGCTAGGCTATTAGCCGTGATTCTTGGGATATTCTCTTATCTCTATCCCCCCAAATAAGAGGGCTGCATCTTTGCTATTTAGAACAGGTTGATCTATTATAAAAGGAGGTTGTTTCCCTCCACGAGCTTGGTGATGATGATACTGATCTTGAATAAACGGAGGCCTCGTATGACTCCTCCCGGCCGACCGGCCATAGTACTTGTCTATCATAGCAAAAGCCTCCACTCCAAGCCGCGCTAGCTCTTCCTGTGTTGCCATGATAAAATTGTTACGTTTATAAGAACAAAAGAAAAATATAGACGCACAAATAGGGTATTCAAGTAAATTGGTTTGCCTTTGTTTGCTGGTTAAAAGGTTAGCGCCCAAGCCCCATTATATAGGAATAGGAGTTAAAAAGGTGATCCCTTCTTGGAGGGCCATAATATCTTAGAATGGATAATATTTGGATAACGCGATTCAAAAATCTTTTCTTTGATTCTTTCCAAAAAGGCTTCCCACTTTTGGTGATTCATTTGAATTAAAGACATTTGGAATAAATCTTTGATTTGGGGGCTTGCTTAAGTTGGAAATCCATGTAATTAAATAACTAATGTTGCAAATTAGAAAAGTGCCTTATAGAGTACAGACGGCGCTATTGATGCATGGTAGGTTCTTTGGTGCTAATTAAGAGTTTCATGGTAGGTCGGTCCAAAACACATTCATAAATGAAAAATAGGACTAACGATCAAATGGTGGAACTTGGGAGGTGAAGATATTATCTTTATCTTCTTGAAGAGATTGAAAGGAATCTATATATGCTTTACCACTTTATATCATTTTCCTTGGGTATTGGTACACATTTTCCAAAAGTAGTTCCGATTTATCGGAAATATGATAGGATTAAAAGTACACCACAAAGTAGCATACAAATGTCCTATTGATTTTCCTTATTAAGACTAAGATTTGTCAATTGTAGCATATGAAAATAAGGGTCTTTTCCGCAGAAGATTGTTTTATATAACTACTTAAAATGTCATAAAAACTGGACTGTTGTCCCTACTGACCAGCCACCGAAAAATAATTATTAGACCAACTTACACTTATTTAAAGTCTACGAAATTTTATATGCAAATACTAGACACACAGACTTACACTCATACAAATTTTTGGGATTTTTGGAGTTAATTTGCTATTTAAATTAAATCGAACAAAAACAGGACAAAAACATATTTTAAGTAGTTCGCAAATTAAGAAAAACGAGTTAGGGTAAGTGTTATCCACCACCAAATAGTCATGCAAACATGTTATGTTTATTCAAATTCCTTTCATTTCCGGATGAAGATGCTCAAGTTGGCTCAATGTTAGAACTCAACCTATTACTCTTTCTTATGTGGTATGTTAAGAGAATGATGTTTTCAACTTAACTTAGTCCCTAACATGCAATCTAGGATGACGTGTTCATAGATTTAACAAGTAGAAATCATTAAGAATGAAAAGAGTTTGAGTCATCACAAGGCATCGTAAGTACTAGTGTTGTCTTACTTATCCTAGAAATTGGTTCACATGTTAATCGCAATTAACAAGTACTACTCTAGAACATATGTAGGTCCTCATTCGACAAGGGCAGACACACACATATTCATAGCATTAGCATCCTTGATATGCTTACTAAGTATGCATCTGTAGAAAACACATAAAGAATTCATCAATGAGCCAAGTAGTGAACCAATTTTCATCCATTCATAAAAGTAATTCAAACGAAATGTCATAACAAACTTGCAATCATATTCGGAGATTCAAAACAACCCCTAACTACTAAAAATTTAGTTGCACATAATCCTTAAATAAAACCAAAAGAAAGACATGGGTTTGAGAAGATAAAACCGAAAGAAGAGAATGCCAAGATTTCCTCCTTCCTTTTCTTCCATCCCCAACGCAGCTGCCTTGTCTTTTTTTTTCCTTGCTAAGTGAGAGGAAATGGTAAAACAATTGTAACTCTTTAGGTAGCCTTTATGCCCATTACTCCCATTTAATTTTCCATTTCCTCTGATATTTGAATAGGTGTCAGTTGAATTGTTCTTGGCTGCGTCAGTTTTGGCTACTAGAGTTATTGGATTTATTGCTTTCAATGTTTTCTTGTTAGTTACAAACTGCTCAGCCTCTTGAGAACCTTTTAGTATTAAAACGGACATAACTTCTTTTAGAAAAATGATATTAACAATCCGCAAAATGTTCCAGAAAATAGACATCCATAGCTTTCCAAGCATATAAGGCTCATTCTCTAATTCATTTTGAGTTGTCCGAAACTTGCTTCCAAAGTCAGCTGATCTGCACAGGCAGTTTTGACAAATTTGTTACTTAAAATTCCACTTGTGCTATTTTTTTTTCTTTGCCTGACAAATCCCACAAAACACAAAAAGAAAGTTAATAGCTCAAAAATATAAGAAACTAACAAAGAAAAGACAAGTGAATTTGATGTAAAATATATATAAATATAAGCTTATCAAAATATGAAGCATTGTTGAAACATATTTAGTGTTCCTTAATTTCCATCCATAATTAAATGATAAATATCACAACTTTACCAAAGCAAATCTATTTGTACTATACTTTATCAATTTCGAAACTATCGAACAAGGGTGAACTATACTTTATCAATTTCGAAACTATCGAACAAGGGTGAACTTTATACCCTTAGGGACCCACTAAAGGATTCGTGGTGAGGCACCCATGCTAAAGCACAAGAGTTTCTCTCCAACAAGGAGGCCAATCACAATACGACACATGTCAACATTAGAATAAAGCTTCTAAAGTCCACATCGACCATGGACGGAAGCCGGAGACTCTCCTCAATTATAAAAAGAGACTATTCTCCTACCATTATTCCCTAATGCCATTATTATACTTAAACTCGTCATTAGGACTCACTATTGATGATTATGCTTGAACCTATGTATTGTGTAAACTCTTCATTAGTAATGAGAACTCCTCTACTCTCGTGGACGTAGCCCAACTTAGGGTGAACTATGTACATCTTGTGTTTGCTTCTCTATCTCTATCTCTTTACATATTATCCTCACTAGGTGACCCAAGCAATCTTTGCGAAGGTCACAAACTTAATACTTTACGTTGTTCCAAAGTCTCACTGATTTTGTGCATCAACAAAATCCATATATAACAAGGGTGCTCAAAGATTTTCAAAGGAAAGACCCTTCATTATGTTAGGGAATTCTACCCCAACAAATTAAATGAGTGAGCATCTCCAAGAATCCAAGGGTAGTAATGGTTAGCAAAGTTAGATTTGTTATGTTATGTAGAACAACTTTATCTCCAACAAAAGTAGCAACTGAATTAGCAAATTGAAGATAAATTTCCATCAAAAGTATTGTTTAGTAGAGAGTTGAAAAATAAAAATTTGGGCTTTACAAGATATGATAAACTTAGGATAGTATTATTTTAAGGTGAAAAAATAAATTTGAAGAGTTGCCGTAATTAAAGATAAGATGAGAGAAAATCAGTTAAATTGGTTTGGACACATGAACCTAAGACCTACAGATGCTCTGGTTAGAAGAGGTGACTATGAGACTAAGGCTTAAGGCAAAAGGGGTAGAGGAAGACTTGGAAAAAGATTTTAAGAAAATATATGGAGTACTTGGAGATAACGGAAGACATAGCACAAAACTAAACACAATAGCGCTCTAGGATTTATACAGCCAACCTTACTTAGTGACAAGGCTTGGTTGTTGTTGTGCTTGAAGAGTGGGTTGGAGCGACAAACTTTAAAGTACGTAGAATAAAAGTGTCACATAAGTTAGGAAAATGACACTCTTATTGGATATTGTCATAGATTGAAATAAATTTCTTTTAGACTTTCATTTTGCATTTTCATTCTCCAATGTTGCACTGTGATCCGAACCATTTATTTTTTGGTCATCCTTTAAGGTCATCTCTGTAAAAATGAACTAAATCTTAAAAAAAGAAAAAAAAAAAGAAGAGTTATCTAATGGTTATAAAATCAATGAACGAATCATGTTTTATAGTTAAACATTGAAACTAGAAGTTAGAGTCTAGGGATCAAACAGTTAAATGATTTCTAATTTGGTTGATTTTTTTTATAAATTAGTTAATCTTAAGGGGTGGCCTAGAAATAGATAGTTATGTTTATCAGAGAACATTGCGTTCGTAAAAAGAAATTAAAAGTAGAAAAAGAAGTTCAAAAGCATACACCTTCGTCACGCAATGTTGTGAAAAAAGGGTAAAAGTCTTGGTTTGACACCAAAATCTTGTGCGATGCACAGGCCACGACGTGCAAACGTCCTTTGCGTTATGAAGGTGTGCAGTCGTTGCGCAAAATAGCTTTGCGCGACATAGATGCACCTTCGTCGCGCAAAGCTATTTTGCGCAACGAATGCGCACCTTCGTTGCTCAAAGTCAACAACTTTGTGGTATAACATAAGATTTTGTGGTATCCACTTGTGTAAATATTTTAAATTGACGATTGAATTAGTTCATTGTATTCATATAGGATCAAGGAGTCTAGCTCTAAAAAATCATCAAAATCGGAGTTAAAATAACCGTTAAACCTTGATTTTTTGTTTATAACCTTCGAAAAGTTTTGTCCCATTACTTGATCTCTGAATGTTTGTTTTTTGTGATTTTTGGTGTATGCTATCTCGAAGCATATACAAACAAGTTTGACGGTTGGATCGTTGAAGCTGATTTTGTAAAATATGTATCCCATCAAAACGATAAATTCACTAACACTTAGAGTTTATTTATACTTTCATTATGTCTAACATAAGATTTCTTGGTATCCACTTGTGTAAAATATTTTAAATTGACAATCGAATTAATTCATTGTATTCATATAAGATCAAGGAGTGTAGCTGTAAAAAAATCATCAAAATCGGAGTTAAAATAACTGTTAAATCGTGAATTTTCGTTTATAACCGTCAAAAAGTTTTGTCCCATTACTTGATCTCTAAATGTTTGTTTTTTGTGATTTTTGGCGTGTGCGAACTCGAAGCAAATGCAAACAAGTTTTGCAGTTGGATCGTTGAAATTAATTTTGTTGGATGCATATCCCATCAAAACGATAGATTCACTAACACTTAGAGTTTATTTATACTTTTCATTAAGTATAACATAAGATTTTGTGGTATCCACTAGTGTAAATATTTTTAATTGAAGATCGAATTCATTCATTGTATTCATATAGGATCAAGGAGTGTAGCTTTAAAAAATCATCAAAGTCGAAGTTAAAGCTACTGTTAAATCGTGAATTTTCGTTTATAACATTAAGTTCAATGATATATAAATTTAGTAAGTAGCTTTAAATTTATTTATTTTGTTATAACACTTAAGAAATTGAATCGTATATAAATTTATTAAGTAGCTTTAAATTTATTATTGTAGTTCGGATCGGGTTTTTGTTAGAAAAATATATTATTATGTTTTATGTAAAAAAAATGAATTTCAAAGGAGTAAAGTCACATTTTCAGTAAATTTTATAATATTTTTTTAAAAAAAATTATAACTTGCGCGACATCACAATTGGGTCGTTGCGCAAACACACTTTGAGCAACACACCACCTATGCGTTACGCAAAGACTGTTTGCGCGACAAACAAACTTCGTCGCGCAAAGGGTTTTTGTGGTTCACTTCTGTAAATATTTTAAATCAACGATCAAATTAGTTCATTATATTCATATAGGATCAAGGAGTGTAGCTGTAAAAAATCATCAAAATCAAAATTAAAACTACCGTTAAATCATGATTTTTCGTTTATAACCGTCGAAAAGTATTGTCCCGTTACTTGAGTTTATTTATACTTTCATTAAGTATAACATAAGATTTTGTGGTATCCACTAGTGTAAATATTTTAAATTGAAAATCGAATTCATTCATTGTATTCATATAGGGTGAAGGAGTATAGCTGTAAAAAATTCACCAAAATCGGAGTTAAAATAACTGTTAAATCGTGATTTTTTGTTTATAACCGTCAAAAAGTTTTGTCCTGTTACTTGATCTCTGAATGTTTGTTTTTTGCAATTTTTTGCGTATGCTATCTCGAAGTATATACAAACAAGTTTGACGGTTTGATCGTTGAAACTAGTTTCGTAGAATGTGTATCTCATCAAAACAATAGATTTACTAACACTTGGAGTTTATTTATACTTTCATTAAGTATAACCTAAGCTTTTGTGGTATCCAATAATGTAAATATTTTAAATTGAAGATCGAATTCATTCATTGTATTCATATATGGTCAAGGAGTGTAGCTGTAAAAAATCAACAAAATCGGAGTTAAAATAACCATTAAATCATGAATTTTTGTTTATAACCGTCGAAAAGTTTTATTCCATTACTTGATCTCTAAATGTTTATTTTTTGAGATCTTTTTACCATGCGATCTCGAAATTTATACAAACAAGTTTGACGGTTGGATCGTTGAAACTAGTTTCGTAGAATGCGTATCTCATCAAAACAATAGATTTACTAACACTTGGGAGTTTATTTATACTTTCATTAAGTATAACATAAGCTTTTGTGGTATCCAATAATGTAAATATTTTAAATTGAAGATCAAATTCATTCATTGTATTCATATATGGTCAATGAGTGTAGCTGTAAAAAAATCATCAAAATCGGAGTTAAAATAATCATTAAATCGTGAATTTTTGTTTATAACCATCGAAAAGTTTTATTCCATTACTTGATCTCTAAATGTTTATTTTTTGAGATTTTTTTTGCGCATGCGATCTCGAAATTTATACAAACAAGTTTGACGGTTGGATCATTGAAACTAGTTTCGTATATTGCGTATCCCATCAAAATGATATATATATATATATATATATATTTATTAAGTAGCTTTAAATTTAGTTATTTTGTACGTATAAGACTTAAAAAAATTGAATGGTATGTATATTTATTAAGCATCTTTAAATTTATTATTGTAGTTTGGATTAGGTTTTTGCTTGAAAAAAAAAAGTTTTATGGGTTTTATGTAAAAAAAAAAATGAATTTGAAGAGAGTAAAGTCACATTTTCAGTAAATTTTATAAAATTTAAAATATATATATAACTAGTGCAACGCTACGGTGTGATCGTTGCGCAAAAAGTCTTTGCGCGACGTCATAATGTATACATGCATTGCGCAAATTGTTAAAATTTTGACGGTGCAATTGAAGAAAATAAGCGCATTTCAAAAAAAAAAAAAAAATTGGACAAAATGGGGGTGCAATTGAAGAAAAGAGTCCAGCAGCCACTCGATCGGTCTCTCTCGTCCCACTCGCTCATCTCGCCCTCTCTCTCACTCCATCTCACTCTTTTCTCCCACTCCATTAGACGAAGACAAAGACGAAGGAAGACAGCTGCCACTACCCACCCATCTGCTCTTCCTCCGCTCCAACCTCCGTCGGAATTCCTCACCCTTTCCTCAATTCCGAAGGTCCCTTCACATCTCTCTCTCTCTCTCTCTCAATGTTTTTTTAATTGATTGCAAATCTGTGATTTAGTTCGGGATGGAATGGTTGCAAATCTGTGATTTTTTAATTGGTGGGTTGTTTTTGTTGGTGAGATCTTAGGGTTTTGATTTTGGTAGAGTGGGTGATCTTTGTGATTTGGGGAAGTGGGTAATGGTGAATATGTTGTTAGGGTGAGATTTGTGAACTGGGATTTGGTAATCTGAGTAGTTGGGGTGGTTTTGGTAGGTAGAGTGACAAATTTTGAGATTTCTACTCTGGTTTTGGCAGAGAGTTTGATTTGTTTGTTATTTAGCTTTCTTTGTACAAAGGCTGAGGTTATGGTGGATCTGAAAGTTGGTGTAATGAACAAAGGTTCATGTGGAAGCCGGTCAGAGACTGCTTTCTTGGTGAAGATAGTGAGATTGTAGAATGTTCAGAATTAGAGCCTGTTCATTGGTAATTGGTTTCTTCGTTATTTGACCCGTGTTTGGTAAAACTGAGCACAACGTGCCGAAGACACAATGCTTACCCTTTTCTGTTGGTGCGCAATAAAAAATATGACGCCATTTTCTAACCTTGGTTGACAACCTATTCAATTTCCTGTTTGGTTGCTGAGCAAGTTGGAAGAGAAAATAATCAGATGATTGAATGCTTTTATGTTCATTTTCACTTGATTGAATGCTTTTAGAAGATTATTATATTTCATATCTAAGTGGATTATACAGTCTAATGGAATTTCATATGAAAGTTGTATGTGTTGCACTAAGATTTTCTAATGGAATTTCATACGAAAGTTGTATGTTTTGCCTGCCCTGTATATTATTTCAAAATTGTATACGTTATTGGCTTTTAATGTTGGCTTAAAATTTTGATTGTTTTGTTTAACAATTTTCTTCCCAACTAAAATCTAGAACCTTCAAATAACCATCCACGGAGTCTGAGAGTTATATGATAATCCCATTGGCTTTGGTAGTACATCCTTTTCATGTTCTTCGGCTTAATTGAGGTTGTTAGAGTTTAATTGGTATTTGATTAGCTCAATTCAGGGATTGGAGGTAAGGTTCTTCACTTTTGTTAAGTGTCCTTTTGATTTGCCTTTGCCAAGACGATGACGGCAACAACAACAAAACATTTTTCCACTAAGTGGGGTCGGCTATATAAATCGTAGAACGTCATTGCGCTTGGTTCCGTGTCATATTCTTCGTTAGATCCAAGTACTCTTAAGTCTTTTCTTAGAGTCTCTTTCAAAAATTTCCTAGGTCTTCCTTTACCCTTTCGGCCCTGAACCTCGAAGGAAACTAATTATGTCATATAAACAAATTATAATTAATGCATAAATTTCTCGAATTGTATTTTTCATGGGTAATTTTTTACAGACGTGCTATGTAATTTTAACATGCGTTATATGTTAGGTGCCAAACAATGTTTATCAATTCCACAAACCAAGTTGTAGCCAGACATTGTTTATCATTCTCTCCACAAACAGAGTTTAGCGATGTTCAAATTAAGGGAGCTTCTGGAGCATCTAGCTGCCATTAATTAGGGAGGGGGTAAGTTAGGAATAATATGATTTTTATGCCTCAGTGCAACAAATTAATATAAGATCATCAGGAAAGAAGTATGCCAAAAGGAGAGGGTGTGTTTGGTATCCTATTTGAAAATTTTAATAATTTCTCAAAACATTTTTTAAGAATTTTTCTTGAAAACAATTTTTTCTGAAGACTCAAAAACTTGTTTGGTATGTGATTTAAAATTTTTGAATCTTACAATTTAAACTGGACAAAGAGATTTAAAAAGAGAGGGCCAAGAGAGACAGAGGAGAGAGGAGGAAAGAAAGTAAGAGATGAATGGAGAAAAAAAAAAACAAGAAGTGAAAGAATCGGAGGAGATAGAGAGGAAGATAAATTAGAAAAAGAACTGGAAAAATGAAGATAGTGGATTGGAAGAGAAACGAAAAAGGGGAAAAAAAAAAAAAGAGAATGAGGAGAGAGAAATAAGAAAAGAGAGAGATAGATTTGGAGTGAGAGGGGAGGGAGAGAAAAGAAATGAGTGATTTTAAGTTTAAAAACTCACTTTTTGTGTTTTTAGATAATAGACTATATTTTTTAGTTCGTCTTGAGTCAGTTTTTTAAAATAGTCATACCAATCAAGTTTTCAAAGCCTAAAACTTGAAAATTGTTTTTGAATTTAAAAAGTTAGATTCAAGTAGAGTACCAAACATCCTTAGAATTTAGAACTTTTTTCCTCCTTTATTTGGGTCTAGAAGATATAACTAAATATATTAAGGGAAGTGTTATTAGCACTCTAATTCTACACTCCTCACAAGTGTATTTTTCTTTCCAAATATAAAAAGTTTGGAGTGTGGAATGAGATTTTTAAAGTACTAATAATAATTCTCTGTATTAATTAAGGTCCTTATAAATTATAATTGGTGCCACGCATCTTCTTTGGTTTGTTTTTTGTATATATTTAATTACTTCGTCTGATAGTTCATGTGTGATTAATAAGCCAACAATTTAATAATTGAGTTGGTCTCTACCCAATCTAACGCACAAATATGCAGGTTGTTCCAAGTCTCTGCTGGGGTCGTAAAGAAAGGAATAAAGCTAAAATATGAAGAAAAATCTGTACGGTTTCTACTTCTTTCGAATATCATTTATCAGCATCATCGATCCATCCTCAAGTTTTTAATTAATATCTCAAAATTTCAATTTCTTAAAGCTTAATCAAAGGGTGGCAATCAGTCAGTTACCGGACCCATGTGAATCAGATTCTCACTGATTAGCTGGGTTTACTGTCCTCAAGTAATGATAATGCTCATCATCTTATTATCACTGTTGAATGAGTTTAAATTTTGAGATTTGTGTAAGAAATAGACATAAATCTCAAAAATTAAATTTATCTAATAATAATAAGTATGTGTGATGAGCATTACCACCAAACTAAGGGTGTTAAGCCAAAAAGCACTCTTTCACCGTATGTGAACTAAATCAAATAAAGCATGGTTTCATTCATTTATGAGTATTCCCAAGGGCCAAACTCCAACTGGTTAGGCTTCAAACTAGTAGCATAAAGGGAGACACTTCAAAAAATGCGAGAACTGAGATATATTAATGATAAGTGTAGCCACATGGCAGCATTACATCTGTATATGCTATGTCAGCTAAAACACATAGATTTGGCTTTAAAGATTAGTTATTTGGATTAGATTTGGAAACTTAAGTTAGACTGGATGAGGGGTTTCTTGGTCATTAAGAAATTTGTTGTATTCCTTTATTTTGGATATTCTTGTAATAGCTCATTTTGAAATGAAAAGCTTGTCCAAGGCTCTTCTTTTTCTCTAAGTTTCTTGCTTCATTTTCTTCATTCTCTGATTCTTGATCAATGGTTAGCTTGATTTTCATAGTTAATAATTAGACGTAGAGTTGAGAGTAACGGAAATTTCTTGTAAACCAATATACGGTTTCCTTGATAAATAGTGAAATATCCAGTAAATTATTGTTTGAGTAACATAGGCAAGTCTGGCCGAACTACTATTATTCTTTGTGTTTCTGTGTATGTATTTTCTTTTTCTTTTTTTCTCAGTGTTTTTTGTGTTTTTTACGGTTTGGTTATCGGAGTCCATTGAAAACAAGATCCATACGAGGCGTTTGTACGACAGTGCACACATTTACCCCTTCCACCTTGCTAGGATTGGATGACACACCTCGACCCGGAATGTCCACTAGGACTCTGAATCGAGCTGTGTTGGCCGACACCTGAAAGGTGACAAAGCCATAAAGTGTGATGATGTGGAAAAATGTGGATAAATTTAAACCTAATAGTGCCTAAATACTAGAGTGTGCTGGTGAGCAAAAATGAACCCACTTCACACGTGATTATAGAGCATAAGTAAAGTACAGTAAGGAAAGATAAGACTTATACCATATTAGGAAGCCACCCGTACGGGGATATGTCACGAATCCTCGTCGATATGGAAACTTTGCTACTAGAACCTGGAGGGGCGAAAAACAGAAAACGTGAGTGGGCAAAAACAAAGTTTTTCAAAAACCATTTCATTTATCAAAGGTAGTAACCCCTCACTATAAAACATGTATAGTTTCCCCAAAAAATAGAGTACATACATATATCGAAACCACATTCAAAATAGCAAAATCCACATATATGCCATGCCAAAGGTTTTACATTTAGAATATGAATTTAGTAGTTGCACATATTTATGTTTGACGTTGCGGACACTCAGGTAAGTTCCAGGTGAGTTTATAGATTGTGGATGTGAGTTGCATGATTATGCTGAGATGAATCTATAGCTCATAAATTGCACCCTAGTGTTAGTGCTTCCGCCCGTGGTCAGGACACAGTCATTCACATGATGTTCACCTCTCGCACCATACGCTCACCTTGGATCCAAGTTAGGTGCACAGTCCTGTTGTACAGACTACTATAGGTGGTTCTAACTCGTAGGTGAGCCGTGATCATTCGCACAGTCTTCACGTGATCGTAGCATTTGAGCGTATTTATTTACATCCAGTCCTGTCGTACATACCACTTTAAGTGGTTCCGACTCATGTGCAGGCATACTTGTTGAGCTATTGATCCCGGGCTGGAATGTGACATTGAAAATACATGTTTTCTTCATGACACATCTTCTACCTTCAAATTTGAATAAAAGTTTTTTGTTTTTTTGAACAAATGATGTTATTTACACTAATGGGTGAGGGAGTGGGTTAAGCCTCACAATAGGCTAGCAATAATGTGGTTCAAATTCACCTTTTGACCAAAATTAAATCTAAAACGTTTCACTTACAAGTGAAGAAAATATCACTAAACCATGGTACTAAGTGGCTACAGAAAAATTTAAAGTTTACATTCATTTTTTGCTTCAATAATATGCCCTAAATTTGGTGAGTTATCATTTTTTTTTTCACCAAATGAATCTTGCAATCCGCCCTGGTCTATTTCCTCCAATTGACCATTGATGTGCAATATGCTATACCGTTTTTCTTTCTTATCTGCATGTCCCCTTTTATGTTTCGGATATGTGCTTGAAATGAAGATGTCGTGTTTTTGCCGGCATTTTGGTGTTTACCATCTCTTTAAACATTTATGTAAAAAGTAAGTTGGTTAATCATCAGGCTTGATTAATATTTGGGCCTGTCAATGATAAATGGGTGACGACTTATCACGGTTTTTTTTTTTTTTTTTAATAGTAGAAATGATCTTATCTTCTTTCTGAATAATACTAGAAAGACAAAATTTAAAAAATAAATGATGTGTTACTAATAATAATTAGTACATTTATTAACAATTAATTAATAATCCTAATTTAGTCTCTCTATCATTACCTTTCTTTTTTATTATCCTAATTATGCATGACTAGTCAACCAAATATTAGCAATTCAATAAGTCTATGCAATCAAATACACGACTATGCCTCCACTTAGTACTACGGTTTAGTGGTATTCCTCTTCACTTGTAAGTGAGAGGTCTTAGGTTCGATTCTCACCGAAGGAGAATTTGAACCACATTATTGTTAGTTCATTGTGATGCTAAGCCCACTTCCACTCCCTTATTGTAGATAATATCATTAGTTCCAAAAAAAAAAATACACAACCATGCCAGGTCCATATTCTTTCCAATACACCAATCATCTTTATTTTCCCTTTATTTTCCTATGACCGCAATCCAAATAGGGTAGGTCGTGAAGAAAATTTAAAAAGTTCACTATAAAATCAATTTACAATATAGAGTAACTCAACTCCTTATAAAAACTCTTACCTTTGGAAGAAAAAAAAAATCTTATAAAAACTTATAAGGTTCCTCAATTTTTCTATTTGAGATTAATACTCTCAACATGTCATGAATATCGTCAATATTTGTTCGTTAGTCCCTCAAACTATTCGAATGATCAAACTAAACAACTTCATTTAAATTTCGAGTTTCGTTGGATTTTATTTCGTTGAGTGATTGCTATATTAAAGCCTATTGTCATTTCGATGGCAGGGCTATAGTTGGAGATATTATTAGGTGATACTACGACCTGGTTTGGTACTGAGGTGATTCTGAAAAAAGCTGCTATCAAAAAAAGCTGGGAGCTGTTTTTGTGTTTGGTAAACACTCAGCTTTAGTTTTTTTTCACAGTTTTGGGTGAAAAAAAGCCAAAAACAAGAAGCTGCAAAACCCAGCTTTGAAAAACCGGCTTTTTTTCACATCTGTTTTACATAAAAGTTTACCAAACACACTAATACTGCTTTTTTTTTTTTCAAAAGCACTTTTACAAAAAAGTTTACCAAACACTCTGCTGCTTTATTTCACAGCTGCTTATTCTCACAGCACAGCAGAAGCAGCTTTTTTTCAAAGCATAGCAATACCAAACCAGCCCTACGTCTGCTCATGGTACTTCCATTGAAAATCTGTCATCTATTCATTGTGTATTTCCTTATTTGTAGAGCTGGACTTTAACCAATTTTATACCTTAAAAAAAAATATATAAAAATAAAAAAAAAATAAAAAAAACAAAGCAAAAGAACCCCCGCCCACCCTGTGGAGAGATTTTTCAGTGTTACTGATACACGAGATGGTACATCACGTGTCATCATACAAATGATTGGATATGTGTGTTAAAAAGTTAATAACTTAAAAAATAAAAATTTCCACCACTTGCATAAAAACACATGGTGTACCACTCGTATTTCCGTTACAATAAAAAATTTCTCCACCCGGTGGCAGGCCGACAATCTCCCACCATAGTCGACCCCAGCCTTCAACCCAACGGCCTTCCATTGCTGCCGTCGCTCCTTTTCTGTTTCTTCTCCTTCCTGCAATTCTGTGTGATAATGGTTTTGTGGTATGCAACTCTCCTTGTCATCATACATGCAAGTCTTTGAATTTTTATAAGATTTTATTTGCGAATGATCGATATGCCTCCTATTCTTCAATCTTTAAAATTTTCAAGCACATCAAAATGTTTTCCGAATTGAATTTAAAATTTCCAGACTTTTTTATGTTTACTTTTATATTCCTAGAAAACGTTAAACTCGGTTTTAAATCCAATTGTAAAAATATAGAACAGATGACAGATTTCAATGGCAGTAGCACGAGTGACGTGGTGATACGGTGTCACCTAATAAACTGAAAAATCTAACTGGACTTGTTGACTGCTAAATTAAAGAAGTGGTAAACCTTGTTTTGGTTTGTGGTTACATGGATGTTAAAACTTGGTTTCCATTACTCACTAATCCAGAAACTGACTTCTTTATTAAACGAGGAAGACACATACATTAAAATTAGAAAATACATACACAGTCCGCTAGGGTTTTTGTTCTAGTTTTATCCATAACCGTACATGTATATAAACTAGCTGCTACTTCCCCTGTGCCCAACTTTATTGGAAGAGCTTAATTACTAATGTTTTATACTAGCATCTCACTTTTTCCCTTTATTTTATTCAAATGATGCTGCAAAAGGTAAAAATGGATTTGAAAAAAGTCCCGTGCTTCTTAATTAGAAATAGTGGTTTCCATGTATCTGTGCGGCCTTGTACCACGTAAGAACGCGGAACAATCTTGATCTGGAACTTCAATTTTGTATATATCCGTGTCCTTTGGAATTGAACAAGAACTTACTGGTTTCTTGTCATGCTGATCCTCCTTATTTACTGGATTTGAAATAACCTCCTGCCTTTTTCTGGGTAGTTCTTCACGTCTTTGGAATATCAGAAACAAACAGTGAATGACTTTCACTAGGAGAAGGATTAGAAAAAGTAGATGTTTATGAGAGAACTTAGAAATTAGGAACAAACAAATAGGATTATTAATGTTATTAGTAGAAATTAAGGCTCCTCATTATATAGCAACGAGTCACACGAAGATTTCACCCTTTACTGGTCCATAAAAGGAGGAGGACTCGCATACATGCTCATTCTCTCCACACCGTATATAGTGAGGTCCTAGAATTTTAATTGTCTGGACCATAGTATAAGGCCTCAACTAGGATCGCTGTTTAACCGGATTGGTTCGGTTTAGGCCTCAAACTCGTAGTCTGCTTTTTAGGTTCCGGAATCTGTTTAGTAGTCTTATCCTTCCCAGTATTAAACATGCTCAAAGTGGCACACTTGCATCCCTGTAGATTCCATATAATCTAGGAGTTGGTTGCATTTTATTTGGCGTCAAACATGCTCCAGGTGAATGAGCAGCATGGTGATAGCTCATGCATGACAAAGAAGCTATCAGATGTTTGTTGCTGCTTCTTTATATCTGCTATGGATATGCATGATCGATGTATATACTCTCAACCTGTTTAATTAAGTTTCTAATATAAAACTTTAACAAAAAGCTCCCGGTACTATTCACTTTAATAAAAAAAACCATATTTTTACACTAAAAAGTCAATTCTGATACTATTTACTTTACCTTTTATTTTGTTATTTTCGTTAAAATTCAAAATTTTCAAATCCATTTCATTAGTTTTCATTTTTTAATAAAGTAAGAGTTTCTTAAAAGTTCTTACGATTAATTAAAGGTTAGTTTTTAGAAAATATAAACTGAAAATTGAAAACAAAAAAATAGCTCCCATGAATTGTCCTGTTTCAATCATGCAAGTGGATTATTGAAGGAATGAGGATCCTCTCCGGATCCTTTTTGTGAGGATTCCGAGAATCCTTCAATCACATATGTTCATTGTACATCGTACGATCAATTTTTGTCAAGTACTGTTTATATTTAACTTTAAATAAAAAGATTTACAATGATTTCTGATCGCATGGTATACGATGAATAGATGTGATTAGAGGATCTTCGAAATCCTCACAAATAGGATCCGGAGAGGATTCTCATTCATATTGAAAGAGAAGAGACATGCACTAAATTTTAAAATATATACAAGGTGTTGCTTCATCTATCTATTATGGTCGGGGATAGATATTTATAAAAAAATGCTTTACATGGAGCAAAAATTAGTGGTTTCATTTTTATTTTGGTAACACAGGGTGGTGAAGCACCTCAAAACTAGTTAAAGAGTTATTACGAACAATTCAAGTCCTAGTGACCCTTATCACATTATTAATAAAAATAAAAAAAAGTTCCAATCCATTCTAAAAAAGTAGAACTCATGATTCATGTTATATCTCAAATTCACAAGGTTGTATGCCATCATATTCTTCTCTTTGTAGATTATAGTCCTCTATGCGTCTCATAAATTACACACTGATCAATGATGTTGGTGAGAGATCATGAAAGCTTGTTTTAGTTATAGTGTTAATTGAACTAACTTGGAGGTTCATTTTAGTTTTCGCATAAGCATAACCATATTATATTTAAAATAACTAATTCAATCATATACAATAAGGCTGTATATCGCATAAGCATAGCCATATATTGGAAGTAGCTAGTTTAGGTATTCTAGTTATAGTTTGATCCAATAATCTTTCATATTATTTTGATTTATGTTTTCAAACATTGAAAAGTACAATTGTGCTTCTCAAATTTTACATACTACTCGGAGTATATGCCGACATGAACAACATATTTTTATGAAAAACTGTAATTAGTACTACAAAAATCTCATTCTACACTCCTCACAAGTGTATTTTTCCTTCTAATTATAGAAAATTTAGAGTACAAAATAAGATTTGTGGAATACTAATAGCAATTCCCTTTTTGAATTTTGAATTACATAAAACTTTTTAGTTCTTCGTTACCAAAAAAAAATATGATATCAATACACGTTGGTAATTGTCTCAAATGCCCCTCACCAAATATCGGTAAGCTTTTAATTTTAATTGTGGTAATTTTACACAAGGCATATAAATCTTGTTTTTATTCCCGGTCAAATGATTCGGGTGGTTTTTTAGTACCCGACAAACCCAAAAGTTACCTTAGAGTCCGTAATTTCATAAGGCCCAAATGCAGCCCAGTTCACAGCCATAGAGATCTCCGCCTCGACGCCAAAAACTTCCGTTATGATTTCAAATCGCGAGGGAGGAAGCGTCAGGACTCCTCCAGAGGCATGCATGCAGCCGCTGAAACCCCGCCAGGTGCCCCTGCACATTTATCATCCTTTCACTCTTCTCTCTCTGATCCCAGCAAAACAATGGCCGTTTTTGTTTCCTTCCTCCCCTCTTGCTTTCCTCTTTCCCTATTTATATTTGCTCTGCGCCCCTCGTCTCCTCCTCACCTTCGCTTTCACATCTCTTCCTTTTCTGATTTGCTCCGCCGTCAACCTCTTTTGTCTCGCCGGAGCCTCCGGCCTCAGCCATGCGCAACACCATTCAGGAAACCCTCGCTGCTCACCGCAATGAGCTCGTTTCTCTTCTCTCCAGGTACATCTTTCTCTCCCTCACATTGCATTTCAAATGGAGGGTTCTTTGGGTTGGAATTGAGTGGGGTTTTGAGAAAGTTGAGGTTTTGTTGTGTTGGAAGGTATGTTGCTCGAGGAAATGGGATTCTGCAACCCCATCAAATGATAAACGAGCTCGAAAGCGTGATCATGGAGGATGAAGGCATGCAGAAGCTCAAAGATAGCTCCTTCAGCAAAGTCTTACAGTCTGCTCAGGTCAATTTCCTACAATTATTGCTACTTTTTTTTTTTTTTTTTTTTTTTTTTTTCCTTTTAGGATGTTGCTCTAGTATCTGTTTGTTTGCTGAGAAATTGACAAATAAATGTTGCAATTTGAAGTTACAAATTTTCATTATTTGGGACCAAGAAAGCTGAAATCTTCATTCTGCATGGCTAGTGAAAGTTGCATTTTCTGTTCTGGTTTTCTGAGTTTGGTCTTTGCTTGTTATCTAGGAAGCAATTGTTCTGGCTCCCTTCGTGGCTTTTGCCCTTCGTCCAAGACCTGGTGTTTGGGAGTATGTTCGAGTTAATGAGTATGAACTCAGTGTGGATCATTTGAGTGTTGCTGAATATCTTCGGTTTAAGGAAGAGCTTATGGACGGAGAGTAAGGGATCTCCTGTCTTAATCCTTGTTACTGAATTTCGTAATTTATGCCGAGTCTTTCAACTTACTTATCTGGAGAACTAGACAGTTTTTATTTGTTCTTTCAATTCAATTATACATTAATGCAGTCTTGAAATGAAATCATTGTCCTAGGTGCAACGATAAGTATGTGCTTGAACTTGATCTGGAGCCATTTAATGCATCGTTCCCTCGACCAACCCGCTCGTCATCAATTGGAAATGGGGTTCAATTTCTTAACCGCCACTTGTCTTCAGTTATGTTCCGTAACAAAGAAAGTTTGGAGCCTCTTCTCGATTTTCTTCGTACACACAAACATGATGGACATGTAAGTTTGAGTTTGCTATGGGCTTTGCATGAATGAACATTCCACTTTTTCAGTCATCATGCAAATTCTTTTGGTTTATTTTACTGGTCGTGCATGTTTTCTCTTGCATTCAGATTTACTGTAAGAGCTAAAGCCATATTTGAAGTAATATGACAATAAGGTTGTGAAATACTCGTACCTTTGGACTGAATGATATTAGTTGTAAAATTTTGTGTAGGCAATGATGCTAAACGATCGGATTCAGAGCATACCCAGACTTCAGTCTGCTTTAGCAAAGGCAGAGGAATATCTTTCTAAGTTCCCGGCAACTACACCATATTCTGAATTTGAATTTGAGTGAGCGAATGATCTAATTCAACACTTTCCAATCCTTGGAGGGATAATATGATTGCTTTAGATGGTACCTTTAATCTTCTTTACACTGTGTGCAGCTTACAAGGAATGGGATTTGAGAGAGGGTGGGGTGACACAGCACAACGGGTGTCAGAGATGGTGCATCTTCTCTTGGAAATTCTTCAGGCTCCAGATCCCTCTACCCTGGAAAATTTTCTTGGGAGGATCCCTATGGTGTTCAATGTTGTCATAGTGTCGCCACACGGTTACTTTGGCCAAGCTAACGTCTTGGGTTTGCCTGACACCGGAGGGCAGGTATTGCTTACTTCTGACTATTTGTTTGTTTTGGGTTCCTCCTTTCCTACATCTTTATATATGTCTGCTAGAATATCAATAGGTCCAATAGTTTACGAATCTTCTTGTCCTGAACCCATGAAAATGTTGTATCTTTTATTACTGATGGCAGGTCGTTTATATACTGGATCAAGTGCGGGCCCTGGAGAGTGAGATGCTTCTTAGAATACAAAATCAAGGATTGGATGTCATTCCAAAAATTCTGATTGTAAGTTTGCTTAACTGAAAGTTCATGCTATATTAGTTGACATAAGGTGTCGTGTATATTTTATACGGTGTCCTGTCCTTTTACTTGATGATGGTAGGTTACCCGACTGATACCGGATGCAAAAGGGACAACATGCAACCAAAGATTGGAAAGAGTCAGTGGTACAGAATACACACATATCTTGCGGGTACCTTTCAGGACTGAGAATGGGATACTGCGGAAATGGATTTCAAGGTTTGATGTGTGGCCTTACTTGGAGACCTTTGCAGAGGTAAGCAGTCAAAAGTATATAACTTGTTTTCTTGTTCTTTTTGGGTGTGCTCTTGTTTAATCTCCCCTTATTCCTTTTTCTGTCCCCTTTTTCACTGCTCGAGTACTTCACTTTTATGATGCACACTGTTGGGTTCTTAATAACTACTTACGGGTTATATAACATACTCTTTTTCTCGTATTGTGCGATTTCTAGGATGCCTCGAATGAAATTGCCGCTGAGTTGCAAGGTGTTCCAGATCTAATCATTGGAAACTATAGTGATGGAAATCTTGTTGCAACTCTGTTATCTTATAAACTGGGAATCACACAGGTGAATTTTAGTTTTTTATTCATTATTTCAGATGCAAGACAAAGATTGGTGGAATAACAGTGTGCATATATTGGAGTTAACTTGTCAAAACTGAATGCTCCATGTAGTGCAACATTGCTCATGCATTGGAGAAAACAAAGTACCCAGATTCTGATATATTTTGGAAGAAGCATGAGGATAAGTACCATTTTTCAAGTCAATTCACAGCCGATCTCATTGCAATGAACAATGCAGATTTCATAATCACCAGTACATACCAAGAGATTGCTGGAAGGTTTGATTGTTCGTCTAGTTCTTTGGAAACATGAATTCACTATATTGTTCGTCTAGTTCTTTTTAATCTACGACCTAGTTTATCACTTGAAATGTAGTCATACGATGTAAGTTTCATTTATGGTTAACAAGTTCAAAGGCTTATCTGTCACAATGAAGTTGCAGCACGTGGCCCATTATTCTTCTCCCTGGATTCTAGTCACTTTTGTTTCTTGCACTAAACATTAATATTCTTGTTCATTATCTCAGCAAGAATAACGTTGGACAGTATGAGAGCCACACTGCCTTCACTCTTCCTGGGCTGTATCGAGTTGTCCACGGAATTGATGTTTTTGATCCCAAGTTTAATATCGTCTCCCCAGGAGCAGATATGTGTATATACTTTCCATGTTCTGACAAGGAAAAAAGGCTTACTGCTCTACATGGTTCAATTGAAGAACTCTTATATGGTGCTGAGCAGAACGACGAGCATATGTGAGTATCTTCTAATGTTAAGTAAAGAACTTCTGAAAAACAATTTAAGCCTCTTTTGAGTGGCATTGAGATTTTGTAGATATCAGGGTTGCAACTTAAATGTACTTCATTTTCATCACTCAATCGTCTGATACTCGTTTGATGGTGATGCAGTGGGCTGTTGAGTGATAGTTCAAAGCCTATTGTCTTTTCCATGGCAAGACTTGATAGAGTGAAAAATTTAACTGGACTTGTTGAGTGCTATGCTAAGAGCGCCAAGCTACGAGAAATGGTAAACCTTGTTGTGGTTGGTGGTTACTTGGATGTCAAGAACTCTAGGGATAGAGAAGAAATTGCAGAGGTTGAAAAAATGCATGACCTCATTAAGAAATACAACTTGAGTGGTCAGTTCCGATGGATAGCAGCACAGATGAACCGTGCTCGTAATGGTGAGCTCTACCGCTACATTGCAGACACAAAAGGCGTCTTTGTGCAGGTATGTGAAGTAGATATATGATGGTTTATTCTAGTGTTAAAATTCCATTTTTTTTTTAACCCATCTTCTTATCCTTTTCAGCCTGCTTTCTATGAAGCTTTTGGCCTCACCGTCGTGGAAGCCATGACCTGTGGCCTTCCTACTTTTGCAACTTGTCATGGTGGCCCTGCTGAGATCATTGAGCACGGTTCCTCTGGGTTCCATGTTGATCCGTATAACCCTGATCAAGTGGCTGAACTTCTGATTGACTTCTTTGATCAGTGCCAGAAGGATCCTGGCCACTGGGAAAAGATATCTCAAGCGGGACTTAAACGAATTTATGAAAGGTTTCATATGTTTTTGGCAGACTTTTGAAAAGACAATCTTTGTCAACCTCAGTGTAATTAATCTCAAGCTCAATTCTGTAGGTACACTTGGAAGATATATTCAGAGAGGCTGCTCACATTAGCTGGGGTTTATGGCTTCTGGAAGCATGTGTCTAAGCTTGAGAGGCGAGAGACAAGGCGATATCTGGAGATGTTTTACATTCTCAAGTACCGAAATCTGGTTAGTAATCTGATAATATCCTTCCTAGTATTGCTTCATGCACAAAATGGCACTGGCATTCCATGGATTCCGTATAACTCATGAATTAGTTTTATTTAATAGTATAACTTAAAAAAAAACTTATGAATTGATTAATTACTGCACCTTGCAGATTCGACTCTTATATGTTTAAAGAGAGTTGATTGAATTGAAATGGTATACATCTCTTTCCTTGATATGCTGCTGACCGCATTTTCATCATCTTCCAGGTGAAATCCATTCCGCTGGCCGTTGAAGAGCAGCATTGAACTGTAATATGTGCCAATGAAGCTGTCTGTCTGCTTGTTATCGCTTCAGTATGCATTTGTTTCTGGTGTTGCCGATCCTGTCTAACTGCTATCGACAGGACCTTGTTATTTCTTCTCGTTTGGTTTAAGTTGTTGTAATTTCCCTTGGACCTTTGTAATGTGTGGTAAAAGAAATCCAAACGCCGTGGTCTACCTTCAATAAGTTGATATTTTGGTACTGAATCTCTGGGTCATGGACCTCTGAAATTTCAGTCCTTCGTGTAGTTTGACACATTCCAATCAATGTTCGTTTAATCAACATTAGATGTTTATCTTGTGAGACTGCGACTTTGAATCATGTATTGGTTAATGAAAAGCGCTTCATATTATATATAGCGAAAAACATAAAATGCTTCTAGATTATGCAAGTGCTTTTTGGATCCATGCTTTTTTGGAAAGCACTTCTAGAAAAATCACTCTAAAAAGTGTTCATGAACAAACGTATAAAAATAGTCTCAAACGGCCTGGAAGGACAGTAGAAACATCTTTCTGATTAACAATCCGTTGATTAAAAATATTGAAAATTCCTGTTTATTTTTAAGGATCAAATTACACATACATCCAAATTATTAGACTAAATTTGGAGAGAGGATAAGTTAAGTTTTTTTATTTATTTTAGAGAGAGGGACAAAACTTATCTATATAGCAGAAATATCAGGATCGTTTTCTTAATTACTTTTACATTTATAATTTTACCCTTCTATAATTATAATTAAAAAATAATTCTCTATCTCCTTATTTGTACTGCTCCTTTTTCTCTTCTTTTTTTCTTTTTCATCCTTTTCTCTACCTCTTTCTTCTCCTTCCTACCCTTTCTCTCCTTCTCTCTTTATCTTAACAACTTAACACTTTTAGTTCTAAATAAAATTAAGAATTAAAACAAACAATGAAAAATGCAAAAACGAAACATGAAGAATTAAAAATTTAAAAGAAAAATTCTATCAGCTAACTCCCTAACCTTGGCAGGCTCCTATGACCCAACCCCACCATCAACCAGCCAACGGTCTCTTTATTTATTTTTTAGGTATTTGTCGAATTCTCACGAACTTGTAATGAGCTGTCAATTTTTTCGTGAACATTAATTTTAGCTTATTACCTCCACATTTCTATAATTCGTCATCCCTCTAAACTTTCATTTTAGCCAATTACCCTTCTAAATTTTTATAATTAAGTGTTGGTCTTGACCAATACTTAAAGAGTCGACTTCCATGCTTATTTATTGTTATTTAAAAAGGGAGATAAGAGGTTGACAATAAAAAGGGTGATAACGAGTTGACAATGACTTCGAACTGATTTTGATGTCTTTTAATATAAGACCTGGTGGGATCATGGGATTTTGAGGTTGTCCTTGTTTTGGTTTTTTGGGCCAACGAGGTTGTCCTTGTTGAGTTGCACTGCATTGTCTTATTTGGTGTGTGAGGGTCATGGAATCGTGGAATTAGCAAAGGTTTCACGTTTTTTTATTGGGAAAAGCATACTTTAGTTTTCATTTTTCATCCAGACTGTTTTCATAATATTGGATTCTCTGAGATTGAAGCAAAGGATAATAAGTTCATAAATTTTATCCGTCCATAATTCAAAAAAAAATTGGTAACACCTTACAAGTTTGGAAGAAAAGGAATTTGCGAAGAGCAAACTCTCTACACTTCTCAATCCCAATGGCATCAGCCAATGGAACACGGCACAAGTCCCCAAATTTCTGTCAAGATTTGGTCACTCACATCGAGGACTTGAATTGATCACTGGGGTTTTTCGTTACGTAAATTCTTCTTTTGAGGGTCTCATAGTGAAAACTGGATTTTTTTTGGTTGCCGCCGCTGGGCTGTGCTGCGGTAGGGTTTATTTATTTTTTTTATTTTTTATTTTTTTTTCAATTTTATTTAGAAGTGTTAAGTCGGGAGTTGATCGTAAGTAACCCTTTTTATCACAGTGGTGAAAAAATATTATGCCCTTGCATGATGGTGTGAATTCGAACTTCGTCGGTAACTAACTTAACATTTAAGGAACTAACGCTATATTTGGAAGTTGATCACATAGATAGACATCAATATTCAAAATATGACGTATAATGTGATAATACATCAAATCATTATAATAGTAGAGCCCACCCTACCGGTAAAATGTCCCTTTTTGACGTAATGTACCCAAATCAGTATATCCTTTTTTTGGTCAAATGACAACTTTTATTAAATTCTAATAGAAACGTTTACATCTTCAGTAAGAATACTAAATAAAAACTCCGGACCAAGAGCATCCGAACAGAAAGCACCTCCATGCGAGGCAACATATGAGATTATAGCATGAGCAGTAGCATTTCCATTTCGCTTGACAAACACAAATCTCACCCCTCTTAATGGACATGCCAAATGACCAATATCATGGATAAAACACTCCACAGTAGCATCTACCACATACTCCCCATTAAGCATACTAATTATCACCTTAGAGTCGGACTCAATCTCCACTTCATCACAACCCATCTCAATACATACCACTAACGCCGCACAAATTGCAGCTGCTTCTGCCATTGCCACATTATAGAAAAATAGGCCTCCTTCCCCACCTTCCGCTTGCTGCAATTCGACAAAATCCATCATAACCCACCTATATCCTCCTTTGAGTGTCTTCCCACATCATGCACCGTCATAGTTAATCTTAAGCACACCATAATTTGGCCACCTCCATCGAACTGATTGTCTAACAAAGATAGCTCCATCCCCATCCTCACAACGGACAACAACTTGCTTTTTAGAATTATGGCATGCTCTGAATTCAATAATTTGCTGCCTCACCAAATTAACCCCCTTCATGGGATTAGTCAACACTCCTTTATACACCATCTCATTTCGACTCTTCCAAATTCTCCACATAACAAAAACACACTCCTGTAAAAGCTCCTCTTGTCTATCTTCGTCCCGAAATCAAGCATATAACCCTTGCCAAGACTCACGAAAATCTTACCTTGAGATAGACTTCATGTCTAGTTGCAAAGAGCAGCAGTACCATAACACACGGCTAAACTCACATTCAAAAAACAAGGTCTGTCTCCTCCGCTGCTTCACACATAACACATGAACTGTCCACTCGCATCCGTCATCGAAGAAGATTAACCTGCACTGCTAAGGATTTGTTGAAGCAACGCCAAATAAAAAGCTTCATTTTATTTGGCACTACGAACCTCCAAACATCCTGTCAACAATAGTCAACCTCATCTTGCCGACTACCACCCCTTGTCCCTTTCCTACCAAGTTCCCCATTTTTCTACATCTCCATGGCAACTCCGTACCCTGTACGAATGGTATAATTCCCATTTCTAGAGTAGTGCCATATGACTCTATCCTTACACCCCACTAAACTTATTGGTAAACCAAGAATAAGATTGCCCTCCTCCTCAAAACACCGTCGAATCAAGTCTACCTTCCAAGCCCCCACCTCTGAATCATTCAATTCCCTCACCATCACAGGCATCTCATTATGTTTCAATCGAACTCTATTAGTGTGAGGCCGTGGAAGCCAAAGGTCATGACTAACTCGAATACACTTACCATAGCCAACCCGCCATGTCATACCTCTCTCTAGTACCGCCCTTACCTGAATGATGCCCCTCCACCCCCACAAGGACCTTCTACCCAACTTGGCCTCCATAAACGACTGATCCAAAAAATATTTTGCTTAAAGAATTTGTCCTAACAACGTACTAGGATTATGCAATATTCGCTACCCAATCTTCGCTAAACAAGCTATGTTAAAAGACAAAAGACAATACGTCCTTAAACCCAAGCCCTCCCATCTTCTTCCTTCTTTTTCATTTTCTCCCAAGAGATCCAATGCATTGCCATTTCTGTCCTTTCTTCGTTATTTCGGTATATCCTTTTCTCCCTCGCGTTTCGTCCATAGTGCCACGCGCCCACTAAATTCAACGCAGCTCGTAAAACGGCCACGTGCATAAATCCCTGAAACCCAGGGGCGAGTACCTTAATCCTGTGCTGGAGGGTGTAAATTTTCCTGGTCCTCTGATGTAATCATCGTTGAATTTTGCGAGGCAAATGACAGCGGCCAGAGCCAGAGCAGACGAAGAAAAAGAAGACTGAAACGACACCATTTAATTCGAAGGGTTTGAACTTTGTTCGAAATGGATCATGGCCGTACGCCTCTCGATTTCGACCTCAACGCCTTGCTATCCTACGCCTCCGCCAACGTTCATGGCTTTCCCCCCTCTTCCTCCAATTTCACTGTCTCTAAGGTTCTCTCTCTCTCCCTCTCTCTATATATATAGGTGTATATATGTATTGTGTGCATGCATTTTCTGGATTTTGATTTCGGATTGTGAATTACGAAATGATAGTTCGGGCATGGACAATCGAATCCGACTTATAAGATAGAGGCAGGATCGGGGGCGTCTCTGAAACGCTACGTTTTGAGGAAGAAGCCGCCGGGGAGGTTGCTCCAGTCTGCTCATGCCGTCGAGAGAGAGTTCCAGGTCAGCTTTCCTCTTCTCTCCTTGTTATTTTCTGACTCGACAATCCTATCTGCTCTGTTTGGTTGGCTAGATTGAAATTGTAGGAAACGTAGTTTTTTTTTTTGTGTGACTGATGTTCCATAGTAATCAAAATTAAAGAATTTATGTTAGATGATTTGCTGTTGGCTGAAAAAGGGTTCATTTTTTAATCCTTTCTGTTTCGAATTACAGGTTCTTCAGGCATTGGGTACTCATACACTGGTTCCTGTTCCTAAAGTTTATTGTTTGTGTACCGATTCAAGTGTTATCGGAACCCCCTTTTACATCATGGAGTTTCTGGAAGGGCGCATTTTTCTCGACGCCAAGCTTCCGGTACCAATTTACTCTGTCAAGTTATCTTAATGTTTGTATTAAATTGGTGTTATAGATTTAGTGGCGGTTCATTTTTTTGTTTTGCCCTATTTAAATTTGATTATTTGATTATAATTTGTTAAATTTGCTTTTGATCAGGGTGTAGCACCTGAGAGGAGGAGGCTACTTTACCAAGCAACTGCAAGAGCTTTAGCATCCCTACATTCTGCTGATGTTGATGCCATTGGTCTAGGAAAATATGGGCATCGTAACAACTATTGTAAACGGCAGGTGCATAAATGTGTTTCTCTGAATCGAATGCGAAGATTTACTTTATATGCTTGTATAGTTGTATTGAAACCTAATATATGCTTAAAGGAGCTGTATATCAATATTAGTTTTCCTATAACTTGGAGGGGATTACGAATCCTACGCTTTTCTTAGGTAGAGAGGTGGGCAAAGCAATATATTGCCTCAACTGGTGAGGGCAAGCCCAAGAGAAATCCGAAGATGTTTGAGCTGATTGATTGGTTACAGCAGAATATTCCTCTTGAAGATTCTTCTGGGGCAGCAGCGGGCTTAGTTCATGGGGACTTTCGCATTGATAATCTCGTGTTTCATCCTATTGAGGTTTGGTACTTCGAGAGCCTTATCCATTTGTGTGCTTACATGGAGATACAAATACACGTGCTTGTTTGTGTTCTTGAAGTCAAATATAGAGACCATTTCCTTATCAATCTACTTCTTTTCTAGATTCTAAATCTTTTGAGGATGATGCATTTCAATCATCAAAAGTTATGTCCAGTGACAAAAGACAAACTCTCTCTAATTAACTCTTACTGTGCAGGATCGAGTGATTGGCATTCTCGACTGGGAATTATCTACTCTTGGAAATCAAATGTGTGATGTTGCTCATAGCTGTTTGGTACTTGACCAATTTTCAAACTTAACCCTTTGGCTTGCGGATAGTAGAATAATTGTATTATCATGGGCATTTTCCTTTTTAATGATTTAATTACTACTTTCAATCCTTTGCAGCCTTACATCGTGGACATTGTGGCTGAAGTTGGTGAAGGTTTGGAACACACTGGGGTTCCAGAAGGGATTCCTTCTCAGGCAGAGTATGTAGCAGAATACTGTTCTTCATCGGTAAGTAAACAGTACAATAGCATGGAAGACAGTAACGCATGTGCTCTTTTTCGTACTCTAGCTAACTTACATTTTCTTTGTTTTTGGTAATTTATGGATTTATGAGAATTATAGCATGCATAAGTGGTTGTCAAGGGCGTTAAGAATAATATAGATAGGTGTTAATGCTGATACTTGTGCAATAGATTGTTCTTTGGGTAGTTTATTTTCTGTTTTTAATTAATTCTATGCAGTGAGACTTACAATGGAAATGTGGCAATGCAGGGAAAGCCATGGCCTTTTGCTGAGTGGAAGTTCTATGTTGCCCTTTCTTTATTTCGCGGGGCATCAATTTTTGCAGGGATATATAGTAGATGGATTATGGTAACTTCTAAAGCAATTGTTTGACATTGAATTTTTAGTTCAGTGCAAAACACTTTTGTCAAGGGATGTTGAAAAAAAGGAGTTAAGTGATAGGTGCATTCCAATGCAGGGTAATGCTTCTGGAGGAGAGAGTGCCCAGTATGCTGGGGACGGAGCAAATTTTATGATAGACTATGCATGGAAATTTATTGGACGAGAATCTGTGCTTCCCAAAAATCCTTCATCAGGTAGCTCTGCCATCTAACAATTTTGTGTTCCTTGAAATCAATGTATTAAAAGCGTGAGGCGTGGGCGAGGCGTCCGAGGGATAGCCCAACCTAGGCGTGAGGCGAAGCCTCGCGGGACCTAAATTTTTATATATATACACTAAGCGTACACATATATTATATTAAAAAAAAAGATTATTAATCAATAATCACCATGAGCACACACATATATTATAAATACATATACACATGTATATACATATATTATATTATATATATATATATATATATAAAATAGAGGATGAAAAGTACAATGAGCACACATATAACAATGCATGCAGACAACACACACATCCATTATATAAAAAAATTAAAATCAGAATAAAAGGCAGAGAGACGATAGTGCAAGGACAAGGTATGAGACAGTTAAAAGCCTACCCAAAATTTGGGTTTGGGAGTTAAAAAAAAAAAAAAAAAATCCCTTGAGGCGCGCCTAGGCGGCTCCCGCGCCTTCCGCCCACTCCCTCAAAACAGAGGCGGCAACCCTCAAGCCCAGCCTCACAGGGTGCCTAGGCGCACCCTGAGGCGAGCCTTTTAAAACATTGCTTGAAATATATGTTTCTGCATATGGATCAATTTTTTTATCAGTTTTCAAACATAATGACTCGCAAGAGTATTGACATACCAAATTGTGGCCTAAGGTGCTTTCGTTGCTCAAGACTACTTGAAAAGATTTGGACAAGAGAGTGATGATCAAGGATTTTCAAAAGGGGAAGGGAGGTTTGTCCCTAGTAAAAGGGTTATGGAATTGAGAAACAGGTTGATAAAGTTCATGGAAGATCACATTTATCCCATGGAACAAGAATTCTACAAACTTGCTGAGTCTAGCTCACGTTGGACGGTTCATCCAGGGGAGGAGAGGTTAAAGGAGCTAGCAAAGAAAGAAGGTCTCTGGAACTTATTTATACCTGTACGTGTTTGCTGTTCACTTTTCCAAGTTTGGCAACTGGTTTATTGTATAATACAGAATAATTATCTTTCCAATGGACATAATTGGTTTCTACCTTTGTACTTGTGAAGTTTGATAGTGCTGCCAGGGCCAGAAAATTAATTTTTGATGGAAGCAATCATCTTCTATCAGAGAATTCCTCCAATCGCTTATTGGGCGCAGGTCTTACAAACCTTGAATATGGATATCTTTGTGAGATCATGGGTCGTTCAGTTTGGGCTCCGCAAGTGTTCAATTGTGGTGCACCTGACACGGGAAATATGGAGGTATGAAAGCTTTTAGATTACCAACTGCTTACAAGTGACGGACAAGTGTTACCACCGTTTTTCTATCTGGAAAAGCATCTCTTGATCCTAATGAGGTCATTGTCTAGAGGATGATTTGGGGAAAGATTAATAAGTGCTTTCTTTTTCGGGATTGCTTAGTTTAATGATATGCAGATGAACATATTTTAATGGTGCAACGGTTAAACTTTATATACTCTCTTGTGAAACATGTCTGGCCTTTTGCATGATTTATTTAATGATCTGTTCTACACTTAACTTTTGCATTAGGTATTGTTGCGCTATGGCAGCAAGGAGCAGCTACTTGAATGGCTTGTTCCATTGCTTGAGGGGAAAATCCGGTCAGGATTTGCAATGACGGAACCCCAAGTTGCATCCTCTGATGCAACCAATATTGAATGTTCTATTAAAAGGTGAGTTTAAGCAGCATCTATGGTGATGGCAGTGTCCTTCTTTCTCAAAATCATTGAAATCAACATAGCAGCTTTTATGAAATTATACAGGAAATGCATCTCAAATCACAACATTTTCATCCAAGCTTCTTCACAGTTACTTGCAATCACTGGATGTAATATATTCCATTTCCTTTAAGTTTCTGCCGGATATATATTTAATATTTTCGTTTGGCTCTGAGTTTTATGTACAGACAAGGAGATTCATGCATCATCAACGGAAAGAAATGGTGGACAAGTGGGGCTATGGATCCGAGGTGTAGAGTTCTTATAGTCATGGTTAGTTCTTGTATGCCATTTAATTATTCGGTTTCATTGTTAATTTTATTAATGAAGGTTATCTGAATACTATGTAGGGAAAAACCGACTTCAATGCTTCCATGCATAAGCAGCAATCTATGATCTTAGTGGATATTCGAACTCCAGGTGTCCACATAAAGAGACCACTTACGGTTTTTGGCTTTGATGATGCACCTCATGGGCATGCAGAAGTATTATTTGAGAATGTACGTGTCCCAGAAAATAATATTCTACTGGGAGAAGGACGCGGGTTTGAAATCGCACAGGTATTGTTCTTCATTGTTGTTTGATCAGATACAGTGTCCTTTTAGGAGCTTATGGCATTTGTAGCACCACGTGCTGATGTGTAACCATGAATTAGTTTCATTTCTGAGATGCCTTTCTTGAATTAAGAGATGATTCTTAGCTTCAGATAATAGGTGGCCAGATATTGGTTTTGTGACTGAACGTATCATAGGTTCACTGTGTAGTATCTTTGAATTGCTTTAGTTATTAACGATAACTTAAAAATTCTTGCAGGGTAGACTAGGACCAGGAAGGTTACACCATTGCATGAGACTGATAGGAGCTGCTGAGCGTGGGATGCAGCTAATGGCTCAAAGGGCTCTTAGCAGAAAAGTGTTTGGAAAGTTGATTGCTGAACAAGGCTCATTTCGTTCAGACATTGCAAAGGTATGATGATTTTGCACCCTTTAATAGCGTAACTGAGAAAACTTTCGTTTCTATTAATAGAGACTAATTATGCAACTGAGATAAATCAGACTTCAAGCCTTTCCAGCCATTTAAATGATTTAAGAGGTGATCCGAGATGAATTTTAGATTCATCTCTTAGACACTTGTTATAAGAATGTCGGCACTCTTTCCTAATCGGCATTCTGTGTTTCAGTGTCGTATTGAGCTAGAGAAAGCCAGATTGTTGGTTCTGGAGGCAGCTGACCAGCTTGATAGACTTGGAAACAAAAAGGCCCGAGGAACTATAGCAATGGCAAAGGTACGTACGGGCTGTAAAATTTGAACTTGGGGGGGGGTGGTGTGCGCGGGGCGCATTGGTTTGGTGTAGTGTTCTTCTAACTGTCAAGCAAAATGCATGTATATAAACCAATGTGTATTTGTTTCTAATTTTGTGTCACCTGGAGCAGGTGGCAGCCCCAAACATGGCGCTTAAGGTACTTGACATGGCAATGCAAGTGCACGGTGGCGCTGGCTTGTCTTCCGACACTTGTCTGGCGCATCTTTGGGCCACAGCAAGAACGTTGAGAATCGCAGATGGTCCAGATGAAGTCCACTTGGGAACCATTGCCAAGTTAGAACTACGGAGAGCCAAACTCTGAATTTTTCAGAGCAAACTTTCAACTAAACAAGATCTTTTCGTCTTTCATAGTCGAGTGCGTGCAAGTCGTGTGCTTCACCCGAAAGCGCTTTTTCCCAATAGACACTGTTTCAAACATATAGTTGATATATAGGATCAATAATGTACTCCTTTTTACATGTGTAGGAGTAATAATCTTGTAGATGACAAAATAAACCAAAACCATTTAATCTTGATTCTTCCGTCGTATGTTGTCCAATTACCAGTACTGTTTCTCCTATTCAGTAAATCCTACGAATTTACTTTTACCAGTTCATAAAACAGCTTCATTTCACCTTTATGCTTAAGATTACAAGCGATATTATTGGTAAAAGTTAGATTAAGAGAATGCGTATGGTTTGATCCCAAAACGTAGTGATTGAAGCCTTTGTTTTTACTATCTTGTAGGGGAACAAATATGGAAGAAAAATATGATGATTATTACACAGATCAGAAAAGAAAAAAAAATTGGTGGTTCAATTGATCTCAACCCACCAGGCATTGATGGGCTGACAGTGCACCAGCTTGTTATCCTTCCACCGTTGAGAGCGGGAGGTTCTCGTTGCTCTGTGAAGCCAGCCTTACGCGGTGCCCTCCACTATAGGGGTCAAATGACTCGAGCCTTCGCCCAAGTCACATGACCCAACTCCCAACTTGAAACGATATTATTGGTTTGATCCCAAAACGTAGTGATTGAAGCCTTTGTTTTTACTATCTTGTAGGGGAACAAATATGGAAGAAAAATATGATGATTATTACACAGATCAGAAAAGAAAAAAAATTTGGTGGTTCAATTGATCTCAACCCACCAGGCATTGATGGGCTGACAGTGCACCAGCTTGTTATCCTTCCACCGTTGAGAGCGGGAGGTTCTCGTTGCTCTGTGAAGCCAGCCTTACGCAGTGCCCTCCACTATAGGGGTCAAATGACTCGAGCCTTCGCCCAAGTCACATGACCCAACTCCCAACTTGAAACGGGCAAGCCAGCAATATGCACATGGCCAGCCCTACCAAGTGAGTCGAGCCATTGTTCCACCAATCTAATGCCCTCACTTGAGTCACAAGCTAACGCTACTTAGCTCGGCGGACTTGAACCCACATAACAAGGTTAATGAATTATCCCTTTGTTTTTATTGGGGTCGATGTGGGACAAAGTACAACAAAAAACCAGGTTCCAGTTGGCTATCCATTTTGGCCCAAGTGATGCATAAAATTGCTTCATCAAGAGCTCATAAATCAATTGTGAAACTACACGTTTTGTTTGCATTTCCCTTTCGTAAAGATTTATTTGGAGTACATATCTATTCCATTTTCCTTTCTCCCAGACCAAGTGATATTCGTATTTTTCACCATCTTCATAATTATCATTTCAAATTTCAGGTGATGATTATAGTGTCAAGATTTCAAAATGAGAGTCGGCATTTCACTACTAATTAAACCCACATTGTCCCCATCTTACCGCATAGACAACATGGTAGGTGTTCGATTTTTATCTTAAGGGGCTTCGGTACAATCAGGAGTGGAACCATTCATTCTGTATTATAATTTAGAAGAACTATATTAATTTGTGAACAAAGAAAACTAGATAATCTCCACTGAGCTCTTGTCCTCCTCTGTGAGTAAAGCTTTGAGAAGGCAGAGTGGGATAGCAAGCAAGAGAACCACCAAATGCTGAATAAAAAGTAACAGGACAAACAAATAAATTGTTTTCGCCAGTGCTCGGTCGTACGATGATCAGGGAAGGTACATGTTGGAATTTATAGAAATCCTCTCCTCGTTCCTGAATCTTACTAAAGACTACTTGGCATGCATGCAATGGTTAATCCCCTAAGGGTGGTAAAATGTCTCAGCCCATCTGGACGTGCCTTCAATTTTGGGAATATTGAAATGTGCAATTGCTGGAGACTACGGAGGGCGCATTCCTCCACCCTCCACTCTGTTATCGTGCTCGTATTAACAAAGGAAAGAACTTTGAGACGAGGAAACCCTCCTCCAGAGAAAGCCAGTACTTCTGTGTTCTCCTTGAAAGTGTTATTAAGCCTTAAGTTGTAAGGCTTGGCAGCTTCTCTAGTATTTCATTGGTCGCCCTCGAGATGACAATTCCTCAATGATACCTTGGTGACTGGTGAGGTTTGGGTAGTTGTAGAGCTCTTTCGGTAATCCTGCAGTTGGACAATACAGCTTAAGTTTATATGCATGCTGGCAGCTTGATACTATTTGCGTAACCTGCTCTGCACATCTAATCACGTCAGAATTGGAGAGCTCTAGAGATCGGATGAGGTTAAGTTTTCACATAAAATGAATCCCACATTGGGCTACTTTTCACATTGTCTATTGGTTTTATGATAGAACATCGACTTTTTTCATTTTTTTTTTCTTATTTTGTATCATTGGCGATTATCATTCTGTACACTAAGAGGAAAAAGGAATCCGTCTCATCTTATGGTTAACAAAGTTTATTTATAGCATTTTTTTTAGCAGTTCCCATAAATTCCAACAATAGCAACATATCAGACAATTAATCTATTAAGTTTAACCTTGATTTCATTAGATGTCTTGTTAGAAGATCTTTTAATGTACTTCAATTTGATAAAAAGACAAACAAATTTACAATAAACAACTCTAATTTCAGGTCGCTACCCATCTTTGGCAAATAAATTATACGTATATCAAGAATCTAGGGTATCTGCTAAACTTAGTTATGCAAGCTAATCAAAATCTCAAATATCTGAAGAAAGCGCGTACACATGCATGTTAATGTTATCCAATTACATATCCCATTCTTGTCTGTAACTAGCTAGCCAAATGTAAATTTTTGTAGCTCTATGGCAGTCCACGATTAAAGGAGATAAAGAGTTCAATATTATCATTAACCAGAGAAAAAGTGGATAACATACTCGGACAATATAATTAGGCGCTAATTAGCCATTACCAAGTGTTATTAAGTGTGCCCTATTTTGGACAATATCCATACTTGGAAGCATGATTGACGACCATGCATCTATGTTGTCTGGATTCAGAGATCGAGTAATCTCCTACCTTACCATTTTTAACAGAATTAACTGACACTCAGATATTTATGGTTTAGGGTTCCCTATAAATTCCACCACCATCCTACCATTCCAAACAAAACCAGAGCCACAGGGGCACCGATAACCCTTCCCTCGAACAAGAAAAGCCCCGACAGCGCTCTGTAGCTCACTAGAAAAAGAAAAAATAATTATAAAAAAAGAAAGACCTTTCTTCTTCAATTAATTTTTTTTCTTTCTCGATCATACGGGCGTTTCTAGCACTGTTTTTTTTTTTTTTTTTTTTTGGTATTACTTTAATTTAAATCACTCAAGATGGCAGCTAGTGAAGCAAAGAAGAAGAAGATAGCCATCATCGCCGTATTGGTTGTACTTCTGGTGGCGATGATAGTGGCGGTGACGGTGGGTGTCAAAATGGCCAAAAAGGGCAACAAGAAGCCTGCCAAGGTTGGTGCGAAGAAAAAGGCCATCGAGACCATATGCCAGCCCACCACCTACAAAGAAACCTGCCAAAGCAGCCTCGAAAAGGAGGCAGGTGACACCACCGACCCAAAGGACCTGATCAAGGCCGGGTTCAAGGTGGCGGCGGACAAAGTTAACGAGGTGATCAAGAATTCGAACACCTTGAAAGAGCATGCCAAGGATCCAATGACCAGCCAGGCTCTCGGCGTGTGCAAGGAATTGTTGGAAACCGCAGTTGAAGATCTCCTCGGCGCGGTTGATAAGATGGGGCCATTCGATGCTAGCAAGATCGATGACTACCTTGCAGATCTCAAGGTGTGGCTTAGCGCCGCCGTCAATCACCAGGCAACCTGCCTTGACGCGTTTAAAGACACCAAGGGCGAGGCCGGCGAGAAAATGAAGGGCTTTTTGAAGACAGCGCAAGAACTCACCAGCAATGGACTTGCCATGGTCTCGGAAATCTCTCGTCTCGTCGGTTCTCCTAAATTGAACTCTCACCGTCGCCTCATGTCCTCGTCAAAAGGTGGGCAGAGAAATAGGAATTATAAGCCAGTGCCAGGGTGGATGAGTGATCGCGATCTGGATCTCTTAACTGCCACTCCGGAGAGCTTGAAGCCCAACGTGGTTGTGGCTAAGGATGGGACTGGCAAGTACAAGACCATCAACGAGGCCTTGAAGGAGGTCCCACAGAAGAGCAAGGAGGCCTTTGTGATTTATATTAAGAAGGGAGTGTACGAAGAGACTGTCATCGTTGACAAGCAAATGACCAATGTTGTGATGATTGGTGACGGTCCAACCATGACCAGGATCAGCGGAAGCAAGAGCCACGCGGATGGTGTCACAACCATGAAGACCGCAACCTTTGGTACGTAACACTTAACATATTCATTCACCAAATTATTAACGGATGTTACACTACAAAAAAAATCTGGCAATAGCCATTAACACGTCACAGAGGTGGGATAAAATTACGAACATATTAGTAACCCTAGTGGTCAGTTTATATTGGTTACTGGATGGGGTTGAATTACGATTAACTATGCGTTCTAACTCTACCTCATTTTCTCACCCTCGTCTACACTTCGTTCGTGCAGCCGCACTTGGAAACTATTTCGTTGCCAAGGGAATTGGGTTCGAGAACACAGCAGGACACGTAAAGCACCAAGCTGTGGCACTGCGTGTGCAATCCGACTTCTCCATCTTCTTCAACTGCCACATGGACGCATACCAAGACACCCTCTACACCCAAACCTACCGCCAATTCTACCGCGACTGCACCATCACTGGTACAGTAGACTTCATCTTCGGTGATGGGGTGGCTTTGTTCCAAAACTGCAAGATGGTGGTGAGAAAGCCAGGGGAAACACAGGCTTGCATGGTGACAGCACAAGGCAGGACCGACCACAACGAGATCACCGGCATTTTCCTCCAAAACTGCACCATCACCGGTGAGCCAGATTACATGGCTGTCAAGGATAAGAACAAGGCATACTTGGGGAGGCCATGGAAGAACTTTGCAAGGGTAGTTGTGATGCAGTCATCGATTGACGAAGCCATTGCACCTGAAGGGTGGACAGAATGGACTGGTGAAGAATACCACCAAAACTGCTTCTTTGGTGAGTACGGAAACACGGGTCCCGGGTCGGACGTGACCCAAAGGGTCAAATGGTCAACTGTCAAGAGGCTCACTCCTGATCAAGCTGCGGCTTTCACCCCTGCTAGGGTGTTTGAGGGTGATAAGTGGATAAAGCCCAGTGGGGTTCCATATGTTCCTGGCATGATGCCCGTGTAATTCCCATGTGAAAAGCTTGGGACGCCAATTTTTTCATATGAAAATCTTACAAGACCAATTTTTCATATATAAAACAAAAGACAAATTTACATCATAGAGTATATCGTCTTGTGATTTTGTGGAACACCTTTTAATCTCATTCCAATTCGTTTGTCTTCACATACGAATCTGAGTCATGAAATCTTTTTTTTTTAACAAAGGGGATGGATATGGCCTTTTTCTATTTTATGGAGATCCTGTGACAAGTATATGAGACCCTCTTTCACGTAGTCTTCCAAAAAAGAAAGCAAAAAAATTATTTTTGGACAAGTATTGATGTCATAAAGCGAAACCTACAGCAACAATTCAAGCAAACTTTAAAACACACTCATTGTCAATCAACAAAAATCTTCATCACTTTTACAATATATCATTAAATAACAACCAAATCAACAACAAATTTTATTTCACTAAGTGAGATCGGCCGTATGAATCCTAAAACGTCACCGCGCTCGGTTTTGCTCCAAGTCTTTCATGAGCTCCAAGTACTCTGTATATTTTCTTGAAGTCTTTGTCTAAGTCCTCCTAGGTCTTCCTCTAACCCTTTTGCGTTGAGTCTCTGTCTCATAATCGCATTTTGTAACTATACCACATGTAGGTCTTGGTTGCTTGTGTCCAAACCACTTTAACTGATTTTCTCTCATCTTATCCTCAATTGCAGCCATTCCTAATTGACCTCAGATATCCTCGTTCTTAATCTTGTCATTTCCCTTGTGTCTACACATCCAACGCAACATTTTAATCTCTGCTACACTCATTTTTTGTACGCTTTGATATTAGACCGCCCAACATTTCGTGTTATAAAGCATTTCTAGTCTTATTATCGTCTTATAAAATTTCTCCTTGAGCTTAGTGGCATGCGATGATCGTACAACATACATAATGCACTCTTCCACTTCATCCATCAAGCTTGTATTTTATGGTTGAGATCTAAATCCAATTCCTTTTTTTTTTTTTTAATTTGCAAGATAGATACATGATAACGAAAGTGTTCACTTTTTAATACTTTCTAGTCTCCAATCCTCAACCCTATCTCATTTGGACCCCCATTCTACTGAACTTGCACTCCATATAGTGACCTACTTAGGTGAAAACCTTTAGATTCCAATACTTTCCATCAAAGATTAAGTTTCGCATTTACTCCCTCTTACGTCTCGTCTATCAACACTATATCATCTGTGAAAAGTATATACCAAGGAATATCATCTTGAATACGTCTCGTTAACTCATCTATTACCAACGCAAAAGGGAAATATTAAAGGTGAGCCTTGGTGTAATCCTATGGTTATGAGAAAGCTTTCAGTTTGTCCTTTTTGAGTTCTTATCGCAATCCTTGCTCCATCATACATGTCATTTATTGCATGTGTATATGTTACTCACATCATACTCATTTCTTCTCTAGAATCCGCTAAAGGATATCTTTTAGGACCCTACCATCTGTTTTTTCCAAATCTAGAACAACAACGCGAAAGTCCTTTTGCATATCTCTAAATCACTCCATCGATCTCTCTAAGAGATAGATTGCATTCATAGTCGAGCGCCCTGACATAAACCCAAATTGATCTGAGACCTGTGTTTCTTGGCTCAATCTATGCCCAATTACTCTCCCACAAAGCTTTATTGTATGACTCATTAACTTAACACCCCTACAAATAACAACCAAAAGAACTTCAAAATAAAAACCATCATCAAATAACCAAAACTCAATTCAATTGAGAGATAGTATAATTAAAAACAATTTTAGATAGAGGTGGCATTTTGGACCCAACTAGTAAACCCGACCCAACCCGACCCGGTAAAATCAATATTTGGGTGGAAGCTTAATAGGTCGGGCTATTAATGGATGACGGTGTTTATGTAATTTCATTAAAGAAAAACTAATCCCTATTTCCTTCTCAAATCCGTTCTCCTCCCATCCTTCTCCGAGCAAACTACAACATTCGTGCAGTTCTACAAAAACCTAGCTCAGGACCCCCAACCATCATTCTCATCCTTCGTGGTTTTGTACCACACAGTTCCACAGTCGTGTTCTCCCAGCAGCTAAAGCATCACAGTTCGACCGATGGCCAGGAAGCACCTGTTGAACATCAAGAGAAAGCATCCATGCCATTCTCAAGTCGGTAGAACTCCCATTTTTCATTTTCATCCATTTATATCATATTTCCTTTTCAATTATATAAAAATTGAAATTTATGAGTTATTTGATGTTTGGAGGTTTTTTTATAGAGTAGGATTCTCTCCCCTCTCTTATATTAATTTTTTATAGAGAGGGAAAGACAAAATAGAGAATGTGAGAGGAGAGAATGGAAATTTTTTATTATGTACATTCACAGGGATGAAGAGAGTGGTTATGTTGGATTTTTGGATCAGCGAGCCTGTTGGGGGCCCACTCTAAAAACACCGATAATATCCCCAACTTTATCACATGCCCAATTTGTCAAGTGTGAGCTTTTATCATAAAATGCCTCGATATTAGTTAGAGTGAGGTAATCATATTTAAATCCATTATTTTCTTTTGCACCCACCGATGTGGGATTCCAACACTCCCCGTCACGTGTAACCTTCACATGTGGAGATCCACACATCGGCAATTGAAACTCAGAGGTCGGCTCTATGTTAAGAGTGCAAACTTGTTTTCTATGGAACTCAAAGGCTGGCTCTATGTTAAGAGTCATGGCTTGTTTCCTTCTTGGTGACAAGATCGTTGGCTTGCATGGGCCCGAACCTTGGCTCTGATACCATGTTGGAATTTTTTTAGATCGACGGACCCGGAGGACCCCACTCTAACAACACCGATATTATTCCCAACTTTATTACCTGTCCAATCTGTCATGTGTGAGATTTTATTATAAAAGGTCTCGATATTAATTAAAATGAGATAATTATATTTAAATCCATTATTTTCTTTTGCACCCACCGATGTGGGATTCCAATAGGTTATGGAGTAGGTGCTCAACTGGTCCCTATCTTGGCTCTGCAGCAAGACGGGGCTCAAACATGAGGGGTGGAAACCGCAATCAACAATATGGTTAGCAGCAGTTGACGTTTAGTCTGATCATTATAATTTATTATGACATGCACCTCCTTGGTCCAAGGGATATGAGCTCGATGGTTTAGCAAGTGTGATCCCCAAGGTTCAAAGAGAAGCATCATTGAACCGCTGCTAAATAATTTCTACAAGATGTGATTGATTCATATGCAAAATATTCTCAAACCAGTGTTACGTTCTAACTTCTAACTTCTACCCGTTAATCTGTTACTTAGAAACAATATGCAGAAAAGTGGGAAATTGTCGTACGAATTGTGTTTGAGTTACTTTTGCAAAAGAATATAAAATAAAAAAAATAAAAAAAATGTTAACGTTTGTTAACAGGTTAAAAGGGTGACCTGTTAAATCTAACAGGCTGAATTTAGACGACCCGTTAGCTTAACGGGTTGAGTTTGGGTGACCCATTAGCTAAACGAGTTGGGTTAAAACCAATCTAAACCCAATAAAACCAACCCGTTTGCATATCTAGTTTTAAACCCGGTGATGGAGCTCGCACGGAAAAATGAAAAAAAAAAAAAATCTATTTACCAAACATTTGTTTTTTTGAACAAAAGTTAGCTTTTTTTAGCCATGTATCAATTGGTAATCCACTTTTGAAGGAGTCATTGTTAAGCATTACCAATCATTTGTACGCCCCAAATTTGAAAATAAAAAAGAAAATGAACGACCTTTGAGACCAATGATCTCTCCACCTCACATTTCCTAACAGAAGCAACCGTCATTCAGAGCTACTACCCTTATAAATACCTCATGACTCCACACTTTGGAAAGCAGGGGACACAAAAAGTAGTATTATTCAGTGCCCCAATAAGTGACCCCAACAGCTCTACAGCAACTCACCTGAAAAAGAAATCTTCCTTGTTTCTTTTTCGCCACCAGAATCTACATATAAAAAAAAATAAAAAAAATATTAGTTAGATTTTTAGTTATTTATATATATTAATTCAAACATGGGCGGAGCAGATGGATCTAACAAGAAGAAAAAGTTCGCCATCATCGGCGCCTCTGCCCTGATTCTGGTGGCAATGGTAGTTGCTGTAACTGTTGGGGTCACAGTATCACGCCGCGGCGGAGGGTCATCCGACGGCCACACCTCCACGTCCACAAAGGCGATCCAGGCCATTTGCCAGCCCACCGACTATAAGAAGACATGCGAGGAAAGCCTGTCAGGCGCGGCCGGTAACGTCACCGATCCCAAAGAGTTGATCAAAGTAGGGTTCCAAGTCACCATGGACATGCTCCGCGGCGTCATCGAGAAGTCCACCACGTTGAAGGATTTGGCTAAGGACCCAAGCACCGGAGATGCACTCCAAAACTGCAAGGAGCTCCTGGAGTACGCCATCGATGACTTAGGTGACTCGTTTGACAGGATTGGGGCCTTCGACATGAGCAAGCTCGATCTTTACGTGGAGGATCTCAAAGTGTGGCTCAGCGCTGCCATGACATACGAGCAGACTTGCTTGGATGGGTTCGAGAATACCACTGGTGATGCCGGTGAGAAGATGAGGGAGTTCTTGAAGACATCGCAGGAGCTCACCAACAACGGCCTCGCCATGGTCGACCAAGTTTCCACGATGTTCGGGGCTCTTAATGTCAAATCCGGCCGCAGACTCCTTGAGGCTACAGCTGGAACTGGTGCGAAGAAGTTCCAGAAGGCTAAGGTCATCCCTGCTTGGATTGATAATCGAAGGCTCGACCTCGCTACCGCCACTCCTCAGACGCTGAAACCCGATGTGGTGGTGGCCAAAAAAGGGGGTGGTAAGTACACGACTGTCAACGAAGCCTTGAAGGATATCCCCAAGGACAACGCAGTGAAGGTCTTTGTAATTTATGTTAAGGAGGGAGTGTATGAGGAGCATGTCCTGTTTGATAAGCACATGACCAATGTCATGCTTATAGGAGATGGCCCCACTAAGACCATTATTACCGGTAGAAAGAACTTTGCAGAGGGTACCAAGACAATGCAGACTGCCACAGTCGGTAAGTCAATTTTTTTCCTCTCTAATCAGACATAGTGTTATTATCAAACTATAAATTAAGACATTCAACCTGACGTGCATGCTATATTGCCATATTTTGTACGAGGTCATTCAAACATGATTCTACTTTTATCAATAGTTTAGATTCAGAGTCTGGTTGGTATGTACGTTATATATGTAGGTGTTGTGGGAGACTACTTCATTGCCAAGGACATTGGATTTGAGAACACAGCCGGAGCTGTCGGACACCAAGCCGTGGCTCTACGTGTACAGTCAGACTTGTCCATCTTCTACAACTGCAAGATGGATGGGTACCAAGACACCCTATACACCCAAACTCACAGGCAATTCTACCGCGACTGCACCATCAGTGGAACCATCGACTTCATCTTTGGTGATGCTGCCGCTGTGTTCCAAAACTGCAAGATGATCGTCAGGAAGCCACTCGAGAACCAGGCCTGCATGGTGACTGCCCACGGTAGACTGGACAGACGTTCTCCCACGGGTATCATCCTCCAAAACTGCACCATCTCTGGCGAACCAGGCTACGAGAAGGACCTGAACAAGGCATACTTGGGCAGGCCATGGAAGAACTACGCAAGAGCAATCGTCATGCAGTCCCAGATCGATGACGTGATCGCTCCAGAAGGGTGGATGGAATGGATTGGATCAAACAATCACCAATCTTGCTGGTTCGGTGAGTTTGGCAACAGGGGACTCGGTGCCGACCAGACCAAGAGGGCGACATGGCGTGGAATTAAGGAGCTTACCGCTCAGCACGCCGCGGACTTCACCGCTGGGAGGTTCGTGTTCGGTGATAGATGGATTCAGCCTAGCGGTGTGCCCTATGTCGCTGGCATGATGCCGTAAGTGTAGATATATAGAGCCGTTAGAGATTAATCTTATATTTTTAAATAAAGACAAAAAAAATTGTACTATTCTTATATGTATTAAATCAATTATAGCATTGTAATCGAAAAATCAAAAATTAAATTAATTATAGCGTATATACTTTGCTAACGTACTGTCAAGGCTTTTGCATAAGTTGTTAATTATACCATTGATTAGTTTGCATTCTTGATTAAGGATATTCCTTGATAATATTAAGGATATTCCTTGATATTTATAAGGATAATATAATATGAGTATACCTTAAATCCTTCAAACCCCTAATCCTTGACCCTACAATCACGAGAATATTTTAGTGTACCCGTAACACGAGTACATACAATATGCATAATGACATATGACGTATTGCCATGTATTCCGAACACATTATAAAATCTCTCTACAACCAGTGTCACTCGTACACAGTACTCCTCTGCCCATGGGCCAAACAACTCTTCCAAACACCCAGTACTCATCATAATAGAGCACTACAAAATTTCTTCTTCCAACTTGAAATTATAAAAATGTCCACCGAGTCCAAAATAAGAAAATAAATAAAACAGTAGTGGGTGTAACCATGCCACACCGGCTAGATCGAATGTACTGTTGGAGTTTGACAAGAATGAGAAGAAGAAAATATGCGCCTGAAAAACTAACTCGAGTTAGTCTCACCCAAGAATTCCCCTCTGTTAAATGAAATGATATTGATATTGGAGGTACAACTCCTCTCTCTTTTCACCAATAAACAAGGTTGCGCATTGTGCATCAGCACCCTTCTTTTGTACATATATTGGAGCTCTCTCTTGACTCAATGATCGGCTCCATTTTGGGAAGTCCCAACCACTTCTACATTGGAGGAGATCTATTATTCTCCTACATCGATGCATGCTTAAGAACTCAGAGGTTAACTTTCTCATTGTGAGTCCTAACTTTCGTTTACATTGGGATACTGTTGCCCACTGGTGAGTACCCAACATATTAACCAAATATTACATATTAAATTTTGGATAATGTTAGGGAGATCAAATTTTTAAACGAAATAATGTGTCATCAATAGAAAATAAGCATGTTAACCAACATTTAAGTAATAATTCAATTGTCAATATGTACATCATTTGGTTTACAAAATTTAGTTTTGAAATTTGGTCTCCTAGCATTACCCTTAATTTTTTATAACAACTAGGACATTAATTTAACACTCTCTCTTATTGTCTAATTTGCTACCAAAAAAAAAAAGGAAAAAAAAAAGGAGAAATGTTAAGGAGACTATCTCCAAGTAGAACTCTCCATAGACTCTCTACCACTTTACAGTTTAATATTAATTTTTGTGTCAACATTATAAAACTTTATGTCATAAACATGAGATGAGAGAGAGTCCATAGAGAGTCTCCATAGCATTTCTCAAAAAAAAAAAAAAGAAAAAAAAATAAAAAACAATTCGCCGACAAACTATTTTGGTTGGCTATGCTCAAAATTTGTCAGGGTGTATATACAGTGACAAAAAATTACATTGCGAGATTTGTGCGAAAAGTACCTCCCTAAGGATTTAGATTGCGAGTATTTAGTCATTAGAGTAGGCTTTTGTCAACGAAAAGCTTTGTCGTTGTAACAACCCGTCCTGGTTTTGACAAATCAAAAAAGGGTAACTTCGTAATTTCACTTTGGGTGGGATTTTTTATTGTTGGTTTTGTTTTTGGGTCCTAATGGGTGTGCCAAGGGGCCCACCCCTGAATTTTGGTCCCCCAGGCGCAACACCTCTCTCTCCCTCACCTTCCCCAAGTTCACCCCTTCACTTTCTCCCTCTCTTGGACAAACTCTCTCCCTCCCCCCGATCGACACACACGGACACCAACCTTCGAACCCACACCCCACAAACACCAACCCTTAAACCTAGGACCTCCTATTTCTCTCTCTCTCTCTCTCTCTCTCTCTCTCTCTCTCTCTCCATCACCTCCGTGAAGCTCCAGGGCACCCAAAGGACACCAAACCCAGGTCTAGTGAGCCGTGGGTGTGTGAGCTCAAGTCCGGCCACCTCTGGCCATTTCACGACGAATCTCAGGTAACAAACACTCCCTCTCATCTCTACCTTTATTTTGGGTATTAGATCATAGGTTAGTTTGGTCGATCGTCGTTGACTAGAGCTCGGGAGGCTTCGACCTTCATTCCCGAAGAGAAATGGGTCTTCGACCCACACCCGGAGCTCAAGCCCATTAAGCCTAGAGCTTTTGGGTGGGCCTTCAAGCCCAACCCATGTTTAAACCCTTAGTCCACCAAACCCTTTCGGAACCAAGCCCTTAGGGTCGTATAGAATTGGGTCTTCAAGCCGTTGCATCCGAGCCCAAACCCATTGAAATCCCAACCCATAACCCTTTTAACCTAGGTCGGGCTATCCAACTCAGGCTTGTTGAACCCAAACCCAGAGAGAGACAGGCCCTTGGGCCATCCAACTTGGGCCTCCGGCCTAATAACCTCAAACCTAAAACCTTATTAGACCTTAGGCCTTTGGGCCATAGAACTGGTCCACTAACCCTCGGCCGGACCCATTGACCCGATCTGATGATTGACTTAGTCAACGCTGACCATTGACTTTGACCGTTAACGTTGACTTTTGTTGACTTTTAATAGAGTTTTTGTTCCCAAATTCAATCGTTTTAATAGAATTTTATTAATTGGACCCTTTATGTGCTTAGGGGCAATTATTTGTGGCTTTTCCATCTTCGCTAGTTTGCGTGGCTCTTCAACGATGAAGTATTTGTGAGTGGACCCCTTCCAAAATGTATATTTTAATAGTAGAAATGCATACATGAAAAGCATGATTTAATGGTTACGTTTCATGAAACGTTTTATGAGTAAATTAGATTTACACTTTATGATTATCATGCTTTGCTGAGAATATTTTGGAATACCATACTTTATCGAACTTATGTTCTTTGTAGTATTTATGATGGATGACTATATGCTATGAAGATGCTTGTGAGATATATGTATTTATGTTGGAAAGATTATATTCAACGTTTTGTGATTATCTAATGGTCACTATTCTATGAAGATGCTTTTGAGATATATGTATTTACGTTGGAAAGATTATATTCAACGTCTGTGCTAGGGTTTTCGGCAAATTTATCACCTATTATGCTATGAGTTTTCATAAAACTTTGGGGGATAGTATGTTGATAACTGTTTCAGTATTTTATATATATATATATATGGGATAGGATCAATGGACAAACATTTTGACAAATATTTTTACACTCTTTTTAAGCCTTTAGATCACATGACATCCAATGGCTCTTATTATTCATTAAATGACATGGATGCTTATGTGGATTTTGACTAACATTAAAGAAAAAATAAAATGAAAAGTCATAAAATCTGAAATGAATTAAAAATAAAATTAACTAGGAAGAAACCCCATGAGCGTGCAAATAAAATGAAAAGCCATAAAATCTGAAAGGAATTAAAAATTAAATTAAATGAGAAGAAACCCTATGAGCGTGCAAACAAGAAAGGAGTAGAACTCCATTGCATCTTCTCTTTGCCGATGGGTCTGCAACCTCTGGCATCTTCCTTTTCAGTCTTGTAACTAGAACAGGCCAAGGTCTTAATACTTAAATAAAAAGGGGATGGCAATCCTTTACCATCGCAAGAAGCCGCTGAAGAGTCAATCTTTGTTGTTGACCTTCAACAGCAGCCATAGCTGCACCAGCTTCCTTTCCCAATATTGCAACGCTAGACTGCAGCTCCTGAAGCTTGGCTTCAGCAGCTTCTAGTTTCATGATAATATCAACATTACCTGCAGAATCCCGTACTTTGGCCTGGCGTCTGGAAACATCTATAGTCTATCCCGATGCAAGTTAGTATATATAGACAAATCTGAAGGAGTAACAAAAAACCAAATTACAAATTACGACAAAGCTTCAAGTGATGGAGTTCTACTTCTTTCTCTTTGCACGCTCGTAGGGTTTCTTCCCATTTAATTTTATTTTTAATTCCTTTCAGATTTTATGGTTTTTCATTTTATTTTTTCTTTAATGTTAGTTAAAATCTATATAAGCATTCATATCATTTAATGAATAAATAAGAGCTCTTGGATGTCATGTGATCTAAAGGCTTAAAAAGAGTGTAAAAATATTTGTCAACATGTTTGTCCCTTGATCCTATCCCTATACATATCAACTTGGTCCACTCAAGTTTGTTTTGCACCCCATCATGACTTAGAATTGAGGCGCATAATCCCGGTGTCAAGCTACTCTCGCATCGGCATCTTCGAGTCCTCTCGGTGTGGGACCCACTCCTTTGTTCATTCAACTTTATATTATTTCTTTTTAGTGTTCTAGATTAGTTGTATGCTCTAAATACGTTCCTCATTTGCATATTAATTATATTTAAATTTATAAGTCTTATTTCTTTCTAGTTCTCATGCATCCTAATATGGCTTCGTCACCTTCGGGTGTTAGCCAGCACATGCCTACCCTGATGTTTGGGAGAACATCAGGGTTGGGCATGTCAGCCATCACGTGCGACAGTTCAATTTTGTCATCTAGGTCTTGACAAATAGATTTGTTGCTAAAGGAAATTTACCGGACGAAATTAAATTCGCCGGGAAAATTTCGGGGATCTAAAAAAAAAAATATCCATGATTGAAACAAAAAAAAAATTAGATCATTTAATTGACAAATGAAACAAAGTTGAATTTCATACATAAGAAACTGATATGTATGCCAAGACATAACAAAGTTTACAAAGTGTTAATGACCTAAAGGATCTTGAGAGTCTCTTTCCATTTGAAATGCAGCATGACACATCACTTTAGAGTCATTTGAAATGGAGCACGAGCATGATACATCGCTTTACGAAACCTGAAATATATGCACAACAATCAATTGAATGAAAAATTTGTCTCAATCCCAAATGACAAATACTAAGGGAATTCTCTCAAAAGTGACTCTCTAAAAACTTTCTATCACCTTACAGTTTTACATTATGCCAACATTATAAATCACTATGCTAAAAATATGAAATTGCAGAAAGTCTATAGAGAGCTTCACTATTTAGATAATCCTTTTAGCATTTCTCCACCCAAATTATTTTCTAGATCATGAAACTAATCGACTTGCCATAAGTTCCTCATTTACAATGCTTTGTATAGGTATTCTTACCAAAAAAAATGCTAATCTTATCACATTTTTCATACCATATTTGTACTATCTTTCTAATAGAGATGAGACCCAAGTTATGTGGTCTAACTCTATTAGAAAGATAGTACAAATATGGTAGAAAAATATGATTAAATTTAACATTACCCTATAAAAAATGAAAACAACAAATTAATTATGTTGAAGAACGAGAAACTATGATGGTAGTACCTTTACATCAAGCCAAGTATTTGCAATGAACTTCCACATTGTCACAGGAGCAAGAATTTGGTGCTTTTGAGTTGGCCCTGAAAGCAATCGTTCCAAAACTCGAGAATATGAAATAAAGGAATCATTTTCAAGCCTGGGTTGACGTAGCTAGGTTTCTCTTTTCATGTTTTCTAATAAAGAAAATGATAATGTTAGGGAGATTAAATTTTTAAACTCAATTTACAAACTAAATGATATGTCACCAATAAGAAATAAATGTAAGAGTATGAGTATATATGATTCTTACAAGTCTTGGGATAATTGATATTATAAAGAAGTCTAAATCATGTTGACAAGAGTTAATCCAATCATATTGGTATATTGAGGATTCTTGTGTTTGCTCGTTTATAGGACTCATACTAATACAAGGAATGCAGTCTTGTATTCCTTGTAGGATTGTTATAGGGCAATTCATGTCTTGTAGTATAAAACCACAAGCCCCTACTCTCACAAAAATACACTCTTATTGTTTCAATTACCTATAACTTGGAGAGCATTGAGTTTTGCAGAGAGAAGAAGGTGTGTAGATTCGTCCTTGGCTTCTTCATCCATGAACATGTCTGTGTTAAACTTAGAAACACGGCAACTTTTCAAATCAATTTCACATCTCAAGCCTTACGGGAAGGCTTTGTTATATACACTACCACATACAAACTTTACAATTTAAAATACAAGTGACTGCACGCCACACATGCAGCAACACCATCTGTTATCTTCTGACAGCACACATGGGAAAGACTTCGTTAGCAGTCTGCAGGTATGTATTATTGAGAATACTTCAGTATTTGTATATATAGAACATACTTGACACAACGGTTGTGATTTAGTTGGTTAATCCTTGTGTTCTTGGCTAGTGTATTAATCTTTTAAATCTAGTTTACTCTTACATGTAGTATGAGAGCCAATGGATTTTTCAATTAAGTTCAATCGCAAATTGGTTCTTCAATCAACAAAACTAATTGCGAACTAAGTTAAAGAAGAAGTCTGTTTATTGGTTTTATAGGACAAAGTAAAAGTAGCGATTTATTGTATTTAAAAAAAAAATTCACCATTTCTGATCCAAAAGGGAAGATACTCGTGTTCTTCAATATGGGAAAGAGTGATCTTATTCTTGCTTGCTTCTTTGGAGATCAATAAAGTGATTCAGCAAAACACATTTATCTTAAACATCATAGTTCTAATTTTGAAAATTATTGTTTTCGCTGTGTTCATTATGATGTCAGCAAATTGAGGTAAATGTGGTTTCTTAATCTTTATATGAATAAAGATGTATTCTAATCAACTAATTATGTTGTTAAAAACCATGGAATGAAGATCGTGTTATCTTTCTGATTCTTCATATTGATATTGACTCATTCATTGTTTTATTGTTTTCTATTTTAATTGAAACTGAAATATGTATCTGCATTGAGAGTTGTCTCTTCACTGATGAGTTGTTTAATCCATATATGCTTTTCATTCATGATGAAAAATCTATATATATGATCAAGTTGGTTCATATCAGTGTGTATTAAGTGAAAGTAGATTGAAATCAAGAACTTTTGGTTCTCCTTTTGAGATTTCAATTTTGAACTTGTCTGTCATTTCACTTAATCTTGCAAGTGTGCCTACTCTGACTAGGGAAGTAATTACAAGAAGTGGAGGCGAGACATTGGTTTATTGTTGTCTCTCAATGATATGGGGTCCATGGGAATCTGGAGTGATGGCAATCAGCACAGATGGGTCTCGATCATTGATGGATAATTTGTTTCGTTGATTTGGGGTCGAGAAATCTCGATTAGGTCAATGAATATGGGTCCAATGATGCACTTGGGTAATTCAATCCACTATTTCATGCATGATTAATTGTTCTTTTATATGCATGATTATAGTGTGATGAGTTAGAGCATGATGAAATAGGGTTTTTGTTGTTTTGAGTATGCTTGTTTATATATATTATGAAGGCATGATTAAACTCAAAATCCTTATATAGATGCCAACTTGTGATTTATGTATAAGATGTTTGAAATCATCTTTTGCTGCATATAAAAAAAATTTAAAAATTTAAAAAATTGTGTAGCATTTTGTCTATATATACTCTTTTATTTTTAGTAAAGAGTCTATGGTTATGATTAAATTGGTCTTAGTGAAGGATAAAACTTGTTCATATACAGCACCTATTTTCTCTTTTGTTTGTTTGGTGCTGGGACATATATGATGAATCTCAATTGGGGATGGAATCATTTTGACTGCACATGTACTCCATAAATTGATATTGTCTGAATGAATTTTGGCAAGTATATATGCTCAATGACTAAGTGGTTCTAAATATTAAACTAATGGAATTTGGATGGCATTATTTCTATTTATGATACATAAACTAAGTGCATCAGTTTTGGTTCGAGTATCATGTAGGGAATTTCTTGCTAATTGAACATATATATGTGAAATATGTTTTAGGTAGAATCATTATTGTGCATATATGGTGGATCTGCATACATTGGTGTAATTTAGGTTTTATTTTGTAATGATCTTATTTTCATTAGTTGAACCAAATTAGATTTGGTGGCAATATACATTGATCTTAGCCTTAAAAATTTACTTGTATGATTATATAGGTCAAGCTATAAATTTTGAGAATTAGCTTGTGTCATCCATATACAGGGATGATAAACAAATTAGCTTCTGTGAGCAGTTGTCTATATTTTTGTACAATACAAATTGACCTTGCCGAATGCATATTGATTTAATTTTTGAATTCATAAGAAAGCATGTGCTTATTGTATTGTGAAAATCATGGAGTTTAAGATGCATGCTTATTGTAAATGTATATTTGTGATTTCATTTATAACACATGCTTTCGCTATTATGTTTTGGTTGAAATCACAAATAGGGAGGAAGATGAACTTTAAGGTCTCCAAAAGAAATAGTGGTCTTGATTATCTTGTTTCAATCAAGACATATTGTTGTGATATCCAGACATTATCAAGATTTGGTTGATCTTGCTCGATGGATATTGAACTAGATATTGAACTAGTCAGGATCAAATTGAATGCAAAAATATTATGCTTGCTATTCTGATTTTGATCGTTGTTGAAACTAGTGATTTTGGATTTATTTGAGTGAAGTTTTTCCGAATGGATTGTGATTGTCTTTTGATACATAGATTGTTTGCATAATGGTTTAGGTGTATATGACTAAACTAAGATTATGCACTTGGGGAGGAATCGGGAACCAATTGGTTCATATCTTCAGTTTCTTTATTGGTTGTGCAGGACATTATACTTATGCTTATGTGAGAGAATCATATGTTTGAATGTAAGCATAAGGCTATTTAGGCCGGCCATTATAATTCATTTGGATGCTTGAAAACCAGTTTATGGTTTTATTGAAGTAATTGGTTGAATTATTTGTGTTACTTAATTTGTTTAAGTAATGAGAATGATCCTATTATGTTGGATTAGCATTCAAAAGGAAACGAATTTGGTTTCCATATGGATTCTGATTAGTCATTCATTGTATTGGAATGATTTTTAACTTGGTTGTGTTAAGTATGGCCTAGATAAGTGGGAGCAAATTGGTTCACATAATTACAAAGTGCAAATTAAGTATGTTGTGACTTTTGAGTTAATTTTGCGATGTAACAGAAAAGATTCTTAAATTCAATACTTTAAAATGCATAGGTAAGTTGTATGTGAGGTTAAGCTTATGTTATCCAAAAGATTTGGTGATAACTACTATGAATGTGATAAAGATGTTGATTGGATCACAACTGTGCTATTCATACAATTATGAATAATTTTAAGTTGACAGCCTACTGTCAAGAATGTTTGGTATTTTTTATATCAATTTTGGGCTATATGAGTGGGAGTAGACGTCTTGGGCTTAGATACATTGCTATGAACATGAACTGGACATTGTGATTTGTAAGTTAAATCTGTATTTTGTGTTGCAGAGGCAATTATAAATTCATTGTTTTGGTTTGTGTCTATGTACTAGTGTGTTGTTGAAAGACTTATGTGATCACCTTTATAATAATTTGAGATGATTATCTGTTATGATGAATCATACTCAAATAGGAGAATGTAAGAGTATGAATATGATTCTTACAAGTCTTGGGATAATTGATATTATAAAGAAGTCTAAATCATGTTGACAAGAGTTAATCCAATCATATTGGTATATTGAGGACTCTTGTTTTTGCTCGTTTATAGGACTCACACTGATACAAGGAATGCAGTCTTGTATTCCTTGTAGGATTGTTAAAGGGCAATCCAAGTTTTGTAGTATAAAACCACAAGCCCTTGCTCTCACAAAAATATGCTCTTATTGTTCCAATTATTTATAACTTGAAGAGCATTGAGTTTTGCAGAGAGGAGAAGGTTGTGTGTAGATTTGTCCATGGCTTCTTCATCCATGAACATGTCTATGTTAAACTTAGAAACACTGCAGCTTTTCAAATCAATTTCATATCTTAGGCCTTACGAGAAGGCTTTGTTACACTACAACATGCAAACTTTACAATTTAAAATACAGCGACTGCGCGCCACACATGCAACAGCACCATCTGCTGTCTTCTAACAGCACACATGGGAAAGACTTCGTTAGCAGTTTGCAGGTATGTATTGTTGAGAATACTTTAGTATTTGTATATATAGAACATACTTGACGCAACGGTTGTGATTTAGTTAGTTAATCCTTCTGTGTCTTGGCTAATGTATTAATCTTAAGTCTAGTTCACCCTTACAATAAACACTTCAATCTAATCATCAACAACCATGTCATTTGATTTGTAAATATGGTTTAAAAAATTTGATCTCCTTAACATAACCTTAAGGGAAACATACCCAACCTAATGTCAACAAGATATGATTTGGACTAATATGGAAAACATACCCAAACCCAAGTCTGGTTGCTCCCTCCATAAAACTACAATATAAATCAATATCCATGAATAAGGATTAGCCAGGACAAGTTACATTACATTCTCATGGCAATTTAACCTAGAGATTCAAAAAACAAAATATAAAGGCAATTTAAGAGGCAGCATCCAAGTGATGATAATATCCTATGAAACGGGAAAGCATTCACATTCACAAGGCGCAAAGACAAGCTTACCAGAAAATAGGTGGAAGGTCTGCATAAAATTGAACTCAAGATAATAGCTCAGGAAGTACTTTTTCCACTTAATTAACTTGCCAGCAGCAAACACAGACTAAGATTAATATTAAACCAAACACCGAAATAGTGTCATTCAAGGAAAGATCTCATCCCTCAACCAAACTCAAAGAATCAGTAAGCATGTGTATTAGCTAATTAAATGTTCAAATTCGTTGAATTGGTTCAAGAACCAAAATTAAGGGTCCTCCAAATCAAAATCCACCTGTAATCGGAGAAGGTGTAGAGACCCAGTGGAGACTGAAAACTGCACAGAAATGAAAGGAAAACTTTACTGGTGCAGCGCCAACTGCAAGGAAGACAGAGCATAGAGGGACATGAGGGAGTGACATGGTGGAGGAACTCTGACGGAGAGAAGAACGGTGAAGATGGTGGAAGAACTCGCGCTGAAGAGCCACGGAGATGACAATTCGACTGAGACAGCAAAGGGATTTGGTAGACTAGTGCGTTCAGACTTCAAAGGCTAATAGGGAATCTTTGGGAGGAAAAGAAAAAAACCTAGAGGGTATTAATAGCGCCTTTTTTTTAGAACATCTAACGACAACCCTAAAGACTTGTGGCTTGGAGTTCCTCAAACGAAGTAAGTTTAGTCGTTGTTTGCCGTTTCCTAGTGATTAAGACAATTAATTTCGTTGGCAAAAACATTTTTTGTATTGGTTGTTGATCTTCATTAGATTGTGAAATTCGCTCTTTAGCAATGCCTTTAACAACTTTTTTCCTTCCTTTTTTATTTTCTTCTCCTCTTCTTCTTTATTGGAAGTAGTCCAATGGTTTATTAGGGTTTCCTGAATATTAAGATGGGTTACAGTAAAACTGGACAATAAGGGTTAGGGCAACTACTCAAGTATGTTTCTTTTGGGTATTGTCATTCTCTAAGGGGTTAATAGTCGGTTCTCTTTTCTTGTGATCAGTAACAATTTATGTAGGAGTCTAATCTAAGTTGTGAACTCCTTAATTCAAGGAGCTGTTGTTTATCTTCCCTAAGCCGCATGTTATGGCTTAAATCAAGGAGAGTCAATCTCCTTATATATTGTTGTACAATTGTAATGAAGTCATAATGAAAAATACAAAACAATCTTTGAAAGTCAATATGGTATAAAAGCAGGAAAATTAACCTGCTTCTGCTTTACTACTATTCGAGCGTGTTCAACCTCTAAAATGGCTGAAGATAATCCTTTTGGGTTTGAAGCTGAAAGTTCACTGGTTCTTTCCTTCGTGAATTTGCCTGAGGTGGATGTCAACCCAAATCAAAGATTAAGTTCAATCTTGTTGAATGAGTTTAATTATTTGCCTTGGTCAAGAGCAGTATTTCTTGGCCTAGGTGGAAGGTCCAAGTTGGGATTCATAAATGGAAGCATCGAAGTTCCTGATGCTTCCTCACCAACTTATGAATCCTGGCTTAGCAAGGATCAGCTGGTTATGTCGTGGCTCCTGAATTCCATGGAACGTAAACTAGTTGAAATATTCAGTTACTCTGAATCATCACACCAGCTATGGGAGACTGTCAAGGAAATGTATGGCAATCAGGACAATGCTGCATGCGTTTTCCAATTAAAAAATGACATCTCCAACCTACAACAAGAAGATAAGCCCTTTGTACAACTTCTAGGTAGCATGAAGAGCATGTGGAATGCGTTGGAAATATATCGTCCTCATATAACCGATGCGGCTTTGCTACAAAAGAGGGTAGAAGAAGACAAGATATTTCAGCTCTTGTCCAGTCTCGACGCAGAATATGAAGACCTACGAAGCCACATACTCATGAACACTGAACTTCCTTCCTTTACCAATGTATGTGCAACAATTCAACGTGAAGAAGTAAGGAGGAAGGTCATGAACATTGGTACAAAGGCTAATGTAACTGAAGCAAGGGCCTATCTAACCAACGAGAGGAAGTACAAAGGGAAGCATCCAAATTTGAAATGCTAACATTGCAACTACACTGGTTATGTTAAGGAGACATGCTGGATTTTGCATCCAGAATTAAAGCCTGATTTCATGAAGGACAACAAGGGTTTACAGAGGTTGAACCGTACTACACATCGAGCTAACCATGCGTCTGCTTCCACCTTCAATGGGTCTGACACATTCAAGAACTTCACAGCAAATCTAGCTGCACTCATAAATGAGTTTGCATCGTATCTTTAGAGCAAGAAATAAGGGGCTGGAAGTGGCCGAATAGATAGCGTTGAAGACGGAAACTCGATGGCTTTGCTAGGCAAGTTTGAGGGTTTCTTGGCAGACACGGAACACATACCACAAGAAGCCCTTAATGTAAATATATTGCATGATTTTTGGGTTGTAGATTTGGGTGTCATAGACCATATGACCAACCATGTGTCTAAGTTTCATAAGTTTGAAAAATTATCAAAACTTTCTCAAGTTTCAATTGCAAATGGTGAGAATGCAAAGGTTTTAGGAAAGGGAAAAATCAACTTAATGTCCGATGAAATTGAGTCGGTTGCCTTATATGTTCCATCCTTTCCATTCCAACTTCTATCTGTGGGAAAAATCACCAATACCTTGAATTGTTTAGCCATATTCTCTCCTCACAATGTCATTTTTCAAGATTGTGCCACCAAGAAGACGATTGGTGAAGGGTTTTATCTAGATGGTCTCTATTACATATCAAAGAGCAATCCCAAAGGGTTTCAAGCCAAGTCCAACTCTATCCAAGATAACTTATTGTGGCATCAACGTTTAGCTCATCCTTCTCCACCCATTTTATCAACTTTATTTCCAAACTTAGGGAAGGATGTAATTTCATGTGAAACCTGTCACTTATCTAAGGCCACTAGATTACCCTTTAACTCTTCCTTATCCAGGGCTAGTAAGAGTTTTGAACTTGTTCATTCAAATGTATGAGGACCAACTGGTGAATCTTTTGATGGCTATAAGTATTTCGTAATTTTTGTTGATGATTTCTCTAGAGTCACATGGTTGTACCTTTTAAAGTCTAAGAATGAAGTTATGGAAGTATTTAAGGATTTCCATAATCTTGTTAAAAACCATTTCTCTTCTCAAATTCAAACCTTAAGGTCTGACAATGGCACCGAATACACATCCCATATCATGACACAATATTTGAGCAATCATGGCATCATGCATCAAACAAGTTGTGTTGGCACACCTCAACAAAATGGCATAGCCAAAAGGAAAAATCGTGACTTACTTGAAAAAACTAGAGCACTAATGCTACAAATGAATGTACCAAAGAGATTTTGGTCCCAAGGAGTCATGGCAATTGCATATATCATCAATAGACTTCCTAGCCGAGTCGTGGAGTTTAAATCTCCCCTAGAGGTCATAAAAGGAAGGAAAATTGATCTTTCACACCTTAGAGTTTTTGGCTGTATTTGTTTTGTACATATGCAACCTCATCACTGAGATAAATTGGACTCTAGAGCTGTTAAATGCATTTTTCTTGGTTATTCATCTACACAAAAGGGATATAAGTGCTATAATCGCCAACTGAGGAGATTGATTGTGTCTAAAGATGTTCGATTTCATGAGACTAACCCTTTTTACGGCAAGTCACTTGAAACCATAAGTCAAATGGAGTGTATCTTTGATTTGTTTCCTCTACCAAGAATCGAATTTGATGCTTCAACAAATAGAGGTCCCAGCCATGTCAACATTGATGCATCACTCACTAAAAGTAGCAATGAAGGCACTCACTCTGATGGTACAATGGTGACCATCAAGATGATCTTCACAGTGTGGCTTAAGACAGGAATGAGTGTGAGACAACCCTCACAGCCCCATAACGCAATCCAATGCGTGATAGACAACCTCCCACAAGGTTTCAGGACTTCGTCACCTACAAACCCAAGCATCCAATCTCCAGTTGTGTGTCGTACCAAAAGGTGACTCACTCTTATACTGCATTCTTAAGCACCATTTCAAGTTACAGTGAGCCTCAGAATTTCCATGAGGCTAACAACAAAGATATGTGGAAAAAAGCAATGCGAGAAAGACTTCAAGCTTTAGACCAACACAAAACCTGGAGTATCACCAAACTTCCAAAAGGAAAAAGGGTAGTGGGTTGTAAATGGATTTATAAGATCAAATTCAATTCAGATGGGTCAATTGAAAGGCATAAAGCAAGGTTGGTGGCTTGGGGTTTCACTCAAACATTCGAGGTCGATTACAAAGAAACATTTGCACCTGTTGTAAAAATGAACTCAGTTAGGGTTCTATTGTTCATGGCTGTCAATAAGGGATGGTCCATGTACCAAATGGACGTGAAGAATGCATTCTTGCATGGTGATCTCGAAGAGGAAGTCTATATGAAATTGCCACCAGGGCACCCTTAAAGTAATGAGCCTGATTTAGTGTGCAAATTGCACAAATCAATTTATGGACTGAAACAATCTCTTCGAGCTTGGTATGCTAAGCTAAGCTCAGTTCTCACTAGTGTTGGTTTCAAAAGGAGCAATGCCGATTCATCATTATTTGTTCGCACTGGAGCTGTGGGCAAATTGGTTGTGTTGATCTATGTTGATGACTTAATAATTACAGGTGATAATGCTGAAAAGATCTTCAAACTCAAACAGTCACTCAGACAAAGGTTTGCAATTAAAGACCTAGGGGTATTCAAGTATTTCCTTGGCTTAGAGAAAGTATGTCATGGATTTGCTCAAGGAAGCTAACATGAGCGATGCTAAACCTGCCATTACTCCTCTTGATAGCAAGATCAAACCTAGCTTGGAGGGCACGCCACTTACCAATGTAAGCTATTATTAGAGACTTGTTGGTAAGTTAATTTACCTAACAATCACCATACCTGACATCATATATTTAATGAGTATCGTAAGCCAATTCATGCACTCTCCCACAATCAATCATTTGAACCTTGTTAAAAGGATCTTACGCTACTTAAAAGGGTCTGTGGGTCGTGGCATCATCATGAAGAATGAGAACACACAAATCATGGGGTATTGCGATGCCGATTGGGTAGGAAACACAATCGATTGTAAGTCCACAACTGGTTACTGTACCTTTGTCGATGGAAACTTGGTCACCTGGAAGAGTAAAAAGCAAACTGTCATCGCAAGAGCAAGCGCCGAAGCTGAGTATCGTGCAATGGCCTCAACTGCGTGTGAGCTGATATGGCTAAAAGGTCTTCTGTGTGACCTAGGTGTGTTTACAACTTTCCCTATGTCCTTATTTTGTGACAATCAGGTAGCCATGCATATAGCATCAAACCCAATGTTTCACGAAAGGACGAAACACATTGAAGGTAACTGTCATTATGTTCGGGAACAAGTACAATCGCAGGTGATTCAGACCCATTATACAAGAAGCTTCGATCAACTGGCCGACATCTTCACAAAACCCTTGCGTTCACATCAGTTTCAACGACTTTTATCCAAGCTTGGATCCATAAACCTTCTGGATCCAGCTTGAGGGGGAGTATTGGAAGTAGTCCAGTGGTTTATTAGGGTTTCCTAAATATTAAGATGGGTTACGGTAAAACTGGACAATAAGGGTTAGGGCAACTACGCAAGTATGTTTCTTCTGGGTATTGTCATTCTCTAAGGGGTTAATAGTCGGTTCTCTTTTCTTGTGATCAGTAACAATTTGTGTAGGAGTCTAATCTAAGTTGGCAACTCCTTAATTCAAGGAGCTGTTGTTTATCTTCCCTAAGCCGCATGTTATGGCTTAAATCAAGGAGAGTCAGTCTCCTTATATATTGTTGTACAATTGTAATGAAGTCATAATGAAAAATACAAAACAATCTTTGAAAGTCAATATTCTTCATAAGTTGAAGGTGCAAACATGGGATGAACGCATACACTTCTATCGTTTCCTTCACTGCCCTTGTTGCCCTTGATTTTTCTTTTCACATAAGGGAGTTGTTCTCTTCTTTTCTTCTTGACATGAGAGAGGTTTTCCTTAATTTCTTCTCTCTTTGTTCATACTTGAGGTTCTAATTGAGGATGAGCCATGTGTCCTCCTGGTGTTGCTATATAACTTCTTTTTCTTCAAGCTGGTAACGAAACATATTACTTTTGTTGCACATTTCTGACTCATGTCTTCTCTTTTTTCCTCTTTCGAACTCTGCTGATACCGTGATAAAATTTTAACAAAAAAAAAAAAAGAAGAAGAAAAAAAGAAGCTCAATGGTCCACTTCTTCAATGGAGTCCAGACTTGTTCTTTCATAGATTGAAAAGATACATATTATTCTCCCGCACTCTTTTCGCAACTCTACATTTTTTTTAAGTCTGAAGAAGGCTTCCTTGTAACTTCAAACCTTTTCATTTATTTGGGAGGAAAACAAACCGTCTCATTTGAATCACACAATTAGATATATATTTGTGGAAACACACCTCTCTCGCCGATGTTAAATAAATAGAGTAGCTTATAGATGTTTTCTAACTATATATTAATATTATAACAAGAACTAGAATCCTATATATTCACACCAATTCGAATTCCTTTTCCGACGGTTTAGATTAATACAAAATTACTAATACAATTGAACCATCAAACTAATTAAGCTAGATACAATCTTTCCAGTAGTCGTTGGTAGTCCACGATTGGAGGAGTTAATAAGCCACTCATAAAACACATATCAATTATCCCTTTATAATTAAGGGTCCGCAAATAGCTTAATTAATTTGGAGGTTCCCAAATTTGGAAAACATTAAGGACCCCTGATAATTTTATCGTGACTTGCAACTCTCCCGCCCCAGGTTCCTTAACAGAATTACCAGCCACTATAAAAAAATATAAAAATAAACCCCCATGCAGTATAAAAAATAACAAAAGAAACATGTTACGTACGTAAACGTTAAGTACCAAAGACCTGTAAATTTCTTCAACATGAACGCTGAACATAATAAGAAGAAGAAGTTCGCCATCATCGGCGTTTCATCTGTGATTCTAGTAGCCATGGTGGTTGCCGTAACGGTTGGGGTAACCGCAAAAAACAAAGGAGGAGGAGGGCACAAAAACTCGGACGGCGGGCATGTCACCACGTCGACAAAAGCAATAAAGGCTATATGCCAGCCGACGGATTATAAGGAAACCTGCGAGAGGAGTCTGGAATCGGCTGCTGGCAACAGCACGGAGCCGAAGGACCTCATCAAGGCAGGTTTCAACGTTACCATGGACAAACTTCGGGCCATCATAAAAAACTCCACCACATTGCAAGAACTGGCCAAGGACGAAAGTACAAACCAAGCTCTAGAAAATTGCAAGGAGCTCTTGGAGTATGCCATCGACGATATCACGACATCTTTCCAAAAATTGGGTCCTTTCGACATCAGCAAGATCGACGATTACGCGGAAGATCTCAAGGTCTGGCTCAGCGCGGCTATTACTTACCAACAAACATGCTTGGACGGGTTTCAGAACACCAAAGGTGACGCAGGCGAAAAGATGAAGCATTTCTTGAACACCACGCAACAGCTCACCAGCAACGGACTTGCCATGGTGACCGAAATTACGTCCGTTCTTGGGTCTCTGAATTTGAAAGCAAACCGGCGTCGTTTGCTGGCAGGGGGAGGGGGTGGAAGTAATGCGAAGAATGCTCCAAAGGTTATTCCTACGTGGATCAACAATAAGCGTAGCCTCGACGTGTCTACCGTGACTCCACAGTCGATTAAACCAGACGCGGTGGTGGCTAAGGATGGGAGCGGACAGTACGAGACTATTGGTGAAGCTGTGAAGATGATCCCGAAGAACAATGCGGACAAGACGTTTGTGATTTATGTGAAGGAGGGAGTGTACAGTGAGTATGTCATGATTGACAAGTATATGACCAACGTCATGTTGATTGGGGATGGCGCTACTAAGACCAAGGTCACCGGTAGCAAAAACTTCGCTGCGGGAGTCCAAACTTTTCAGACTGCAACAGTTGGTAAGTATTTGAGCGAAGTCTCTTACAAACTTCATTCTCTTTCGGACATGTATATGTGGCATGTGTAATATAGGTTTTCACAATATGACTATAACAGACATACTAGAATAACATAGCGTAAATTATATGTAGCTGTTTGAGACTTTGAGAGATTATTTCGTTGTAAAGGATGACATAGGATTAGAGAATAACGTGAATTCATACATGAATCATGATGTTCTTATGATTAATTATGACTTATGAATCGTGATTGTTCAAGGGCCCTTGAGAATTCAGCTGAACTCGTACATAACATTGTACATTAGAAAACTACATATGATTTATACTTATGTATTATAACTTTAATCATGACCAATATTTAGTATTAACAGTTTGACAATATATAACACGTTAATAATTAACTAGTTGACATTTCATTGATATGCAGTTGTAGTTGGGGACTACTTCATTGCTAAGGACATAGGGATTGAGAACTCAGCAGGAGCCGAAGGGCACCAAGCCGTGGCTCTGCGAGTGCAGTCGGACTTGTCCATCTTCTACCGCTGCCAAATGGACGGGTACCAAGACACTCTCTACACTCAAACCCACCGGCAATTCTACCGCGACTGCACCATCAGCGGCACAATCGACTTTATCTTTGGTGACGCTGCCGTAGTGTTCCAGAACTGCAAGATGATCGTAAGAAAACCAATGGACAACCAAGCTTGTATGGTCACAGCCCAAGGGAGAATTGACCGGCGTCAGCCCTCGGGTATCATCCTCCAAAACTGCACCATCTCCGGGGACCCGGAGTACATTCCCGTGAAGGACAAGAACAAGTCGTACCTGGGGAGGCCGTGGAAGAACCTCGCTAGGACCGTCGTTATGCAGTCGCAGATTGATGGCATCATTGCTCCGGAAGGGTGGATGGAGTGGACGGGTTCGAACAATCATCAAAGTTGCTGGTTTGGCGAATACAGAAACAGAGGGCCTGGCTCCGACATGAGCAAGAGGGTGAAGTGGAGCGGTATCAAGAATCTTGGTGCCGACCAGGCTGTCGCTTTCACCTCCGGTAAATTTGTTGAGGGTGATAAGTGGATCAAGCCCAGCGGTGTGCCTTACGTTGCTGGCATGGTTTCCGTTTAGGGTTTTAGACAAACAGTTTAGTGGCCTCCTTTATATTTTCAACATTCCGAAAGGATAGGAAAAGAAGAACACATATGACTAATAATCTTATTCTTTATGTATGATTGTTGTAGATATTGTTAATCGTGTGGCTATCCGCAAGTATATTTGGAGCCCATATATGTGTAATATTAGATATTTAGAGGAGTCTTAGTTTCTGTAAATTGACCTTAGATGTTTATATCCATGGTCGTCCGAATACACTCAATTCTTCTAATTTTCTTCATTCACATTCTGTCCTATTTTTGTAACAATTACAATTTGTAATCAGGAAATATAAGAAATTGGCATTTTATGATCTTGAGTAGTTATGATACTATGTTTTTTTCGAGTATTTATCAAATATAATCAAAAATTCACCCTTAATTTCAAAAATGTAACATTTTATAAAAAAAAATTCAAATATATCCAAAATTCCACTTAAATAGACATAAATATCCTCAAATTTAACAATCAAATAAATTAAAGGCTTTTTAGCCACCATTGCCTCAAATTCCGGTCTAACTTCACATTCTCTTCTACACTCCACCACCATAACCCTATCCCCCTTGACCCCCTCATCATCGACATTGAGCGCCACCTCGGTTACTGCAAGTGAGAGCAGCAAAATTTCAATCATGTCTTCGCCAATTCATGGATGTAGAAACTCTTTCCGAATCACATCAATTCTCTATAATCTTCGAACGCAATTGGAAAAGGAAAATTTTAAGAAAGAACCACTAAATTTATCTCAGGGTGTGAAAATTTGGATTGGAAGGTGGAGGGTTTGGATTGTGAGAGAATAAGGGTTTAGGTAGGTTAGGCCTTTTGATTTGGGCATGTCTGTTGGATTTACCCACCAAATGAAGAAGACGACTTCTTCTTTTAATTTTTTAAATTTTTAATTTTTTTAATTTTTTAATTTTTAATTTTTAATTTTTAATTTTATAAAAATAGTTTTTAAAGTTAATTCACATATCATTATATGATTGTATTTGTGAGCCCTACGTGGCGCCATATCATCGTAATAATAGAGCAATTTAACAGATTTTTCTCGAAAAGACTAAAATGATCACAATGGACAAATTCAAAGAAAGACAAAAATGATTCATGATAGACAAATTCCATGACACTATTATTGATTTTTATTGTTAAGCACTAAATTAAGGAGTTATGTAAATGTTACGAACTATTTTGGCTAAAAAATCTTTAATTTATTTGATTGTTAAATTTGAGGGTATTTGGGTCTATTTCAGTGAAGTTTTGGATATATTTGAAAGTTTTTATAAAAAGTGTCATTTTTAAAATTAAGAGTTAATTTTTAGTTATATTGATAAATACCCATTTGTTTCCCTATCTAACGTGAAAGAGTAAACTTTTAATGCAATTATGATACTAGTTTTAGGTTTTTATGACTTTAATTAATTTGTTGTTGGTGCAATATCAAGCTTTCTATATGTTAATGGTATATTGCAATATAGTTAAGAGTAAACGTACAATTGAAGATTTTTGGATTCCCTAATATAACATTACCTTTACATATGATGTGAGGAAACTTAAGAATATTGAGAGTTTTGGATTCTCTAATGTAACATTACCTTTACATATGATATGAGGAAACTTAAGAATATTAAGAAAATTTTCAAAAACAACAAAGTCTTATTCTACTAAGTAGGGTCCGCCGTATGAATCCTTGAATGTTACTGCACACGAATTTTCGCTAAGTTTTCCGTTAGCTCCAAGTATTCCATATCTTTCCTTAAAATCTCTTTCCAAGTCTTCCTCTACTATTTTTTCCCTAAGCATCTATCTCATAATCGCATTTCCTAATCGAAAGTATATGTAGGTATTCGTTTCATATGTCCAAACCACCTTAACCAATTTTCTCTCATCTTATCTTCAATTGCGGCAACTCCTACTTTACCTTGGATATGTTCATTCTTAATCTTGTCTCTTTGCCCACACATCCAAGTCTAACGAAACATTCTTATCTCCGCCACACTAATTCTTTTGCACATGTTGATACTTAACTGCCTAACATTCTGTATCGTAAGGTATTGTTGACCTTATTGTTGTGCTTTAAAATTTTCCATTGAGACTTATTGCCAATGACAGAAATTATTCTTATAGAAGTTGTGAAGGTGGGTTTTTATTTATTTATTTATTTATTTATTTTATACACAAGATAATGTTATTGGCTTAAATTGATAGTTGTTGAGGGGAGAAGAATCGATAGGAATCGAACTTGCACAAGGATGCATAAACATCATTGTTTTCCACCATTGTGATAAAGCATCATCTGCTGTGAAGGTTTTTGTTTGGCAAACATAACAATATTATGAAATATAATGTGTTAATTAATCAATAAATGAGAGGTGATATTTAGCAAATATACTAGTGGTGGTGGTGGTAACGGTTATGACTGAGGGTTTGAAAGACAAAGTCTCACGTTAGAGAAGGAACTTTGCAAGGGCTTATAAGGTGTTAGTTCATTCCTCATATGTCAATATGGTGGAACATCAAATTTATTCATGGTATTAGAGTAGGTTGATCAACATGTGAAGTCCAAAAACTATACGTGTTTTATGTCACTTGATTTGCATTGTTCACATGCTAAGTTTGAACATTGTCATACATAAAGAGGCATGTTGGCGGTGAACATGATGGTTGGGATCATGTGATGGCAAGGTGGTGATGGTCATGATCATGGGAATAGCGATGGTGGTGGGTGTGAAGCGGAAATGACACCCAACATCTGCAACTAGTTGAAAAGGGCAGGGAGCACCATATAAAACAAGCAGCACAAGCTAGGGGTGGGCATGTCCTAAGCCGGGTCCAAATTTGGAATAACCGAACTGAACCCCTTTGGAAATGAAATAGGGCGGAGGGGAAGGGGCAGGACGGGGCATTATATTTTAAAAAATGGAACCGGACCTAACTCGGCCCGTTTAAAACAGGTCAGTTCCAATGTTTCCACAAGTCCAATTCCTGATGCGGAGAATTCTCCAAAGGCAACGTTGAGTAATGCTTGTGTTTATGTTCTACTTCCTCATTACAAATTCCTAACTAGAACAAAATGCAAAAAAACTCAAATCTAGAATTTGTATCCACCTAAGTTCCTAACTAGGACCAAATGCAGAAAAAACCCAAATCAGAGAAAATAATATTAAAAAAAATCCTAAATCAAACTCAAATCAGTAAACAGTGAACCTTTAATGAACTCGAGGATCTTTTTAAAGGCTCATAGGCTCAAACCAAGCAAACCAAGATCGACGGAGATGGTGGTCAGGTGGTGGGTCAGAGGTACCTCGATCGACAAGAAATAGGCTAAGACTAGAGTGGAAGATGCTTCAGATGCGGCTTAAGATTTTTACACCACTAGAGGGTGCTGCGAGGGCAAAACAGTTACCAGCAAAAATTCTGACTGTTGCTCATTGCTGATATTCCTGTGGCAAAGGGCATTTCTGCAGCAACCACCACTACTCTTGTCAAGATTGTAGTCGTAGCTCATGTTGCCAGCTTAGAGAATGGGTCAACATGGTGGTCATGTGGTGGGTGGGAGGGACCTCAATAGACGGGATGGGGACGAAGAGTCGAGAAAGAGACATAGACTGGATCAGGTGGTGAGTTTGAGAATTTTGGATATTAGAGTTGGGAGAGACAGAGACTGAGAGAGAGAACATATTGATACTTATTTGATATGTGTGGGAAATCACAAATCAATGATGGAAACAGTTCGACCCAAAGGCCCGTTTCCTCAAATTTTTAGACTCGCGCGCCCTGCTAATTACGTGGATTCGTCCCACCCCACTTGATTTGTGTTTAAAATTTAAACTCACTTCAAACCCGCCCCGACCTGCAAGGACCCGTCTCGACCAACGAGTCGAGGGCCATTTTGCCCACCCATAGCACAAGCTGCAACCACCAGAAACAAACACCATTGTGTCACATCAGCAACAACAACATGAGGAAAGAACAAACCCCCAAGATGATGGCAACAAAAAATACCCTAACTATCAATGTGGACATTTCATACCCGCAAAATAGACTTTTAGCATCAGAATTGGTAATTTTCAGAAAGCTCAACCTAAGTCTAATAATGGACTTAATTAAGATAAGAAACACCACATCGAATTAACAATAATTCTTGAATCTATATTTCGCTCTCTCCAAATTTCGCACATAAAATTGATTTATTAGAATCAAAATGTGAATAAGTTATTAGATAATACCATACCACAGCGTGGAAGGTGGTACTTCCATTGAAACCTTGACATGTGTCCTCTATTTTTATATTAGATTTGAAATTCAATTTATGTCTCTCAAAAACTAAATTAAAAAAATCGCTTGTATCTGCAATCACTTGCACTACAGAGACTCAGAAGAGTGGTTGCTTGCAGTACAACAACATCCGCAATCAACAAGTAGGCCTCTTCTTCTTCCTAAATCCAACAACTGCGGTGACGAATTCCTGGTTTTAGTGCAAGCGCTTGTAGACGTAGCCTTTGGGCTTCTTCTTGTCTTGCTTGGCGACCTTTGGGGTCTGACCCCTAACTTTCCTGACACGTGCGAGCAACCAGCTGTGAACTTTACCCATGGCTGATTGCAGATGCAGCTGCTATTTGTTGGTAGAGAGATTGAGAACGACAGGGCGTATATATGTGTCTGTTTATCATTTTTTTTAAACAAACGATAATATCTACACTAGGGGGTGTGAAGTGAGCTAAGTCTTACAAATGTGGTTCAATTTCACCTTAGAATCGAACCTAAGACCTCTCATTTACAAGTGAAGAAGAATTATCATAGTATTAACTATTAAGTGACATCGTTTTTATGTTTCTTCCTTTTTAATAATTTTTAATTTCAAACTAAAAATGGGAGTACCATAAGTGAGATCGTACTACTACTGTACCATATCATAAATTCTCCATAATGGGTGACAATTTTAGACCATCTCTAACTCTTGGGTTAAAATTCAAAATTTTTAACCCAAAAATTTAAATTTTAACTTAGAAACAGTTTTTCTCCTCCAATCCTTATAGGTTAAATTTTTAGCCTGATATGATTACCGAATGAATTTATGATCATTTTTTTTTTCTTAAAGTAACTTTAAAAAAAAATGTAGACTATCATAATTTAATTTTATGAACATTTTAACTAAAAAATATTTTGATTCCAATAAACATTGAAAAATCACCAAACCGACATCATGAAACTCGATGAACACTACGAAAGAATATGAAACACATAAATAATTTTTTTTAATTACTTTAGCCATTGAATATAAATTTGGACCATTAGATATATTTTTTTTACCATTAAATTTGATAATATTAGATGTTAGCCATTGAATTCAATGAATACAAATGTAAAACTAAAAAAAATACATATATATAGTGCCCCACTAACCTAAATTTACTCTAGAAATGAGTTTTGAATTAAAACTTATATTTGTCCTAAGAGTTAAAGTAAATTTGGGTAAGTTTGGAACCTAAAATTTAAATTTTATTAAAATGACTGGAGTAGTTCTTCTTAAGGAAATAAGTGTTTGATATATATAATTTTTTTTTAGTCAAAAGTTTTTGAAATTCGATAGGGCATGATTTGACGAAATTGACGTTATAAAGTAGGCTCGCGCACGTCACCTTATCAAATTCAGAAATAAATTTGGGTAGTTACATGTAACTTTTACAGTTTTAATGGTAAAATACATCAAAGTGAAAAAGTTGAGGTATCACATGTGTAATTTTTGTTTTATTATTTTAAAGTGCATGAAAACATAGTGATGTTTGGTAAATTAAATTTTTTTAAATTTAATTTGTAAATTAAATGATGTAATTGTAAATGATTGGATTATTAATTAAAGTGATTATTTTTTATTAGATTTAAAAAATTTAACCAACACAGCATTATTCGCACTACAATTACAGAAGGAGCGGGAAACGGCCATAAAAACTTTTTGAATCTCTCTCTCTTTGCGCTCTGCTCGCTCTATCCATCTTCCTGCCGAAACCAAGCTCACGAATTGCAGGCACAGAGAAAATCCTTGAATTTCCGTCATTCACACGCTATCATTTCCAATTTCGACTCAAATTCGCTGCTTTCCGAAAACCCCAAAATTGAAAAACCCTAGTCTCTACCAAATGTGAATCCGGCACTTACACAATGCGCCAATGCCCAATCCAACTCACAGGAGATGACTAACAAGAGAGACGAACCAAGTGGAAGCGGCAGCGGAGGTGGCGGTGGCGGATTTCATAGAGTGCAAGCAGAGCGTGACCTGGAATGCAATTGGGAACTCGATCTCGCACAGAAACTCGAAGAGTATTTACTCAAGATTTGCTCCGGTGAAATACCCACCGAAGCAGAAGGCCATGTCGCTATTAATTTCGCCGAAGGTGCTCCTTTTACTTCAAACTACTGTTTTTGTTTTAAATTTATTTACGTTCGGAATTGTTTGTGACAATTTTTGTTTGGTGTAGCTGCGCTGCTGCTTCAAGGTTCGGTCCAAGTGTATAGCCGGAAGGTGGAGTATCTGTACTCGTTGGTTTTGCGTGCTTTGGAGTTCCTTTCCCAGAAAGGGTTGGTGTTTCTTTCCCCTTTCTTTTTAAAATTTAAGATGTTGTAAACTTATTTTATTTCTTTTCTTTTTTCATAAATATTATGATATTATCTGAGTAAAGGTTTGTACTTTGTGTTATGGATCCAGATATGTCATTTTTGTGTCTGTTATTTCAAAAAGTTATTTGATTTCAGTTCCTGTGACTATAAGCAAAGAAGATAATTAAAATAGAAGGTAAAAGTGAACAATAGGCTGCGTAGGACTGATATCGGAAGAAGCACTATGAAACTATAAATCTAAACTAAGATAATAAATGTAAGAGGAGATACTGGATAGGAGAAAAGAATTAAAAAGATTCATATAATAAACAGGTTGTGTTAAGTCTTGTAATAATTAAGGTAAGTCATTAACCTGGTGTTGAGTTTCTGTTGTGTCTAAAGTTTTCTGCTCCTAGGAAAAGATAGTGATGATGATGATGATCATATCATCACTTTTAGGTGTAAGCTCTACGTTGCACTATAAACTGTGCTTTGGAATTGCTTCTTGTCTCTCTCTCTCTCTCTCATTAGTTTTCTTATTTTACTGTGTCTTTCACATAGGCAGCATGAACAATCTGAAAGAACATCTGTTCGGCCTGAAGAAGGTGGGAGTTCCCATGCTGCTTCTGATGAAGAAAATGATATGTTTTGGGGCTTAGATGACATTGCAGGTAGCCATTACTGCCTTATTCTGTATGGAGGTATAATTGTGCAATCGTCATCCACTGAAATCAATTTGCTTTGCAGTTGAAACAAAGAATTGCTTAGATAGTCCATTGGGCAGAGATGCTCCTCTGAATCCCTTTGTGAAGCCCCCAGCAAATCTAGTTGTACTCGAAGGTGATTGCCTAGATACTACTGGTGATTTCGGAGAATTAGAGTCATATCTGGTACCGTAGTCTCTTCCATCTATTAGTTTTGTGGATAGTTTGCTCAATGTATGTATCTAAGTCGTTTGGTTACAAAAATATATTTGCAGCTTGCCACCAATGATCTATACCAGGATTTCATTTTATTAGATCCATGTGATGCAGTAGCAGTAAATGATTATTTGTGTGTGGATGGAGTTGGTAAAGGACCAAACAGTGCTTATAGGGTCACCTCAGAACGAAAAAGTCATCAGACTCCCAGACGTTCAGGTGGAACTGCATGTAGGTCATCTCTCCATAAGGGGAAGGATCCTAATATGATTCAATCTCCTATTGCCGGTTGCAGTTTTGAGACAAACAATTGTAATATTGGGCTTGATCTTCCCGCCTGCAATGATTTTGGCGATGGTACTCAGGGATTTGATATGGATGATAGATATTCAGAGCCCAGGGACTTGGATGGTTCCGATGATGATGATGATGATGATCCATGGAAGCCACTGAATCCCCATGAACCTGGGAATTTGAAAGTGAAACCTTTTAGGAAAGGTTGTTTTCGAATGTTAGTTTCTTTGAAGTTACATTTGTAAATTATTATGTGCCTAACACCATGCTTCTCTTTCATTATGTTTTCCACTAGCAGTCAAAGCTTCTAAAAGGAAATGGTTCAATTGTACTAAGCTGGCCTCTATTATTACACTGTTTCCACCTGCAAAATTGTACGGTACTATTAGTCCAGAGCTCACAGAAATGTGGGAGATTCGACGTCATGCCAAGGAAAGACAAAAGGGGTCCCAATCTCCTCCATTATTTGAAAAGGTTTGTGTTACAGAACTTTGTGTAGATGTTCGTTTTTTTTTTTGGTTGGATGGTGAAATTGCTTTCTCATTTGCAGCTACGGGAATCACTTGTTAATGGAAGACAAGAATCCTTTGATGCCTTTTGCAATCCTATGGATGGAAATGAGGATACCGAATGTGATAACGAGATCCCTGATTTTGGGCAAACAGATGCTGACTTGCCAGAATTCATGGATGATGTAACTCATCACGATGATTTGGTTAGACTGCACAGATAATTGATTATTACATGACTTAAAATGAAATGGGAACGTTTTTGATTGCTAATCTATTGGTATTACACAGAATGAGGGTGGTGGTTCTCACTTTGGTAATGATGAACCATTTGATGACGATCCAAATCCTCATGCAAGCCTGGAAGATTTCTGTCGCTCTCACTTGGTAAGTATACATTTCTAACTTTGTTTCTGGGTTTTGGCAGTAGTGAAATGTTGAGCTGCTATATATATCTTGTTAACTGGATTTCAGAAGAGGTTGGGCATATTTAGTCAATGGATTTCTGGGTTATATTTTAATTGGCAACAGAAATTTGATAGTTTGATCTGCAGCACCATTCAATACTCTAATCCACATAGAACACTTTGTAATTGAGGCCAAGAGTCTGAAGCAAATTGCATTTTTGTAAATACAGTCTTACTTTATTGGTTTATTAGGATGGATTCTTTATTTCAGCATGTTAGGAAGGATGCATATTCTCATTAGGATGGTTTTTTTTTTTGTGTACTCTGAAAAGTATCTTTTAGAAGACATGAAAGTAGTTTTTAAGGCATCTCAGGTGAATAGATCATGGAAGAAAGAGCCCAGCTCATATTTTTTTTGCTCGCAACGTGTTTTGTCTAATTTTTTTTTCTTTTGCCCCTTTTCTTTCACCTTTGGGAAAAATTATATGGTCTTTTTCCTTCTATTATGTACTTGGGTAAATAACTGCAACTTTTTGGATGGCTACCTGTGTTCCTTCTTGTAGGACTCTCTCCTTGCTAGCATAGCTGAAACCGAGAAACAAACTGAACTAGCTGCTCGTGTTTCAACATGGAAACAGAAAATTGAGTACAACTTGGAAGAGCAAGTAGGTTCCATCTCTTTTGCTTCCTTTCTGTGTGTCAACGCGTTTCTTATGGAAAAGTGTATCAGAAGCTGTATTACATGTTTTCTTCTTGTTTTTCCTCCACTGGTTCAATAAAAGAGTGCTATGTTTTTCTTAGGAATCACACCCTGCTTTTGATATTCATGACTATGGAGAAAGAATTCTTGGTAGACTATCCTTCGAACCAGACAATGAGAATGTCTTGTCATTTGCTGATGTTGTAAAAGGTCAGCAAAAATATGATGTCGCTCGGAGTTTTTCTGCGCTCCTGCAACTGGTATTTCTCTTGTACATATATAAGCACATGTTCTGTTTGATTTAGTTGGTGGTGCTAAACCCCAATCTGTATCAGCTCAGATTTTATTTGTAGCTTTCTGGGTGTTAATTTAACAACTGAGTTCCTATTTAATATTAAAATTTTCAGGTGAACAATGGAGATGTTGAGTTGGATAGGAGTGGGGTTGCTGGTGAGTCCGTTTGTTACACAGCTGTGAATCCCTTTCGTGTTTGGCTCCTTAGGCATGACAAGAGAGGAGAGGAGACTGGATTTCGGTTGTCAAGAAAGAGAGTTAAGTCTCCCTTGAGGAAAGCATCTCGAAAAGTGGACAACGGAAACACTGAGACTGAGAAATCTCCCTCGGTCAAGTCATCTTCCAAGGCGCATAAATCAACAAGGACATCTCCTCTTATAAATGGCAAGTTACCTATGAAAGTTGGAAACGTTGGTGGCAAACGGTGCACTCCTGAAGCCAAGAGGAGAAGAAAGTCTCGATTTGTTGAACCGGTTAACCTACATTCTGCAGGTTGACGCAAAATGTCATTAGCAAGTTTATCTATCACGGAGGCCATTCAACGCATTGCTGGACATCTGAAATCAACTGAAAATCAACCCTAATCTATGCACTTGTAGTTAACAAACAGTGAATGGTAGCAAACTGTAATATATATTTAACGTTATTATCCAATGTACACATTAGTATTGAGATATCTGTAACACCATGTATCATTATCGATGGGGAACTACCTTGTTTCAAGGACAAATCTCCTAAGTCCACCAAGAGCATGTTTTGCTTTTCTTGTTTTTGAAACCAACGTCAAAAGAACATAGCTTTTTCTGGACCGGAAACATGTGACACAATCAAAGGACCTGTAGTGCTGGTTTTGTTCAGATTACTTTGTCTTAACATCCTTTGAAAGTTAATCTGAATCATGTGGTGCAAGTTCAAAATGTACACTGCACATAAATTTCAGCATTAAACGTAAACAATGTGGAGCACTATTGGATTCATAAATCATTTTGAGGAGTGTTAGAATCAATTGTATGCGCACATGAGTGTGGGCATATTTTTAATAAAATGAAATTAATAATTAAGGAGAGTGGACTCTTTAAAAAATTTAATGATGATGAGAATCAAATACATTTTATATTTTTTATTAAGGAAAACTAACGAAAAGGGTTTGAAAACATTGAGTTTTAACGATAAAGACAAAATAAAAGGTAAAGTGAATAGTACCAGGATTGACTTTTTAATGTAAAAATGTAATTTTTCGTTAAAATAAACAGTATCGTAAGCTTTTATTTAAAATTCCATTTTTATTACTCGGAAAGCTCTCTAATAATCCACCAATAATTTCCTAGATCAGTTCCAAACATGCTCGACTTTTCATATTTGGAATGACCCTCTTCATCGACAAATGTGAACTTTTAACTTTGATAAATGAGATATGGCATTTGTAATTTTATATTTTTAGTAAACAATGATGGGGTCATGTAAACAGCAAATTTTACATCATGGAAAATGATAGAGTCACGTTCACAGCAAATTCTACATCATGTGACGTTAAAATATATGACAATCGTTTCTGAATGAAAAACATGAAATAGAAATACAAGTAGAGTAACCCAAATTGTACATAACTTAATAAGGTCTAACATCAAGTACATAATAAAGTCTACGACACGGTGTGGCAATGTGACTAAAAGAAAATCTGATTGAGTAAGTAATCTGGGTGGCTTAGCTTGGTTTTTCCGACGACGACGTTACCTGATCCATTTCTCATGCATCACCGCTAACAAAGCGTGTGCCATGTGGAGAAAGCCAACACGACTTGTTTTTTAGGAGACTAGGTCAAAACCATAAACAGTAAACCCTATGTATTTTTGCGTTGTGTTTTGATTTGGAGCTCTCGGGGACCTGGAAATCGTTTCATCTGTTATTTTTCGAATACGGATTTTGGTACTTTTTTTTAGTATTCACACTTTAAATTGATAGAATAATTTACAATGGATTGATCTAACATGCGCCATGGTGATTTGAATTTGAGTGCAAAAAGGTGAGCACACTAATCTAATCAACTAAGCTAAGATCAAGTTTGCATATTTTTATATAACTTAAAATAAGTTTAAAAAAAAAAACTCGTTTATAAGGGTAATACCATTTTAATTGTTTCATATATTTTTTTCTTCTTCTTCGTTTTATTTATTTATTATTTATTTATTTGGTGAAGAAGGCATTTTCTTCTTTGACGCGTACTTGTGACCGAAATTTCCTCTGAGTCTTAATCAATCCACAGATCCCAGAAAATAAACGAAATATTATCCATCTTACTTCAAGAAAATACAAGAGAAATTCATTCCATTTCCAAAGAATTCACAACCAAAAATGAAATTGGAGTTGATAACTCATAAATTTAATGTTGAAGATAGAGATGTAAAGGTGAATGATTTTGTGTTTTAAGAGGCTTAGATATAAAGGAAACACGTTCTTTATGGGTAGAAACGTAACAACTTATTCATTAGAATATTGACCACATACTATTTTTGTCTATGGTTGAAATTAAGGTTTAAAGAAAAGTGAGTGATTTATACACTTTTTTTCTAGATCTATGCACTCTAATGTATGAATTATCATTGTTACTTAGTATTACGGTCTAGTGATGTTACTCTTCATTTATAAATGAGAGGTTTTAGGTTTAATTCTAGCCAAATGTAAATTCAAACTACATTATTGCTAGCCCATTGTGAGATAAGCCTACCCTCCTTAATTCTCTTAGTTTAAATAATATCGTTTATTAAAAAAAAATATGAATTATCGTTCGTTTTAAAAATAATTATGAAATTTTTTTATAAAATACTAATTTAACATGAAAATTTGAGGAAGTTTTTGCAAGAATGTGATGATAAAGTTCTACATCCGTAAGGGACCAAATCATGTAAATGCTTATAAGAGATTGATTTATCCCTCGAATTATCATTTTAAGAAACCTCAATAATACTCGTCACGGAGTTAATTCAAGTTCTTACCTGAAATATTGTCAAACAAAAAGAAAAGAATATTCAAGCAAAAAACAATGGTGAATAACACGTTGCAAATAACATCGCGGGGCGGCAGCAGCTGCCACTGGTGATGGTGGCCTTACAAAGCTGTCATTTATTATTTTCCTCTCCATCGGCTGCGAAGGCTCTATGATTTTCCACGTGGTTTCTTTTTCATAAGAAGATGTTTTACTTCTTCACCAACCAAAATTTTAAATTTTTATTTAATAGACATTCTCATATGGCCAGCTAATATGAGAAATTTATATATGAAATTGAAGTTTTCATCGTGCACATGTTGTGAGTACATTTTTACGTGATTGGTATTTGTTAACATACCAAATAAGATACATACATATATATTATTATACATACTTAGTGAGGAAAATAAACATAAATTATACACCTGATTACGAGACATAGTCACATATGCAAATATTGTACACCTAATGCCAAGACATAGTAATGAAAAAAATGATAAGACAGTGTGACAAAATAATCACAAACATCATTCAACATGGGGTTGTGACAAAACAATCCCAAAAATTATACGACAAAGGAGTTCTGAAAGATCCTAATGGAAACAGCCAAATTTCTGCCAAAACCAAATCGTTTCTCTATTTGTTACCCACTCAACACCATTCATTTGAAATTCCAAAACACCCCAAAATTCTTCTTTCATTCTAATTTTTGTACCAATAGATTTGTATAATTACAAAACAAGACAAAACCGAAAGAAAAAAGAGATATTTGGCGGTTTGTCTCCTGAACTTGTATAGATGTTAATTAGCCGATTACCCTCTAAAATTTTATAAAACGCCAATTTCCTCCTGGCGTTAGATTTTAGATTTTTCATCTAATTTTCATCTATCCAATTTCCATTCTTTTTTCCCCCATACAGTTGTCGTTTGTCCACTTGATCAAAATAGATAAAAAATACTTGGATGAAAATTTAAAAATTTAGCGTCAATGGAAAAATTAACTATTTATAAAAATTCAGAAAGGTAATCAATTAAAAATAAGATTCAAAGAAAAAATTGATAATTTATAAAAATTCTAAAAAGTAATCGATTAAAATTAAAATTCAATAAAGAAATTAACAGCTTTTATAATTTAGGAAACGAATACCAAGAAAAAAAAAAACATCAATGTAACGGAAAGGAAAAAAATATTATATATACACGTCCAAAAACAGCGTGAATTCCACCGCTGCTCTATCTTGCCACGTATAAATTTAATTTCCACATTTGCCTCGATTAGGTCAACGCTGACTAACAGATAGTCGCCGGATGTCTCCGCCCCCAATTTCGATAAAATTACAGCCACGTCACTATTTTTTACTCTCTCCGAGTGCACTCGCTGGTCCCTTGTCGTCCACCGAGTTCGATATCCGACGCCGCTACCGAACTGGAACTCCCCCCGTTTCCTCCCGAAGGCGAAACGCCGCCGTTCCGTTTTTCCCTATTTAGCATTGTCCTAAACGACAACATCCGACTCATCGGGGACCTAAATGATTGACCCGCCGGCGATTCGCCGCATCCCGAGCCCTCCGCCTTCCCAAAACTCTCGTTCCTTCTCGGAATCACGATGTTCGACGGCTTTCTCCGCTCCCCAGACGACGCCGACTCGGAATTACAACACTCCGAGCACAAATAGGAGCTCGGACCCGGCTCGTCCGGTTCACAGACATTCAGAACCACGTCGGCCCGGGTTTCGGACTCCGGGCCCGGTTCCACGACGGCCCGGCAGAGGGGACACGTGGAGTGAGATTGGAACCACATATCAATACACTCGATATGGAAGCTGTGCTTACACTTGGGAAGCAAACGCCCCGTTTCGTCGTCCTCGAATTCCGACAAGCAGACGGCGCACTCCAAAATGGGCTGCTGCCGAAACGGCGCCATTTGACTCGATTTGGACGAGTAAACGAATACAGGGAGGGAATTAAGGATGGAGGCGTCGAGGCTGCGGGTGGGGACGGCGGAGAGGGCGGCCGCGTCCTCGTGAAAGACGATATGGGTGCGGCGGTTCCGGCGATTGCGGCGGGCATGGCGGCGAGGGGGGCGCAGGAGGTACCAACGCGCGTAGAGGTGGAGGCAGAGCATGAGGATGACGATGAAGAAGAGGATGACGATGGCGCTGAGCATGATCTTGCCGCTGAGCTCGTAGCCCTTGTAGGGCTGAGTCGGGGCGGCGTCGAGATGGTCGGCGTGCGGGCAGCGGTCCATGGTTGGAGTGCAGGGAAGGTGTTTGATAATGTCCGAGAGAAAGATATAGAAAGAAAGAAGATGAGAGATATTGGATGTGGAGAATATTAATAAAGAGGGGCAAAGTGAGGAGTGGGAGAGTGAGAGGAAGGTTCTTGGTGGTTTCATTTCAGTGGGTAATGGGTATGGACCATGGAGTGGGAATGTGTGTTACTGCTGCTCTCTATTTTCCTACTAATTACAGAAACAGAGCAAGACACAGAACCCGCGTCTAGTACCATATTCTGTCTCGATTTTCAGACGCCAAGGAGGGGTTGACGCGGAATTGAGCGAAATTACTGTCTTGCCCTTGCTTTGCTACCTACGTTTCTCATATTTGATTCATTTTCTTGTCTGCTTCTGGGAATTTCCCTCCCTGCCCTTTCACAAAATCCATCGATCAATCAATCAATCAATTTTTACCAAAAGAATAAAATGATCAATCAATCAATCATTTATTTACTTTTATTATAAGATTTGTATAGTTTTGGGTAGTGGAGCAACCAACAACAGAAAATAAAGTATAAAACTTTAAAAATGTTCAAATCATTTTCATTAATTTTTCTAATAAAGTATGATATTAAACCTTTTAAGAAAATAGGCCCATAACGCTTTACTGTAGTGATGCAAATCAATTATGCTATGCATTATGATACAAATTCAATCACCATCGCTCTCTTTTCCCTTAGCAATTAACAATTACCACATTGGTAGAAGTGAGTTAAGCTCTTGCATGATAGTGTGGGTTCAAACCATATTATGGTACAAGAGTTGGTCTCACTTAGTGTTTTTGATGTATATGGATTTTTGGACAAAAGAGCTTCTCCCTGCGTGGAGATAAATTTGACTTGCAAAATGATCTTGCTAATCGTTACTAATCTCTAGTCAATAATGAATAATTCTTGGAATGTTTACCAGTTAACATGTTATAATAGAAATTAATAACACATAATGTTTATGGACTTAAATATGATATTGATCAACAAATTATACACGTAGTTGTGTGACAATTGCATTCAAAAAACCAATATTGATCAACAAATTATATACGTAGTTGTGTGACAATTGCATTAAAAAATCCCTAGAGGGGCTAATACTTGGGGGCGTTCGGCCCAGAGCGCACTAAAGAATTTTAGGCCTTTAAGCAAACAAATAATATGGTAAACTGGGCGGGCCTATTGAAGACGAGTGAGACAAATACTAAACATGAAGCATGAAGCATGAAGCATGAAGCATGAACCCTGCTAGCTTGTTGGGCATTAGCAACAATTTTCTTTTGTTCCTAAAAACATGACAAACATAATTCACCATAAAAAGAAAAAACATCACATGGTTTCCTCAACTTGAAAACAAAAAGATGGCTTTGTCAACCGGTAAGTAAAGGAGATTTGAAGGTCCTCATTGATGCCATAAATGAGGATGCTTGGTAGATGGTGTTATATTTAATTTGTTTTTGGTAGCGGGATTGAATAGTAAAGTACTAGCTTGTACACTCACGATAAGAGTTTGATTATTACACTCACTTAAAGTACAAAAATTGGACGTAAAATTTTTGTACTAAGATCTTCACATGGTAATAAATGATAAACCATATATTGGCATCCAAATTTCACAAATATATCGATCTCACCAAACAAGTGCAGCAACATGCGTGGAGTTGAAAAGCACATGACCAATTTGGTCGATCATTCAATGTCATTAGTCGTGAGAGCTACTTGACAAAGGTTGAGTGGGGTTTGCTCTTCAATCTTCATTTTTATTTCAATTGCGTGCATTAAATTAAAATAGCAAAGATTGTATGGAGGTCACGTGATTTGGTTTCCATTGATTAATCAAAGTTTTAAACTAAACGTGTGATGAAGTGGATCTCCAAGATGATAAGGTGAGACCATAAGCAGCTAGCTTCTATTAATTTATTCTACTTAAGAAAAGCATGGATTATCTGAAAAATGAGATTTTTTTTTTTTTTTTAAATTTGTTGTCGCTTTTTTATTTTAGCACAATGTTTAATACCGATAAAACTTGGAATTTGCACACAAAGAAGGAACCCCCAAAACCACTTAAAAAACAGCCAAAAAAGCCAGAGAGAAAAATGTCCAGCAAGTCACCAATCTTTCCGATGCCACAACCCCAACACTTCAGCGACTATGGCTTCGACCCCCAAGTCTACTACTTTCAGGTCCCATTTCTTTCTTCTCTCCTCTCTCTCTACACTCTCACTCTGCAATAAATTTTGATCTGACCCGTTTCTTTTCATGTCAAAAAAATGAAGGTTTTGGAGGAAGCAAGGAGGCACAAGCCGGAGACGACGAGATCCATAGACTCCAAACACTTCAAGCTCCAAAAGCCCATATCAAAAGAAAAGCCACACCACAACAAAACCAAGAAGAACTGCTGGTGGAAAAGCGCTCTGCATTTCTTCAAATGGAACAAGGTGACACCCCACCACCACCACCACCGTGTCTCCGCCATCCGCGGCGGCGATGAAGATGTCCAACACCAGGCCAGGGCCAAAGCCTTCCGGGGATCGATTTCTGGGCCGGTTTATATCACTGAGAGCAGAAGCGGGTCGTGCGCTCCTTGCCTGAGTACTACCCGGCCGTCGTCTTGGCCGCTCGCCGGGACTATGTCTCCGGCGAGTAAGGATGAGATGGGCATTCCTTACCTGAACCTGAGGGAGCTCAACATGGAGCAGCAGCAAAAGAGGAACTCTACCTCTGCCGTGCCTATATATTTGGTTACTTAATTAGTATTTCAGGTGTCTACATTTAATTAAGGGGTTTTTGAACCTTAGTTCTTCCAAAAGATTAAAAGTTAAAAAAAAAAAAATATAGTACTAGATTACATATTTAATTTAATCCTGTGAAGTGTACTTGTATTAAAATTTGTATTCATTTTTATGTTATTTAATGTGTATTTTTATTTAATCTCTCCACTTTAAAATTTAATTTTATTAATATGCACATATTTAATTCTTTAATTTAAGGGGCTTTTGATACAGATGCTGTCACATCCCGACCCGGGACGGATCACTTCCCGGCCTCACTCCACCACCGTAGCACGATATTGTCCGCTTTGGGCTTACCATTCCCGCACGGTTTTGTTTTTGGGAACTCACGAGCAACTTCCCAGTGGTCACCCATCATGGGATTGCTCTAGCCCCCTTCTTGCTTAACTTCGGAGTTCCTATGGAACCCGAAGCCAGTGAGCTCCCAAAAGGCCTCGTGCTAGGTAGAGATGGGAGTATACATTTAATGATCATTCCCCTGGGCGATGTGGGATGTTACAATCCACCCCCCTTAGGGGCCCGACGTCCTCGTCGGCACACACGCGATGAGGGTTAGGCTCTAATACCAATTGTCACATCCTGGCCCAGGGCGGAACCACCATAGCACAATATTATCCGTTTTGGGCTTACCATTCCCTCACGGTTTTGTTTTTGGGAACTAACCAGCAACTTCCCAGTGGGTCACCCATCATGGGATTGCTCTAGCCCCATTCTCGCTTAACTTCGGAGTTCCTACGGAACCCGAAGCCAGTGAGCTCCCAAAAGGCCTCGTGCTAGGTAAGGATGGGAATATACATTTAAGGATTGTTGCCCTGGGCGATGTGGGATGTCACAATCCACCCCCCTTAGGGGCCCAACGTCCTCGTCGGCACACCACGGCCAGGGTTAGGCTCTAATACCAAATTGTCACATCCCGACCCGGGACGGATCACTTCCCGCCCCGGGACGGATCACTTCCCACCCCCACTCCACCACCGTAGCACGATATTGTCCTCTTTGGGCTTACCATTCCCGCACGGTTTTGTTTTTGGGAACTCACGAGCAACTTCCCAGTGGTCACCCATCATGGGATTGCTCTAGCCCCCTTCTCGCTTAACTTCGGAGTTCTTATGGAACCCGAAGCCAGTGAGCTCCCAAAAGGCCTCGTGCTAGGTAGAGATGAGAATATACATTTAAGGATCATTCCCCTGGGCGATGTGGGATGTTATAGATGCCTAGATTTTAAAATTTTGAGATTAAACATTTATGCCTTTTAGAGTTTTGATTAAACATTTTCTTACAATTTAGGTGCCACGTGGATTATAAGTAGTATTTTTTATAATTTAAATTACCCAAACTGCCATTATATAAATGTACCTTTTAATTCCTAGATAATACATCAAAACTCCTAAAATCTTGTAGATAAATATTGTAGAATTTAATTCCAATAAAAAGTCTTTCAAAATACCCATGAATGCAACTTGCCATTATATTCAATATACCTTTTGGTATGTTTGTTTTCTTTTTAATATGTATTTAGTACGTTTATATTTATTTAAAAAAAAACATATTTGGTATATATATATATATTTCCTCTTGATTAAACATATATTTCTCTTTAGTACATATTTGGTACGTTATTTTATATATTTTCTTGGTACGTATTTGATACGTTCATTGTAACATCCCACATCGCCCAGGGGAGTGATCCTTAAATGTATATTCCCATTTCTACATAGCACGAGACCTTTTGGGAGCTCACTGGCTTCGAATTCCGTAGGAACTCCGAAGTTAAGCGAGAAGGGGGCTAGAGCAATCCCATGATGGGTGACCCACTGAGAAGTTGCTCATGAGTTCCCAAAAACAAAACCGTGAGGGAATGGTAAGCCCAAAGCGGACAATATCGTGCTACGGTGGTGGAGCGGGTTAGGGAAGCGGTCCCGCCCGGGCGGGGCCGGGATGTGACATTCATATTTCTTTTTTGTATGTATTTGGTACATTTATATATTATTTTGGTACGTTTATATTTATTTAAAAAAACATATTTGGTAAGTTACTTTATATATCTTCTTAGTACGTATTCGGTACGTTTAAGTATATTATATGAACGTACTAGCCTCAAGCCTCCGAAAATAGAGAATACATCTAATTATCTCACATGATATTAATGTAAAATAGTGAAAACAAACACTAATTGAAATCGATAAGTCCATTCAAAATACAAAAATGAGGATCATAGAATTCTAATGTGGGAGAAGAAACCATACAGCTCAAACATGGGAGAAGAAACTGGCTTTCTAAAAAAAGGCCACATGCAAAAATATATCAACCTTAAAGGATAATAATTAACATTTTAAATTTAAAAAAAAATACAATAATTACATGTAATCTAAATAAATATAAAAACACTGACATGGCTATCATTTAGGCGTCCTAATCAAATTTCAAAATAGAACCAATATTTAATCTAAAGAGTATTAGAAAAGTGCAGGGGATTTTAATTTTCCCTTAATTTAATTACATTGTTAGTCTTTTGGAGAGCCTATATATTTTACTAATTGCTTTTCTTTGGATTAATTAAGCGGGATGCTAAATGGGGTTGGATTTGATTGTCCGTTTTTGTTTTTTGCAAACTGCAAAGGCGTTAGAACTTTGATCCTTTGGAGGAGAGCTAGATCCTCCTTTTGGTGTTTGTTGTTGCTCATTCTTATCTTTTGTTTTGTCTATTAACTGTTAGTCACTTGGTGATGGTGTAAACACGAGAAATTCCTGAAACAAGCGACAAGAATACGTGTACAAAATATATATTTTGTATTAATGATTTTGGGGTTACAATCTCTTTGTAATTTGGTCCTCTGATTCTATCTTCGTAGGGTGTAGGTTTGTGGATGGATTGTTGATCCAAAGGGCCGTCGGGGCTTGATCTAAGGATGAACAGTTGATGAATGGATCTTCAAGGGGCGTTGTGCCTGATCTTGAAGAATGACAGATGATGAACGATGAACACTTTCTTCAAGGGGCCGTCGGGGCTTGATCTTGAGTTGGTGGAAGTTCTTCAAGGGCCGTTGGGGCTTGATCTTGAAGGAGGACGGAAGTTCTTCAAGGGCTTTTGGGCTTAATCTTGAAGGAGGACGGATGATGAACGATGAACACTTTCTTCAAAGGGCCGTCGGGGCTTGATCTTGAGTTGGTGGAAGTTCTTCAAGGGCCGTTGGGGCTTGATCTTGAAGGTTGATGGATGAGCGGATCTTCAAGGGCTTCTGGGCTTAATCTTGAAGGTTGATTGGATGTGTGGATTTGTTGAGGTTCTTGATCCAAAGGGGCCGTTGGGGCTTGATCTTAGGATGAACGGATGATGAGCGATGAACACTTTCTTCAAGGGCCGTCGGGGCTTGATCTTGAGTTGGTGGAAGTTCTTCAAGGGCGTTGGGGCTTGATCTTGAAGGATGAACGGATGATGAATGAATCTTCAAGGGCCGTTGGGGCTTGATCTTAAAGGATGAACGGATGATGAACGATGAACGAAGAGTGTTTTCTTGATTCTTCGGGATTTGCTTGAGAGCTTTAGAGTTTCAAGGCTTCTTCCTTTCTTCCTTTCTTTCTTTCTTCCTCTTTTTTTCCTTTCTTCCTTCTCCCTCCTTCTCTTCCTTTCCTTCTTTCCCCCAAAATGAATGCCTTGGCCTCCTATTTATAGAATTCCAAAACTTGATTTTTGGATTTAAATAATCAGATGAAATAAATCATTTCTGCCAGGCATTGACACGTGTCATATTTGATGACTTTTCCAATTTATTTCGATTTTTCGTTGAGGCACACGCTACATGTAAAATTTATGTGATACGTGAGCGTTGAAATTTTAATTATTGGTCAACATTCATTTCACTGAAATTTTGATGTCTACAGATGGAAAAAGTTGTTTGTTGGTTGAGAAACCCTAATAGGACTTTCTCAAAAGTGGAGCTGTCCATGATAGCTTCACAAATTTTATGCCACTCAATAACTTAACGTGACCAAAACTTGTAAGGGTAATACGCAAAAATGGTGATGCATATCTTTTGACCAGGGCAATAATGTGCAAGCTCAATGGAATGTGACCAAAACGTCATATGCCAACTGCCAATCAGAAGGAGCAGATGATGAAAGGGGATATAAGGGAATGATAAGTCGGTTTCATGGAGCTACCGATTCGTGTTTGGTTTGACACATTGTGGAAGATCCCAAGGCCCTGCTGTTTGGGATCACTGGAGGCTACTGCTGCCCACACGCGCCGCTGAGCTGATGAGGTTGTGGGTATTTCAGTTATTTACTTATTTAAGTGGGCCTTAATAGTGGGTTTAGATACAAAGTCTATTCCTTTTGCTTCATTGATAGAGCCCAAATATTTTGTGGTGTGAAAAAAAAAAGAGGTAGGCCTGGTTCAACACCATCCACCTTAGTATACACGTGGCCACAGCTGAGGACAAATTCAAAAACTCTCAATTTTGTATGTAGTAGATTGCTCTGATAAATAGGGTACTGCGTATTCAATTCATTGCGTTCTAGTTCAAAGTTCAAACTCATTGCGTTATTGTAAATAGGGTATTCATGTTCAACCTACTGCGTTCCGGCCCAAACATTGTGCATATAGTTGATTGCTCTAGTAGATAAGTCACTGTGGGGTTTGCTTTTCACTTCTTGAGAAAGCGTTTGGTTTTCCTTGATCTATTTGGTATTTCCACATCATTTTAGAGTTAGTCTCTCTCTTATGTGTTGCCCCTGGTGAACCTCAACAATAATTTTTACCTTTCTCTTTTGTTTGTGAGCAAGCATTAGAATTACATGTCAGTTTAATAAATTTAAATTTATTTTTATTTTCAAATTGAAAAGCACTCACGCTAAATGGAACCGTACCCGTGACAAATGAAAACGTACCAATTCTAAATTAAAATGTACCCAATTATGAAACCATATAAAAATGAATATTTCATCATTTTGGTATAATTAAAAAAAATATATTCATAGATGATACTCTAGATAATTTTTTTTTTTGGTAGATAAGTAAAGTATGTAACAACTTTTAGGAACTGAAGATAAATCTTAATTATTGTAGATAATGCTAAATTAGAAGGATAAATCATTTTGAATTAACAAAAAGACTAATTAATGTTGATTGGTGTCACAAATGTCCAATAAAGGAAATTCAAAACTCAAGGTGTGTATCAAAATAAACAAAGTAGATGGAGATCATTGACATATTCCGTAATATATGACCTTAGTTCCATGTGGAGGAGGATTCTCTTATTTCTTAATTTCTCTCTTTCTCTTTATTTTTATTTGAACAATTACGATTAAACCATGTTAATATATTATATTAATTTTTTTACAAAAACACTAAGATAAAAAATAAAATATGAGAGAAAAAGAGAAAAATGAGTGAAAATAGGAAAAGAAAGAACCATGCTCTGCTTCGTGTACAGTGTACACAGCAGATTCTGGGCTCTGATGTTCTGTGCAACAATTATTAGCTAGGAAAATAAATCTTCTGAGTTCTGGGTCCCACTCCCATAATCCGATTCTCCAAAAGCGAGGGGAGAGAGGCCATTTCGTGAAACACATTTAACCCGTATATTGACGGTTTCGTCCTTATATTTTAAACCGTTTAGTATTTATCTTCATTTATAAATTAAAGATTTTAAGTTTGATTTTTATTAAAAGTAGATTTAAATCACATTGTTGCTAACTTATTATGAGACTAAATTCACCACCTTTATTTTATTATAGATAATATCGTTTATTAAAAAAAAAATAATTTATGACTTGTTATTTATCACCATAAATTTTTATTTTATGATTACTCCTTGAACATTTATAAATATTTCCGCACCATCAGATTTTCACATTTTCATTCTCTACTTGCATACAACTCGGGAAACTATCTGTATATCTCTGTATGGTATCGACTCATTTAACATGTTGTCATGTAAGAAATGTACACCGAATAATGGATGCATGTTGAGTACAATGGTGAAGTATCTACTATTCCTAAAAGTTCAAGAGTTAATTTAATTACTAAATTAAAGTTTATATTTAGCTTGCCACTTTGCACTATGGTATTGTTATCTTGGCAGCCGAACTACCACACCCCTTTATTGGAATCACCATCACTATCACACTCATTGCTCTTGTCACCGTTGTCGTTGTCATCACCTACATTATCATGTTAATTTCTGTCATTATATGCAATTATCTCACACTTGCACTTCTGATATTTCTGAGCAAGTAGGTATTTCCGCAATAGCATAATCTATTGTTCGGTTAGAAAATGTACAAGTTGCGTTTCCATACTTTCTGCATTCAGTTCTAGCTAATTTTGTGGCTTTTGATTGATCCGAAAAACATACATGGATCCTTAAGTGTCGTCCGTATTTAATTATTTAGACTTTAATTTCTAATCATGTTGGTTAATTCTCAAAATAAAGAAACTAACTGTTTCTAGTGATGGAGAAAAAGGGAAAGCATCTTCCATATTGCAAGCTAGTTGTTTTCACGTGAAAGTTTACCTCCCTTCTCTATCTTATCTTCTTACAGATTCTCAGTTACTATCAGACCATTTCTGCTGCTTTCCTTCTATAAAAAGACACCAAAACACCCAAACACTAATCACTCACTGATAACTATTACAAAAGAGAGAGAGAGAGAGAGAGAGAGAGAGAGATCGACGATCATGGAGTCGGAGGGAATAGAGCACCGAACAGTCCAAGTGAACGGCATCAACATGCACGTCGCCGAGAAAGGGCATGGCCCACTCATCCTCTTCATCCACGGCTTCCCCGATCTCTGGTACTCCTGGCGCCACCAAATCCTCGCCCTCTCCGCCCTCGGCTACCGCACCGTCGCCCCCGACCTCCGCGGGTACGGCGACACTGACGCCCCCGCCTCCCCCTCCAGCTACACCTGCCTCCACGTGGTTGGAGACCTCGTGGCGCTCCTGGACACCATCGCACCCGATCAGGAGCAGGTGTTCGTGGTGGCCCACGACTGGGGCTCCATCATCGCTTGGTACCTCTGCCTGTTCCGGCCCGACCGGCTCAAAGCCTTGGTCAGCTTGAGCGTGGCGTTCTCGCCGCGAAACCCTCAGAGGAAGATCATCAAGTCCCTTCAAGCTGTTTATGGCGATGACTATTACATTTGCAGATTTCAGGTTTGGTATTTTATATATTTTTTTTGGGATTTTTTGAGCCCCATGAAATTCTATCTGTACTTTACTATTGAAATTTTTTTTTTATTGTTTTTATTTTATTTTTAGGTCAACCTTAACATCAGTCCCTAATGGTAAATTTGTTTACAATTTAATCATCTTTCAATTGCCTCTCGACTTTCAATTTAGTTGTAAGCTTTTCTAATGTTTTAAAGCGTGCCATCAAGTTTCTTACAATTTTCTTTGTCCACTAGAATAATTTGAATAAACCAAAAAAAATGTACAAAAACATTGAAGGATTTAATGGTACGAAACATATTCGCATGTTTTTAAAATATTAGAGGGAAACAGGTTTAATGGACAATTCATGGGGGTAATGGGAATTACAAAAAATTTTCCTTAACTTATATCATGAAATGAGAAATGTAAGACTTAGACCAAAAAAGAAAAGACTAGTAAGATTCACTTTCAATTTTTTAATTTAATTGAACCTTAAGGCTTGCTTTTGCTTATTAGTTTAATCTCTACAAGCTACAACATATTGCATTTGCCTATTACGCTATTCCAGTGATTATTTTAAAGAGCTTACTTTTCTACACCATCTGGACAGATTGAAAACGACCATCTGTGTAATGAATCTAAATCCCAAAGTATTTTTATTTTTTTTATTTTTATAAGTAGGATGTGGCGTCAATGACTCACTATATTGTTTGATTGCAATTTCTATCTTTCAAAAGCAAATATTTGAGTCTGTTTTTGCTCATCCTCTACCAACCCAAGTTAACCGTTATTCTTCTTTATAATTATGACGTAATCCTGCTCTGTGTCATCAAGATTAAGTTTGGTTAAGCTATACATTTCATTAAATCTTTATGAAAAAAATAATCAACTTTGTTATAAGCTGAAATTGCTATGAATGTTCTCTTCTCATAGACTGTGAATCTGAATCAATAATCAAACTGGGTTTGTTCGAAAACACTATTGTTTGTTTTTGGAGAGAAAGGTAAATTCATTACCAGCACAACATAATTACAAGAAATGAGGCTCAACTACAATATATGCACATCCGAAATATGGACCACCACAGGAAAACAGAGAGAAGCCCAAAAAACAGACTTTTGTGCCCAAACAAAACACCAAAACAACAAGATAGTATCTCTGTAATTTCGAAATCCCATACTCGCATAATATCAATTGCAATTTTTCTTATGACTAGACAAATTACTCATATTTGTAGGAGCCAGGAGTGATAGAAGCTGAGTTTGCTCAGATGGGCACTACAAGAATTTTGAAGGAGTTTCTAACATATAGGAACCCTGGTCCACTTTTCCTGCCTAAAGGCAAAGGATTTGGACGTCCCACAGATGCTCCTATTGTCTTGCCAAGTTGGTTGTCTGAGGATGAGGTTAACTACTATGCCACTAAATTTGAGAAGACGGGCTTCACCGGCGGCATAAACTACTATCGGAACTTGGACCTGTACGTAATTTTCTTTGAACTTTGTATGGCTGATAATCTAGTAATCATTCTTGTTTTAATTAACATCTTGTGCATGAACAATGCAGCAATTGGGAACTGACTACAGCATGGACTGGTGCTCAAGTGAAAGTTCCGGTTAAGTTTATTGTTGGAGACCAGGACCTAGTTTATAACTCTCCCGGTGCCAAGGACTTCATACACAAAGGCGGGTTCAAGAAATATGCGCCGCTTCTGGAACAAGTAGTTGTAATGGAAGGAGTTGCTCATTTTTTGCAACAAGAAAAGCCTGATGAAATCAACACACACATTCACGACTTCATCAAGAACTTCCATTAGCCACATCTACTTGTATCGACGCTAGCTACTGCCTACTGGTGTTTCGATTAAGCATTTCTTGCCTCTGACTTTTGAGCTACATTGTAGTAAACATCATCATGTAACTTTTGTCAACTGGTTTGTTTATGTTATTGTACCATGTATTTTTAAAATAGCTTCGACATTTTTTTATACAAGCGATACTTTGAGGGTGTTAATAACCATGCAATAGTGTGTATCTTGATGAAGTCTTGACTTTTTGCATGGTTCACGAAGCTGTGACTAAGGTAAAAACCAAACTTATATTATAGAGGTAGTTTATGCACCACTTTCTCATTTTCTCACTAACCTGATAAAATGTGTAAAGTGATTCAATGTGAAACGTTGGGGTGTAGTATGAAAAATTGAAATCTTGTGAATCATTTTAAACTAATTATAAATCGCGATGGTGCATGTAAAATGTGCTTGGTCCTAAAAACACGCCTTGAACATAAATGAATATGAAAATTATTAATAACAACAAATTAGAAAAACACTTCAAACTCAATAATCATTGAGGTACACGCACACATATATGTGACACTTACTTTTCTATCTTTTTTAGAGATACTCGTCTCTAAAAAAATTGTTTGTGGCCCATCCACGAAACATCATGCTTATAATCAGAATCATTAATATATAAAACATTATGTAAAATCATTGCTACAAAAGTCAATAAAAATAGATATTTAGAAATTGAATTGTATAAAGCATATTGTCTAAATTGGCAAAAATATTACAAACCATCTATCTATTTGCTACAATTTGATTGATTAAACGATCATAGTTTTAATTGATTTTTTTTTTTGTAGAAATAATTTTTATGCCTTGTTTTATAATATGAATAGTTTTGATGATAAACAATACCGGTAATGGATCGGCCCGACCACTATCAAACCCTATGATCATATCTTTCATTTAACTTGAACCCAATCATAGGAGAATTAGGTTATCAGAGATGAACCCCCAGTAAGCAAATATATGAGACATAAGTAGGACATAAAAGTATAGTGTGCGATAGTTCTGTTATCAGAGATGAACTCTAAAAAGGTGCATTTATACTAGTTGAGTTAGAGACATTTTAGGATATGGAATACACCCAGATGATATCTAGAAGTAGATATTGTAAAACAATGAAGACAAGAAAATAGATGTTGATAAACAATAAAACATAAGGAGATGGATGAGGAAATTATATCTAACTAGTCGGAATTGGATTTATAATCTTTAGATTGACGAGGTTTTTTGAATAAACCAAAGAAACGCTCCATTCTCTCTCCAATTTCTTGTGAAACCCTGAAACAAAAGAAAGCCTTAGATCTAGTTCCAATGTTGCCAACTCCTTGCTTCGATTTGGGGTTAGTGGCAAACCTCCTCGCCTCCACTCTACATCTCTCTCACCACACCATCTCTCTGTTTCTTCCTTCCTTCTCTCCCTTTGCCCCATTGTCTCTCCTCCCACCTTGCAATCTCTTTAATTCATTTTCCCCTTTCCCTACGCATGCATGTCCTCCTCCCTTCCGTCACCCATCTGCTTCTACTTCTCTCTCCCCACTTGCCGCCATTCCATCTCATGTGGCCATTCTTCTTCTGTTTCCCAGTTCAATTTTTTTCTTCAGCTTTTCTCATTTTTTCTTCATTTGTTCAGCCCGCCTTCCTTGCCCAATCTCTTCCCTTTTTCCCACCATTTGGAAGCGACATTTAGTAATCGTTGGTGGGTCGAATCCTCCCATCGACACAATAGCTACTTCATGCGACAAGTTCGATATAGCACACCTTGAGGACGAATTTTGATGGTCATATTGCCCGAGAAAAGGATCTGGCACTTGCACAGCCTTAGGTGGCGATATCTGTTGAATTCAGCTCAGTTGGCGTTCAGCAAATACTGCCCCAAGACTTAGGGCTGGTTTGGTATTACTGTGCTTTGAAAAAAAGCTGCTTCTCCTGTGCTGAGCAACAGAGTGTTTGGTAAACTTTTTTGTAAAAGTGCTTTTGAAAAAAAAAAAAGCAGTAATATAGTGTTTGGTAAACTTTTATGTAAAACAGATATGAAAAAAAGCTGGGTTTTCAAAGCAGGGTTTTGCAGCTTCTTGTTTTTGGCTTTTTTTCACCCAAAACTGTGAAAAAAAGCTGAAGCTGAATGTTTACCAAACATAAAAAGAGCTCCTAGCTTTTTTTGATACTAGCGTTTTTCAGAATCACCTCAGTACCAAACCAGGCCTTACTCGTATGTCATGTGGCTATGCAACCATGTACTGCCTGATTTGACGCTCAAACTGCATTGGGGGACTGGATTTGACAGCCTCGTCGTCTCGACCATTGGGATATGGCTTTCACGCTGCCCGAGGCAACAAGATTAGTTAATTATGCCGCATTAAGAGTTCTAACATAGCAGCTCGTCACCATGTGACTCCAAATTTAGCGAAGACCACCTTAGGTAACTTGATCCGATGGATGTGTCGTCCTACACAATGAGATCTCGTGTACCATCGATGATTTTATGTGGTCTTGATCTTCTACGATGACCCATTGTTGTCGCAATACGAATCTGTTGCGCCTATTGTCCTTGTGACATATTTGTATCAATGGTCATTGTAATTTTTTGTGCATGTGGTAGATGTTTAGGTGTTTACTCAATTGTTTGAGCATATTCACTCTAAATCAATTTCTTGATCACCAGAACATTGAATCCAATTGGAACCGATGTATCCATGTGTAATGTTTAATGAAATGTCACTTTATCACTAATCAGAAGAATAAAAAAATATTGACAAGGATGCTGAGATTGAGATTGGATCATTTTAGTAGTGTGTTAATGACAATTTAGCATTGTCCAAAATAAAAACCAAGTGAGATTTGAATACCTCATGTAGATTTTCATCATGTTCATTTGTGTCACTAGTGAAATTCTTCTATACAAAGGAGTGAGGAGGTTTCAAATTTGACTTTTTGCACAAGAAAATTTATGGTACGAAAACTTAGATCACGTAAGGTGGCGACACTACTTAATAATTTAGCCAAAACCTTGTGTAATTAGTCTCACTCGGCAAGAGTTAGTTTCACTTTGTGTTTTTGGTGTCGTATGTAGATTTTGGGATAAAAAAGCTTCTCCCTGCGTGGAGATAAATTTGACTTGCAAAATGATCTTGTTAATCGTTACTAATCTCTACTCAATAATGAATAATTTTGACGAGAAAACTTGAAGTTTTTACCAGTTAATGTGTTATAATAGAAATTGACAACACATATGATGTTTATGGACTTAAATAATATTGATCAACAAATTATATACGTATGTGCCAACACATATGGTGTTTATGGACTTAAATAATATTGATCAACAAATTATATACGTATGTGTGACAATTGTATTAAAAAAAATCAAATATTAATCAACAAATTATATATGTAGTTATGTGACAATTGCATTAAAAAATCACTAGAGGGGCTAATACTTGGGGTGTTTAGCCCATAGCGCATCAAAAAAATTTAGGCCCTTAAGCAAACAGATAATATGTTAAATTGGGCGGGTCTATTGAAGACAAGTGAGACAAATACTAAACATGAAGCATGAAGCAAGAACCCTGCTAGCTTGTTGGGCTTTAGCAACTGTTTTCTTTTGTTCCTAAAAACATGACAAACATAATTCACCAAAAAAAAGAAAAAACATCACATAGTTTCCTCAACATGAAAACAAAAGGATGGCTTTGCCAACCGGTAAGTAAAGGAGATTTGAAGGTCCTCATTTATGCCATAAATGTAGGATCGTCTTCTGCTTGACACCTCCTTACATTTAACATACTATTCAGAAGTTATTGTATATATTTCAGTGAACTTCATTTTGCAATATTATTGAAAAGCAGACTTTGTTGTTGATATTTTGGCTTATGTGACACATTCCTCTTGAGATACGATAACTTGGGCCCACTCCTCGCATAAATGGCTTGAGTTGCTTGGTTGTGGATGTAAACAAAAAAATTCCATAATGAATGAAACGAGAACACATTTACAAAGTAAATTTGTAGGGTTACAATCTCTATTTATAATTTTTCTCTGATTCAATCTTCAAATTTGATGTAGATGCATAGATTGTTAATCCAAGGGTCGCGATGACTTGATCTTAGATGAACGATTGACCGATTGCTTCAAGTTTTGAGCTTGAAACAATGCGTGGATACTCTTCACCTTTAGGTTTGCATATGACCTGTGGCAAAGGTGATGTTGATGTGGGATTTAGTTGATTCAAGGGTCTTGACAACTTGATCTTGAATCACACGTCGTTACGAGTTTTGAGCTTGCAAAAAAGTCTTGAAGGAATCGGCACGAGTGCTTATAGATTCTCTAAGGGAATGCTTCGGCTTTGATCGAAAGAAAGCTTTGGCTTTGGTTGTACGTTCTTTAAAGAGAGCTTTGACAACGTATTAGTCTTCAAAGAGTTGGCAGAGGTTCTCCTTTTGTGAGAATTTCGACCATTCAAAGTAGAAATTGTCGACCTTATGCTTGTCTTGGGACCTTATATTTATAGACTTCAAAGCCATGCCTTTGGGTGAATTTGACTTTGATTTGTGTCTTGATTCGTCCATGGGAGAATTTAGGCATGTTTTGTGTCTTGTTTTAGCCACTTTCCCTTATCTTGGCCAAATTATATAGGGCTTGTTGCCTATTTTGTGCGCAATCGTCTATTCTTGCTTGTTTTTGTGTAGATTCTTTAGCTTTCTTTTTGGTTTTGAGAGATTTTGGACCCTTTGCTTTGCTCCCCTATGCTGAGTTTTAGGAAGGTTTTGTACTTCCTTTGCTTGATTTGTGCTACATGTCATTGATGACTTGTCTATTTATGGTGAGTTATATGCCACATGAAGCCTTGTGATGCATCATTTGCATACAACAAAATTTATATGTCTACAAATGCCCCCACTTCAAGGCGCGTTGTAAGCATGTGCTTGTCACATGTAGGAAACGTGTTTTGAAGTCCTGCAATGTGAATGCTTTAACTCAAGGGTTATCGAGACTTGATCTTGAGTTAGTTTGCTTCTTTAAGGGCCGTAGAGACTAATTTCTTGAATGAAACCTTTCTTCAAGGGCCTAAGGCGTATTTATTGGACAAAACATTTCTTCAAGGGCAGTTGAGGCTTGGTCTTGAATGAAATGGAAATTGTCTTCAAGGGCCGTTGAGGCTTGGTCTTGAGTGAAAATGAAATTTTTCTTCAAGGGCCGTAGAGGCTTGATTTTGAATGAAGTTAAAATTTTCTTCAAGGGCCATAAAGGCTTGATCTTAGAAGAAAAATTGAAAATGGATAAATCGGCACATAGTTATTGTGCCTATTGATTTTCCATAATTTTTTTGACAAAATACATTTGGTGTATTTTGAGGCTTGGATTTTCCCTTGTGGTTGTGGGAAAAATGATTTTCCTTCCTTAAGTAGGACCCTCCTTCAATTTTGGCAATGAGGGTGATTTCCTTCAAAGTGTTGGAAAGTTTTGGTGATTTCCTTCAAGGTTTTGGAAAGCCTTGGTGATTTCCTTCCAAATTTTGGAAAGCTTTGATGAATTCCTTCAAGGTTTTGGGAAGCTTTAATGCTTGTCCTTGGGTAAGTAGGATTTGCATTTTTTTTCCTTTCCCTTTCCATTTTTTCGGCCAATGGGTGTTTTCCCCTCTGATTTGGGAAACTTGAAGACTTGTCCTTGCTTTGGGGGGATTACCTTTTGTATTTTGGTAAGGAAAAGTACTTTCCTTTGATGTTTTGGAAAATTTGAAGCCCTTTCATTATTTCTCTGTTTCCTTTTCTTTTCTTTTGCTGATGTTTTTTTGTTACAGGAAAAACAACATTCTTCCCTTTATTGCTGTGAATCACCTTGCCCTTTTTGCTTGGAATTTGCTTCCTTATTGCAGCCGGAATGTGCTTCCTTGTTTTGATTTTCCTTTTGCTATTTGGTATGTATTCTCCTTATAGCATTAGGAAGCAATTGACCCCTATTTATAGGACAATTGGGTGTGTGTTTTTTGGCACAAAACTTGTTGTGCATTGCTTGCATAATTGATGCGGTGTTGCGTAGTATGATTGCATAGTATTTTGGTTTTCTTTGCTACTGTAGCGTGCTTTGAATGATTGTCTTGTACCTGCCTTCTTTGCCATGTTGCTCAAGCTTTGTGGCTGATTTCTTTTCGTCGTTGTGACTTTGATATCGTCATCCTCCAATGCTCATGAGGTTTGTCTTGCATGTCATTTGCTTTAGTGAAGCAAATTTTTTTTTTCTTCTTGCCGTCCCACCTTATGCTTATGTTGTTTTTAATTTCTTTTTTTATTTTTTTCATTGCAGCCATGGTAATTTTCAAGCGCGTTAAGAGCAATACCATCACTATTCTTGCAAAGGAAAGCGATTCACAAGAGAAGGGAATGACATTGAAACTTTGTGCGCCGTTTACTAGCCCTAAGGCGCTTGTACTTCCTGCAAAAGATAACTTGATGCATATCACGTCATGGTCTTTTGAAGTATCTTAGGAGTTGACAAATTTTGGTTGATCAAATACGAAGCATATGTACGTCGAGGATTTTTATCTTGAACCCTTTGCACCATGTTCATGACAATTCACCGGCTTCGCTTGAGCTTCTTGGAGATCGTATCCGTAGTGAGTTATGACTTCGAATATCACATTGTCGACTATTGGAGAAGTCGTCTTTGCTGAGTTTTACTAGGGAGTGGCTTTAAGATGTCTTGAGTCAATCCAAAGATGTGCTTACCAACGTGGCCCTTTATCACGTTGTATACGATCTTTGTTTAGTTATGATCGTCATCATTTCGTCTTTCGTGCATTCTTTGAGCATTGATGTTCAGCGACCAACACACTTCACATGGCTTAAGGGGAAATGTAGATTTCACTTTGGGATCTCTATAAGATAGGAGGCTTGTCGATCTAGGGTAAATTTTATGATAAGGTTGTTCCTAGTGTGGAGGAGTTTTCTCATCGCAATAGTCGATGATTGCTTGTGTGTTGCTGCTATTTGTTTTGGGCGTATCACAAGCTTTCCCAAAAGGCTTAGGGCAAGTCAGGCGTGATGGTATCTTCATAGATCCAATTTTGGTATTAGGATGCCATGAAGTACAAGAAGCGTTCGAAGAAAAGTGGCCATAACATGACCACTAAGCCAAAGGGAGACTTAGACCCATTAGGTGCCATTGGTTCAGCTAGGCATAATTCTTTTGCTGAGTTGAAAACGGTTGAGGATCTTGGCGTAACGTCAGAGCATATGGAAGAATCTTACCTAGACGCTTTCTTAGCTTGTTGGCTTTGTAAGTTTGTTTTCCCCAAAGATGACGTCAACTTTATTCATCCCGGAATCTTCAAAGTTACTAGCTAGATGGCTGCAGGTGAATCTTTTGGCCTTTCTATCCCAGTCTTAGCTAATATTTATGATGGCTTGAGCATTGTTTCGAACTTAGCGAGCACTGAAGATCGTGCTGAGGTACTTCCCTACCACTATGTGTATGGTTGGTTAGTGAGCACTTTGGCACTCATTTTTCTTCGTTGACTTTAGACAAGTCGGAGCATTCTTCACTAACTTTAGTCAAGCTGGAGCTTTTGATGACAAAGTACTCTGGTGTGCTTTCTACGAAGAGCGTTGATGATTTGTAAGTGCAAGTGTTGTTTAGAAGCTATTAAGGTTTGAGAATGGATTATCTGGCAAGGGTTGGCTCAGAGCTGCGAGGCTTCATAGATGATTCAAACATTCGTTTCTTAAACTTGTCTTATCTTACAAGTCTTCGCTTGAAGTTTGTTTCTTTGCGGTAAAGTGACCGATGTATTGTTCAGCCGTTTAGTCCTCACTATTTCAGCATGTAGTTTGGTTTTGTCCAACACGTGCCACGCAAGCTGAAGGAAAATGCACAGTCGGAATCCTTGCAAATCGTGTATATGCATTAAGGGTCTTGTACCCGTGCATGCATAAATGCTTCTATCACCCTACTGGCCAAAGATGAGTTTAAGAGTAATCCAGTGACCTGTGCCTACGTAGGTTGGTGGTCAAAGATACACCAAGAAGACTTGAGGATAGTAAGTGGCACAAATTCTTCACAATCATCTTGAAAGGCACATGAATATTCTACAATTGGAATCACTCCAAAATTCATCCATTTGATCATGTTTTGCTCCAGAGGAAGTCGAATATCCTATGTTGAAAATATAAAGCAAATTATCAAAATTATACCAAAATAATCAATAAATTAATACTAAGAATAGGGTAAAAAATATAATATAATATTGACTCACTAAGAATAGGGTAAAAAATATAATATAATATTGACTCATTAGAGTCCGATGTGTTGTCCTATATGCCCAAAGTGTTTCGCTTATTCTTTCATATCAGTCTCTTTTGTTCGGTCGATTACCTTCTTCAGGAGGTTACACAACGTTTTGTTGAATGCTTCCGTGAGACCGTTGGCTGGAGCATGATACATGGAAGACTTGTGCTACTTGAACCTGTATTTCTCGCAGAGCTCATCCATGAGTCAATTGGATAACTGTTTTCCATTATTTGTGATGATGTAGTGAGGCACACCATATAGGTGGATGATATGTTCCTTGATGAAACAGACGACAGTTTCCTTCTTGACTTCCCTCAGGGGTACAGCTTCAGCCCACTTGGAGAAGTAGTTTGTTGCGGCTAAGATGTAAGCTTCTCCTTCAGATGATTTTGGTGTGATTGGTCATGCAACGTCCAATCCCCATACATCGAACGACCATGAAGCAACTGTGGAGTGTAAAGGCTCAGGCGGTTGATGTACAAAGTTTGCGTGAAATTGGCAGGCTTGACATGTTTTGGCGTACTTTAGGCAGTCATTTACCATGCTTGGCCAGTAATAACCCATTCTCTTGAGCTGGAAGTGCAGTTTTGGTCCAGACTGATAGGCTTCGAATACATCTGAGTGTGCTTCTTCCATGGCTTGATTGGTTTCTTTCTCACCTAGGCATCTTCGAAGTACTCATTCAAAAGAGCATCGATAGAGTGTTTCAGGCTTAACTAACGATGCACGACGATGGTAGGGTCAAGGCTGGACATTTCTTTGTCGTCTTTATACTCTATTAGCAGTTGGTAGTACTCCTCGATCTCGTCCGCACTTAGTAGTGCACTTGCAAAGATAGGCTTCAGTTCCTCGCTTGTGCCTAAGTTGAGCTCTTTGAGATCATCAATTGTGGCTTCCTTGAGCTGTGTGGCATAGTAATGATGTCTTTCTCGGTGATTTCATCTTCTTTATCTTATGATGTGGAAGACATCTTGGACTTTCTCTTCAATGTCATCCTTTTAGGCTTGTTGGCGTGACGATTGGCCAATGTAGATGATGGTGCACCTTTTTACCTTTAGTTGTCCTTTTACGTCAACTTCCAAGGTTGCTTAGCGCTTCATCCTTGAAAGAATCATGCTTCAAACATCATCCTTTGCTACTAGATCGTCGAGCTTTTCTTTTTTTGGCGTTGTCTTCTTTTTTCTAGAAGGCTGCTTAGTTTTTTCAAGTCTTTCCAAGGTTGACCATTGTGGATGAGAGCTAGTCGTGTTGCTTTGTTTCTTAGCTTTTGACAACTTTTCAAAAACAGAGCTTTAGGGTGTTGGCGTGTTAAGCCACTTGAACACGAAAGTTCAGTCTTGACTACCACTGCGATCAAGGGTCGAAATTCTGGGTTTTGAATGATTCAGCCTATCAAAAACTGAAGTTTGAGGGGTGGGTTTAGGCTCCTCTTGATTTTGTTCAACATTCACGCTGACGTGTTGAGCGCTAATGTTTTTCGCTTTGCTTGAAATCTTCACATGTGTATTTGGTGTGAAGCCAAGTCTAGCTTTCTTGTTGTCAACTTCGTAACCATGCTCATTTAACTTCTTTTAAGTCTTGGTGAGGTCACGTTCTTTGTCGTTAATAATGTTTGCATTCTTCTTTCGAAGATTTGAAGATGAGGCAAAATCGTACCCAGCCATTGACATAAGTTTATAGGCGTTTGGGTCGAAACTTTCTTTAGTCCTCTTGGTTGGAAGAGAGCTTTATGAAACCTTGTGGTGGTTTTGAAACTTTAGAATTGCCTAGCTATGTCAAAGGTAAAACTGCATTTGTCTTGAGAAGCTTTACATCGTCTTTGTGCAACTGTGTGTCGTCTTTGCTTGTTTCAGTTTCGAATAGAGATTGCCCATTCTTTTTTCTTGACTTTAGGATGTATCGAAAGACGGCTATGTTTGGTCCTTTTGAGGGCATCACACTCCCTTTGATTGTTGTGGGCTTAGCAGGCTCATCGTCAATTTTGCTTGAAGATGGCACGACTTCCCCTTCTTGTTTCTTGGGCATGACTTGCCACTCTTGTTTCTTAGGTGCGGCTTTGCCTGTGGACTTGATTTCTTTTGGAAGAGCTTCGGGCACCATGTCTTCATCCATGTAGAACTTGGCATCTGCGAAGTGTGATTTGACCTCGGTGAACAGCTTGGTGTCGCCTTGTATCACATTTACTCATTCTCGATAGAACTTTAAGCATTGATGAAGGGTAGACGACACTACTCCATTCTCGTGGATCCAAGGTCATCCTAAGAGCAAGTTGTAGGAAGTTCTTGCATCAATCACATAGAATAGCTTGCTTGATTTGAGTTCGCCAATGGTTATCTCCACTCAGATCATGCTCATTGCTCTTTGTCCTCATTGATTAAAACCTTGGATTAGGAGGCAGCTTCAGGATAGTTTATCCACCTTAATGCCGATTGTGGTCATTGTTAACTTTGGCATAATTTTTATGACCGACCTAGTGTCCACCTTTCTTCATCGTCGGTATATGCATTTTGGTTGCTTGCCCCCAATGATGGTTATGTAGAAGGTGCCGTGTAGCTTGAGCATGGATGATAATGGTCAAGTGTCCCTTGAAGAGGCATATGATCAAAGGATCCAACCACAATTGTGGTAGTGAGTGTTACAGCTATGTTTTCAAGGTCAAGTTCAACTTAACTTCATGAGCTCCTTGAGGATGAATCACTTGCCAACAGGATGACTCATGATGATAATTGTAGTACCTAGGATCGTTAATGCGATTTATTTCTTAGGGGCACTTCCATGCAGGTAACTCAATTACCTTTTTTTCCAACAAGTCGTCTAGCATTGCAGCCATATCAGAGTCAGGAAAAAGGTACATCTTCTGTTCTAGTTCCCTCAAGGTGTTTTGTACTTATCTTAAGTGCAAGAATGCTCACCTTTCATCTCTTTTGTTTTGCTTTTGGAGGAGATCTTGACAGGTGCGGCGAAGGTCTTAATGGGGGTAGTACAAATGACAAAAGCTTCATTAGAGGGCTTTTTCCTAGTCTTGTCTACCTTTAAAGTAAACACCTTATCCTTTTTGAAGTCAGTGATCGACTCTTTCTTCCCATGATTGGCAATACTCAACTTCATGTCATGGGATCGAGTTGCCAATTCTTCAAAAGTCCTTGGTTTTATGCTGTAAAAGATGAAATGTAGCCTCCAGTGCATGCCTTGAACCCACATTTCAATGGCGGATGTTTCAAAAAGTCAATCTTTGTAATCCAGACTTAATGAACACTATCTATTGATGTAGTCAATGACAATTTCATTCTTCCACTGCTTCGTACTCATCAGCTTTAACATGTTTATGGTGTGGCAAAATGCTATAGAAATGATTGAGGAATTCCCTTTCAAGCTGGTCTTAGCAGTTGATAGACTCAGGCTTGAGGTTGGTGTACCAGTCAAAGGCATTACCTTTTAACGAGTGCATGAATTGCTTGACCATGTAGTCTCCCTCTATCCCAACATTGTTGCATGTTTCAATCAAATGGGCAATATGTTGTTTAGGATTACCCTTTCCATTGAATTGCGTGAATTTGGGTGGCTGATAATCTCTTGGCATCCTCAAGGCGTCAATCCTTTTAGAGTATGGCTTTGAGTACATCACTGAATCATGCGAGCTTCCTTCATATTGCACCTTGATCATGCTTATGATCATCTCTTGCAGCTGTTGGATAGAAAAAGATCCCATGAGTGTCGCAACTCAGTCCACCTTTAGCTTTTCCTCAGCTTTGTCCATTAGAGGCACCTCATTTTCGTCAGTTTCCTCCTTTGGTGGATCAACCTTCGGGTCAGCTTTCTCGTTGTGTTGCACCTTTAGACGGCTGACAAATGTAGCAATCTACAAGTCCTTTTCCTCCATGGTCCTTGTTAGCCTTGCAATTGCTTTGCTCATTTGTGCCAGCTGCTCTTCGATTGAAGTTGTACTAGTAGTCATGACTTGCATGGATATGGGATACAAACTGCTGCTTGAGTCGGCATCTGATAGGGTTAAAAGCACACCACAAAATAGCACACAAATGTCCTATTTATTTTCTTGATAAACACTAAGATTTGTTAATTGTAGCATATGAAAATAAGGGTCTTTCCCACAGAAGATTGTTTTAACCAACTACTTAAAGTGTCACAAAAATTGGGTTACTGTCCCTACTAACCAGCCACCAAAAAAATAATTATTAGACTGACTTATACTTATTTAAAATCTACGAAATTTTATATGCAGACACTAGACACACAGAGCTACACTGATACAAATTTTTGAGATTTTTTGGAGTTGATTTTCTATTTAAATTAAATCGAACAAAAACAGAACAGAAACAGATTTTAAGTAGTTCACAAATCAAGAAAAATGAGTTAGGGGAATTGCTATCCACCACCAAATAATCATACAAACATGTTATGTTTCATTCAAATTCCTTTTATTTCAGGATGAAGATGCTCAAGTTGGCATAATGTTAGAACTCAACCTATTACTCTTTCTTATGTAGTATGTTAAGAGAATGGCGTTTTTAACTTAACGTTGTCCTTAGCATGCAATCTAGAATGATGTGTTCATAGATTTAACAAGTAGAAATCATTAAGAACGAAAAGAGTTTGAATCATCATAAGGCATCGTAAGTACTAGCATTATCTTACTTATCCTAGAAATTGATTTACATGTTAATCGCAATTAACAAGTACTACTCTAGAACATATGTAGGTCCTCATTCGACAAGGGCAAGCACACACATATTCATAGCATTAGAATCCTAGATATGCTTACTAAGTATGCATCTGTAGAAAACACATAAAGAATTCATCAATGAGACAAATAGTGAACCAATTTTCATCCATTCATAAAAGTAATTCAAACGAAATGTCATAACAAACTTGCAATCATATTCGGGCTTCAAAACAGCCCCTAACTACTAAAAATTAGTTACACATAATCCTTAAATAAAACCAAAAGAAAGACATGAGTTTGAGAAGATAAAACCGAAAGAAGAGAATGCCAAGATTTCCTCATTCCTCTCCTTCCTTCCCCAACACTGCTGCCCTGTTTTTTTTTCCTTTCTTTCCGCTGCAACCTGCATCCTTCTTTTTTTCTTTCTTTTCTATTTTTTTCTCCCCTTTGCCGCTACAACCTGCAACCTTTTTGTTCTTGCTTGCTGCCCCATTTTCTTTTCCATAACTCACCCCACTAACAGCCATTTAGTGATGACAATAAGTGAGAGGAAATGGTAAAACAATTGTAACTCTTTAGGTGGCCTTTATGCCCATTACTCCCCTTTAATTTTCCATTTCCTCTGATATTTGAATAGGTGTCAGCTGGCTTGTTCTTGGCTGCATTAGTTTTGGCTGCTAGATTTATTGGATTTATTGCTTTCAATGCTTTCTTGTCAGTTACAAACTGCCCAGCCTCTTGGGAACCTTTCAGTGTTAAAACGACCATAACTTCTTCTAGAAACATGATAATAGCAATCCGTGAAATGCTCCATAAAATAGACATCCGTAACTTTCCAAACATCAAGGCTCATTCTCTAATTCATTTTGAGTTGTCCGTAACTTGCTTCCAAAGTGAGTTGATCTGCACAGGCAGTTTTAACGAATTTGTTACTTAAAATTCCACTTGTGCTATTTTTCTTTTCTTTGCTTGACAAATCCCACAAAACAAAAAAACAAAGTAAATAGCTCAAAAATATAAGGAACTAACTAAGAAAAGACAAGTGAATTAGATGTAAAATATATATAAACATTAGCTTATCAGCATCGGAAGTCAACGACTCGAAGTACCTTCTCGGGCTTTCTTCCCTTAGAGCCTTTAGGGAGGCCAGGGTGATCACGGGCTCGTGCCTCGAGTGCTCTTACTCCTTCGGCAAAGTTGATGTAGGGGTGGAAGGCACAACAAAAAGAGATCTTGCCTTGCTTCTAGTTGTGACGCCCAAAGTGCCACCATTTGCGGCAATGATGTTGTTGTTCTTCGCGTTGGTTGCGGGAAAAGCTTGATCCTTTCTTGATGCCATGTATGTTTCTTGTGGATTTGAAGACAGAGATGAGAGGCAGAGAGGTCGCATTGGGCGTGCCAAATTTGTAAACACAAAAATTCTGTAACGAATAAAACAAGAACACGTGTACAAAGTATATTTGTATTGATGAATTTGTAGGGTTACAACCTCTGTTTATAATTTTCCTTTGATTCAATCTTCAAATTTGATGTAGATGTGTAGGTTGTTGATCCAAGGGTCGCGATGACTTGATCTCAAATGAACGATTGAACAAATTGCTTCACGTTTTGAGCTTGAAACAATGCGTGGATAGTCTTCACCTCTAGGTTTGCATATGACCTGTGGCAAAGGTGATGTTGATGTGGGATTTTGTTGATTCAAGGGACTTGATGACTTGATCTTAAATCAAACGTCATTACAAGTTTTGAGTTTGCAACAAAGTCTTGAAGGAATCGGCACGAGTACTTGTAGATTCTCCAAGGGAATGCTTCGGCTTTGGTTATGCATTCTTTGAAGAGAGCTTTGGTAGCGTATTAGTCTTCAAATATTTGACACAAGGTTATCCTTTTGTGAGAATTTCGGCCCTTCAATGTAGAAATTATCGACCTTATGCTTGTCTTGGGAACTTGTATTTATAGACTTCTAAAGCCATGCTTTTGGGTGAATTTGACTTCGACTTGTGTCTTGATTCGTCCATGGGAGAATTTAGGCATGTTCTGTGTCTTGTTTCAACCACTTTCCCTTATCTTGGCCAAATTATTTAGGGCTTGTTGCTTATGTTGTGCGCAATCTTCAATTCTTACTTGTTTTTGTGAAGATATTTAGCTTTCTTTTCGGTTTTGAGAGATTTTGGACCCCTTGCCGACTTTGAAGGAGATTTCCTCCCCTTTACCTAGTTTTGGGAAGGTTTTGTACTTCCTTTGCTTGATTTGTGCCATATGTCATTGATGACTTGTTCATTTGTGATGAGTCATATGCCATGTGGAATTTTGTGACACATCATTTGCATGCAACGAAATTTACATGTCTACAGTGGAAGCTCTCTGATTTTTCTTGCCCCAGTGGCTTTGCCTCGTAACTTTAATTTTCATCTTAAAATAACATGAAAACAAAAGAAAAGAAAGAGGATGCTTAGTAGGTTGTGTTATATTTAATTCTTTTTTAATAGCGGGATTGAATAGTAAAGTACTAACTTTTACACTCAAAGTTTGATTATTACATCCACCTGAAGTACAAAAATTGGACGATAAACTTCTTGTACTAAGATCTTCACATGGAAATAAATCATAAACCATATATTGCCATCCAAATTTCACAAATATATCGATCTCCCCAAACAAGCGCAGCAACATGCATGGAGTTGAAAAGCACATGACCAATTTGGTCGATCAGTCAAAGTCATTAGTCGTGAGAGCTACTTGGCAAAGGTTGAGTGGGGTTTGTTCTTCAATCTTCATTTTTATTTCAATTTGCGTGCATTAAAATAGCAAAGATTGTAGTGGTCATGTGATTTGGTTTCCGTTGATTAATCAAAGTACTAAACTAAACACATGATGTAGTGGATCTCCAAGGACCAAGTTGATCAGGTGTAGGGAAGATAACGGTTCGGTTTAAGTATAGAAATGTTATATTCATCATCATAATCATGAAAATTAATAATATTTATAATCGCAAATTAACCATTGGGTATTAACCATAATCATACCCACTGTGTAACAGATTACCTATCGATTAACGGTTATATGCATCTTCGTCAATATAAAAATCAGTTGACGCATGATAATTTAGTAAATATTAATATTGTCACTAAATATTTGATGTATAAGATGATTTAATGAATGGATCTTGTGGAGCATAAAAATTACAGCTAAACATTGATAATGTTGGCTGATCTTTGATATATCCTATAAGTACCATTGAATTCTCATAGATTTTGATTCATATCAAAACTTTTGAACTTTTCTACAAAGTGCAACTCACACAATGCAATTTTTGTATTCTCAAGGTAATAGATTCGGTGAATAATGAATACATACATATTATTTAATACTTTAATATTATATATAATTATATTATATATTGTTCAGTTCGGATTTGGGAACGGATACGGATTGGGGACCCGTGTAACCATATTCAAAATCATAATCGAATAATATTCACGGTTTTTCCCCATACCCAAAATATATCCGAGTTTTCATATCCAAATCCAATATATTTGAACGATTATCTACAGTTATCAAGTTTAACGGTTAGAATTGTTATTCCTAATAAGATGAGACCATAAGTACCTAGCTTCTATTAATTTATTCAACTTAAATAAAGCAGAGATTATCTGAAAAAAAGAAAAAGAAAAAAAAAAGACTTTATATAAATTTTTTGTCAGTTTTTTATTTTTGGCATAATGTTTAATACAGATGGAACTTGGAACGTGCGCGTAGCATTCAGTGGGGTTCCAATACGGCAATACCCAAAGGCCATTACTTCCCCTTCGCCCCAAAACCTCCTACTCTTCCCACTCCCCCAACTTCCCTTCTCCCTCCCTCCCTACCCCACTCTGCTTTCCCACAAAGAAGGAACCCCAAAAGCACTGAAAAAACAGCCAAAAAAACCAGAGAGAAAAATGTCCAACAAGTCACCAATCTTTCCGATGCCACAACCCCAACACTTCAGCGACTACGGCTTCGACCCCCAAGTCGACTACTTTCAGGTCCCATTTCTTTCTTCTCTCCTCTCTCTCTCTCTCTCACTGTGCAACCAATTTTATTTTTTGATCTGACCCATTTCTTTTCATGTAAAAAAAATGAAGGTTTTGGAGGAAGCAAGGAGGCACAAGCGGGAGACGACGAGATCCATAGACTCCAAACACTTCAAGCTCCAAAAGCGCTTCTCAAAAGACGACTCCAGAAAGCCCCACCACAACAAAACCAAGAAGAAGCGCTGGTGGAAAAGCGCTCTGCTTTTCTTCAAATGGAACAAGCTGACACCTCACCACCACCACCACCACCACGTCTCCGCCATCCGCGGCGGCGATGAAGATGTTCACCAGGCCAGGGCCAAAGCCTTCCGGGGATCGATTTCTGAGCCGATTTATATCACTGAGAGCAGAAGCGGGTTGTGCACTCCTTGCCTGAGTAATAGCTGGCCGTCGTCTAGGCCGCTTGCCGGGACTATGTTTCCGGCGAGTAAGGATGAGATGGGCATTCCTTACCTGAACCTGAGGGAGCTTAACATGGAGCAGCAGCGACAGAGGAACTCCATCTCTGCCGTGCCTATATATTTGGTTACTTAATTAGTATTTCAGGTGTTTACATTCGTTTTTGAACATTAGTTCTTGCAAAAGATTAAAAGTTTTTAAAAAAATTGGTAATGGATTACATATTCAATTTAATCATTTGAAGTGTACTTTTATAAAAATTTATATTCATTTTTTGTTATTTAATGTGTATTTTTATTTAATTTCTCCACATTAAATTTTAATTATATTAATATGCACATATTTAGTTCTTTAATTTAATTACATTGTTAGTCTTTTGGAGAGCCTATATATTTTACTAATTGCTTTTCTTTGGATTGATTAAGCGGGATGCTCAATGGGGTTGGATTTGTTTGTCCGTTTTTAGTTTTTGCAAACTGCAAAGGCGTTTGATCCTTTGGAGATCATGAATTTTATGCCACTCAATGACTTAATGGGACAAAACTTGTAAGGGTAATACGCAAAAATGATGATGGATATTTTTTTGACCAGGGCAATAAGATGTACAAGCTCAATGGCTTAATGTGACCAAAACATGATATGCCAACTGCCAAGCAGAAGGAGCAGATGATGAAAGGGGATATAAGGGAATGATGAGTCGGTTTCATGGAGCTACCCATTTGTGTTTGGTTTTACACATTGTGGAAGATTCGAAGGCCCTGCTGTTGGCTGCTCATCATCTCGCACGTTATGCTCTCTCTTGTCAATGCGAGTGATTTTGGTCGAGGAATCTCCCGATATTCTTCTTGATGTTTTGTTGTCTGATTGTAGCTGTTAAAGTTGGTGGTTTTTGTTGGAAACCTGTGTTATGTGGGACTGCCAGTCCCACATTGCCCATACACCTTTTACAACAACTTTTTATAAGTGAGTTCACTCACTTATAGTTTGAATTGAATTGGGGCAAAGCCATAGACCTTGGGCCTTAGAGTAGGAGGGTTTGGGTGTATATATTAAATGTCAAAGATGGGCCTTGGGGCTCGGATGGACGAAAAGCACAAGTTACGTTTTTGATTTTTTGGATTCAGTTTTTTCCAAAAGGATAAAACTGATTGAACAGTTACGTTCAGTTTTTAAATTGATTGAACAGTTGCTTTCGGTTTTCTTTTTTAAAAAACTGATAAGCCAAAACGGTTGGAGAAGTTCAAATTATGCCATTATATATATGGCAATAAAATCAGAAACAAGTATCAATTTTTTCCAGATTCATTCCTCCATATTTCACTGAGAACCACAACCAATTCGCCAAGAATCCAAGTTCGAGTGCAAGAACTTGGATTAGATAGTTGTATCCTGCAAGATAGACGTCCAAGGACTGCTGCACTGGTGTAGAGACGAATTTATGTCTTAGGAGATTGCTTCTGCAAGCCTCTATCTGCAAGAAACAAGTCAGTGATTTGTGACTTTATATATAATCTCATTAAGTGTTTATGTTCTAATATATTGTGTTTGTCGTTGAGTTTTTACATTTGAAATAAAACTGTGCAAATTGTTATATAATATACACTTGACGTTTGATTGGTTCTAACAGTTTTCTTTCCCAGCCCGCTTTGTACTGTGCTACTGTTTTCCTCTTCCTAATCGATAAATATGCTGTTGCCTTGAATAAAAATTTGAAAAGCACAAAGCGAAGAGAAAGAAACAAAACGCAACGCTCCAAAATAAGGAGCGGCGGGCAACAAACAAACAACCACATCTCACGATCCACTTGTCATTTGGTCCGCTCTCCTCTCTGCAATCTTCTCTACAACCTAACCTGCTCACCACGTCATTTCGCTATCCGTATTACCGTTTTATTTTGTATTAAGGGAAAAGCAAAGAAGACTTTTTTAAAGTAAAATTTTACATAGATTATTTTGTTATATTACAGTTTAACATTAATTTCTGTAGATATTATAAAATATTGTATAAAAACTTCTCACATCTTCATATCACTATCACGTCCACACTGCGCACATGGCTACGTCACTATCACGTGACGACCAGCATGCCTCGATTTATGTCGGGGTGTGTCATAGTACGTTAAGAGAAAATAGGATTAAGAATAATATAAATCTACCAATACACAATGTGTAAAAAATAAAACGTACCAAAATAAAAATAATGTACCAATATTAACAATATGTATCAAATCAAACATACCAAAATAAAAATAATGTACCAATATTAACAATATATATCAAATAAAAAAAAACCAAAATTGCAAATAAACGTACCAATTAATGATTTTTGTAAATTCAAACATACCCGCAGATAATATATACCTAATGTATTGTACCTAACAATAATTAGTCAACAACTATACTTAAAACAACAGCCAAAAAAACTATAATTTCACAAAAAAAATTGAAAAAAAATACACGGAGCTTTTATGTTGATCACCAACTATTTGAAAAAGAAAAAACCATTTGGAAAAGAAATAATATTAAATGTTTGCATAACCAAAAAAAATAAAAAATTATGATCGAAAAAACATTTTTGGAAGAAGAAAAAATATAGTTTAATTACTAATATCTCTACTAAATAATGAAAAGTGCATCATGCGGATAAAATTATAAATTAAAAAATTATTTTAATTTTAAAAAATAGAGGTGACTATCAGTCAAAACACTTTAATCAAATTTAAAAAAACACAGATGTTTAATCAAATGATATAGAAAAACTGTAGAGCATTCTAATTTAACTAAAATCTTGTGAATTATTTTCAAACTGATGGTGCAAAATGTATTTGATTCTAAAAACATGCATCGGACATAATGAATATGAAAATGACTAATAAACAGATTAATATAAGAGTTTTCTACATATAAATCCTTAGTAACAACACACTTGAAAAACAGTTCAAACTCACTGATCGTTGGAAGATACATATACACTTATTTTACTTTTTTTGATATACTCGGTGCCACAAAAGCAGCTTGTGGCCCATTCAAAAAACTTCGTGCTTATAATTGGAATTATTAATATATAAATCATTATGTAAACATCATTGCTACGAAAAGTTAATAAAATATGAGATTATTTAGATATCTAATTGTACAAAACAAATTGTCTAATTCGGCAAAAATATTACAAACCATTTATTTGTTTGCTATAGTCTAATTAACTAAATGATCCTAACTTTAATTAATTTTTTTTCACAAAATATTTTGTAACATGAACAATGCAGATTATAATAAACGCTATTAGTAATGGATCGGCCGGATCGCTGTCAAGCCCTATGATCATATTCTTCATTTAACTTACACGGGTTTGCAAGTTTGGACCGAGCCCATGGCCTCTCCCTCTCTCCTGCCAAACCCTAGCCTTTTTTATTTTTTTGTCATAATATAAATTTTGTTAGATGATATGTGAGATTAACTATCGACGAGATTCAAACGCACGAAGATACTCAACTCTTTTCCGGTACTGTGCTAAAAGGCCACGTCTAAACCCGAGCCTACGGTTGCTTAGTTCTCCGTCAGCTTCTTGGTTCCCGGAATCGGAATCCTGTCTTCCACTCGTTCTAAAGGTAAACTGCACACCCCTTGTTCGACTTATGTCTCAACGAAATATTTTGCTTATTGTTATATATAAGATTATCACAAGTAATTTACGTATCAGTCATCTCCTCTCCAGCAGCAGAAATTTACGTATAAGTTTATGAAATGCAGTCTGTGTATTTGGTGTCTTTTGTCTGTGTATGTCCTTAAAAATATGATGTTTAAGTTGGATTGCATTACTGATCAAGTTTCTGGGAATTTTGTGTTTTCAGGATAGGAGCCTGGATTGGCCAAGATGGGTGTGAAACAAGATGAGGGCAATAATGTGCCTCCAACCAAGAAATCCGTACGCTTTAATTTCTGTGTATAACATATGATAACTTTTCTAGCAGTCTCTTGACATCTTCTTGAGGTCTTTTATGATCATTCAGGCAATCTGAGTTGTAATATTGCCTTTTGTGTGCATGTCTCCAACATCTAACTCGTCAGACTGAGAGTTTTAAGTTTAACACTAGGGCTCTTATGCATTGCTTTCTGTTACAAAAATAAATGGGAAGTATCTTAAATTGCAGGACAATATAACTGATGAACTCGAGATAAAAATGAACAAGTTTCTTAGAGGCAAAGCTAATTTGGAGGTATGGCATTGAGAATTAGAGTTTTCATGCGAACTTGTTTAGTTTTCACTGCATCATTGCTTTCCCAACGTCTTCAGGCCTTGCAAGATAAAAAGTTGAAGGGTCAACTTACTGTTCGAGAAGAATTATATGGGAAATCTGCACAAGCTGCTGCCAAAACCGAGAAGGTGAATTTTTGTTTAGTGTGATATCCAGTTTGGGTTGCACAATGACAACCCCCGATATAAGTTTTTGTGTCTTCATTGACCATTGCTTGACCTGAACATGCTACCAAAAACATCGTCCTGTTTTTTTATTAATTTTTTTTGTACATGTGATGAAGTATGTGATTTTTGTTGTTGTTTTCATTTGTGATCAAATTATCAGTGGCTTCTACCAAGTGAGGGAGGCTATTTGGAGGCTGAAGGCACGGAGAAGACATGGAGGATCAAACAAGAATCAATTGCTCGTGAAGTAGATATATCAAGCTCAAGGAATCAATTTGATATTATCTTACCAGGTTGACACCTAACACTACCTTTATTTATTGTAAAGTCACTCAGAAACTTAAAAGTGACGCTTTACTGTTTTGCTTATTGTAGTTAAAAGGACGTTGTATATACCGGGTTTTGCTGCCTTCTGATATCAGTTATGCAAATGCCGGTTTAGCTGGCCTAACCAAACTTAATTGTGTGAAATAAAAAATAAAACTGTATATTAGCTATAAAGCAGTAAGAATCCTTTGTGAGGTCGAAATATCGGTTCATGCTGTTCAGTTGCTGAGAGATGAAGGATAAATCATTATCACATATGTTACTTATGGTACACATGTTTTAATTAATGGGGAATTTGTAACATCACTTGGCTGCATGCCACTTGTTATAATGTGTCCTCAAATATGTAGTAATTTAATGCATTGCGTCACGCTGTATAGGTGCTACCGTCTTTTGTTATTGCAATCTCTGTCTATTGATTGTAATGATGTTTCATATAAGTTCATTGTAAATAAAATTTTTTAGCAATGCACCTCCTGAAATACTATCAACATTTAGTGTAAGCAGAATCCTTTTCCCGAATAGTGTAAGCAGAGTTCAGACATATTGACACCGAAGCTCTTAAGTATTCAATATTCATTGAAGTGTCTAGATTAACTTTCCTGGCCTGCCTAATCTTGCTCTAATGTTTATCCCTGAATCTTAACTATTATCTGCAGATCTCGGACCGTACACGCTGGATTTCACCTCAAGTGGTCGCCATATGGCAGTTGGTGGACGCAAGGGCCATCTGGCTATTGTAGACATGAAGACTATGGGGCTGATTAAAGAATTTCAGGTATTTCATGCAGTATGAGTGCACATAAAGTAGCCAAGCTGTTGTTTTCAGTCTGATGCTGTGACCTTGTTTTAGCCAAAATTGTTTGTCCCTTGCGACATTGATTTGGACGTGCTGCTCGCAGACACGTTCACATGTCCTAGTCTTCATGTGTCAAGTTTGAATATACTCGTAATGAGTTAGTGCCTTTGATACGATGCCAGCTTTATAACTAAATGTATGAGTCTTAATTGTATGCTGAAAAGAATTTACTGAGTTATATGGAAGAGATAATTGAAAGGAATCATGCAAGCACAGTTTTATCTTTCAATTGCTACGCTGTGTTCTATCCTTTTGCCATTTCTAGTGCAAGAATTTAACTAAGAAAATCTCGAAGTTTACATGCGAATGTAAGTTTCCACTGTTCAGGGTAGTCCTTTTAGATGGATTAATGTTACTGCAGTCAATTTTGTAAAACGGTGTCCTGGATATACATTTTGGGCCGTTGGTGTGAAGCATTCTTTCTATGTTCCTTAAAGCGAAATTGGGACTTATATACTACCCGCAAAAGTAGTTTAAATCAACCATCCAGACTATGCTCTGTATGACAATGTGGCACCTCCATCTGATTCCATATACATCTCAGTTAAATTATGTCAAAAGGCAAACATGTGGCCACTTTTTCAAGGGATGTCTTTGTGGCTCAAGATTTATAGAGTAAGCATTTGATATTTATTTTTCCTTTTCTCTTTTCTCTCAAACATCATTGGCTCACTAAAATATCTGATGTGATGATAACATCCTTGAAAATGGGCCCACATGTTTTGAACAAAACCTGATTTGATATAAATTATGAACTGTGGAGGGTGGCCACACAGTTGTGACTGGATTTTGAGACCACGTTTTGAAGTGCTAGTTATGAATTTTTTTTGGGGTGGTAAATGTGCACAGCCTAAAAGTTCAGGTTGTATCAGTTCAATTTTGTTTTCTTTTTTCTAATGAGATGGTGGAATGCTGGGTACTTCTTTTTCATACTTCAGGGTTTTGACTGGAACCTTGGGCTGATTAACTGACTGTTGATGTTCAGGTTAGAGAAACAGTGCGGGATGTGGTGTTCTTGCACAATGATTTATTCTTTGCTGCAGCACAGAAAAGGTATAAAACCTTTTGCAGTGCTTGTGTAAGTGCTGTCTGCTTGGCAATATTTTGATAGTTACAGGGCAGATTATGCAATTTTATTTTGTGTTGAAACGTTCTGTTGCATGCCTCTGATATTGCTCAGCATTAATAGCTCCGTTGCGTCCAGTGGACTTAAAGTTTGTTGCTTTTTATTAATTATTTTACTTTTATTTGATATGCGACCAGCACTTGTTAAGTGTTTACAAGAACCAGCTGGATAAGCCAAAACTCTTTGCATTTGCAAGATAATGACAGTTTTGTGTTATAAGGATGGACCAAAATAGATGGATTTGTTAGCATTATTTATGGGTGGATATGGAAATAATGTTGGATCGAGTTAGTTTTCGGTTCGTATTTGTCATCAGTTACTATAGAGCTCAGGCTGTCTTCTTTATCTGCATTATTACTGGACTGCTATTTGCAAAGCAGCAGTTGATGTTTCATGGTTTCAAATTTGTTGTCTTGTTTCTTTAGTAATTATTGTGTAATGTAAAATGTCTAGAGAGTTCATTTTTACGACACTTGTAAACTGCAAGGGGCTCATTGTCTGTAGTTTGTGCGGTTGTTCTCTCTCTTAATAAAATCTAAGTTCTTAAAGAAAATAGGTAGCTTATAAGCAATAATCTCGTCTTGGATTCTATGCCACTTTATCTTCTGTTTAACTTAAATTCCTGTGTTTGATGATACTGTGTTACGACTTCTTGTTTTGTTTTATTATATTCAGTATGGCTAACACTCTCATGACTGGCAGGTATCCCTATATTTATAACCGGGATGGCACAGAACTTCATTGCTTAAAGGTTAGCATATTGCATTAAATAGATCGTGTTGCACTTATGCTGTTGTGGGTATCATCTTTTGGGTTAAGTGTATTGGCAGACCAGTTACCACACACAACTAGCAGAATGTAATCTGCTTATGTGTCAATTGCTTCCTGTTAATGAGAAGCGTCTACATTAAATACTGCTATCCAGGTAAACCATAAACACTTAGGCTCGTTTGGAAGTGTTTTTAAAATGATTGAAAGCAGTTTTGGTGAAAATGCTTCCTAGAAAAGCACTTGAAGTATTGGTCCTTCTTCTAGGAAGCACTTCAAGTGCTTTTGGAACCCAAAAACATTTTCTCTAAAAGTGCTTTCAATGAATTTTGCACTTCCAAATGAGCCCTTAAGCAGGTCAAACATGCTTAAGCAGTACCAAATGGCACATCCATAATTTGGGCCGAATTTTATGACATTTATCTGGACTTAATGTGTGCGCATCCTCTAGGATTTCAATCTCTGTGAATCCTTGTTGGTCGTTTCTCGTATACGTTCAGCTCATTCCTTTTGTTTGCTCTAAATCTTCACACGTGAAAGAGTTCCTTGTGCTGACTAAATCGAGATGCATAAACATGGAACTAAGGTTATCTGCATTTCTTATCATGTAGGAACATGGTGCAGTTTTAAGGCTTCAATTCTTGAAAAACCACTTCCTTTTGGCATCAATAAACAATTTTGGGCAGCTTCATTATCAGGATGTGACAATGGGTGAGATGGTAGGTAGTTACAGGACAGGCATAGGCCGTACTGATGCGATGCAGGTGAACCCCTATAATGGGGTTGTTGCTTTGGGTCAATCACTTGGTACAGTTTCCATGTGGAAGCCTACAAGCTCTGCGCCTCTACTTAGACTTCTATGTCACAAGGGACCCGTCTCAGCAATCGCATTCCACCCTAATGGCCATCTCATGGCGACAGCTGGGAAAGAGAGGAAAATTAAGCTTTGGGACTTGAGGAAACTTGGGGATGAACCGCTCCAAACCTTACCGGGCAATGCAAAGACGTTGGATTTTAGTCAGAAGGGTCTTTTAGCTTGTCAGCTGGGAAATGGATCATCTGTACAAATCTTGAGAGATTTGGATGGGAATCAGACGTACAAGACATACATGAATCATGGAATGGTTAAAGGTTTCCAAATAGAAAAGCTGTTGTTTCGACCTTATGAAGATGTTTTAGGCATAGGGCACTGTATGGGATGGTCCAGTATTCTGATTCCTGGTGCGGGGGAACCCAATTTTGATACCTTGGTGGCAAATCCATTTGAAACGTCTAAACAAAGAAGAGAGAGTGAAGTGCACTCTTTACTTGATAAGCTCCCGGCTGAGACGATTATGCTGGATCCTGCAAAGATCGGCACATTGAAGCCTGAGAGGAAGAAAGAGAAACCAACAAAGCAAGAAAAAGTGGCCGGGATTGAAGCTGCTGTTGAAGTTGTGAAGGGCATTAAACTGAAGAAGAAAACAAAGGGGAGGAGTAAGCCGAGTAAGAGGACGATAAAGAAAAAGGAGTTAATTGCAAAAGCAAAGAGTCCTTTCTTAGCGCAAGAAATGAAAGAGGAAGAACAAGTAGCTAGAAAGAAGCAGAAAACGATTGAATATGTGGAGCCACCAACATCGTTGCTGCGGTTTGTCCGCAAGAAAGCAACTGCATGATTGTGCTAATTTAATTATAGATTTTTAAGCTCTTGTATTGAACTCTGGAACTGTGAGCACTATATTGGATCGGGACGGATTCAGGATTTTAAGCCATTTTTTTCTTTCATCCGAAGCTTGAAGCTATTAACCATCTTGGATTCTTACAAATGATTGAGCAAAGAAGAGAGAAGTGCAAGAAAGCTTTAGAGAGAGAAGCAAGAAATATGAAGTTTCAGAATTCTCATTAACCGCCACAGTTATTACACTCAAGCTTATATAGAGCTTCCTAATACTTAGCTTATCAAGTATGCTACCGTACAACCAATACAGTCAATATAAGTGGACTAATACACTGTTGACACATGTCCAAGTTTGTTATTTCAATCCTGTTATTACCACACCACCCCCCCCTCTTTTCTCTCTCAATCTTAACCGGGTACCAAGTTTAAGATTGCTGCAATGTTGAACAAACACAGGACCATGAAGACCCTTAGTAAAAATGTCAGCAACTTGCCCCTTGTTTGGAATGTATTGAACCATAAGATCTCCTTTTTGAACCTTCTCACGAACAAAATGGAAATCGGTGTCAAGGTGTTTGATGCGAGAATGAAATACAGGATTTGTACTGAGTGCAATAGTAGAGAGATTATCAGTGTAAAACTGGTGGTGAGGGAAGATAAACATGTAAGTCTAGCGAGATTGATCGAAGCCAACATGCATCTGCAGCACAATGAGTAAGGAATTTGTATTCTGCCTCGGTAGATCTCCGAGATACTGAAGATTGCTTTTTGGATTGCCATGAAATTGGATTATCACCAAAGAACACCACATAACCAGTAATGGATCTCCATGTGTTGATATGAGCAACCCACTTCAAGTAAGATTAAATTAATGCTAGCAAGTTTTCCAGCACGCACATAAAAGACTATGCTCGAGTAGAAACATTGCTGCATCCAACAGATGATAATTGCTATGGACTGTACAAAGTACAAACCTTTGAGGATGACCTCGATTGACTCTTCATTGAAGCTACTATTCATCAACGGATATTTGTTCATGGCCACTGAGAGAGTCTTTATCTATAATGGAAGGAAAGTGTGCTTGACATTTGAATCGGTATTATTACTTTGGAAAGAATTTTTCAGCTCCACAAGTGCATCACACTTTATATCCTCAACATAATGAAAATGTAGAACTTTTGCAGCCATGCTCATTGATTGAACCGTTCTTCGCTGAAATCCCCTGAAAGAACAGACTACAGTTAACTCGCTGCATACATCACTCTGTCTTGAATAAAACCACTAAAAACAAATATTATCTATGATATTCTAGCACTGCACAAACATTAACAGCTACAACTCATTAACCAATATTATCTGACATAAGTTCAGCCATGGATCATACCAATGATTCATTAATGAATAAAGGAGGCGTTCCAAGTTCATGTTTGCATGCTATATTACCTCAGGGTAACTGTCTTATCGTCATAATTCCATCACGATTCAGCTTAAGTATGTGCGTAACTATCTTCTCCTCCCAAAGCTTTCTCGGGACTAGCACTCAAGGAGACAGAAGGAACTTCAATGATTCCCTTCTGGGCAGCATATTTGATGACATCTTCTTTTAACACTCTCCCACCTTTACCAGTTCCACAGACTTCATTCATGTCTATATCAAATTGCCTTGCAAGGTTCCGAACAGGAGGTGTCAATAAAACTCCACCTATGTTATGTGTGTTCAGCTCAGAATCTAGCAACTTAGTGTCTTCCAAACTCTCACAAATCTGCTTTGGAACCTGAGATTCCTCAACGGCCATCTTTAAAAGAATTTCTCCAACCGAAGATTTCATTTAAACTCTAAAGCATAAATAAGAGTTTCAAATTAGGATTCAAAGAAACATGAGCTAATCCACCAAAGAGAAATGCTTTGTCGCTAAATTTCTGGAACAAGTTCAATTTCTAAAAGAACAATTGTTTTCACTATAACGCTGCGGACCTCTCTCCACTATTCCTAAAACTCTAGGATGTAAGGTGTAAAAATATTCTGACCTTGATGATGTCACCTGGAACATAGAGAAGCTGAGAAACTTTCCCCAGATAACGGCTTGTTATTTCGATGGTTGCTTTGTCACTTTGCACTTCACAAAGTGGCTGAAATTTGTCAACTTGATCCCCCTGCTAAAATCACAAATTAAACCTCTAATTCCTTACTCTCTTCAAAACAACCTCAGATACTCATACTAATTGACGCTCCAATTGTACGGAAAACTAGTAAGTCAGTTTCTTTCAACGAGACCGCCCAATGTGCAGGCCTGCCAAAACTTCCCACACAAATCTAACAAACCTTGCGCAAGTACGTGGATCAACAATATAAACAGATACAAATGTATGTGTGTATATATTGCATAGGATATGATAATGCAAAAACGTATAGGAGGAATTACAGACCTCCCGCACAAACCATTTGAGGAGCTTGCATTCGGCAATGCCTTCACCGGTTTGAGCCAATGGTACATCAACTATACCATTACCATTACCCCCTGCTGCAACATCAGCCATTGCCTCACTTGAAAACCACCTCCCATTCACATTATTCGTAATTCTACACTACAAAATGTTGGAAATTCAAATCAAAACAGGTTGTAAAATGTTGCTGCTAGCTATTGTTGAAAATCAATGTCAAAGTTAGGCATGAAAAGTTAGGCAATGTTAGGTATGGTTGAATAAAAATTATTAGGTGCAATTAATGTGTTTTATGTGGTAATAAATAATCTTAGTTTAATCATTTGGTTTGCTATAAATACCCAAGTTCTCAAGCATTGTAAATCATCCCATCCGAATCCCACTTCCAATTGTGAAGAAGCTTGTAAGCTTTCTTATTCCAACAGTTTGTAAACCTTTTTCATATATCAAAGTCCAAGTGTTTTGCCAAAGCTTGTTGCTTCCCTCCTTTCTCTATTTCTTTCTTTGTCCAATTTTATTTGAGAGTGCAAAGTGAAAGAGGTGTGATAGAGTTTGTAAACTTATCACCCACATATTTTGGTATTGAGTTAGTAAACTGTAAAATACCAACAATTGGTATCAGAGCCAGAATACCATTCTGGCAGGAGCAGCAGTTATGGCGTCCAACTTAGTGCAACTCCAAGTTCCCACATTAAAGAAAGAAAATTATGAAAGATGGTGCATCCAATTCAAAGCATTGTTTGGATCACAGGAGCTATGGGAAGTTGTCAGTAGTGGGTATGTTGTACCCACTGCCGAGCAAGAAGCCGTATATACTGCGGATCAAAGGAACACTCTCAAGGACTTACGAAAGAAGGACCAAAAGGCGCTGTATCTTCTATACCAGGGTTTGGAAGATTCAACGTTCGAGAAGGTTGCAGAAGCAACAACGAGCAAGCAAGTATGGGATACACTCAGTACAATCTACAAAGGAGTAGATCGAGTCAAGAAAGTGAGGTTACAATCACTTCGAGCAGATTTTGAAACTGCTCATATGAATGAAGGGGAGAGCATCTCCGACTATCACTCAAGGCTCATTGTGATAGTAAATCAGATGAGGAGAAATGGCGAGAGACTCGATGAAGTACGAGTTGTGGAGAAGATACTCCGGTCACTCACATCTAAGTTTGAGCATGTGGTGACTGCCATTGAGGAATCCAAGGATTTGGAGGTGATGAGCGCAGAAGAGCTACTAGGATCCCTCCTAGTTCACGAGCAACGCATTCAGAAGAATGCAAGCCCCACAACGCTAGAGCAAGCTTTGGAGTCAAAGTTGAATATTGACAAACCAAATAAAGGTCGTGGGCAGTGGAACTCACGTCGTGGGAGCTCATCCAACCGTAGCCGAGGACGAGCCCGAGGAAGAGGTCGAGGCTATGCACAAAATCAAGGTCAGTCTCAGGAGTGGAGATCTACTCGAGGAAAGGCGCATATCCAGTGTCACAACTGTAAGCAATATGGACATTATGCCAATGAATGTTCACATAAAAATGGTGAGCATGTCAACATGGCAGAATCAAGTGGAAATACTGATGAAGAACTTACAGTCTTACTAGCACACCATGATTCCAGTAGCCAACAAGATGTTTGGTATTTGGACTCTGGTGCAAGCAATCACATGTGTGGAAAGAATGAGTTTTTTGCCGAACTCAAAAAAAGGGCCTATGGATCTGTAAGTCTTGGTGACTCCTCAAAGTTGCCAGTTGAAGGAAAAGGGAAGATCAAGATCATCCAGAAGGATGGAAGAGAAGAATACATCTCCGATACCTACTGCATACCAGGTATGAAAAGCAACATTCTGAGCATTGGTCAACTGCTCCATAAAGGGTACATTATACATATGGAGAACATGCTTCTCACTCTCAGGAATGCAAGGAGAAAGCTTATTGCACGTGTTCGAATGTCAAAGAACCCGTTGAATTTGAACACAAAGATTGGAAGCTGCAACATCGGTGTAATGGAAGATGAGTCATGGAAATGGCATCTTCGATTTGGCCATCTTAATTTCAATGGCCTAAAGTTGCTGTCAAGTGGAGGAATGGTTCGTGGTCTACCCCAGATTGAAGCCACACGCCAAGTATGTGAAGGTTGTGTGCTTGGCAAGCAAGCACGACTATCGTTCCCTGTTGGTGATACATGGAGAGCAAAGGCACCACTGCAGTTGGTGCACACAGATATATGTGGTCCATTGGATCCCATGTCTTATGGAGGTAATAGGTATTTTATTACCTTCATTGATGATTTCAGTAGAAAGACTTGGGTCTATTTTCTCAAGGAGAAGTCAGCTGCCCTAAAAATTTTCAAGGAGTTCAAGGCACTCATAGAGGCAGAAAGTAACCACAAGCTTGTGGCTGTGAGATCAGATAGAGGTGGAGAGTACACCTCCAATGCTTTCCAAGCATACTGCAAGGAGCAAGGAATTAGGCATCAACTTACTGCTGCCTATACCCCACAGCAAAATGGGATAGCCGAAAGAAAGAATCGAACCATCCTTGACATGACAAGGTCCATGCTTAAGGAGAAGAATTTGCCAAAAGAGTTATGGGCAGAAGCTGTAGCTTGTTCGATTTATTTGTTGAATCGATGTCCAACAAAGAGTGTCAAGAGGATGACACCACAAGAGGCTTGGAGTGGATACAAGCCGAATGTTACACACCTAAGAATTTTTGGGTGTGTTGCATATGCTCAAGTTCCAGAAGCCAAGAGGAGGAAACTTGATGATAGAGGTGAGAAGTGTGTGTTTGTGGGCTATAGTGAAGAGTCCAAGGCATACAAGCTCTACAACCCACTAACTGGCAAACTAGTGGATGTCATCTTCAGTGAGGAAGAGACATGGACGTGGAACAACAAAGAAGTCAGTAAAGAGAAGATCGTCTCCACTGATTTTGAAGAACCAGAAGTTGTACCACCGATTGAGCAACAGCCTGCTCAAACAATCACAACAACTCCAGTGCACAGAATTGCAAGGAGTGGTCCTACATCTAGTGAGGAAAGCAGCTCCTCAACTCCAGTGAGGTTAAGGAGTCTCACAGAGATTTATGGACAAGAAGAAGAAGAAGAAACCAACCTTTTCTGCTTGTATGCAGACCACGAGCCTTTCTCATTCAATGAAGCTGTGGAAGAAGATTGTTGGAAGAAAGCCATGGAAGAAGAGATCCATGCCATCGAGAAGAATGACACTTGGGAGCTGACAAAGCTCCCACCAAATCAGAAGGCTATTGGTGTCAAGTGGGTTTACAAGATCAAACGCACTGCAGATGGGAGTGTGGATCGATACAAATCAAGGCTTGTAGCAAATGGCTACAAACAGAAGTATGGAGTGGACTATGATGAAGTCTATGCTCCAGTTGCGAGACTTGACACGGTAAGATTGCTAATCTCTCTTGCCGCACATCATAAATGGAAAATTTATCAACTAGATGTCAAGTCAGCCTTCCTTAATGGAGTACTTGAGGAAGAAGTGTACGTGGAACAACCGGAAGGCTTCCAAGTACAAGGAGAAGAAGATAAGGTTTATCGTTTGAAGAAGGCTTTGTACGGCCTCAAGCAAGCACCACGAGCTTGGAACTCAAGGATCGACAACTACCTTCACCAAAATGGATTTCAGAAATGTCCATACGAGCATTCAGTTTACATGAAGAATGGTGAAAAAGGGGAGTTCTTAATTATTTGTCTCTATGTAGATGATTTATTGTTTACAGGAAACAATGAGGCAATGTTCCATGAGTTCAAGCAATCCATGTTCAGTGAATTCGAGATGACTGACAATGGATTAATGTCATACTTTCTTGGCATAGAAGTGAAGCAAGAAAGTGATGGTATCTACAGCTCTCAACAAAGGTACATGAGAGACATATTGAAGAAGTTCAATATGGACAAGTGCAACACTGTCAATACCCCAGTCGCAACTGGATTGAAGCTGTCCAAAGGAGGAGAGGGTGAGTTTGTAAACTCAACAGTGTACAAAAGCCTCGTTGGAAGCCTAAGGTACCTTACAATCACAAGACCTGATATAGTTTATGGTGTTGGACTCGTGAGTCGATACATGGAAACACCAAGGGAGTCTCATTGGCTGGCCGCCAAGAGAATTTTGAGGTACATAAGAGGTACTCTAAACTATGGTCTATTTTATAATTTTGGTGAAGATGCAAAATTATTTGGTTATTCAGATAGTGATTGGGGAGGTGACCAAGATGAAAGGAAAAGCACAACTGGCTATGTGTTTTTTCTAGGATCAACAGCTTTCTCATGGACTTCAAAGAAGCAATCAATTGTTGCTTTGTCATCATGTGAAGCCGAGTATGTTGTTGTAGCCTCAACCGTGTGTGAGGCAATTTGGTTAAGAAATCTGTTGAAGTCAGTGTGTCATCCACAAGTGGAATCGACTGTGATTCATGTAGATAACGTGTCTGCAATCAAACTTGCAAAGAATCCTGTTCAACATGGAAGGAGCAAGCACATTGATACCAGGTTCCATTTTCTAAGGGACCATGTGAAGCAAAAGACAATTGAACTTGTCTACTGTCACACCAAGGAACAAGTGGCAGACATCTTCACAAAGCCATTGCCAATTGAAACATTCCGGCTACTGCGTGAAATGCTAGGAATGAAGGCGTTTTGATTTGAGGAGGTGTGTTGGAAATTCAAATCAAAACAGGTTGTAAAATGTTGCTGCTAGCTATTGTTGAAAATCAATGTCAAAGTTAGGCATGGAAAGTTAGGCAATGTTAGGTATGGTTGAATAAAAATTATTAGGTGCAATTAATGTGTTTTGTGTGGTAATAAATAATCTTAGTTTAATCATTTGGTTTGCTATAAATACCCAAGTTCTCAAGCATTGTAAATCATCCCATCCGAATCCCACTTCCAATTGTGAAGAAGCTTGTAAGCTTTCTTATTCCAACAGTTTGTAAACCTTTTTCATATATCAAAGTCCAAGTGTTTTGCCAAAGCTTGTTGCTTCCCTCCTTTCTCTATTTCTTTCTTTGTCCAATTTTATTTGAGAGTGCAAAGTGAAAGAGGTGTGATAGAGTTTGTAAACTTATCACCCACATATTTTGGTATTGAGTTAGTAAACTGTAAAATACCAACACAAAATTCGCAAATTGCTAAATTTATGAATAAACCATACAGAATAAATTTAACAAATTTACCAAAAAATTCGAAAAAGAACCAATTGTGCATGTAAATTTGAACAATTCTCTCAACTTTTATTATTGACCAACCATTTAATCAGAACCAAGATTAAATAGCGAGAGACTTCCATTGGATATCTGATCGGCGAAGCGGAACCAGGTGGACGCGGCAGTAGAGAATGAAACGAGCTCGAAAGTGGAGACTCGAAACAGAGAGTTGTGGAATGAATGCACCGCCAAAGGTGACGGAGCTGAAGAGGTGTACGGAGAAATCCACCGGTCACCGTTGACCAGAGGCCACTTGTGCCAGACCCGCCTAGCGATCATCCTCCTTTCTGGATTAGTTAATTACAATGATTTTTGAAGTAAAGTATCGGAGTGAGCTCTGAGCTCTAATCTATGAGTGACTGTATATAGGTTACGACGAGGAGAATGATGATTATGATGATTGGTTCGTCCAGCTCTGCAGTTCTGGATTTGGATATTTTAAATTACTTGTTCATATAATTCAACGATGGTTGGTTGCTGCATCAGCAGATAAGCTTTGCATTCACCCATGCCATTCCGTCTATTGCAGCCAAGTGCAGGATCAACATCGCCTCAACAGCTGACGCGTTCGCGAGCTTTTCTGATCTGCTTAACCATTTCGTTTTTTAGATTTTATTTTCACTTTTTCTAAAATTGAAATCTTATTTGATAGTTACATTATTATTCATTTAGTTTTATAAATTTTATTTTTACTTTTACTAAATTTAGAAATTAAAATTAAAATCTTATTTAGTAATTACAGTACTTTCATTTTTCACTTTTTATTTTTATTTTTTATTAAAATTATATTTTAATTGTAACCATCACATCCTTAATTTTACGATTTTATTCATTTTTGATAAAATACTTTCAATATTTTATTAATTTAGTTTGGCCTGTAGGGCCGCACATCGCAAACTTTCCTCTCCATTGTTGTCATGTGTCTCTTTTCTCCCCACTTTCTTCCCTCATTGCCGCGTCCCTCTCTCTTTCAAACTCTCATTTTTTTTTAACTCACAAACTTGTTGCCACCTTACTCCCACTTACTAATTTCATTATTTAAAAAAAAAAAAAACTCCCTCTCTTCCGTGTCTCCGATTTTCTCGGCCCATCTATCATTTGCCACTCACTCTCTCTCTATCTTTACATTCTCTTTGTCTCAGCTCCTTCTCATCTCCCTCGACGAGTTCTCGTCGATTCCGACTAAGGTAAGGTCCGAGAACACAAGATTTAACTTCTCTCATCAAAATTATGGATGTGTGACTCAGTTCAGGCGTTTTGTTGAAGGGTTAACGTTGAAATAACTCGGAAGAAGAAATTCTACAGTTTTTCCAGCAAGGGTCCGTGATCATCTAACCACCTTTAGAACATTTTTCTGACCAACAACGACATTAACTTGGCCCCACTTTGGTTTGGCTTGCTGGTTTTTCCATCATCCAATCCACAAAAAAATCGAATGAAAGCTGGCGAAAAAGAAGTGAACACTAAGCTGAGGAACGAAGCTTCGTGTTTGTTTTTCTTCAAACCCCCAATCTGTTTTCACTCGCCGCTACTAACGGGGTCTCGGTTGATTTCCCTTTTTGTTCCTTACATTTCTAGCTTCAAATGGACTTTTGAATCATTGATTTTGGTTGAGTATCAAGCTCAAAATAAGCTCTGGAAGTCAGCCCTACAATCTGCAAAAACTACAAATTTCGTGAAGAAGGCGCGTGAGGGCAAGTGGGCAGCCAATGCGAGTGGCGCATGCTGTGCGTGGTTGCTAGTGCAGCCACCCTATGAGGGCGTGTGAAGGAACCCGAGGTCCTTCCTTAGGTTTCTCGACGTGCCAAATCCGAATCCGCCTTCTGTTTTCCAAAATTTGATCGTTTTAAAATAGTTTCTTTTATTAGCCGAACTTTGTATGAAAACACGTTTATTTGTTAGTACGTTATATATTTACATAAATGGTCTCGTTTCTAGGTGAAACGCTTCACAAGGATCTTTGATGCCCATAAGGAGGGTTCGACTCGACGACATGATTTGTGAGTTGGTATTTTCTTTGATATATACATATATTTGTTTAGTTTCCATATATACATGTAATAATGAATTTTCCATATGTCTGCCTTAATTAAATTTACGGCTATGAAAAATATTATGTTGACTAGAATTATCAAATCACTGTAGCATGACTATATTTTCATCGCTTGCTGCATAGGTGTTAGTATTCGTCCCGGGCCAGGGCCAGGCTTCACATGTATGTTCACATCACATCGCTCGCTCACTTTGGATCCATTGTAGGTGTCAGTCATGTCCTAAGTTGCAATAGGCAACTAGGATTCATATTTGATGCGTATAACATCAGTCTTCACGTGATTGTAGTACTAGAGCGTATATATTGTGATTTCACCCAGTCCTGTTCATGTCAGAATTTCTCTTAGTGAACTCGTGTGTTAGCATAGATTGATGAGTACTTGATTTTACTAATGAGAACTTGATTTTCTTATGTTGCAGTTAAGATATTATGATTTGAATGTTCCTTGAATTATTGTTGAAATACCTTTGATTTCATACTTATACGTAGTATGATTTTCTGGAAACTATACTTGTTTTACGGCGAGGGGTTATAATGTTTTCAAAAAGGTTTTTATAAAACTTTAGTTTTAGTCCCACTCACCCTTATTTTTCGCCCCTCCAGGTTTAGTGGCTAAGCTTCAGTGTCGACGAGAATTCTTGGCAAACTTTGGTATAGGTGATTACCTTCGATAGTATAATTCAAATCCTAATTTGTTATACTTTACTTATACTCTAACATCACGTGTGAAATGAGTTCATTCCCGCTCACAAGTGCACTCTTATATTTAGGCACTTTTAGGTTTTAAATTTATTCACATTTTCCACATCACTACACTTTATGGCTTCGTCACCCTCCTGGTGTCAACCAACACAGCTCGATTCGAAGTCCAAGTGGACATCCTGGGTCCAGATGTGTCATTAATTTTTAGTTTTCAATTTAAAAAAAAATCACAATTAAAAATAAAGTGGTTGTCAAACACCCCGTTCGTTTTCCATATTTTGGTTTTTCTTTTCTGATTTTTGCTAAAACATATTGAACAAAATAAACGGAGGCTTATTCAATTTTTAATGGATTTATAAATCCATGAATTTTTATGGAGTTCAATTGATTTGTAGAGATTTCATGTAAAATTTCGGTTACCACATCCATAAGCTGCATATTCAGTTTTTCAAAAACTACCAAACTGATAAGGTAGCGGAACATTATAACGTCCATTACAGGGGAATACATCTCCTCGTAATCAACCCAGGGCAAAACCACAAAGCCCAAAAGAGAGCTAGAGAGAGTAGCCCAATCCAACACTACACTAACAATGTGAATAGGCTTATTATAAATGTCAAAATACTATGTGCTCATTTGGATGTGTTACGCTATAAAGCGCTTTTATCACTAGCGTTTTTTTATTGTAGCATTTTTCAGTAGCGCTTTTATAAGGAAGTAGTTTATTGTTTGGCATGCAACTTTTGTATTGTATAGAAGCGCTTTTGATATTAAATAGAGTGTTTGGTTGTCAAATGAAAGGGCTCTTTCATTAATAATTCTCAATAACTTTTGCATAAATATTTTTTGTATATAATTAGCATACGACTTGATTAAAATTGTTGATGAAAATTCAATTAAAAATAGTAATGATCATTAACAAAATGATATGTACTTATTGAAAATATATGTTTGTTTCTTAAAAAAAAATAAGACACGTTATAGTTGCATGACAATCAAAAGTGAAATAACTATTACACAACAATCAAATGTGAAATAACTATTAACTAGATATAAGAAGATTAGCAATTCTTTCTAGTTCAACATCTAACTCTCACCTATGAGTAAAATTTTCATCAACAATCTCTTCATCACTATGATCTTCCTCATGTCCAGCCGAAGTAGCTCCTCATCATCATCGCAGGGTTGGAATTCTTGATCTGTCATGGAACGATTCCTAATAAAATTGTGTAAAGTCATTGAAGCAACAAGAATTTGTACTTGTTTTTCAAAAGGGAAGTTACGCATGAGACGAATCATTGTCAACCTATTTTTTCAAACACCAAAAGTCTTTCTATGGTGCATCTTAGGAATGAATGTCTCTGATTAAATATCTCTTTGTTCCCTCTTGGCTAACTTCCACATCGAAACTTAGGAAGTTGATATCGTCCACCCCTATAAGGTCCAATATATCCATTCATATGTGGATATCCAACATCAACTAGATAATATTTATCTATACCATAATTGAAAAGAAAAATATATTTATTTTTTTGTTTATAAAATAATAAATGAATAAACACATTCATATAGGTCTAAAGTTGATTACTAACTAGAAGGGGATAAGGAAATTTCGATTATGGTCTTCTCAAGGCCTCCATGAATATACTATTGGAAATTTTGAGTAGATATTTCATTGTCCCACATAGGTCACCATCAAAAAGTTCCCTCACTTTATAAGGTTTTGTCCTTTTTAGAAAGTGATTGGAGTGATAAACCATAGAGAATAAAATTATACTCAACCTTGGATTTGAACTTTAGGGTGTGCTAATTAATTGATAATTAATATATATTTATCAAAAGATGGGCCTTGGGCTCTAATAGTTAAGTTCTTTAATTATTATTTTTTTAAATTAATTTTGAATTTAATTAATTAAATTTTTTTTTATTTATCAAAAGACTCATTTTTCAGATGAAGTCTGAAACGATGAAAGAACGCCACCAGAGAGCAAAGCACCCTTCTGAGAACAAGTCTCCCAACAGACGCATCACATTCTCATACCTGTTGTGAACAGACATAAATCTATTATTTATACATCTATCTGCATGACATTTAGAACACAGAAAAATCAAATTCTTCTTCTACAATCCAAAACCTTTTTACTGAAAGAACCACAAAGAAATTCGCCAGAAGTCTAGTTTTCGAGTTCTGAAATCCTGACTTAGATTATTGAATCCTGGTGAGGCATCCATAGATATACAAATACTAAGTAGGGACGAAATTTCTGTTTCAACGACGTTGTAGTACACAAGCCTTGATCTTCAGTTTGCATGTTTGAATATTATTTCATTTTGTTCATATTCTGTTAAATTATCAATTCGCATTTATTATTTATTAGCATATAACTTTATCATTGATTGTTGATATTTATCTAACATATACGAGAATCATGAGTAGCACCCTCCCATCCAGCCCTAGACAAATGTAAAACACATATTGAAATCACATACAATCATAACATTTTGAGTTGTGTTTTCTTTTCTACCAATATATGGTACTTGCATTTCTCTAGGCACCACAACTGGGACATGTTCGGTCAATTGACCCTATGAAACCTTTAAAATATGTCAATATCGATTGTCATCCTTAATTTTATTTGAAACTCTCTTGAATTGCCGATCATGTGGGCATATAATATCGGTAGCCATGTTAGAAACAACATCTAATAGTATCCCGAACCACCTAGAGACAATCTCACCGGAGCGTTGAAACCTCTCTTGGACCATCCTATTAGTGTGCCCATGACCTAATGTGTTAATAATTTCTCACCTTCACTTTTTTCTCCCACTACTCATCACTTGTAATGATAGTTTGCTTCACAAGATCCCATCCTAAGCCAGTCTCTTTACCAACTAATGATGTCCACAATTGCCATTCTTTCTTAAGTGCAGTCCATTTGTTCTTGAGTTGTTTATGAATATACGACCTTTGAGCAAGGTCATTAAATTTCTTAATAACATTTTTTCATCCAATCCTATTAAGATGACCACTTGTTTGATTTCCAGCTAATGTCTCAACTACACAAATGCTTATAAATGTCTCAACATTTGCATCATCCCACATCGCCTTACCTTTTTTTTTCATTACTTTCCCCATGTGCATCTTGTGCATCTCTAACTATATTTTTAGACATATTTATAAAGAGAAAGAAAAAAACTATAGCATAAAATACGAGCATACACCACAACTTGTGTCCTAGCTAACAACACGAATAATTTAAATATTTCAATTGTATGTAAGCATCTGGTTTACTATCAGTATGTAAAGCAATTATTGCAGTGATAATAGGTTGTTCAATTGTTATGTAACTTAGGAAGCAATTATTTCATTACTTTGTGATTACAAGAAAGTTTCCAATGGTAATAATTTTTAGTAGTTGTTTCATCATTAAACATCTCATAGAGAAATGGTATCATGATCAAACGGCAGCAAGGTTATTGCTCTGCAAAGTTTTTTTATATTTATTTTTTTATCGAATTTGCTATGCAAAGTTTACTAATCTAAAGAGTATTCTGATTACCAAACGCGAAAGCACTATTAATCGTATTGATAGAAAACGTTAAAAATAATTCTAATAACAATATATAGTTAAAAACAACAATCATACTGGAAACAAATAATGTAGAAATACCTTTGGAAAGTTAATGAACGATCACCAAACAAAATATATATATATATATATATATATATATATATTAACAGATAAGAAGAGTAAGTCTGCAAAGAGAGAAGCAACATGATTTTATAATAGGATTGTGATTCTGTACCAGGGGTTTAATGTCATAAATGATAAATCAAAATCTGTTAAGACAATATACCCATCCTTGTGGAGTGAAATATTTCCAGGCTTAAGGTCGCGATATACCTTTGGAAGGTTAATGAACGATCACGAAACAAAATTATTTGTGTGTGACTACATACAAATTTAAGATAAGAAATAGCATACATACTTCCACAAAAATTTCAAGCGATGGAGACGTAGAAAGGTTTGGGGAAGATGAAGATGAAAAGATGGAGACCAAGTAGAATACTCCAGCCTCCAAAATAATATGAAAATAAAAAACCTTTTGGGTTATCGAAGTGCAACCCTAGAAAAAATAGGTGATGGTAATTTTGATTTTTTTTTTTTAAAGTGTAATGGCATTTTAGACTTTCAAATTAAAAAATAAGGATAATTTTGAAATTGAAAAAAAATTCATTAAAGAGAGCAAAGTGCTTCCCTTGTTTTCTTTGTGCAACACTTTCAAGATGAAGCACCTCCTAGGTGCTTCTTTAGAAAATGCTTCTTAGTGCGTCTACTTCTAACTAAAAGCACTTTTAAAATATTTGCCAAACGACAAGTTTTTTAAACTGAAACGTTTTTACTCATTAGGAAGCGGTTTTGGCTCTTTTAGAAGCACAACCAGACGAGCCCTATGTTGGTCTAGTTGTAGGTACAGTCTGGTTTGGTTCGATTTCACATTTAAATAGCAGTCAATGCGATTTTGTGATGCATTGTGCTTGGCTATGGCAGTGTTTCTCTACTTCGATGGTTATTTTTACCTCATTGTTGACAACAATGACGGCTCTTCATGGGAGCAATTTGGTTCTTGGCCTCATGGCTAGGGTTTAGGTTTTTTGTTCGACTTTTGTGAGTTTGACGAAGTTGTATCAACTCTTTATTTGAATATGGGAGTTTGTTGTATCTCCTTAGATGGAGGAAGACTTTATTTTCAAGATGTTGTAGCAAGAGATTTATGTTAAATTAGTTGAAAATGCACTACAAATATTAGATGAGTTGTTTATAAATCACTTGTTTATGTTTTTGTAATGGTTATGTAGCCCTTTTCAAATTTTACGTAATATTTTGTAGTTCATTTCTAATTAATTAAATTTCTATCCTAGCTAACTCTCTTAATACTTACAAATTTCTCATCCAAACATAACCTAAAAGTTTTTTTTTTCCCAACATCTTGTGCCATGACAATCATATTAAAAAAGAATGTCGTAAAAACATTGATGTCATGTTTACTTAATAAGTAAAGGGAGTGCTGGTAACCGTTGCACTAATATTTGCATTTGGACCTTTTCATTTTATCAAAATGTCATGTATCATTTTGTACACACACCAAAAAAAAAAAAAAAAAAAAAACATTTTAATGACTTTAGCTAGGGATTAAAGTTGAAAAGCATAAAATATAATTTTAAGGCATTAAATGTCTTGTATTTTGCGTTAAAAAATGACACGTGGCGTTTGATAAAGTGAAAATGTTCAAATGAAAAGGTTAGTGCGAAGGTTGCTAACATTTGGATTTCTTTAAACCTTCTTATCCTACAAAATCAGAAACACTTTGTATTGTAGGGTCCCATACTATGTAGTATGGACTATAAGTTCTGAAGACAGTTATACACTTGGTTAGCACTTGTTATACACATGGGAATGTTAGACATTAACATTAACAATGTTAGTGTGCTAATAAGGAACATGTTTATTAGGATTCATTAGCTTGAACACTCATGATAGTACTAGAAGTCTTTCTAGCTTATATGAATAAGGGTATTCACGGTGATAAGGTTAAGATCAATCAAGAATACTCAATGGAAAGCATCTTAGTTGATTACCACATTGTATGGTATATATATTAGGGTCCCTGCACTCTCTTTAATCACGCAAGCTTACAAAAACTCAAACCCCATTCTTGAGGCCTTGCATACTGAAGAGGAGAGATGCACAAGAACTCTAATCCCAACAAGCATGTCATCATCTTCAGGTGAGTGGTTAATTTGGTACTGTGTTATAATATTCAAAATTCATATTCATACATATTATATGTTTTACATGGACTACTACGAGTATTAAATGATTTGGATGCAAAGAACCACATCATCCAAATCAATTCATCTCATTCAATGCTCGTAGTATTTTATACCATGCAGTATGGAAGAATTTTCCAGTATGGTATGTCATATCCAAAATTAATGAAATATGACATCAATTGCATTATCCTGTTGGATCACTTGGTGTTGCATCCTGGTGCATTTTGGATACGAGCTATAGATACTAGTTGGACCAGAAAAGGATTTGAGTTGGGTCTTGAACTAAGATCATCGAGGCTTCTTCAATCAAACCATCGCTGAAAATGAGCTCACATTGTCACACATCGAAAGTTGAAGGTCAATTGGTTCCAAAGTTGAAGTTGATTAGACCAATGGCGTCCCACCCCATGCGTGTGGCCACGCCACGTTGTGGTGATTAGTTGCACCGTCACATGTCAAGAATCAAAAGGGTTTTCCATGCAGATAATGTTTTTCCATATGCGCTAATAAGCTATTGCACAAATACAAAACTCTCCATCAGCTCTTTAGCAAATGCACTTTTTATGATTTATGCACATTATTTTCTCGTTTCTTATACATCTTTTGTTATTTTCATTCAAATCGAATGAATTTAAAAAATTAATAAACATACATAAACATGAGTCTAACCAAAATTTTATTTATTAATTCATCATACAAGGGTATGATGAAGCTTAACTTTTGTATGAAGTGAGTATATGATAAGTTACTAACTTGATCGAAATGAAGTATGAGATATCATGCTCTTCCGTTCTCAATATTGCATTGTATGTTTAGGTTGTATGTTTAGGTAGAAGGGGTAGCATTCAACTTGTAAGTCATCAAATTCAAACCCTTGATGTGTCACCTAAGTAAGATGGTATATATGCATGTGCTGGGTTGAGGTCAGTTTAAGTTTACTTAGTTTTCCAAGATGGTCTTTATTTGCCAACATTGTCATTAAATATTTGCAAGCAAAAGCCATATATTATATATGTGGGGGCAAGCAATGTCAACTATATATATGATGATGTAGTCGAATAGTTGCCTATATTTGCTTAGTTCTTGGACATATATATCCTTTATTCGTTCAATTTTGACGGGACGAACTGGAATATATATAGTTGATGATTTGATGGAAAATACCTTAAACATACATATGTGCATGCAATCTGTCACTCATGCAGGGCAGGTGAGAGAATAGAATTTGTTGTTTGAGTTCTTCCAAACTATACCAGCGAGCAGCTTGGGACCAAAGATAGAGTGTTATACGAACAAAGGTCACAAAAACTATGAGAGAGAGCATTGGATATCCTATATTTTTCCCTAACAAGTAACAACCACCCCATAAGATTGGTTGAATATTGGATAAGAATATTTTAAGGTAAAAGATCCCATCCAAGATCTACCAATTGTGGACCTGAAAAAAATCCCATCTTTCGAAAATAAGTGATTGAAATGCAATCTGTCGACACGAATATTATTGAAGGTGGGTGTAATAATTGTAAATGGAAGAAAGTATTGCTTTAATTAGTCATTAGGTGTAACTAAACGCACATGCGTGGTTCCATGCAAGTATCACTCAAAAAATTAATTTCATTTGTGGGGATGATTCTTTATTAATGTCGATTGATTTGGTAGTAAGACAAGCATTTCAAGATGGAGAACAAGGCCATGAGATGCTTAAATCCACATATATATGTACTAAGTGAGTCCCACGTACGTACTCCAACAAAAGTGATCAATAAAAACTGGCCTCCACTTGAAATGGTTTTCCCCCGAATCAAACGTAAATTAAAAACATAGAAATCGATTTTACTCGATAGACTATTCTATATCATAGCGTTATTTTTCCAGAATTACATGTTTGAGTGATGAGAAACTCCGAGTAGTGTATCGGTACTGGGCGAATCGTCCATTCAAGTAGGTTTTACAAATGAATTGTTAATTTGACGAATATTTGATGTAAATTATATATATGTAAGAGTTCCAGTGAACTATGTTTTGTTTCTATACCTATGGTACTACTATCGCTACACGTCATCATGTTGACTATGAGTGTATCTCGATATCAGGACATTTGTTCTGAACATTATTACATAAGAATCATAAAAACTGAAAATAAAAAAGGAAACAAGTTTGTTATCTCAAGAAATAACATTGTTGGATAAAGAAACACTTGAAAGAAAGCTCAAGGTCTACGAAGGTAAGGTAGTTCTCAGTAAATGAAGCAATATATAATTTCTCCTAGAGACTGATACAAGCTAGCCCATGTTAAAAAACGCAACCCCATATATAAAAAGAATACATAAAGGAATCCTAGAGATGATCCTAGCTAACTTAAGAACGTACCTAAAAGGTTTGTTTGAGGGAAAAGCGGATCACTCTTCAAAATAAAATCTTCTTTTTTTAATAAGTAAGCCAACTTTTTTTCCGGATAAGTAATAAGTAATAACTAAGATCCTTTTACTTTTCCTCAGTTAACTATCAAACCTAGAGCTTGCAATAGAAGAAACTAAGAGCTAGTTGATCTAGAAAGGAGGGTTGGTTGTAGAATTGTAGCAACTTTAATGAACAAGCTGTGTGCTTCAAGGAGAAACGTGTAGGTTTGGCTTGTTTGGGCTTGTTTGATAATGCATGTGACGCAAAAGAAAATGCCTCCATCACTACCTAAATTTTCTATATACTCTCTAAGTAACACATGTGCACATGAAAGCCACCTCATGCACCAATTAACTTCATTGGGGCCATGCGATACGAGATTGAAGAGGAAAGTGACCTAATTATATGTTAACAATTCATAAAAAGGTAAAAATTATGAGTTTTCTTCAAGAAATCTAATCAGAATCAAAACTAACTAAAAGTTTCTTGATGATAATTAGATGTATTAGGTTCATACCTAATCCCATTAGGCTCTTACGAGATACAATATATGCTGGTGCCCTCGTGGGAGTTATGTTTTGTATGTTTCAATTATTAGTTAATTACAAAATGCTTGCTTTAGGAAGTACGAATTTAATTAGTTGCTAAATCAATATACATGCAAGGTTTAATGACACAGAATCTTCATCTTTTTGCCTGAAAATATCATAAATTCTGAGTTTCATGGATGAAACTTATAAAATTGTGAGTACTTGTGCTTCTTCTTTTTTTTTTTTTTTTTTGTGGACGGACGAAAGTGTATGTACCTGTGCCCAAACCTAAAGGTACATAGCGCAGCAAAGTGGACACGAACTTTAGCAAGATTCGCAAATAATGAATATATTTAATTTAGTAGAAAGACTTGAAAAGTAATATCGAAGATAGAAAGACAATGACAGTCACCAAATTGCCTCACATGAAGAAGGAATCGACCAGTATAAAGACTGGAGCTTGGTTTCTATTGGGAGAGAAGGTGGATATGATCTTGTTTATTTTGAAAACTGACAAAATGTGGTTAAAACAATAGGGGCGTGGGCATGACATGAGGGCACAATTACTGCTTAAATATTCACACGGTTTAAACAAGGTTTATGTGCGCGCCTATTTTCATTCGGTCCCATGTCCCTCTACCTTTTAATGTTTGGTATTGTGTACATCAATATATATGTTGTTTAAGGAAAAGTGTTAATTGTTTTGAACTGAGTGCTAAGTCACCTTTTCAATATTTAAATATTTAGTGATTGATAAAGTATTAGGTATTGTAAATCGATAACAACATATCAACTGATCACTGATGATCTTATATTTTCAACATATAAAGCTAAAAGTGTTAAAAGTATTATCCGACGAAACATGAAAAGTTTGCATATATAGTAGTAGAAAATTTTTTGTACCTAAGAGGCCACACATGCTCTCCCTATCACTTAATTCAATTTGTCTAAGTGTTTGACTCAAGTGAGGCCAAATTAACGCGTTAGGTGGATCCTCCCCTAGATGTTATAGAATCATGAGAAAAAATTATGGTAACATAAGTCATTTGGTGTATTATACGTATTGTGATAAGGTTAGACGATACGATTAATATTTATCATTTGTAAAGCATATTAATATAACAAAAATAAATAAATCCACATAGTTGATAGAACAACAACTCCATGTAGCCGTATTCTTGGTATACCAAAAAATTGATGACAAAAGCATTGTAAAAGAGCTTTTAAGTTTTTCTTTTCTTTCTAATACAAACAATAGACTATATCATCTAAACTAGAAGGAAAATGATTTAAACTTCAATGTAAAAGAAGAGTACACGTACTCTAACCAACTTGACTAAAGTCAAATCTGAAACAACTTTTAAGTTAAAAGTGCTCTCATTCTATCAAAAAGTTGTACCTTTAGAAGGACAACTATAGGTAACTACCGGAAAACAAAAGAAAACTTGATCAAACCCTACCGGCAGAACTACCATATATCGATCCTTATAAATACCTTGCATGTATGTTCAATAATTTTGCAAGACAGTTGCCCCTCTTTCTCCGTTCACTCTCTGTCTGTCATAACACAAGGAATTAAGCAAGCAGCCTAGAAACAAGTAAAAGAGAAACAAAGGCAATGGTTGAAGCAGCAGAGCAATCCCAAAAGTACCCGACAATGGCAGAGGTAATCTTCTTCATCGCATATTATCATTAATTAATTAATATTGATTTTTTTAATTCATTTTATGAACTTTTCCAATCTTGAACATGTTCTAGGTGGTGGAAGAACTTCAGAGAATGACACATATTGGCTTCCCAATTGCGGCCATGAGTTTAGTGGGTTACCTCAAAAACATGGTCCTAGTTGTGTGCATGGGAAGGCTTGGAAGTCTTGAGCTAGCAGGTGGGGCTTTAGCCATTGGCTTCACCAATATCACTGGCTACTCAGTCCTCTCGGGCTTGGCCATGGGCATGGAGCCTCTATGCAGCCAAGCTTTTGGTTCACAAAACTTCTCCATAGCTTTCCATACTTTACAGAGAACTATTCTCTTATTGCTTCTCACTTCTCTTCTAATTGCTTTGCTTTGGTCCAATCTTGAACCTCTATTGTTCCTTCTCCATCAAAACCAAGATATAACAAGGATTGCAAGCTTGTATTGCCAATTTGCCATCCCCGATCTTGTTACCAATAGCCTTCTTCACCCCATACGTATTTTTTTACGTAGTCAAAGCACAACATGGCCACTCATGTGGTCCACTTTACTAGCAATCATTCTACACATTCCTCTCACAATCTTCTTAACCTTCACTCTTTCCCTTGGGATCAAAGGAATAGCAATTTCCACTTCTCTTACCAATTTCATAACTCTATTTTTTCTTGTGGGTTACATGGTCTATGCCCATATCACGAAAAAGCCTTTTTATTGTTTGGTTGCGGACCAATGTGAACCCACTACTAAGTATGATACATCGCAAACATTGTACCAACCATTATTACCTAAAAAAGTAGTACCACTTTCGTTGAGGAAAGTGCTAGGAGATGACGAATGGAGGATGCTAATTCGACTTGCTTTGCAAAGTTGCCTAGGAGTTTGCTTAGAATGGTGGTGGTACGAGTTCATGACAATTCTAGCCGGTTACCTTCGCAAACCTCACATTGCCCTAGCCACATCAGCCATAGTGATACAAACCACATCTCTCATGTACACATTGCCAACGACACTAAGTGCATCAGTGTCTACACGAGTAGGCAACGAGCTAGGGGCAGGCCAACCCAAAAAGGCACGTTTGGCAGCAGTGGTGGCGGTGGGGATGGCACTAATGAGCTCATTGTTGGGCTTGTTATTGACCACTCTGGGGAGAGAAGCATGGGGGAGAATTTTCACAGATGATAATGAGGTTTTGGAGCTAACAATGGGTGTGCTACCAATTGTTGGACTATGTGAGATTGCAAATTGTCCACAAACTACAAGTTGTGGAATTTTGAGAGGAAGTGCTAGGCCAGGCATTGGGGCATGGATTAACTTTTACTCATTTTACATGGTAGGTGCGCCTGTTGCAATAGTCTTGACGTTTGTTTGGAGATTAGGGTTCAAAGGGCTTTGTTATGGGCTTCTAGCAGCTCAAGTTACATGTGTGGTGTCTATATTAACAGTGGTCCATAAGACAGATTGGGAGAAAGAATGGCTCAAGACGAAAGAGTTTGTAGGAAAGAATAATCATGGAATGGCTGCATTTGCACATGCAGATGAAACAGTCAAATGTGAAGAGGGTGTTGCAAATTAGGAGATTTGAAATGTCCAAAGGATTTCGTGGGAAAAGTGTGTATGCATTTCACATGCATAGCAAATAGATGGTTGAATGTGAAGAGACTAGATGTTGGTGTTTCTAAAGAAGTAGAATATTTTGAATGCTGATTGATCGATAGAAGAACAATCGCACAAATAGTTCCCATTATTCGTTGTAATTTACGATTTGTAATGTTTTTGCGGTTGCTGTCGAGCTATTTCTAGGTGTTACTTGTTTATAGTTTTACATGTATTCTTCTTGTACTAGTCATACAAATTTATATTATCTTATAACTTTGATCTTTACATGTGTATCTGATTTTAGGGTGGAAATTAGGCTTACTAGCTACCATTATAAAATACTTAGGCTTACAATCATAGTTCAACTCTAACTTGGTCTAACTTGGCGATTCGATTGTTTCTGGTATGTCCATATTCTTTAGTTTAAATTTTTCTAAATTTTTTTTATTATCTTTATTATTACATCACATGAATTAAACTCTAAAATAATTATAACCTTAACTCATTACCTTACCCTCCTCCATGCTTGAACTAGCCTCAAGATGTTATTTAGAAAAACTACCCCTATAGCACATAAAATTTTTCATAAGTTGTTGTTGTTGTTTTTTTTTTTTTTTTTTTTTTTTGTCAAAAAGATAAAAATTTATTAAAGTCGAATGACAAGGTTTATATCAACTGCAAGAATATTAAATAAAAAATTCAAACCAATCTCATTCCAAAGGAACTTGCCACCATGCTAGGTAGCAAACGAAACCATCTCGTGAGTAGCCAAGTTACCTTCCCGGGAAGCGAACCCAAACTTAACAAAATCAAAATGCATAGCTAAAGAATCTTGCATCCCTTTCCATCTATCTATTAATCATACGAATCAAAGATTGGGAGTCAGACTCGACCTCCACCGCTGTTTCTGTAAAATATCAATGCTGCCCTCACGGCAGCAGCCTCAGCAGCAATGGCAGAACAAAAAATAAATTTCCCCACACCCCCAGCTCGCTTTAAAATCCCAGCAAAGTCTCTTAACAGCCACCCCAAACCACCCAACCTCGTCTTTGACTTCCAAGCACCATCGCAATTAATTTTCAAGGTTCCAAATTCCGGCTTCTTCCAACTTCCCTGCACGCCCTTGCCGACGGAATACTTCCAGGATGACGCGGTCCCTGGTTATCAATCTTAACCATCACATCTCTGAACTCACTCACCTGCCCCCTCCACAACTCCGAAGCCTCCGTTGGATTCTTCATAAGTTGTTAGATAATTACAGATACTAACTAATCACTCGCAATTTACTTTATGCACTCCCTGCTTTTTACGTAGTCTCTAAATTAAGTAACTAAATAAAATCAGGAGACATAATAATAAAACAGTGCAGATAAAAGATGAATGCAGACATCAGTCCTTAGATAACTTAGTTTTTTTTTTTTTTTTAACAAACGATATTATCTACACAGTTAATAATATTTTTTTTTTTTAACAAACGATATTATCTACACGGTTAATAATAAAGCGCTACCTACAAAGAAGAAAATACTTCTAGATGCAGCCAAACCATCCCAATATAAACCATTTCACCTCTCCACAAATCTTGTTAGAGTTCGATTAGTTTGGGCTTTTAATCCTCGAAGTCCAAATTGGCGAAGAAGATGGGCCTATGGTAGAGACCTTATTTTCCTACGTAACGTTTTTTTACATTAAAAGAAAGGTGACAACGGTAGGATTTCCTTGAAAAAACTCTCCCCTATGAGAGAAATTATCTTCCCTCGTTGACCCCTGTCTTTAGACTCGGCATTAATCTCTCTGTAGTCTTTTCTCTCTGTTTTCCTCCTTGCTTCCTATCTCATAACTATCTTCATCCTTTGATTGTGGCCACTCTTATCTCTGGTGAGTCTTTACATTTATGGTTGTGGTTGTGTTCGTCAGCTCACTTTGTCAGAGTAAAGTCTTTGTAGGGTTCATGGCTTACAACTCAAGCTCAGATTTTTAAGCGACAGTTGTTGTTCAGAGTCAAGGGTGGTGGTTTTATTTCTTGTGGTTATTGTGCATGGCAAAGAACTATGAGAAGGAATTTCAATGTTTGTGGAGTCTCGTAGTAGTGTTTCCTTAACAATAGTTGCAAGATCATTAAACCGTGTTGCAGTCTTTTTCTTGCGGTGTCTTTAGTAGGCTAAGGATCACTTTTATTGTATTTCGGATAAGATTGTAATTGTGAAGTTGTGTATGTTTTTTTTTTTTTTTTTTTTTTTACCAATGTAACCTCTTGGTTAAATTTGACATGCATGACCTATTGGCGTTTGTAATAAAGTTTCATTTGAAATCTCAAAGGGAAAAAAAAAATAGTGGCATACCACGTCAACCAAATAAAGTCATGCCACGGTTAGAACGAGAATAAAAATATTAATTTTTGATTATTGAGTTTTTTGTGTTTACTGAAGTAATCATATGTTAATATTTGCGAAAATTATGAACCAAATCAAGAAGAGGGGGTTAGTGATCTGATTTCTTTTTCTATTACTCCATTTTTTTAATTTCCTGATTCCTTCTCTCATTTTAATTAAATAAACAGGTCATCATTGTTTCTTTCTTTTTTGTTTTTGGATGAATATTTTCCTATTCAGCTACCTTTCAAGTCTCAACCGAATAAATGTCGCTTTTTCCTTTTTCCCCTTTTTCTGTTTAATGGCAGGCAAACTGATGAAGACGATGGTGACTGGTTTGCAGAGCTTGCACAAACACTGGGTCGGGGGCTGCTTTTAGGGTTTTTTTTTGGGTCAATAAAATGATTAAAGGGTAAATTATATTTTACCATCTCATGTTTGAGATTTATTGTAACCTCATACAATATCTTCAAAATATTTCACTTTCATACATCAAGTACTATTTTATTTTAATATAATACATCCGTTACATTTTTAATCCAATGATCCGTTAAGAGTTGACGTGGCAGTCACATTTGTGCCACGTGGCTGCCAAATTTGTGCCATGTGGTAAAAAAATAATTTTTTATACATTAAAAATATTATAATAATTTACCCTATTAATAAAAATAAAAAATAAAAAAAACCAGAAACCCAATTTCCTCTCGACCACCTCCCTCTCCTCCACTCTCTTCACCTCCCATCCAAAAACCCACCCCACCTCCTCCTCCACCTCCACCTCCCCCGCAACCCCCCCTCCCAAGAAACCACCCACCAATCATAAACTATCAGCTCAGACATGCATAATGAAGCAAGAAAAACAAAAACCCTTACTTTCCTTATCTTAATCCATCAAACAAAGCAAAAGCAACACCAATTTCACAGCTTTACCAAAAAATCAGAAACTCAACAAGCTAAAATCCCTAACTCTTCAAATTTCTACATTATTGATGGCGACCCAAACCACAACATGTGAATTTTAGCTTGTTGGGGTTTGCTCCGACATCTACGATGAGGGTGACGGTGTGTGCAAGATAACTGCAGGTCATCGATCTAACCAAAAAACAATGAGCGCTTCAAGCGTGACTGAGGGAGGCAAAGTAATCGAGGAGGACAATGCCTCGAAATGGCGTCATTGCTAACTTCAGTCGATAAAACAACGCTGCTGGCGGTGGAGATTTTATCTGGGGTGGGACCAGCGACGTTGAAGCTCCAGTCGATTCGAAGCGGCGGGTTGGAGGCCGTGACGGGATCCGGAGAAAGTGGGGTCGAGAGATGCGGCCTTGGGTTCGCTGGTTTAGAGTTTTTGAATGGCGCAACAATGGCAGCCATTGATGAGATCTCCCTCGTGCAAGAAAAGTGTATTTTTTTCTCATTAATTTCTTCTCGTAGCAACGTCGCCGGAGAGGATCATCGGTGTTCGTCATGCTGCCTGTGGATTCCTTGAGGTCACGGGGCGTGGTCCAGAGGCCCAAGGCCATGGTTCAATTGTTGAAGAGGGAGGTGGGGGTAGGTTTTTGGATGGGAGAGGAGGTGAAGAGAGTGGAGGAAAGGGAGATGGTCGAGGGGAATGGGTTTCTGGGTTTTCAGTGTTTTTTTTTTAATTTTTTTATTTATTTTTTAATAGGGTAAAGTATTATAATATTTTAAAGGGTAAATTACAAAAAAAACTACCTCAACTATTGGGTCATTAACAGTTTCATAACACGCCTTTAAAAAGTTTCAATGTCATATCTTATCTTTCAAATTTGTTGCAATGTCATACCTTCCATCAGTTGTCAGTCAATTCACTCTATTAAATGTTGACGTGGCGTGTGATGTGGCACACTTTCTATTAAAAAACTAAAAAAAAAATCCTTTAATATTTTTTAAATATTAAAATAAAATTAAAAAAAAACCCCTCACCCCCTGCAACCCAGAAAGAAAGAAGAAGAAGAAGAAGAAGAAGAAGCAGAGGGAAAAAAAAAAAAAAAAAAAAAAGAAGCCCCAAGTTCGTCTTCCCCCACCCTATTCTCCCCTCATCCCCTGTAACCCAGAAAGAAAGAAAGAAAGAAAGAAGAAGAAGAAGAAGAAGAAGAAGAAGAAAAAAAAAAAAAGCCACAAGTTCATCTTCCCCCACCCCATTATCCCCTCACCCCTTGTAACCCAGAAAGAAAGAAAGAAGAAGAAGAAGAAGAAGAAGAAAAAAGAACCCAAGTTCGTCTTCCCCCCACCCCCTGCAACCCAGAAAAGAAGAAGAAGAAGAAAATGTAACGGATGTATTATTTTGAAATAAAATAGTACTTGAGGTATGAAAGTGAAATGTTTTAAAGATGTTGTATGAGGTTGCAATAGACCCCAACCTAAGGTGGTAAAGTGTAATTTACCTTCTTTTTTTTTTTTTTTTCTAAGGTAAAGTACAAAAAACTACCTCAACTATTGGTGTCACGATACTTTCATACCTCATCTTACTAATTTGTGTCAATGTTAGACTTCCGTCAGTTTTTCTGTTAAATGCTGACGTGGCCAGAAACAAGACCCATTTTTATTATAAAAAAAAAATAAATATTAAAAAAAATTAAAAAATTAAAAAATTTAAATAAATAAAAAACAAAAAACCAAAAAGAAAACCCATCAACCTATGTCCCCCCTCCCCGAAAACCCAGATCCTCTTCTCTGAGTTCTCCCCCATCGAACCCTCTATCTCCTCTCTCTCTCTCTCGCCTCTTTCTCTTCTCTCTCCCTGCAACCTGCATCCCTAAAATCCCAAACTCAGAAACCATTCCCACCCGAGTCATCACCGCTGGCAAGTTTTCAATCCTCTGAGCCGATGATCGCCGATTAACCCCAAACCCTTCCCCGCCATTCCCGTTGGCGTCGGAGCTTTCATTCTGGCACCACAGGTGCTTCTGGTTCCCCCATTTCAAATACCACGGCAAGTTGAAATTGTGCAGAGGCTTCGCCCTCTCAGAACCCATCGCTATGGACTTCATCTCCACTATTTCCTCCTCATTCGCCCTGCCTATATACACCATTTATCGGAAACTCAGACCAAAGAGAGCCACTCTCAAATCACAACTCTCTCTCTCTGTTTCTCACGCCTCCTCTAATTTTCTCTAAAAATCTCAAAATTTTCTGGGAAAAACAGAGAGTTTTTCTATTAGGATTGTTGTTGTTGTTGTTTTGTTTTTCTCTCGCAAATCGTTGGAGGGGCAAACTCTGAGGGCGAGGAGGAGAAGGGAATGTTGTTGTGGAGGTTGTGGCAAGAGTTAGGGTTTGGGGGCGATCAGGGGTCGTGGCTGTCATCGCTAGAGTCAACGATAGAGGTAGGGTTGTCGTCAGCGGATCGGAGAGGAAGGTTGAGGAGGACGGGTGGGAATGATTTCGGGGTTTTGGGATTTTAGGGATGCAAGTTGCAGGGAGAGAGAATAGAGAGAGAAAAAGAGGAGAGAGAGGAGAGAGAGGGTTTGGTGGGAGAGAACTCAAATAAGGGGATCTGGGCTTTTGGGGAGGGGGACACGGGTTTATGGGTTTTTTTTGGTTTTTTTGTTTTTTTATAAATTTTAAATATTTAATTAATTTTTTAATTTAAAAAATGGGTTCTGTCTCTGGCCACGTCTGCATTTAACAGAAAAAGTAACAGAAAAACTGACGGATGTCTGACATTGGCACAAATTCGTAAGATGAGGTATGACATTTTCAATTTTAAAAGATGAGGTATGAAAGTGTCGTGACACCAATAGTTGAGGTAGTTTTTTGTACTTTACCCTTTTTTTATAATAGTGTAAATTATTATAATATTTTAAATGAATAAAAAATTATTTTTTAACACGTGATACAAATTTGGCAACCACATGGCACAAATGTGAAAGTGAAATGTTTTAAAGATGTTGTATGAGGTTGCAATAAACCTCAAACCTAATGTGGTAAAGTGTAATTTACCTTTTTATTTTTATTTTTTATAATAGTGTAAATTATTATAATATTTTAAATGAATAAAAAAATCATTTTTTTAACACATGATACAAATTTGGCAACCACATGGCACAAATGTGGCAGTCACGTCAACTCTTAACGGATCAATGGATGGAAAATGTAACGGATGTATTATTTTGAAATAATATAGTACTTGAGGTATAAAAAATAAATGTTTTAAAGATATTGAATGAGGTTGCAATAGATCTCAAACCTGAGGTGGTAAAATATAATTTACCCATGATTAAAATGAAGAAGCTGCTTTAGGGTTTTGCTTTCTATTATGCGGGCCATCATAATGGTTCATTGAAACAACCATTGAAAACCACATAAAGGTAAACTTGACACTTGACGGTGGAGGTAGCTAGGAATGTAATCAAATGCTGTCCTTCCTGAAGGTGTTGGAATAATTAAGAAAAGAAAGATGCAAACCCTAGCATGAGTCCACAGTATATAACTGGAAAATTTTGAACCTATATTAACTTCATCGAGTTTGTTTTCAAAAAATTATTATCATAATGACAATGTTCAAAATATTCTTTTTTTTTTATTTATTTATTTGATTCAGAAAAATGTCAATCCTATCAACTTTGTTTATGTTGGGGATTCCAAGAATAACCTAAGATTTAATAGAATAAATAATTTTTTATCAAGAGAATGAAGATTCGAATTCGGGATTTATTCCACTATCGATAAAATAACTTCTTCTAGCCCAAGAATTTGGGCAAAAATTAGGGATATATAAGAGATGCACAATGTTATATTTATAAATTAGAAGAAATTAAAACAAGAAATGTGCTTGACTGAAAACTTGTTCCCAAACAAATAAAGTGTTTTCACCAAAACCTCAAAAAAAATTGTGATTACAATCATGTTTGGCAAAATAATTTTAAAATGTTTATGTGTTCAAGTTCTTTTTCAAGAAGAATTGTATTTTTATTAAATTTCGTAGTGCTTCCAATAGAATTGATGTTACTAGAAGTGCTTATGAGTAGAAATTATTTCAAAACAAGGTTGAAGAATAAGGGAAATGATTTTTGCACACCTCATTTCTCTTCATGCACACCTTATTTATTTAATCAAAGCACAAGTCTTTAGTTGGCTATACTTTCCTAGACACTGTATAAAACGTGTTGTAACATTTAGTCTTCAACTTCATTAGTCCAAAGTTTTAGGTCTAAGTGCAGAAGACTTGGTTTGCACGGCAACATCATTTAAGCTCATTTCGTGGACTTCTTAGGGTAAAAATCATATGCATTCATTTAGGAAGTCGTGTTTATGTGTTGAGTTTATTTGGAGTGTGAGATTAAATCTGTTTAGTTTTTATAGGAAAGTATATTTGAGTTATTCGAGAGAAAAACAAATGATAGTGATATTCACACACCCATTTTACCGTCCACATACCTTTGTTAATTTTTAGTCATTGATCACGTTAAATTAATTCTATCCGAAATCTGAAAATTGAGAGAAGTGTGTTAGAAGTAAATTTAAGTGTGTGAATAATACTACCCAAAACAAATTATCAAATTATCTTTTATTGTTGTCCTACTTCTTAGGCTTCAATTTCCCTTTAAATAACTAAGTCTGTATTGTGGTGCCCGGTATCAAAGCAACTTTGGTCATGGTTGGCTTGTCAATTTGGTACTTCTAGACCCTTTTATGATTCACTAACATGTTTTGGGACGTGTTTGTGTAAGCTTTTTTCTCGTCAATTACATAATCTTTGAATTTTTCTGGGCTTTTTTACCATTTCTCTTATGGAAGCACATAATAAGTCTATTTTTGGGAACCAAACAATTTCTTTACATCACTTATGCATGTCCATTAAATATAGGATTGTTATGTTGGGACGTTTATTCCTGGATCTCAAAGTTTGGATACGTATGTAATTTGTTATATGTGTATTCAACCTATCCTTCGTAAGGCACCTTGTATACATCCCGTGCTTTGGTCTCTACTTGGGTTTCCTTGGCTTAAGCTTAACATGGATGGCTTGTCTAAAGAAAATCATGGTAATGCTGCTTGTGCGGGAGTTTTTAGGGATTGACATGGTCAATTTCTTGGAGGATTTTGTCAAGGTATTGGTCATCAGAATTCTTCGTATACGGAGCTATAAAAAAATATTATTGGTGTCGAATTTTCTTATCAGTGGGGTTGGCATATACTTTAGTTAATGATTCTTTTAGTGTTCTTGCTTGTCTTTGTTACTTATGATGATTTTGCTCCTCCTTGGGTTCTTCATGCCCAATTGTTCACTTGTTTGTCTCGAATCCGAGGGATGGATTTTTGTTGCTCTCACATTTATCAGGAAGAAAATGTGGTTACTGATAGTTTTGCTAGTATGGGCTTATCTTCCTCAAACTTGGTCTGGCATGACTCGCCTCTGTCGACAATTCTTACTTATTTGCATTCGAATATCGTTGGCTTACCTCGTTTCCATTTTTCAGATTAGCATGCATCACAACTTTTAGGTTAATCCCACTTTCATAATGTGTGCTTTTCTTTTTCTTGGTAACAGTTCGTTTTTGGTGTTTTCAACGTTTTTGCAGGTTTATACATTTTAGGATTTGCTTTAGAGAGGTTAGATTTTATGTCTCCCTCCCTCTTTTCTTGTATTTTCCTCTTCTTTTTTTTCAATTGCTTTGTATAATGAGGGTAAGGTTTTATGCCCCTCCCTGACTAGGTGTAATTTTCTTTTTTGATTCAATAAAATTTCCCTACCGTCGAGGTTTCTTTATAAAAATAAAAAAATAAAAAAAATAAAAAACTTTTACATATTTTAAGAATATGTGAGATGCATGTTAAGAGTAAAAATATGTTTTCTTATAGGTTAGATTTTGAGAACAGTCTTTGTGAGACTTTAGAAATCTAGCAATCATCATATCATCCATTTGTGTGAAACAAAGTTGTGTGCATACTTTGCTTGTGAGGAAGATCATATGCATTCATCAGTGTTTATCCAAGAGAAGCCAAAGTAAGGGCGGCGTGCTACAAGAACTAAAGTATAAGAGATGACTTCAAATGTAGTAAATGTTCAGGCAGGAAATCTCACTAGGAGGGGTCCCTGGCTCGAGCACACAACTCCCCAAGGAGTTGGCACCTTGGTTGGTTGTCGGGCTCCTGCTTGTTGAGATGCTGCAAGAGGAGGACAAAGTTAGTTCTAAAAGGTGCCTTCATAGGGCCTAAGGTGTAGGCTTTGAGGTTCAAAATCAAAGCTAACTAAGTGCTTCGGCGTGCCACTGCCATCTCAGTATGACAAATGTAGAACAAGTATGTTTAAGCCAATTACTTGCACCCAAGTTATTCTAACTTCTTGTTATCAAAGGATTGTCGTAGATGAGTTAAGTCTACATTAAGTTATTTTCTATGCCTTGAAATCAAGGACTTTTAGTTGGTTTATCTTGTATGCTTAAAGGGTGGAGGTCCAGATCTGATCAAGTCATCAGTTTAATTCACATTTAGTCTTCTTATGACAGTAAAACCACTAAGTGAACCAGATCTGAGAACTGATAGAACTTTGTTTCATCAAAAGACTGGAAATGATTTGAATATATACTGGGGAATACATCATAACACCAGATCTATTAACTTAAAAACAAAACAAAAAGGGTCGGGCAAGGTTTAAACGTCTTGTGGTCTTTTCTCTTTGTAGTTACAGGGGTTGAGTATTAAAGCAGGATGAGTGGTGAACAAGTTCACACAAGAGAATCGATACTACAGCATCTAGAAAATGTAGCAGAGTTTTTACACTAGACAAAAGATGTCTTTCTAAGGGGAGTCTAAGGCTGAAAAGGTAGATAATCTGGACAAAGCACAGCTTTCTGGGTATTTGCTTGATTGAGAGGCAAGTTGTATGTTTGTTTGTTTGATTGGTTTAGTGTCCTTGTCTCTGGGGCCTCTTCCTCTTTTATAGACGAATTAACCCGACTGTACAGTTTCTGCTCTTGCCCGAAAGCAACTGAAGGGTAATGAGTCATCAGCATTTTTACATGTTCTGCCATTTAGAAAGTACTTTTGGGCCGAGAGTAGGTGGATTTCCATTGGCTGTCATTCTTTTGTAAGTACGTACCTAGCCTTTGCATTAAATGGGGAGCCGTCATATTGTCTCGAGGTGGGTATCTGGGCTTGACTTTGGGTCTCAGGCAAAATCTCCTTTATTGAGCTCTTTTGGGCTTTCTTTCTTCAAGTCCAAAGTTAAATATTAACCTAAACAGTAAGTGCTTGCATTGTTGAGTCTTGTATAAGTTCTTTTTCCTTAGTCGATGGTGATTACCGAGTTGTATGCTTTGAAGTTTTTCTCTTCATTTGTTAAAGAGCTTTTCCCTCATGAACTTTTTTGTGTTCTCTAATTTCCTTTTGATTTGTTGTGTTTCTGTTACGTCGTAGGATTTAAACTGTGATTCAATTATTGTCAATTTGATTAGCCACACCTAAGTTTGTTACGTCGTAGGAATTGTATTACATACCATTTCAAGCTAAAAGTTATCATCCTTGCGTCTAAATACAAAGGGAAATGTTAGATGATTTTTTTATTTTTTTATTTTTTATAAATGAATGATTATATTAAAAGAGAACCAAAAGAAGCAACAAACTACAAAACAACAATGGCAACAAAGGCCAAGCTAAAAACAAAAGGAAAAAAAAACAAAAAGCTGAAGGAAAAAAACATCAACAATCCAACCTAACAACCAGCATCAAAGGGAGAAACTACATAGGAATTCTCCATTAATGAAAAATAGGCACATTTGCAATAGACATCAAAATCTGCAAAGAACATAACCGCAAGCAAATAGAGTTCACAATGGCTTTAAAGATAGCAACGGAATGGAGGTGTTCGTTTCTGAATTTATGTTATTCCGTGCTTTCCAAATGGTATAGATAGTAGCTTGGAGGCACAACTTCTTAATGGTAACATCCAACGACTTACTCATTCAATTATTAGCAGCCCAACTGATAAACTCATGTCAATCTAAAGGAGGACAATCACAACCACACTTAGCACATGAGACCAAATACTGACACTCAAAGAACAAGTGATTGTGAGATTCATTATCAGTCAAGCAAAGAGAGCAAATAGGCGAGGCATGAAGGTTAAAGACCATTACCAGACCACAAGAGACTAGCCCATAGGACCTTCGAATGGAACTCCCTAATAGCATTCCAAGCGGGTGAGGCAGAGTAGAGCTTCTATTGGGAGACAACATCCAAGTAATTGAATCACGTTTAAACTGGATGGAAAAAAGCTGAAACATAGAAGCTCGAATATCGTATTGTAGCTTAACAATACCGTTAATGATGATTAGCTAACCTGGTTAAGTTAGTAGTCCTAGTGGATTAACACATGAACAAGTGAAGTAAATTCACCAGCAGATCGGTAGTGGAGTATTAGGTGGCATGAATGAGAGATGGCAAATTTGCAGATCACTCAGAGCCACCTGTCCCACTGTGGCGCCGGCTTTATTATATAAAGAATCTTGGACGACCCTTTGTAGTTTGTATTTTGTTTTGTTTTGTAGCGAAGGACTCTCTTGACTCTGGAGAGATAGAGCCGAGAGTGAGGGAGTCATGAGGACGTAATGACCATACAGTGAAGCAAACCCCTACAAAGGTTCCACGTCATCATCCTCGCAGTACCAACACCTGGAAAAAGCAGTCCTCTCTGTAGCTTTGAGCTAGACCTAGTTAGTGCCGCGATGCACACTTTAACCTTCTCTCCATCTCTCTAGAACTCTCTCTCTCTCTTTAGAGCTAGCTTGCTTTAACTATGCATACGAACGTGCATGATATCATCTTCTCTATCTCTATCTTTTTCAACAATTCCATCCATCTGCTTTGTGTGTGTTTTTGTGGATGGAAGACTCAAGCTCAGGCTCAAAGTCAGCTAGCAGAGCAATTTTCATACACCCGAACAACACATGACAACAGACTCGTTCCATATAAGTTCTACTCGCTAGGTTTGCATTCACAAGGAAAAAACTGGCCAACATCAAAACACCTGTTTGTTTATCTCTTCGAGGCTTATTTACTGCAAAAGCTTAAAGCAACCTTCCCCTACCATTTTGGAACTGAACATATAATCTTTTTTCTCTTGCTTCAAGACGATCCAGCTGGTTTAACTTTAACTAGTCTTTTTACTGCAATAAGTACTTCATATTCATTAGCTTTAAGTAATCAGTTAACCCTCAATCCAAATCCAATTATTATTTGAAGAATAGCATTACATGGTTGGGGATCTATGAGTGTGTTTATGTAGAAGATAGAAGTTTATTTTTAGTTATTATTGTATTTTAAACTTGTAATTACATTTTACACCCTACATATTTGGGTTAATTTTCAAAATAGTCCACAAAGTATCAATTTTTTTTATATTACACCCTAAGGTAATGAAATTCTATCAATTTGTGCCTTTAATTTGCTTAATTGTACGATAATTCATTAAACTATGAACATGGTGTGCTTGAGATCCTTATATGGGCTAAATTGTAAGCCCTATTTGCACTATATTAACAAAAATAAACTCTTAAATTAAATCAATGATTACACATTTAAAGCGTGAATACAATTTTAGAACATCAAGGTGAAATGTGAGAAAACTAAAACCTCATGATCTGTTTTGAAAATCTCAAAACTGAATGGGTTAGATATAGTTAAATTATTAGTCATTTCATGGGTTGAACTATCAAATTATTAATTACTATCCCATCCCTTGATGACATACTTTATGCTTATATGAATCCCACACTAATGTTACATAAGTCACTGTTTATATTCATCTACATCTAGATTTTTATTCAAGAGAATTTTTAGTTGTTGTCTATATAACATTTTTTTAATCCATTCGTTATTTATATGGTTCGATGCAAGGCAAAAGATGGGTCAACTAAACGTGGGAAAAGTACAAAAAAATAACTTGACAATAATGGGGACCAAAATATCAGCATGAGTAATTCAAAAGAGGAGTAAAAGTGTCAATGTTTAAATGATGGGGACCAAAATGATACTAAATCGAAAGTAGAGAGATGCATAGTGGATTTTATTAATCTTAACAAAAACCATGAGCAGTCTAATTATTCATTCATCAATCAAAACATGTATGGTATTGGTATCATGGAAAGCCTATTCGCATGGGAGTTAGGGCATGCAAACATGCTTGTGATATAACATATATATATATATTTATGTGTGTGTGTGTGTGTGTGTGTGTGTGTGTGTGTGTGTGAGTGTGTGTATTTTATAGATGTGGGTCTTGCTAATTAATCTTATCTTCTAATAATGTGATAGTAACATTAATTAGCTGTATAATTTTGCTGGGATTGATATATCGTCAGGCTGATGAGCTTATATGTGAAAAAAAAATTATTAAAAATATTAACATGCAATTTAGTCAACCCAACTTTTCTTAAGATACCATCAAATCGAACATGTTTGTTCTGCACTTTTTCCCGATGATAACTAAATTGTTTTCCAATCTTATTTTATATCAGATAAGTTGAAAGCAACTAATTAAGAAGTCAGAAATGTGTTATATTTTTCTTGTACATACTTCTTAGTTCTTACCTAGCAACAAATGAATTAATATCTTGATATGCCTAAGCAACTATATATGGCTGCATGCGATTAAGTGTTGAAAGGAATGAGTGAGAATGCGACTTTTATATAACGGGAATGTTATTATGGTGATATCTCAAATTAATCAAGCAATCTTATGCTTTTCAAGCCAATGATGTCCTTTCATGTATGGTATCATGGAAAGCCTATTCGCAGGACTTTAGAACTCTAAATATTCTGTTACATATATAAAGTCCTTCTCGAATGTGGGAGTAGAGTCCATTAACCCTCCAATAAAAGCAACGTGTGTCTCCCTTGGCTAGTACAGAATACATACATCGTAAAAATAATTATTCATTGTTAAACTGTGAAAGTACTATTGAGAATGGAGTACAAATGCAATAAATAATTAGTAGCTCAAAGTATAAACGGATACATACAAAAAGGAAATGAGGATAGGAAACAATGAATAGGGAAGGTCGCTATCAAACTCGACCTTTGCAGTTTGTTTATAACAAAATGGATATGGAATGCAAAGCAGATCAACACAAATTAATGGAGAATTGCAGCCGCTCCAGGAGTACTGGCCCTCTTTTTTTTTTTCCTTTTTTTTTCTGTTTTTTTTTTTTTTTTTTGTTCGGGTGGGGATGATGTATAGTTCATTCAAAACCTTCTGCACTGATGGAAATTATCTAAATTGTCTTGCCAAGATTTATTGGCAGTATTGCTATCGTCACTCGTCTATAATAACTCACCATAAATATCGACCTAGATAATTATGCTTGATGAGCGGGAGTTACGGTGCTTGTGAATATTCGTCTATACAGCTAGCTAGCTGTTGATCTAGTGATATTTATCTTCTAAATACTTTAAGATGTCTCAAATTTAAAACTTATAAAGATGTTGATGAAAGTTCTACTGACAATACATAATACAAAAGCATCGAAAGCCATTCTTTACGATATGCATGGATTAGGAAGCATCAAAATTGGTGTTTTTATATACAATGTCATATCTGTTTTAAAGATATGATTTGCATTTTTATATAATTTATAGAATCATTATGCTTGATCAACAGATGTCATTGTGTTTGCATATACAATCAAACTATTATGATCTAATATTTTATCTCTTTCAAATAGTAGAAAGATCAAGTCCCTAATTCAAAACTCATCTCTCTCTGTTGGTTAAGTTTATATATTATAAATAATTATGTTAGAAAGAAGATATATTCGACTATACATAAAACAAAAGCATTGAAAATGTCATTCTTTTATATTATTTTTAAGATATGGATTAGAAAGCATTTAGATGGTAATAGTATATATAATTATAAGACCATTAGGGAAAGCACTTGAGTCAAGCCCACCCTATCTATTAGTGGTTTCGGATTGGGTTAGACATTGTTCCTTCCATCGGTCAAGAAAAAAGAAAAAAAATTAAAATCCATGTGGTAGCTAGGTTGAGATAGAACTTTCAAATGTCCAATCATCTTCATCTACACACTTTGAATATTTAATACGATAATCTCTTTGGACATAATTTTGGATTAAATTATAATTTACAATCTTTCTGAATTACAGAAAGCCATCCGATATAGAGAGAAGATAAATGACAAGGAGATATTCTTTTTCCTTACTAATACAACATTATTGGGAATGAGAGTTGAGTCTCACAATGAGTCAACAATAATTTATTATCGACTCGCTAACTATGTAAATCAAACTTAAGATCTCCTACTTTTTTTTGTACAACGGTATTCTACATTAAGGGGAGGAGGAACAAAGCTAGGCGCTGCATAATGGACCAACTGCTAACTAAGCATCGAACTAAACATAGATATAGTATGTCATTGTCATCTATGTGATTCAAACTTAAGATCTCCTACTTACATTTGAAGATAAATATCTTTCAATTGTAGTACTAATAGAAAGAAAAAAAATTGTGGGTCACTTACATGCAATGTTCTAAAAATCACTAATCGGTAGTCAGGCAGTGGGAAAGCGCCTCTCGCCTAAGGGCCTAGGCGAATTTTTTTTTTTTACTTTAATAAATTTATTATATATTATAAAATATGAGTATTTGTGTAATATTTTAAGGCTTTTTCTATTGATTTGGTAATATATTTTAGGTTCCTACGTTCTTGTTGGGGCCTTATTTTCTCTTATAAATTATTGGGCCTTATTTTCTGATTTAAAATAGAGCATTCCTACATTTTTTTATTGGAAATATTCCCACTTAAAAACCCCTAACTTTCCTAGGGTAAAGATAATGAAGAAGAGTCTCTGTCTACCACCACTTAGGTCGCCTAGCCCGCTTAGATAGTGACTAGGTAATTGCCTAGCCTTTACTCGATTTTCATCCAAGATTTGGCCAAAATTCCTGCGACACTCCATCACCTAGGCCAATTCTTCCTTGTATGCATATCATAGTCTACCATATATGCAAATAAGTCATTATATCTTAGGAAAATCTTTCTGACTCTTGCCAACAATTTTTGAGCAAACATGCTGACAAATGCCAACATATGCTAAGTGAGTCTACAGATGCTCATAATAGCTCATCCAAAGACATAAGGCTAGTAACTTCCCTGCCCAGTGCCATAGAGGCAATTCATCGAACAGTTGGAAGGCAACTTTCAGAAGCATCTCATAACTTTAAAGGGTAATTTAGTTAAACAAAGTATTACAAATAGGAATTAAAATAAACTCCTAACTAGACAATTAAGCATAAATCTATAGGGACATGGAAACCTACATATTAAAACATAAATCTATAAGGACAAGGAAACCTACATATTACTTTCTCCTAAAGGTAGGAAATTAAAAGCAATCCCAAAATTTAACAATCTTAGATTCCCAAATACATTCCTATTTTCCGACTCTCCAACACTCTCCCTCTAACTCATGGTGATAATCATGAGTTTTCCAAGAGAAAACCAACGTCAACAATAGCATGTAGACAACAACGTCACTAACTTCAAACACGGAGATTATAGGCAGCCGTCTTGAGTAGTCAAGCACTCGAACAGTCATAGTAGTAACAACACTATTAAGATTAGGGCAAAGGAAACAAATTAAGGCAAGGCAAGGCAAAAAACCAATTAACGCAAGGCAAGACAAAGACCAATTAAGGCAAAGCAAGGCAAGGTGAGGCAAGAGAAGGCAAAGCAAGACAAAGGTAAGGGCAAATTCAGGGGCAAAACAAGGCAAAGACCACACAAAACCCTAATGATTTAGGATATAGAGCAAAAGCAGAAGTAGGGAAGGGCAAAGCAGCAGAGCATCATCTTTAGCTTCACAACATCAACATCAGGCGTATTGTATGTGGGTAAGTGCACAAACTCAATAACGTGTAAAACAGTAAACAAATATAAACAACCAATGACCGCAGGGGAGAGAGGTTCCAGCCAAAGGCTCTCGACGGTCAAGTTAGTAAGTAATATTATAAGACTTCAGGGGTAGGCAAAAGAATAAGTGTGCAATAATTGCATTATCAGAGATGAACCTTAGAATTGTGTATTTGCACCAATCAACATAGAGACCTTTTAGGATATGAAATTCGTATTAAACAACGATGACTCTACATAATATCTAGGAATAGATATTGCATCCTTTTAGGATTTGGATTACTTGCGGTGCATGCCAATCCATATATTGTAGAAACTTCAAGAATATAGGAAACATGGCTAATTCCATACTGGATTAGGTTTCTGTATGTTGCAAAACAAGCATGGTCAATCTCAGACTCAGTGAAGTCGTCAGACTTCGCCTACTTGTTGTGAAACAAGATGATGGTGGCAATGATGATCTGTCTGAGCAGTTCTGATGTGGAAGCTTTTGAGTCCATGACCATACTTATGAGGTAATCATATTCCAATCTGCCTTACTCTGACCCTGGAAAATCATGGTCCCACAATAATTATCAACATGTGTATGGGGATGTGGAGGTAGGAACAAAGCAGTGGAAGCATCTATATCAGCAAGTTCATGGCAAGTGGGTGTGCGAAGATATTTAGCTTCACACACCAACAAAGAAGCGAGCACAATAAGGTTCAACCAAGAATCAAATTCGGTTCTGATCTCAAGTTAAACAAAGTATTATTCAATTCTACATAACTTGAATACTTTTTATTCTTCTTCATAAGGAGGTATTTATAGAGCAAAAAATATAAGAATAACCCAAAATAAGAATTAAAATCAAATCTTAACTAGACAAATAAACATAAATCTACAAGGACAATGAAACCTTCTTATAACTTCCTCTTAAATGTAGAAAATAAAATAAAATCCCAAAATCTACCAATCCCCAATACATTCCTAATTTTCCGATTTTCCAATAAATTTAGCTGACCGTCCCTGCCCCAAAATGGATTTGCCCTTGAATCAAGGTCTCTCACATACATTTAAGGATTTGTACATGTGTAATATATAGAGTGTAACACAAAACAAAAATAACTCGTTAAAATCACAAAGAGCTACTTAATACTATAATTTATTGGTATTCCTCTTAATTTATAAGTGAAAAGTCTAATGTCCCACTCATTTGAAACAAATTTGATACTCAACTATATAATCAATTGTGTGACTTAGTTTGAAGATCCACCCTTTAGTGTAATTATTATATATTAGAAAAATCACAAAAGAAAACGGCCATGCAACCGAAAACAAGTAGTAAAATATATTAGAAATTAGAAGGCGTGTGATGTGTACATAAACTCAAGGGTTTGTTGGTTAGTTTTGGCAATTTAGCATGTAGACAAAACCAAAGCATGCCTTTCTGTCGGCCGTCATGTATAAATCACACGACCCATGCAACCCTCCGCAGAAGAGGAACTAATCACATGACCCATTTTTCTGGCTTTTGTGCGAGAGAGAGAGTAGTTCTTCCACTGCGACTGCGACTTCGACTGCAACAGCGACTAGGGTATTATTCTTATCTTTTTTCACTCATCAGACCCTAATTATGTGAGACCAGTTATACAAGCAATCTTAATTTAAACGTAAACACAACCAGAAAGTAAATAAATAAAAAATAAAAATAAATGTTACTTTTATCACATTATCCTTTCTATACTAGTAATGTTAGAGGACTAAATTATGAAATCAAAATTTGTACACTATATAACGTGATTGTTGATAATTGAATTATTAAGTGTTGATTAATGTGCTTATTTGACACATTATATAATTTACAAATGTGGTTTAAAAAGTTGATTTAGCTAGCATTACTCTTTACATACCATATTTGTACCACAATCTAATAGAATAAGAGGCTACTTAGAAACAAGAGGGCACGGTTTAGTAATATTCTTAGTCATTTGTAAGTGAGATGTTCTTTTTTATTGTCTGAAAAGTGAGAGATCTTAGACCATCTCCAACCAAAGGAGGGCCAAATGGCTTGTTTTAACCCTCTAGCCTCCCAAGAAATTAATATTTTAATAAACAATGTAGAGCCATATTTTTTACCATCTCTAACCGAGGGGCCAGAGGACCATAGGCCAAACATCTCCAACCTCCAACCGAGAGTCAAAGGGCTATTGTATGGAATATGAAGAATTGAAATAAAATGAGGTAAGATAATATGAAATGATGAAAAATATGTGAGAAATAATGTAGGAAAAATTAGAAATTAAAAAAAAAACATCAAAAAAAAAAAAAAAGTGGGCTAGCCAACGGGCTGAAGATGGCCAGTCAGTTGGCCGTTTGGCTATTTTTTGTCCTTTGTGGCCCACGAGCCTTTTGGTCTAGTTCTCGGTTGAAGATGATTTTCGAGCTATTTTCAACCCTCTGAATCTTTCAGTTAGAGATGGTCCTAGGTTCGGTTCTCGCTAAAAATGAATTTAAACCACATTATTGTTAATTCATCATAAGGCTTAGCCCACTCTTCTATTTTCTTAATATAGATAATATCGTTTGTTAAAAAAGAAAAAATTCACGTGTATTGATAGGCTTTATTTATTCAAAATGTGATATTGATATGATGTGAAAAATATAGTACGAAAACATTACTCAATACAAAAACCCCTAAAAAGCAAAAGAAAATGGTAAACTAAAGAGCGGGGTCCGTGGCAGTTTACCAGCACAAGGAGTCAAATCGATGGCTTCGTTAATCGTCCTTGTTACTGCTCCATAGCTGTTAGGGGTCCCACCAAACCCACCCGTACCATCCTCCTCTCCCTTCTTCTCTTCTCTATTTATTTTTCTTCAATTTTTCCTATCAACCAGAGAGAGCAAAAGGCTTCTCCTCCCTCCTCCTCCCTTCTCCTCCTCACACTGAAATTTTTAGAGAGAGATAGGAACCTCCCATAGAAAATTTTAGAGAGAGTAATTAAGGAGTTCAATGAGATAGATAGATATGGTGGGACTTAGCATAGTATTGGAAGGAGGTCAAAAGGGGAGTGGAGTTAGCAAAAATGTCCCACAAGTAATTAACAAAGCCACCATGATTGTCATCAACAAGCCTTCTTCTTCTTCTTCTTCTTCTTCTTTTTTGCCTTCTCCTTCAAGCCCTTCACAAATAACCCACACAAGTTTTCATTTTTCTTCTCACTCCTCAGTCTCACCCTCCTCCTTTGGGCAACCAACTTTTCTTGACCAATGCCTTCTCTGCAAGCAGAAACTCTTGCCTGGCAAGGACATCTACATGTACAAGTAAGTTCTCTCTCCCTCTCTCTCTCTCCACGCAAAACCCACCAAAAAAAAAAAAATTGAAAGATCACACTTTTATTACCAACCCACCTTTGATTTTGCTGTTTTGTGAAAAACCCAGGTTTTGTTTTTTGATTTTCATCATTGCATGGTGATTTTGGAGGAAAAAAAGTTACAATCTTTAATTTGGATTTTTTTTTTTTTTTTGGTTCTTGAAAATGCAGGGGGGACAGGGGATTTTGCAGCGTGGACTGCAGGTACAGGCAGATTTTCATGGACGAGGAAGAGATTGTTCACAAAGAGAAGCAGAAGTACTGTTCTTCTTCTCCTTCAGCTTCCTCTGATCAGCGCAAAGGGACCAGAAACCGAGCGGGTGGATTTGCCTACTGAGATAGAAGAGAGGAGAGGGAGAGATGGGGGAGAGAGTTTTACCAGTGTGGAACCGATATGAATTGGTTCCTAGAGTTGTATTTCCAGTTTTACCCTTAGTTAATTTCGAAAAGACTTTGATGTCCTTTGTCGTTTTTTCTTGCTTCCTGCTACGGGGCCAGGAGAATCCAACCTGTTCAAACGTCAAACATTTAGAACGGAAACCATGGTGGAGGACAGTCGTGGGATTTTGTGACAGTTGGAAGGGCATTAATGGCATTTCCTTCTTATGCTTAACAGTGGCATTCATGATTTTATTTATTGGAATTTTTTTATACGTATATGTTTTTTTTTTCGTTAAAAGTGAACTAATTAGTGGTTTCGATGCGATAGTTCATTTTTTTAAAGGTTAAGAAAATGCACAAAGATATTTCAGTCTCTTCCTGATCACCATCGTACGATTCATCAACGATACGAAACGAATTCAGATGTATCATGTGAAATACGTTTTTAGAATTCGTCCATAATCACTAGACTCCAGGGTGGTTATATACAGATAATATATTTTCGGAGTTTTATATTTTCTGTATATATGGCCACGTTTGCTTGATGCAATGCAATGGCGGTGGGGCGTATATAGGGTAATGGTGTTAGTTCTATGTTGCGCATTTTTATTGGATTTGTAGAGGGAATGTCTAAATTGCGCGCTGAATGAACAATAGTATATAAATGGTAGACAACAGTGCGCAGAATTAGTACTTGGAGAACAATGTAAATCTGTCATGGTCCCAACAAGAAAAAAAGATCATTGCATGCCACCAAGGAACATGAGATTTCCCTACATTTTCTTAAAACCCCTTGTTCTTTTCCTGTTTACTGATGAGGTCCTTCCATTTCTGCATCTTTTAACTCTTGAGTCCCTCTTGATTTGATTGCAAACATCAAATACTATATTAAGAAAACTAACGAAAAATCTAAAAAAAAAAACTTTAGTTTTAATGAAAAATGACAAATAAAGGTGTTGTGAATAGTACCAAGAAAAGGTAAAAATGTGTTTTCTCGTTAAAAGTGAACAGTACCAGAAGTATTTTGTTGAAACTCCCTACAATATTTAGTAACTACCCTTTTTAATGGAATTGGATCCTCTCCTAAGCACAAGCTCAGGATTCTCCTGACCGGCTCACTTAAGTAGTTGGATTTTGATCCAACGGCTACAATTATTATAATTTTAGAGGAACCCTTTGTTTGCAGCTGTTAAATTAAAATCTAACTACTTACGTAGGCTGGTCAAGAGGATCCTAATCTTGTGCTCACGAGGAGAGGATCCATTTCCCTTTTTAATTACCTGAGTTTCCATTCTTCACAGTTGCCAGTCGGATTGACAGGACAGGAAAGTAGGTCCAATAAGATTTGCCAAGTTTGAGCAATCTTTTTTTTTTTTGGTTCTTTGCAAATAGTGGTGTCCAAACATATCCTATATAACAGGAAGTGGGTGGTTGGTTTTTGGGGTCTTATTTTCTTTGGTACCTGGTTTCGGGATCTTGGGCTTCTTGGTGGTACATGGTTTTGGGGTCTGAGATTATTAGTACTCAAAAAGGAAAGCATGGTTTTGGGGAAAACCAAGGAAGAAATTTTTCATAAAGTTGGAAGAAAACCTAGGGATGTCAGTTATATCAGATTGGTTTGCAAAGCAATGGTAACTGTCACTACTAATCAATCTCGCATTAGGGAAATATTTCGTATGTATAATTGTATATATATGTAACTTTGTTATGGAAATGCAGAGAGAATGGTGATTGTTATCATTTTATCCGTGTTTGAATTAGAGAAACATTTTGCAAGCGCTGGTTATATTTAACTTTCTTCAGACAAAGCATAACTAAAGTTGGTTGTCGACATTCATGGTTTTTGTTAGGAAAATTGTATGCACCTATTATACGAAACTTTTCTCTGACTATGTAGAAAGGTAGTTATTATCGTTTATCAGTGTCATATTAAGGAAAGATTTTGTAAGCGTCTGTGTATTCAACTTTCCTTTGACAACATGCAAAAGTAAAGTTGATTCTTATTATTTTGTAATATTAGGGAAATTTAATTATTGTCGTTTATCAGTGTCACATTAGAGAAAGATTTTGTGTGCGTCGTTTATATTTAAGTTTCCTTTTTCGACAATATGTGTAAGCAAACTTAAATGCTATCTTATCTTGTTGCATTAGGGAACATTGTGTAGTCGCCGACTTTCCACTGACAATGCAAAATGAAATTTAATTATTGTCGCTTATCAGTGTCGCATTAGAAGATTTTGTGCGCGTCATCTATGTCTAACTTTTCTCCTCCAACAATATGCCTAAGCAGAGTTAATTGTTATCTTATTTTGTCGCATTAGGAAAGACTTTATGTACTCGTTGACTTTCGCAAAAGGAAATTTAATTATTGTCGTTTATTGGTGTCGCATTAGGGAAAGATTTTGTGCGTGTCGTTTATATTTAACTTTTCTCCTCCGACAATATGCGTAATCAAAGTTGATTGTTATCTTATCTTGTCACATTAGGGAAGATTTTTGTACTTGCCGACTTTCCACTGACAATTCAAAATAAATTGTCGTCGCTTATCAATTCGCATTAGGAAAATACTTTGTGCGTGTCGGTTATATTTAACTTTATACTGATAGTGCATAAAACAATATTTATTGTTATCTTACTGAAGTCACGTTAGGGAAGATTTTGTACTCGCCTACTTTCTCTAACAGTTCAAAATGAAATTTTAATTGCTATCGTTTATTGGTGTCACACTAGAGAAGATTTTGTACTCTCTAACTTTCTACCGACAATGCAAATAATGAATTTGAATTGTAATAGTAGATAATATGACATTAGGGAAACATCGATTATACGAAACTTTTCTTATACAATACAGAAAGAAAGTGATTGTTATTATATAAATCAAGTCCTAAAAGAGAGTATGTTTGGGCCAATTATGTTTAACTTATCACAATGCATGTGGTACATACCTACTAGGCAACCCCCATAACATACAATGAACTCGTGTGCAAATTATAAGAGAGAGGATTGACCATATATATAAAAAATTTCTGCATTCTGCAAAGCACTAGTCGAGTAATTCGATATGGTGTGTTTAGGTGAGATGCATGCATGATTGGAAGTTGAAACATCACGTCTATACAAATTGAAATTGGCATTGGGAAACAGTTCCATAAAGAAAAGACACAGAAAAGGAAAAGGGTTTTCTGGTCCGAATCAATCATTTGCCAAAAATGATGGGTACGTATGCATGAATATTGATAATATTTCTTTTAAATTTCCTCTACTTTTTCTTTGTGAATTGCCATTGATTTCAAAGCCTAAAAGAATAATAATTAGTTAAGGCCTCGAAGTGGAATTTAAATGTGGCCATGCAGTCTTGAAAGTGGGAACTCAATTGGAACCCTAGCTAGAAAGAGCACTACAAGGATGAGAGATTGGCCTTACTAATTAATTCGAATAATTAGGATTTGCCACCACTACGTGTTCATTTCGCTTCACCTTCGCTTTCTGCAGAAACTACTGCATTTTTATAAGCTTAAAGATCATTGAGATTTTCATAGCCATCACTTTTCACGGGAGAGAATCAACGAAAATATCAAGATGACAGTGTTTCAAATTTATATCGTTACATTACATGTGAGTTCTCATTTTCATAACTTTGCATTAAAGGGCCGTTGTTAACCAATTCGCTTTTAGTTTTGATTTATTTGAAGGGAACTACTCTTATTGACACAACATCTAATTATACACTCCAAACTTTTTATATAAATAAAGAAAAATACTTTTACGAGAAGTGTACAATTAGATTTTTGAAATGTCAACCGTAGTTTCTCTTTAAAAATTAAATATTTATTTGATAACTTCTTTCAATTTTCAAAATGAAAATAAATTTTGAAAATAAAAAAGTGAAAGCCAAATTTCAAAAACTATCAAAAGTAAAATAAAATAAAAGCTTACAAAAGATTCAAATTTAGAATCCTTACGTTTTTTTTTTTTGGGTAAATTACCTTTTACCACCTCAAGTTTGAGGTTTATTGTAACTTCATACAACATCTTCAAAAAATTTCACTTTCATACCTAACGTACTATTTTATTTCAATATAACACATCCGTTACATTTTCCATCTATTGGTCCATTAAGAGCTGACTTGGCTGCCACATTTATGCTTACGTGGCTGCCAAATTTATGTCACGTAGCAAAAAAAAAATTATGCATTATATTATAATGATTTATCCTATTAAAAATTAAAAAAAAAAAAAAAAAAAAAAGCAAACAAACAAACACAAACCCAGACCCGGATACCCTTGCTTCCCCCTCACCTCTCTGCAACTCTCGCCCTCTCTTCCTCCATCTCCACCTCCCTCCTATGGCGCTCCTCCCCCTCCCCCTCCTACACACCTATCACCCTTTCTCCCTTATTCATCCAAACCATCTTCCCCGTCTGATATCCCTTCCCATCTTCCCAGTTCATCTTACACATTCTCTGCAATTTCTAGGGTTTCTGAGACCTTCATATGGCTTTGATGGCTGCATCGTCTTCCTGGTGCTACACGTGTAGCCAATCTATTCAAGATGGTTCGGACCCAATATTCAAACCTCTGCCCCGAGATTCATTCGATCCCCAACCTTGCCCAACGAAACGCACCCACCGCTCGCCCGCGGTTCATACCAATTAACCCGATTGTCTGGGCTTATGTGGGGAAGTCGGGAGGTCCAAGTCTAGTGGAGGAGATGGCGGTGGGAGCGGCGAGGGAGGGTCAAGGGTGGAGTTGGGAGGCCCAAGTCCAGTGGAGGAGATGGCAGTGGGATCTGCAAAAAAATAATTTTTGCCGTCTAAATAAAGCCAAACAACAATCGTGCATCATTTTCTCTCTCTCTCTCTTACCCAACACTATGGTTACAATGGGAACAGAGCGGGTGGAGGTTTTGTATTGCCGTTTGGCCTGATTGCAATGGGAGCATAAAGGGTGGAGTGGGAGAGGTTTCTACTTCTAGGTTGTTATTTTGTTTTTTTTTTTTGGGATGTGCTATCTACACACCTCATTTTACTTTTCACACACCTCTTGATAATTTCTATCCGTTGATCTTCTTTAATTCATTTGATCCAAAGGCCGAAAATTAAAAAGTTGTGTGAAAAGTAAAATGGGATGTGTGGATATTACTTTTTTTTTTTTATATAGGGTCAATATTATAATATTTTTAATGCACACAAACTTTTTTTTTTTGCCACATGGCACAAATTTGGTAGCCACGTGGTATAAATGTGGCAGTCACGTGGCATAAATGTGGCAGTCATTTCAGCTCTTAATGAATCAATGGATGAAAAATGTAATGGATGTATTATATTGAAATAAAATAGTACTTGAAGTATGAAAGTGAAATGTTTTAAAAGGAACAGGATCCTCTTCTAAACTAAGGGTGAGGATCCTCCTGAGCAAGCCCATCGGGCCGTTCAAATTTTATCTAACGATTACAAACAATGAGCCCCTCTAAAAGTTATAATAATTGTAACCGTTGGATAAAATTTGAACGGCCCGATGGGAGCACGTGAATTGTTGAGCATCTATTTTTAAACTTTGATCGAATTGAAGCTTTGTTCGTCGAAATAAAAATTTAAGAGTATTATAGTTTTTTTGAGGTAACTCTTTTAGAATTTCCTAATCTCACTTACCAATTCAGAAACTAATACTCACTATTTTTTTGTTCAAAGATCAACGCTTCATTTAGGCCACAGTTCAGGGAACAATAGTAGAAAATTATCGGAACTGTTTATGGCATTCCCCTCTGTGTGCAACGATCACCACCACTCAGAAGAGACTTTGCAAATCATCATGGCTTTTCAAAATCCCCTTCCTGCTTTGTTGGTCGATTTCAAAGGAGTATGCTTCAGTTAATTGATTACGTGCAAGAACAAACTGATTGCCAAATAATTCATTCATTAGCAAACCAATAACAGAGATTCTGCACATTCTTTATGCTTTACCTAGCATGAACCGGAATCCATGATCGTCGGATTCTTACCCTTTGGATCCTTGGCTAAAAATCCAGCTGCCATGAATCTCGGTTATACTATGTCGCCGGCCTATTCTAGAATGGAACAACACTTTTCCGGCAATTTAGAATGAAACCGCACTTTTCCGGCATTTTATGCTATGTCTTCCGTTTCCATGGGCAAATGGGAAATCAGAATACCCAAATAAGTTGAAAATTTTCACTTCACCAAACAAAGGAAAATGAAAGAGCTTAAAGCGGAGTTAGAGACACAATTAAATTGAAAAACTGAAATTCATACCCGAGGTTCACAGCCTGTAGAAGTAATATTAGATATACAAGTTAAGTGCAAGATTTTTAAGCAAGTGGTTGGCAGGCTAGCAGATTTCAGTTTAATACATACACGTGCAACTTATGGCATCACAATTTCAGGCTCGTCGTCATTCTTTTCGTCACCATCTTTGTAATCACCATAACCGTGTTCAACCAGACTTAAATAGCAAAACTGCTTTCTGATCCAAGTAGAAGTAGACAAAGTGGTTTGTTTCATGAGTCACATACGAACCTGCAAAAAGAATAAACGCGAAAATATATTTGTGAAAGCTTCTTATTTGATGGAATTGTTTGTAGTTCCACATGTTATATAATGAACAATTTCAAGATTAGCTAGATCAAGGAAAACAAAAAGGGTTTCGAAAATCCAAAATTCTAAAAACAACTTCAATTGTTGCATTCTGAATAGACCGCGAAAAAAAATTAGTAGCAATTGCCCTTAGTAGTCCTGGTTTCATCTAGCTGGATACCATATCAAAGATCACCAAAGGCATCAAGCACGTGCCTTTGCCTGCTATATTGGCTATTGTATACATCTGTCAAGAATACAATGTAAACTGGTGGCAGACTCACAGCTAGTTTTAGACCCAACAACCAAATATGAGTGTGAGCGCTCTGAACTATTAACTCTGAAGCAGCAATGCCAGTGCTGGTGAGGTTCATAATAAACCAAAAGGGTGCTTGTGGAAAACATAGTAGGAGACGCACAAGACAGTTATGAACTGTTAAACCTAGGTGGCCTCATGTTTTTACTACAATGATGTTAAGCTAGCAAGATGGTTGAACAGAAACTAAAGAAAATGTTGCTCTGATTATCCATGGCAATCCCACCTACTGTTTCCTACAGTTAGAAATGGCGCAAACTAATACTTATACAAAACAGGAAACATAGGAACTTTGTTAAACCGGGGAATGATATCTAATTTTACACCAATGTCAAAACATTGCATGTGAAAAATGTAACAGTGGCACGTAACAATGAAAAAAGAACCAAATATTTTTTCCATATGCAGAAGTGAACCAACAACATAACAGACTTATAAGACATTCACTTTTGGTGCACATAAATCAACACCCCAACGGGCTGTCTCTTGCATGGTAGGACATCACTAGCACAACCTTTTTTCAAATGGATGGGCTATCAATAAACTTTTTCAGCTCAAGCTGCAGTCGGTGAATTACTTGAACATCTCACCTAAACTTTTTCTAAACTAATCACCTAAAATCTCTCTCCTCTAAATAACCAGCTAAGCATTTAGGAATACATGTTGTCACACAGCATAAAGAAACCAAATCACAAGCATATTCAATTCTGCTGCCTCCCTCCAAAGGTATTGATAAGACATTGATTTAGAGTCTAGACACAGCCTATTAGGCACCTCAAACTTATAAACTTTGGTACAGTCAGTGTGTAAGACAAGCCAACAACTTAATTTCATTTGTTGGCAAACATGACTTTTATTGCAGAGTGATTATATACAAGATTGAATCCCCAACTTTCAATCACTTAAAAATCTCTTTCCACCATTCAACCATAGGTGAATATCGACCACTCAACAAAAGAAGGTTGAGGAAAGATCACTAACAGAGGTCCTTACAAAATTAGGATCTGCTGGAGAATAGTCATTCAGCATCCCGGTTTCTCCTATTGAGTTAAACACTACTTCATGTCCACAAATAAAGTAACATGTACAGTCGGCTACGATAACATCAGACCTATATGATCCAAGTTTTTTCAGCCATTCTAATTTAGAATTTGTTAATCATTTAGGACTATAAATTCCGGTACTTTTTGCAATATCCAGCTGATAACCATTTAGAACACAGGAATCCATTTAAGCTTAGATCTATTCCATTTCAAACAACACAACCCATCCTCATTAAACTACAAATAAAACCCAATAACAACTAAAATCACTAAACAATGAATTACATTTTCTTCGATGTCACTCCAAATGCATTCAACTATTAAATCTGAACAAAACCCAGAAAAGAAAAGGAGAGAAATTGAATGGGTTACCAAAATTACGACCGACGATGCAATGCCAAGTGGGTCCATGCTTCTTATCGAACTCCTTCTTTATATACTCCGCAACGTCCTTCTCCACGCTGTGCTTCTCAAATGCCTGAACAGAACAAAACCCAGAAATTCAATTTTCCATCTCCAACAAATCCCTTTCCAGCAAAACAAAGTAAGAGAGAGAGAGGAGAGAGAGAGAGCCAACCCCGATGGCGATGTCGACGGCCTCCTTCTGCATATCCTGAAACATGTCGGCGCTCTTGATGATGACGCGCTTGCCGGCGGGAGTGGTGACAGCCGAGGAGGGTTTCCGGTCGTCAGAATTAGGCTTCGCCGACAGAGCTCCGGCGACGCTTCTCTTCGCGTCTTCGCTCATACTTTTGTGGTTTTCGCCTCTGCTTCGCTTGCAAAAGCGAGTGTGTTTGGTTCCGATTTGGTGTCAAATCAGAGCTTTGCCTGGAAAAGCAGGATGAAACTTGTTCTTTTCTGCTCAGAGAAGAAGAACAACGCCCTCCACACCCACCCTTCTCTCCGCTCTCTCTCTCTCTCTCTCTCGCTCTCTCTGAGTCTTGTGGGTGTGACTGCGATGAGTGAAAAATGTGTGTTATGATTGTTTTCTTTTCCATTTCGGAAGATCTTTTTTATTTACTGCGGTTTGGTTTTGGTATTTTTACCGCGTACGGGGACTTGCGGGAGTTCTTTGATCGCATTTACGAGATTGTATTTTATTTGAATTTTGGAAGAGTTTAATAGATTTATAAATTTATAGAATTTGATTAAATTTAATTGATTTTTAGAGAATTTATGTAAAATTTTGAATACACTTCTTAAATTTTAAAGAGAGACGTGAAATTTATTAGTTCTTAAAATATATTACGAAATCTCTTTAATTCTTTTAAATTTTTTAGCTTTTTAAATCTTTTAAATTATATTTTAACCGAACTTAAATATTACTATTTTTTAAAAATTAATTTTAATAAACTCTCTTAAAATTATCATTAAATACCTGAAAATAAATTACTTTCACCGTGAGGTAAATATTCTGAACGAGTTTGAAAAATTTTGACTCTTTTGGGGTTTGATAATCCCACATAAATGGTCCGACCAAAATTTATAATTTTAATATTTTGTGTGACAATGATGGCTGTGTTTCTACCCTTCTGTACTTTCAGCTCTAACTCATCATTCTAAATCTAATACATGACAATAATCACGAGACCTTTGGGAAAATGAGTTTGAAAAATGTAACATTATATTTCGGAAATACTTTCCCTCTACCACATGCACACCATTGTCATATTAAATGTCATTAGATGAGCTAACTTAATCCATATATCATACCATTTTAAAATTCAATCTCATTTATCAACCGTTAGTACTCACAATCACTTAAAAAGACTGTAAAAGAGATTTTATGTACTTAATCTTTTTTTTTTAATGTAACCTTGATAATGCATAAATCAGTAGCATACTTTTGATTTCCGGATCAAATAGTCCACCAAAGCAAAGACAGCGGTCCCAACGAATATATCCATGAGAGTTGAACTCAAATTGGGGGCTCCAACTCTTTGTTCGCTTTTTCCATAGACCAACCCGTTAGGGTTCACTTATCCTAATACTCGTTGTAAATTCGTGATGGATCACGTTTGCTATAAAATTCTATGAAAATAGAACGATGGCCAACGTAGAAATATCAAAATTTCCCTCATATATGTAGTGTGTGTGGAGTGTGTGGATGTATATCAGTCGCGTGCATTTTGTATTAGGCTTCATCATCAGAGTCCTCCACAACTATGTTGTTTCTCTTCAACCTCTTTGCACTAGGAAGGCCATCTCCTTCTTCATTCTCCGAGCCAGAATCCTCTGCAACCATAGGACTATTCGATTCTGCTGATAAAATCTTCTCCAACCCGTCATCATCGTCTCCTTCGTTGTCATTGGCATTGAGATCCTCAGCTGACTCGTTTTCAACTGCATTGGAGTTGGCATGGTTTGCTTCATCACTTGGAGTGGCATTCTCTTTCGGGAATATTCTGAAATCACGCGCAGTGCTTCGCTTGGCGTGCTTTAATAGATTCACTTTGCACACCTTGCTAAGCTGGATTAGATACTTTTCATAGTCTTCTATCTGATATATCAGGTCTGGGATGCATCTGTTCTCCCTCTTTATTTTGTTGATGATCCCCTTTTTGTTAGCATTTTCTTGTTGTTTCTGCGATGCAAGTATCAATGAAATGGAACCGCGGCATCAGTTGAACCATAAACCCCAAAACCTAAACCCTTACAACGGACAGCAAACAGTCGATAGTGCAAGTGAAATCATGGGAAGAAAGGGCAGAGAATCGGAATAATACCTTTTGCATAATGTCCACAAAGACATACAACGGGTTCGTGAGCTGTTTACAGGTTACTTCCACAAGCTTCTGAAACTTGAGGCTAGGAAAGATCTGTCTGCAACCTTTAGGAGCAATTCTAAGCTTTGACATCTGAGCTAAATGCTTGTAAAACCTCGCAGCCAATCGCAGCAATATCTCAGCTTGAGTATCTGCAGAGGTTGAAAGCAAAATGAATAAACAGGAGTGGCAACAAGTAGGATGGATTCATTTCTTTGTAGAAACTCCACATGTACCATTGAGGCTCATTGAAACAAAGGATGATAGTACTTTCACCACTGCTCCCGCCCTAGGGTAAAGATTTTCCTCAAATGCCAACTCAGAAGATTGCTCGTTGTTCTGACTGAAATGAACCATTTTTTGATAGACTAAAGAGAATGTCTTCAACTTTTTGGTGGCCCAATCCATATCAGCTACAACTTCTTCAATTGTGTGCAGTACACAAGAATTTAATACCGCGCTTGTCAGATGGTTTATGACCGGGTATGCTTCAGACACCTTCACAGGTTCATTTCCCTCTGATCCAATAACTTGTAACAGCTCTCTAGCCAGATCTTGAGATATAATTAAATCATCTGGTGGGGAGCTTAAACATATAGCGAGCCTCACAATGCTTTTTCCGACCTTGGAGCTTAATATTTCATTGTTTTTGCAAACACTAACAGCCCAAGCTCCATGGGAGTTACTCAGTTCGCATGGCAATTTGCGCCCGATGATCATTATCATGTCAGAGATGATCTGAAATAGAAAAGCTCTTTTGAGAAATAGATAAATGCATTCTACAAGGAAAAAAAAAAAGTGGGTACAAATCAGCAGTCACAGATGCCGGTTACCTCAACTTCACTGAAAAATGAAAGTGCCAGAAGCTCAGAAAATAGAGGCTTCAAGGTTTTGTCAATGAACAGTTCTTTGCTTCGTAAATGTTGATCGTTGATTATCGAGATTGTTTCACTTTCATTATTTGAATCAGCATGCTGAAGAGTGGAGATTGACACCATATCCTCAAGCAAACCAGTCAAGTGTGAAGTTGATGAACAAATCATTATCAACTCCTTCAAGCAAATCAAGGCTAGATGAAGATGGTCCCTTTGTCCATGAACATCTTTCTTTCCTTTAGCTTCCTTTTTCTTTTGATCTGACATCTTTGGCCCCGATTTGAGCAAAATGATCAACTTCAGCAAGGGGGGTCCTAGCATCTTAAGTTCCCCATAGATCAACGTTCTCAATGGATCTTCATTTCGCAGCACAGATGAAGATTTTATATGACTGAGGGATGCATTCAACACAAAACAAATCATCTTAGCGGAGCATTTTGTTGTTTTGCTAGTCAACTGGCTATGGTTTTGGGAAGTCGCAACATTATCAGAATTATCAGTATTGAGTAGTGTCAACACTGTTTGCAAGATCTGATATATACTTGAAGTTGCAAAGAAAGATACTCGTCCTTGTGTCACTTTTGATTGGCCTGAATCCATGTTGTTGGTCATATCGTGAGCAGTAGTGCGAGGATTCCCTCTTCTGATAGTTGTACTCTGCTTGGAGATACCTGCATCCTTATCCAATGAATCATGAAGGTCAACAAACTCAATAAGCTCCTTTTCCAAATCCAACTTCTTTCTGTCTGTTGCTTTCTCCAACTCAGTAGCAATAGCATTCAAGACTACTTCAATAATTCCTGATAAAACAAACGAGCAGCATTTTCTTTTGTCCTCTTCAAAAGATGAAGAACCGGAATCCTGAGATTGACCAAAGATGCCTGATACATAAAGAATCTAACTGTTAAGAAAGGTCTGTCTTAAAATAAGAATGACAAGTATAACATCAATAGTTTCCAATCTGACTCAAAAAGTACAGACTGTGTCTCTGACAAACAACAATACACTATTTGTTGCGTAATGCTTAATCTTTCAGCAAGTGCGAATTCCCCAAAAACAAAAGGTTCGAAAGAATCAAAACATTTGAAACTATCATACAACAAATTTGAAAAAGGATATACCAATGATACTTCACACAACCTCAAGAGGAACCAAGGGAGAAAAGAAATGGCATAGGTTAATAAAGTCTTAATGCAAACCTTCCAAACTCTGATTTCTTAATGACTTCCGTATCTTCAAGAAAGCAGTATAGAACGAGTCACCTGACAAATTTCTTCCTGCCTGTCAGTGGTTTCATATTTGCCAATGTAAGATTCAAATTCTATTTTTAAATCTAAAAAAGAAATCATACGGTACAAAAAGAAACAAGAAATCAGATGTAAACTATAGTTTTAATGAATTTTGTTAACTAGAAATGTGAGACCTCGTTTTCTTGTGAAAGGGAGAAACCCAAACATGCCCATGAAGATTCCAAGTGCTCAGTTTTACCATGCGGTTGTAAAAGTAGCATCCAAGAGATACAAGATAGAAGACAATCTAACGGCTCTTCTATATAAACCTTGCCACTCTCTGATTTAACACAGCAGTTGATTCGTAGGTGAACGTCTTCATCCTGCCAAGATAGTGCTTCAATCTTAAGCATGGAATTTATATTAATTGTATCAACTACATGCCAGATGCAAAATCAGCACTGTTTTAGTTTCTTTCCATAAAATTTGGCATGATAAACCATAAATTTTGCCAGATAATGGATCAAAACTTGGAATTCAGAAACAGCATAAAGCTTCACAAAACAAGCTATCACAAGCATCTGCAATTACCTCCTTATAGAAGTGGAGGAAGTGAGGTAACAGAAAATCAAAGACAGCTCCACCACTTGACGGGTCCACCAACACAAGCTTCACAAGTCCATGATACATGACTTCTTTGACATTTGCCTAAAACCAGTGACCCAATTATATTCTGACATTGGTCAAATAAAAACAGAATATCATTAACAAGACAAATGTAAAACCTGCTGATAAAGACATCTCTGTAGCAAACCACTAAGCTCTTGAAAAAGGACTCCCCCCACACTGTAGCGCATCTCAGATTGCTGGCTGCTACTGGCTTGGCTAGATGACTCTTGAAATAATAGTGTGTCATCTCTCTTGGATTGCTTTTCTGCTAGAATTAGGTCAATGACAGCACCAGTTGCTGCAAGACGAATCGCATCTTCTCGTCTAAACATCGCCTTACGCATTACCAAAATTGTGTAATCCTGTATTTAATTAAACAACTAAATAAATATACTTTGTTTGTGAACTGCAACAACATTTCTCACTTTTTTAGTACTTTGTATGCAACACATCATAGCCTGCAATTGAAAATCTCTTTCCACATTGTCATACGTCATCTGACTAAAAATCCAACAGACACTCATATGACATACCGTTGATAGAACTTGACAATGTAAAAGCTATGGATTCTGTTCATTTCCAGGTAATTGTAAAAAGCAGAAGCTTACAATAGAGCTTAAGGGCATAGTATCACAATTCACAAGTATAAATATGCCATTCTGATTGATTAGAAAAATGGAACAGTAGTTACCTGAAGATCGCGGCTGAACTTCAAGAGAGGTAATAAAACAGAAACAAGATGAGCAGCAACCTTGCCATGCATGAAAGCAAAATAATCCAACAATTCCTTCAGACGGGAAACATGTTCTAGCATGGGGTATGGATAAATTTGAACCAGACTACCAAGCAGTCTGCACATAAAAGATAATTAAACCTTAACCAGAAACACAGTATTACAATCAATGTTAAGCAGGTGAATGGAATTACCTTATGATTGCCATGCTCTGCTCTGGCTTTAAAGAAAGGATGCGAAATTTACACTGCTCGATAATCTATAAACATTGAAAACAATTGAAGGTTAGCTGGTGAGATGAACTGGTTAGCATGATTTGCTCTACCTTCCAATTACATGCAATCATCTTTATTAAATTGATTTCATTTAATGAATACCTTTTCAAATCCATTCCATACACTAACATGCTTAAAGCCTTACACCCATTTAAATCCTACAACGAATGTGTCGTGGGTGCTACAAAGCTATACAATACATAAGGGCCAAGTAATTTAAAAATTGAATACATGCCTCCATAACTAAAATTCCATACAAGTCTTTTCTTCTTTCCCGCTCTCCAACTGTAAAATTATGATGAGCACGTTGAACTAGTAATGTGATTCCGTATTCAAACAGTTGGACTGACCTCATTCCTTGCCATGTCATGGGCCTCAAATAGAGTTCTCAGCATCTGAATAGCAAGCTCCTCAATGCCTAACAAACCACTTAGATTGCAAGCCTCTTGACGACTTCCCTCATCCGCTGACTCTAGCAATAAAAATGCAAACTGCAACATGCTCGGCACAATATGTTCTCTTCCACAGTTGCTCTCATTAACCTAAATTTCAACAAAAGAATGAATACAGCATAACTATTATAAATTGGGGTAACTATACTTAAATTTGAAAGAACAGATGTGCACATATAGAAGATAACAGACTGAAAGGCAATTACAGCTCTTAACATGGCCTCTTCCACTGTTTTGACATTCTGCAGATATTCTTCCTTCATGTCATTAGGTATCCACTTACAATCTCTGCAAGATAAGAAAGAGTTCACAATTTATGTCCCGCAAAAAAGAACAAAACAAAAGAGTTTGCAAATAATTACCTAAATATTGAGAACATCCCAAAACAAAATTATCTATACAAAAAGGACCTACATACATCTTGTGATGAACATGAATGAAAATTAAACAGAACTGAGAAGGCACTCAACCCTTACTTGGCAAACTTGTAATCACGGTACGTGGTAAGCAGCGTAACTTTCAAAGCCCCCATCGAACTCTCACCAAACTTCCGAACCCTCGAAACCGACAACAAAACAGCAACTGTAAAGTGATTGAAAGCTCTAAGATCCGACCTCACAAGTCCCATCACCTCTTGTCCTAGTGTAGGATCCTGCTTTACTGCAAAGTTCACATGAAGCAACACAGTCCCTTCAACCTGTCTAACAATAGAGGTTGCCTTTGACGCCATTTTTGACCCGAAAAACATCACAATCCCTTCAACTACCTCTCTCTTAACAAACCCTTTAGACGCCAAAACCAGCAGCTGGTACACAATCGACGGCAAGTCCTGCAAGTCTAACCTTGACATTCCCACAAACACCTTGTCTACAAACTCCCTAGCCCTCGTTTTATCTAGAACCGGAAAGTCCCTGACAATCGAAACCATCTTGATCACCAACCCTTTTGACCAATTAACCTCCAGAATCTTATCAATCACCGAATTTACAAAATGCCCGCCACGTTCAATCTCCTCAGCGTTGCGAATCAAGTTCAAGCACCGGGGAAGAAGGTCAAGGATTTGGGCATCCTCCAAATCGACGATTTGGGGCAAAAATGACACAATGGGTTCGACTATTTGGGGAAGATCGGTGATGGGTACGTGGGGCAAGAGGGGGTGGAAGAATTGGATGGTTTTGAGGGAGTTGGCGTCGTGTGGGATTCGGAAGGAGGTGAAGATTTGGGTGTAGGATCGGAGGAGAGAGGAGAGGAGGGTAGAGAGAGAATCGAATTGGGGAGACAGAGCGATGAGGGAGAGGAGAGAGACGGTGTAGTCGGAGACTGGCTTCGACGGCGAAATGGATTGAGAGCGGGCGGTGAGGTAAGAGAGGAGGGTTGGGTGGGACGCTGTGGAGAGAAGGTAGGAGGGGATTGAGGAGCAGGACTGGGCTACTCGGATGATATCGGTGTCCGATAGTGGGGGTGGTGATTGTTGTTCCCCGGTGGATGTGGTTGCGGTGGTGTTCATGGCTGGTTTGGTTTGTTGGAAATTCTCAATTTAAATTTGGTTTCTGTGTCGCCGGAGATATTGATGGTGGTGGTGGAGAGCGGTTGAGCGGAAACTTGCTGTGGACTCAACAGTGGGGTCTTGTTTCGATTTTGCGCGGCAGAAATTCGTGGGATTTTGGAAGTGATTATTTAAAATTTTGATTTAAGCGCGTTTTTTTTTTTTTTAACAAACGATATTATCTACGTTAAAAATATAAAATGTGAGCTTAACCTTACAATTGGCTAACAATAATGTGGTTCAAATTCGTCTCTGGCAAGAATTGAACCTAAAACCTCTAACTTACAAGTGAAAAACAATATCACTAGACCATACTTCTAAGTGACTTAATTTACGCACTCTCAACACTCGCTAATCGTACTTTTTTTTTCAATTTCTTTTAATTAAATAATTGGTAGAATTCATTTTTGTGCTAGCATATGTCTCCACAGTGTATGAACATTTTTTATTTGGTATGTGCTATCTACACACGCTTGATAGCAGACCTTTTTTATTTTTATTTTTAAAATGGCAATGAGAGAGCGAGAGAGCAAGAACATGGGAGTGGGAGTGGGGATGGGAAGAGGAGGTTATATTAATAGGTAGTTTGGATAAACCATTTGATAAGTGATAACTATTTCGTTTTCAATTTTATTTTTTTTTTAACTTTTAAAAAAAACTAAAAACTAAACTTGTTTAGTACCTACTAGCATATGCCCACATAGTCAGTGTGTAACATCCCACATCGACCAACAAAGAGGTGGTGATGTGCCTTATATGTACATCCTCTCCTCCCTATAGCACGAGGCATTTTGAGAACTCACTAGCTTTTGATTTCATCGGAACTCCGAAGTTAAGTGAGTTCAAGCGAGAGCAATTCTAGGATAAGTGACCCTTTGGAAAGTTCTTGTATGAGTTCCCAAAAACAAAATCGTGAGGGCATGGCCCAAAGTGGACAATATCGTGCTACGGCGAAGCCGATCTAGGATATGACAGATTGGTATCAGAGTCACTCTCCCGTGTGGTGCGAGTGTGCCGAGGAGAACGTCGAGCCCCTAAGGGGGGTGGATTGTAACATCTCATATCGACCAACGGAGAGAGGGTGATGTGCCTTATATGTACATGCTCCCCTCCCTATAGCATGAGGCATTTTGAGAACTCACTGGCTTCGAATTCCATCGGAACTCCGAAGTTAAACGAGTTTGAATGAGAGCAATCTTAGGAATAGTGACCCACTGGGAAGTTCTCGTGTGAGTTCCTAGAAGCAAAACCGTGAGGGCGTGGCCTAAAGCGAACAATATTCTGCTATGGTGGAGCCGGTATAGGATGTGACATAGCGTGTGTGTGAACATTTTTTTATTTTTGCTGATGTTAAAATCATATGTGGGTGATGCTTTAAAAAAAAAAAGTAAATTTTGTGTTCTTATAATTACTAAATTGCTAATAATCTTTATTTATGTTCAATTTTAATTAGAGGGTTAAAATAATAATTTCTTAAAGTTTTGGTTGATAACTAGAATTCTATTAATATGTAGTTTAGATTTCAATTTTAAATTTTTAAAAGAAAAAGTAAAACCTACTTTTTGGGTTTCTAAAATTTATCCTTGGGTTGATTTTAGTTTTCATTTTATAAAAACTGAAAATAGTTATAAAAAAAATATATTTTTTTAGATTTTAGAAAGTAAAAATATAAACTGAAACTGAACTGAAATGGTTATCAAACAAAATCGTAGCAAGACACGAAAGTTTGAGCTTGCAATATCATTTTATAATATTTTGTGAGATTAGGTACGAAGTAATACAATACCCCTTGACTTTAAGCGCACATTGACACCAAGTTAAACAAACAAAAGAAACTTTACCTTGACAAAATTCATATCGAATTTACATTGACAAAACAAAAATTTTAGTACATAAATTGATAATTTCAACAAATCAAATGTACGATATATCATACATTGATTTGGTCTTACAATGAATTAGCAATAATATAGCTCAAATATGCATTTGGTGAGAATCAAACTTAAGACCTTCTCACTTACAAGTGAAAAGGAATATCATTAAACCGTAGTATTAAATAACCATTGACTTTTTTTTTTTTTTTTTAACAAACGAAGGGAGGAAAAAAAACAAAAAAACTTAACTTCACAATGGTCTTAGCAAGAAAATTACAAACTTGAATATTAATGGAAGGACAATTATATGGTGTGTCATGGGTCCATTGACAAAAATCTAGGTCCACGATGTGTTATGAAATGGGGTCCCAGATACTTCTTGATAGCCATCCTATAAACTTGAAGTATGATTCTCTTTCATTCTATCCTCTCATATTTAAACAGTTGTGATTATACCATGTTTACATTTTGCTTTGAATTTTTTATATTGAGAATAAAAACAAATAGAAGAGTATAAGAGAATGAAATGGAATGAGATGGTAATAGGAGTGGAGAGAACTTTGAGCATATGACGCGTGTCCCAGGTTGGAGTGGAGCTAACACGAAGATTGCCAAATTTGATATGGGCACACAGTTTGTCCACAGGCATGAAAGCGATGACATCGTAATTCGCAAAATTTCGAATGAACAACCGAACTCGTAAGCATCTGATCCATTTATCTTACTGGAATATTACTCGATGCTCCTCCGAATGCATCACCGAAGCAACAGCTAATCAGAAGATGCCACCACATCGTAGGCACTGCCGCACTGGGCAACCCCTCACGCGCCAATGATTCGACACATTTGATAATATATTCGTAATAGCATATGACTAAATTTTTAAACTGAATTTGTAAATTATATGATATGTTAGAAAGTAAATACGTTAATTAATATTTAAGTAATAATTTAATAATAAAACCACCTCATATAATTAAGTAAATTTGATCTAAAAATTTGGTCACTCTAGTATTACACTAATATACCCACTCGGCATTTAGAAGGAAGCCTAATGTGGCTTGTCGTTAGGCAGAAACACGATTGTCAATATACTGCCTACAAACTGTGTGTAAACATTTTTATTTTTTTTTGTGTGTAAATGTTTACATTTTTTTTACCATCGATTGCCACACAAATTGGCACAAGTTTTTATTAATACACGCAATAACCACATACATAAGGTATAATTCTTTCGTATTAAATAGTGTGAGCAATTGTATCAATTTTATATTATGGGTAGGGCCTCTCCGGAGTCAAAACAGGTGAATAACCGTGATTTGCCATCAGTTTTTCCTCTTTTTAAAAAAAGAAAAATAATTTTCATATTCATATTCAAGAAAAACTTTTGCCGTCCTACTTAAATGTTGGGTAAAATAAACTCACCACTTGGATAGTTCATAGAACATTAGGTAAATTTTTGTTAATTTAGCTAACATTTGGCTTCAACAACTTTTTTAACCGGTCAATTTAATTTAGCATATCTATATAATATTTACTATTTTAATTAATTGGGAGACCATAACTTGAGACCTCTTTGAATAATAGAAAGGTATGTAGTATTAGACTATGAGTTTGTTATATGGTATCACTTTGATACGGCAAATCATATTACAATTGTTAATTTGTGGTATCAATATTTTTTGACAAGAAAATTTTGGAGTATTAGTTTTTGAACTTTTGATCCAATTGTTACATCTTATGACAAATTTAAGAACTAATAGTTACGAATTTTTAATTATAAAGCCAAAATTTATATCGACAAAAGCACAAAAGATCAATGCTCAATTTTTATTCTTTAGGACAATGACGTAGAACATAACATTATAACCAACCTATATAACATAACGTTCAAAATAATATCATTTAAAATTTTATTTTCTATTACAAGCATATAACGATATTGTACACTAAAGGATACTAAAGGGCCGGGAAGAAGAAGAAAGATAAGACGATAATCAGACAATTTGTCACTTACTTTACAAAAAATGGAGATGTTTGGCCCTCCATAGTAGAACGGAAAATTGAGTGTGATTGATAATATAGGAGCCAAACTCTTACAGTAAGTCGAAAATTTTGAGTGTATGAGAGCTATTTTTATTTTTGATTTCAATATATTGAACTTATAAGTGTGAAACATGTATACTAAATAACAAGAGAGAAAAAATAAATAGACAGTCGTAAAATAGAGAAAAATAAAAAGCGGAAGGGCTTGGTGTAATACGAATTAAACACATAATACAGTCAAATTCCTATAAATTACTTTACATAATTTCAAGATAAGAAAATAGAAAAAAATTTAAGAGCGTGGTGTCCCCTCCCCAGAAATGCGAGTAAAACAAAGCGATCGCTCGTCCATACACACGCACACGTATGATTTGGCTCCATTACCAAATCCACCGAGCTGAGTTTCCTTCCGAATCTTTCCAAGCGTCACCGTGAAACGGTCAATACGCAAGCAATCGCAATTACAATTAAAAACGCCACCACCTTCCTATAAAACTCCGTTAATACATAAAAGATCAGCTCCTTGAAATTCAGACCCAGAGAGAGAGAGAGAGAGAGCGAGAGAGAAAGTGGTAGTAGTTAGCAGACCAGAAAATGGGCAGCAGCGGAAAGGGCCTGACAGTTCTGGAAGTGGGAGCCGATGGCGTGGCTCTCATCACCATCATCAACCCACCTGTCAATTCCCTCTCAATCGATGGTACTTTTCTTCCCTCCAAATTTAACCATCAATTTTTTTTTTATCTTTTGGGATTAAATTTGATGTCTTTTCTTTGATGGGATTTAAGTTTTATGTTAAACTACTATATGTTTCAATTGTTATTGGATAGCTGAAATTATTACCATTTGATCCATAATTTGATTCGAATAAGTATACTGGCATTAAGAAAAACGTGTTCAAATTATACTAATTACTCTCCCTCTCTGTGTATGTTTCAGTGTTATTCAGCTTGAAAGACAGTTATGAGGAGGCCTTGAGAAGAAATGATGTGAAAGCGATTGTTGTAACAGGCAAGTGGGGCAATTTGGTTATTGTTTTTCATGATCTGGGGCTGTTTGTAAATGAAATCGTGTTGTTGGTGCAGGTGCTAAAGGAAAATTTTCGGGGGGTTTCGATATTACTGCTTTTGGTGGACTCCAAGAGGGGCAGAAGCGTATGTTTAATATATTTTTGTCTTTTTTTTTTTTTCATGTTTGTAATGTTCTAGTAAATGGTATTGCATTACTACATGTGGTATTAAGTTCCTACCTCCCTTGTTATGTGTTGCAGAGGAGCCGAAGCCCGGTTTTATATCCGTGGAGGTTATCACTGACATTGTTGAAGGTGAATAATTGTTTTGTTTTGTGTTTTTTACTTATTATTTTTATCCCTTTTACAAGAAGGGCTTTGCTTGAATTGACCACTGTGATGGGTTGCATGATTTTCCAGGTGCTAGGAAACCGTCAGTTGCCGCCATTGATGGCCTTGCACTGGGGGGAGGTTTGGAGGTGGCAATGGTATGTGTTGTGTTGCACTTGTTTCTTTTTTATTTTATTATTATTTTTTTTTACTAAGGCTTTTATGCTGGATTTTTTGGATGAAAATTTGATGTTCTTGTGTCAGGCATGCCATGCCCGAATATCGACTCCTACTGCACAATTAGGGTTGCCCGAGCTGCAGCTTGGGCTCATTCCTGGATTTGGAGGTATGGCTACGATTTTTGAATTGATTAACATAATTCTATATTGAATATAGTGAAAGCCTTGATTAAAGATATGGTTAGTTATCAATTAACTGTGCTAAGGCCTTGTATCAAATACTACATTCATCTGGGTTGGGGGTCGAGCCCGTCCCTTGTCCTGTGAACTCATCTTACTGGCCATGAAAAGAGAAAAAAAACAGAAAAAGAATACAGTGGCGTGATCATATCAGAATGTATATGACATATTGGCTTTTGAGATGATGCTGAATTTTCGCAGGAACGCAACGGCTTCCACGTCTTGTTGGAATCTCAAAGGCACTTGAAATGATGCTGGTGTGTTGTGTGTTTGGTCATTTCTGAACATCTTAATATCTTGTATGGTCATGCTGACTTTATTAATACTGATTACATTCCCTCCCCCATTTCCTTTTGTCTGTGCCCAATTAGACATCAAAACCAGTCAAAGGGGAAGAGGCTCATGATTTAGGCCTTGTCGATGCTATTGTTTCACCTGATCAGTTGGTGAGCACTGCACGTAGGTGGGCGTTGGATATCCTGGAGCGTAGAAGACCGTGGGTTGCTAGTCTTCACAAAACTGACAAGTTAGAGCCCCTTGGAGAAGCTAGGGAAATACTTAAATTTGCAAGAGCTCAAGTCCGGAAGCAGGCTCCCAATCTCAAACACCCATTGGTTTGTATTGATGTTGTTGAGGAGGGTATAGCTTCTGGTGGTCGGTCTGGACTTTGGAAGGTCCTTATCTGTTTCAATATTCTCTTTCATTTTTGCCAAACGTATATACTTGCAATTTATGTTTCTGGCTAGTTCAGGAGGCTGAATCATTTCAAGGACTTCTGCGGTCTGACACTTGCAAGAGCTTAGTCCACGTCTTCTTTGCTCAACGTGGAACATCAAAGGTTTGACACACAACTTTTGCATATTCACCTCTAAAAAATAACTAACCTGCATCCTGTGATGGAATTTTAAACTGGATCATGAGCTTTAACTTATATCTCTACTGTTAATTTGAAAAGAAAAAAAAATCAAATTCAACTATTTTATATTCCTATTGAAGTAGAATGATTGTGTGGATGTTTAAGTTTGGTCTATACATTGTTATTTAGCTGTTTTTTTAGGGAGTTTGAGGAAGTTTTGAGCCATGCTTGTTGAATTGCTTTAACTTGGTTGAAAATTTATTCAAACACACGTCTTTTAAAAATTGGAATTGCTCTTCGGAGTAACAATTTTAAATGAACAAACGTAGGATGGTATTATTATAAAATCGGTTACTAACTGGTATTCGGCCATATCATAAAACCACCTTTGCTTTGATGACTTTTGAGTACTTGACTCATCGTCTCATAACTGTATATAGGTACCTGGGGTTACTGATCGTGGTTTGATGCCTAGACGAGTGACTAAGGTTGCTGTCATTGGTGGAGGGTTAATGGGATCTGGAATAGCTACTGCATTGATTCTTAGTGGTTATCCGGTGATCCTGAAAGAAGTAAATGATAAGTTCTTGCAGGCTGGGATTGGTAGAGTCAGAGGTGAGGCTAGAAGTCCTTTTAAAATTAAAGCTTCTAGTTTAGTATATTATTGATATTTGCTTCTAAAAGCTTTACCTTTCACATATTTTCACACGTATTTAGTAGTAACAATGCTTCTAAAAGTTTTATTCTTGTAAAAATTATAATAAAATAATATATGCTTGTAATCTTTGTTCCTGTGTATAATACCACAATATCAGCTTTTGTTAAGTATTTATGATGGCAATCTGCTATAAGTTGTCACTTTTCTGGTTCAGCCAATCTGCAGAGCCGCGTCAAGAAGGGGAAAATGACCCAAGAAAAGTTTGAGAAGACGACCTCTATTCTTAAGGGTGTCCTGGATTATGATAGCTTTAGAGATGTGGATATGGTCATAGAGGTAGTTCTTAAAGCATGTTCGATTTCGTTCACCCTTATGTTGTGTTGGTCGGTGGGGGAAATGGTCTGACATTCATCTTCTATGCTTGAAATAGGCCGTTATTGAGAAGGTTTCTCTAAAGCAGCAGATTTTTGCTGATCTTGAAAAATATTGCCCACAACACTGCATACTCGCAAGTAATACTTCTACAATTGACTTGAACCTCATTGGAGAGAAAACCAAGTCTCATGATCGGATTATTGGTGCCCATTTCTTTAGGTAATGCTATAAGCTGTATAATTGTCCTGGTTCTCTCTTTTTTCCTCAAATTGCTAACCGGTGAACTGCTTTGTGCTCTCCACGCAGTCCGGCACATGTCATGCCACTTCTGGAAATTGTTCGTACTAATCAGACGTCTCCCCAAGTTATTGTTGATTTGCTAGAAGTTGGGAAAAGAATAAAGAAAACCCCAGTGGTTGTTGGGAATTGCACAGGATTTGCTGTGAACAGAATGTTCTTTCCTTATACACAAGCTGCTCTCTTGCTTGTTGAACGTGGTGCCGATGTTTATCAGATTGATAGGGTAATCACCAAATTCGGAATGCCTATGGGCCCATTCAGGTCAGTAATACTTTTATGGAAACTTATGATCCGGTGGCTCCCGCGCTTTGCCACCCTTAAAATTTCCTTTTTTTTGTCATTGACCTGAGTTTGATATCCTATACATTCATTCAGATTGGCTGATCTGGTTGGGTTTGGCGTGGCAATTGCAACTGGCACACAATTTATTGTGAACTTTCCTGAGCGGACATATAAATCAATGCTAATCCCTTTGATGCAGGAGGATGGGAGGGCAGGTAATACTTTGTTGTTATGCTTGTAGTTGGCAAGTGAATATTTATTAACCAACTTCTTACTTAAATTCATATATCAGTAAGTATTTATCAAATTTTCGCATAACAGAATAGATTCCTTACATTCTTATTGTTTTAGGTGAAACTACTCGAAAAGGGTTCTATACTTATGATGACAGGCGCAAAGCTAGCCCAGATCCTCAGTTGAAAGGATATATTGAGAAGTCAAGGAGCATTTCGGGTGTTTCCATAGATTCTAAGGTCGCTCTCTCTTTCTTTCTCACTTGCTCACACACACACAGACACCATCTCCCTCGTGCAATGGCTGACACTGTCTGAATTATAAGTAACGGTTCTGACTCAAATTTGTGACAATCTGAACTCAGCTACTGAAGTTATCAGAAAAGGACATTGTTGAGATGATATTTTTCCCTGTCGTAAATGAGGCATGCCGGGTGCTTGCTGAAGGCATTGCTGTGAAAGCTGCCGACCTTGACATTGCTGCAATTATGGGCATGGGTTTCCCACCATACAGGTTTGTATAATTTGTTGAGAATACCTTCTTAAACGCCCTAAAATATGTAATAACTTGTTGGGGCATTTCTGTTTAGGGGAGGTATCTTGTTCTGGGCTGATTTACTTGGATCCAAATACATATATTCACGATTGGAGGAATGGTCAAATACTTATGGTGAATTTTTCAAGCCTTGCGCCTATTTAGCTGAAAGAGCTTCAAACGTGGCTTCTCTGGTAAGAATTCTGAACTGTTATGTGTTTATCATATAGTTCCATCGATGGTATATAAATTTACAGAGTGTTGCATCATAAAAGCTGTTTAGTAAATCCATATTTTGGTTATTCCTGTGCTGTAAGTTTTGTCTAAATCTTTTGGTTGAACTTCTCGCTGATTTCCTGGTTGAGTAAAGCTACAAAATCTGAACTTTATTAGAACTTACAAGCCTCTTACGTTAACTTAAAACCAACAGGCTTATATTCCCGTACACTTCCTTTTTCCCCGTAACATTCTTGATATTGTACTTCTTCTGCAAGCCTCTAACATGAACAGATTTGCACGATTGAATGTCATCGTGATTCACCAACCCAAGAACAATTTTGGATTGTCGGAATTTCTAGATTGGATTAGCGGTTGTGGTATATAATGTATCTGTTGCTGATTCTGCATGCGTCTAATAGTGCTTTCCACTGCTTCATTGCAGAGTTCTCCGTCGAAGCAATCAAAATCTCGGTTATAAGAAAGTTTCCAGTTGCATTCGAATCCACGGTTACGATTTTCTTCAGTCCCAAGTATCAATTTCCTTTCCATGGTATGAAAGGATGTGTAACAAGTGAGCGTGGGGATAATTATCTTTGGAATAAGGGGTAGGCAGGATATAATTATTCACAGATGGTTTCAAATCGAGTTCACATTGGGTTTTCTTCCTGAAAAGGGGAATTTGTTTTGTGTCATATTCTTACTAATTAATTTTAGTAGTAGAATTCTGTACTGGCGATGGTGTGGTAGCTCTCCTTTCTTTTTCCTCATGAGAATTGAGAAGCGACTTGGCACGGCTGCCGACGTACAGTGTCATGGTGGAGTGTTGTGCGAATCATGTCGTAAAGAGAGAAACTTATATGACATATTATTGCCATGATGGGACGTGGAAGTCTGGTTCTTCATACTAGTTTTTGGTCGCACCATTCCAAATTTACAACTACATGGATCAATATGATCCGATCGTTAAGACTTATTATCTTAGACACGCGGAAGGGAAGGGAAGGGAGGCGAAAACTAAACCGTGATACGACGCTCATTGAAGTGACGTGATGGTGATTTATTTCTGTATACCGGTTTTATATCTCCCTCTCCCCATCCGTGATGAAGGATATGAGATTACGACGCAGATTGAGTAAGGATCCGAGATTGGGTCATAACATTGGTATCATCTATTTTGATCCTGGTCTCCCTTTTGTATGCCACGCTCCACCAACACTTCTCTCAAATCTGCCATGGATGCTCGTCTCATTGCCCTGGAATCCTCCATCGATGCTCATTTCACCTCGTTGGAATCGACCATCGCTGTTGCTCTGTCTGGTCAAACTATGGGTATGGATGCTAAATTGGCTGTGGGATTTGAACAATTCTGATGCGAACTCGCTTTCACCGGTAAGGGGACTTCTTCTGTGGATACTCATCCTCCGAATGCCGAACGAGTGCCTCTTCCTCTGATCTTTGCTGAGGACGCTGATCCTCGAAGCTTGGATACTCCTCTTCATCATCAATGTGAAAATTTCGACGGCAAAGGGTTCACCCCTCGACCCCAGTGGCAACAACACGTGGATTTCCCACGCTTCAGTGAAGGCGATGACCCACTCGCCTGGATCTATAAGCCGGAGCAATATTTCATTTATTATTCTGTCCCTGAACATCAGCGAGTTGTCACAGCTTCCTTTTACTTGGACAATGAAGCCTTCCATTGGTTTCATTGGATGGATTGCCTCCATGCTACACCGACCTGGAGTGATTTCATTAAGGCTGTTTGCCAAGAATTTGGCCCTTCTAAGTTTGAAGATTGCACTAAGTTATTATTCAAACTCTGCCAAACAAGTACCTTGAAGGATTGCATCCTTAAATTTCGTAAGCTTGCTACTCGTTCCTCTGATGTTGGTCCTATGTTATTGCAGAGTTGTTTCTTGGGTGGGTTGAAGAAGGAAATCAAGCATGAGGTTAAGTTGTTTAGACCTATTTCTATGCATAAGGCGATTGTTTTAGCTGTGCAAGTTGATCGTAAATTTAGTGATAATAGAAAAAACTAACTCTCGAGTAGCACTAGCTTCAAAACCTTTAGTCCCTCCAGTGACCATTGTTTTCCCAAATAGACCCAAAGTGGGGACTCTCCGTTGTAAAAAAAACTAGGGTAAATCTCAGTTTACTACTCTCAAGTTTCATGGTTTTCAACATTTGATACATGAAGTTTTTTTCATCCCAGAGTCATACCTAAAAAGTTAATTTTGGGACAGTCTCATACATTCGTTAGTCTGGCTGTTAAGCCTACCGTTAACTGATGATGTGGTACCCATGTGGACAATGACTGGGCATCACGTGTCATTAAGGGGTCACGTGATCATTTAAAATTTAAAAAAAAAAAAAAATCCCTTTTGTTACTCATCTTCCTCCCAGAGGAAGTTCGATCCGCCTATCCGTCCTAAATCCCCTCCTCCTTTCCCTCCTCCACATCCCACCCAACCTTCATCTTCTACTTCACCCTCCGGCTACCTCTTCTTCCTGATTAGCCGGACCCACCTTTCTTCATCAAATCACCACCGTGAGCATCTAATTAGCCTTCCCCATCGTCAAATTGCTGCGAGCGTCCAATTGCCAAACCCACATTTCCTCATCGTCAACGCTGACAGATCTACGGTCACATTTAAGGGCGAGCTTGGTGACGGCACAGCAGAGCACACGACCGTCGCAGCAGAACTCCAAACTAAATGGGGGTGCTCAAAGAGGTGGTGGTGTCCTTTACTGTGCCAATGGGACGACATTGTGCTAGGCTTGCAACTAGAAGGTTCATAAAGTGAACAAGCCCACGAGTTCTTCTATCTTCCCACATGCCCAATTTTGAGTTTATGATTTGCAGAAATTGTTGGGTAATTGAATTTTGTTTGAATTTTTTAGTTTGATTTTGCAGGTGGCAGTTGGGTAATTGGGTTTTGCTTGAATTTTTCAATTTGAAGTAGGATTTGCAGGAGGCAGTTGTGCAGCCTAGAAGATTTAGCTTTTGGTAATTTTAATTTTGGATTCCGGCAATTGGGTTTTGCTTTTGTAATCAAATTATTGGATGTTCTTGAAGGAGATCCAGAGTTTGTGTAAGAACTCTTCGTGGTCTCCGTCGGTTTTGAGGTATTTGCCAGAGGGTGAGGTATGAGAGGCAGGTTGGGTAGGACACGGAGGAGAGAAAGGAAGAGGGGATTGGGGACGGATGGACGGATCGAACTTCCTCTGGGAAGAAGATGAGTAACAAAAAGGATTTTTTTATTTTTTTTATTTTTTTGCATGTGATAAATTTTTTTTTAATTTTTTAAATTTTTTATGATCATATGGACCCCTTAATGACACGTGGTGCGCAATCATTGTCTACATGGGTGCCATGTCATTAGTTAACGGGAGACTTAACAGCTAGACTAACGGATGTATAAGACTGTTTCAAAATTAACACTTTAGGTTTGACTCTGGGACGAAAAAATTCATATACAAAATGTTGAAAACCATGAAACTTGAGGGTAGTAAACTGAGATTTACCCAAAAAACTAACCCCATATGAAATCCAACACAAGAATGAACAGGGGGAGTGTTGGTTCTGTGAAGATAAGTGGGTTAAAGGTTATAAGTGTCCTCATAAACAACTGTTAATGCTTGATGTGCTAGACTTAGATGGTCCTGAAGTTCTTGAGGAAAATAGGGGGATAAGGATGAATTACCTCTGGAGTTGCAGCACATGGAGCTGAGTGAATGTGCTTATTTTGGGAGGCAAACAACCAATCCAAACAATGAAGATTGAGGGTTTTGTGAAAAATCAACATGTGAGAATTTTGTTAGACTCTGGAAGTACTTATAACTTCATAGATTCTAGGCTACTCAAGAACTAGGGTTGGTCAGTCAACAACATTGAGGTTTTTGAAGTGATTATAGCTAATAGGGGCCATCTTAAAGGATTGCAAGGCAATACCACTAAAGATTGGGGGTTATGAGTGCACCATTGATCTGTTCCCTTTTCATTGGGAGGATGTGACTTGGTCTTGGGAGTACAGTGGCTCTCTACTGTTAGTCCGGTTCTGTGGGACTTCTAATTGATGACTATGAAGTTCTCAAAAGGGGGGATAACACACAAGTTGGTTCATAACGTTGTCAAGCAACCATTAGTACAAGAGATGTCCTTTCAGCAACTAGACAAAGAGTTTTGCAACTCTAATCTCGGCATGTTACTTTACTCGATGAACAAGGAGAAATTAGAGGCCTCCAACCTTACTCCACAATAGTTGACAGAGTTACAAGAGGTCTTGAAAGACTTTGAAGAGGTCTTTGTGATTCTTTCCAAGCTACCCCATTCGAGAAGCCATGACTACCAGATTCCACTGGCACCAGGAGCACAACCACGCAATATAAGGCCATACCATTATGGACCTTTGCAAAAGACAGAAATCGAGAAGGCTATCTATGAACTATTGGAGGCTGGTTTTATCAGACCAAGCCACATTTCGTTTTCCTTTCCAGTGTTCTTGGTTAGGAAGAAAAAAGGAACATAGAGAATGTGCATGGATTATAGAGAACTAAATCCTCTAACTGTCAAAGAGAGGTACCTATACCACTCATTAATGACCTATTGGATGAGCTCTTTGGTGCTTGTTTCTTTTCCAAATTAGATCTTAGGTCCGATTATCTCTAAATTTGAATGCACCTAAATGATATTGCTAAGACTTCATTTCAAACCCACGAGGGCCATTATGAGTTTTTGGTGATGCCATTTGGCCTCACCAATGCTCCGACCACATTTCAAAGCCTAATGAATGACATCTTCAAGGCCTATTTCAGGAAATTTGTTTTGGTGTTTTCCAATGACATTTTTATCTATAGTAAGACCTGGGAAGACCATGTATGCCATTTGAGAAAGGCTTTTGAAATATTGCAGCAGAACCAACTATTTGTGAAGAAATCTAAATGTGCCTTGGGGCAAAGTTCTGTGGAATACTTGGAACACATTGTCTCCAATAAGGGTGTTGTAGCTGATCCATCCAAAATATAAGCAATCCTAGATTGGCTCATCCCTGCAAATGTAAAACAGTTAAGAGGGTCTTAGGACTCACTGGATATTATAGAAAGTTTGTTCCTAACTGTGGTAGCATTTGTTAGCCCCTTTACCAATTGACCAAGAATGACATCTTTGGGTGGAGTCTAGCAGCTACCAAGGCCTTTCAAACTCTGAAGAAAATAATGGCATCACCACAAATATTAGCACTACCAGATTTTTCAGCACCATTTGAGCTGAAATGTGCTGCATTTGGGGTAGGTATTGGTGCAATTTTGAAGTAGAAAGGGAAACCCATAACATTTGCTAGTCAACCCTTGGGACATAGAAACCAAGCTTTATCCACTTATGAAAGGGAGTTAATTGCTATTGTTTTTGCTGTGAAGAAATGGCAAACTTATTTGTAGGGAAGATACTTTGTCATCAAAACTAATCACCATAATTTAAAGTACTTCCTAAACCACAGAGCCAATACCTTTTTTCAGTAAAAATGGTCTTCAAATTAATGGGTATGACTATGAGATACAATATAAGCATGGGAGGGATAATATTGTTGTTGATGCTCTTTCCAAGGAATTTGAACCTCATAATCAAATAGAAGGGACATTTAATCAAGTGGAGATGACTGAGTGCTTAGCAGTTACATACCCTTACTTTGGTTGGCTAGATGAACAAAGAAAGGAAGTGGAACAAGATAAATGGATTACACAGAAGATTAGGTGCAGGAGACAGCTTTTTCAAGTACACCAGTTCCTGGTTCCAATGCATCTAAGTTCAGTATTGACAATGGATTCTTGAAGTATAAAGCTCGAATTGTCATCAACCCTACATCCCATTGGAGATTTAAAATTATAGAAGAACACCATTCTACTCATGCAGCAAGTCACAAGGAATTCTCAATAGGGTTTTATTGGCCTGGAATGAAAGGTGATGTGAAACAGTTTGTGAATGAATGCCAAGTTCGTCAATTGCATAAATATGAAACCATGGCACCTCCAGAGCTGTTGCAACTTCTTCCCATTCCTCAAAAGGTATGGTCTGAAATCAGTATGGATTTTAGTGATGGATCGCCCAATTGTAGAGGAAAATCTGTGATCTTTGTGGTAGTGGATAGGTTCATCAAGTATGCACACTTCATTGCATTGTCTCATCCTTACAATGCTGCCTTTGTGGCTCAAACATTTGTGGACCATATATTAAAATTGCATGGCATGCCCATCAACATTGTGAGTGACAGAGATCCTATATTTCTTAGCAACTTCTGGAGAGAATTTTTCAAATTGTAGGGTTCCACTTTGAGTATTAGCTCTGGCTATCATCCACAGTCAGATGGGCAAACTGAGGTGCTAAACAGATGCCTAGAGACTTATTTGAGATGTTTTGTTGGAACACAACCTAAGGGATGGGTTAAATGGTTGGCTTGGGCAGAGTGGAATTACAACACCTCCTATCATACCTTCACTAAGTTCACACCTTTTGAATTAGTTTATGGATACCCTCTCCCTTATGTTGCTTCTTATGGATTGAGATCAGCTAAATTGGATGATGTGGAGCAAAACCTGCTGGAAAGGGATAAAATGTTGTCCATTCTCAAATCCAATTGCGTCCTAGCTCAAAACAGGATGAAGGTTTAAGTAGACAAACATAAAATTGAGAGGGTGTTTGCAGTGGGTGATTTGGTGTATCTCAAATTAGTCCCTTATTAGCTGCAATCACTTAATACACATTCTCATCACAAACTGCTTCCAAGGTTCTATGGACCTTTTGAGGTGCTGTAAAGAGTGGGAAAAGTAGCATACAAGCTCAAATTGTTGGCCACCACAAAAAATACATCCTATATTCATGTGAGTTGCTTAAAGAAACACCTCGGGCCACAAGTGATACCTGCCTCAGTTCTTCCAGATGTGAGAGATGATGGTGTGCTAATGGAAAACCCTATAACTGTGCTGACTTGAAGGCTCAACAAGAATGAAATGTTGCTGGAGTTCAAGTGTTAGTTCATTGGGAAGGTTACACCCCAAAAGATGCTACTTGGGAGGATTATGACACTTTTGTAACTAGATTTCCTGATTTTAAATTTGAAAAACCTAGTTGATAAGGTTTTTGTTTGAGGAAGGGGTAATGTTATGATTTATGATTAGCTTAATCACAATCAGGAATTACATAGTTCAAGTGAGACTTTTATTAAGAGAATAATTAGTTAAGTGGGTTTACTGCCATCTGGCAAGCGATGTAAGGGGAATATATGTACACGCCTTTGGTGTGAGAGCATCAACGGTCATTTTGAATTAAAATATCATTTTACAAAAACAATCAGGAGCTTAACTCTTCTTTCTCTCTTCCTTCCTATTCCTCCATTGTTGCCCATTACTTGCATGTTGAGTAAGGATCCAAGATTGGATCATAACACATGGGTCACATCAATTCGAATTACATAAGCTTTTCAAGCAAGCACCCCGAAATATGATGCCAATTTGAAGTTTGAACCCTATCAATGTAAGCCAAATTGTGGACATGCACGCTTAGCCCATTTATCTTTTTTTTTTTTTTTTTTAAAGTAACTTTTAGAATTTTACTTTAGAGCACTGCTTGATGGGGTTCGAGTAAAGGAATGAAGATCTCGAGAATTCTTTAATCGTGTTCATTTATTATACATTGTGCGGTAAGAAATCATTTAAAATTTTTTATTTAAAATTAAACACAAATAGTACCTGAGGAAAACTAACCGTACGATTTACGATGAACGGACACGATTAGAGGATCCCCTGGATCCTCACAAAGAGGATCCGGAGAAGATCCTCATTCCAAGTAAAGTACTCAAACACTAGAAAATTATTGCTAAAACAGTTCAAAACACTTCAAAGAATTAAATAAAGGTTTTCTTTGAAAATATTCTCAAATGTACGTATGAGCATCTTTAATAGACTCTCTTAATGAGTTCCCTAGCTAAATTTTAGAAACGATTTGAAAAAATTATCTCCAAACAATTCTTATCTATCTCCTAAGATAAGAATTCTCTACATAGCCCCAAGAAAAGCATCATTAGTCATTAGCGATGTGTTTGGGTTAATATTTAGCAGTTGGGTTTACAAGTGACAAGGTCCAAGGATGCCAGATTAAATGAAGACTTGCCCGAGGCCCAGTCGACCAGTGGGGAACAAATTGGCGCCTCCTCAATTAAAACATAGGCTATATGCCTATGATTGAAATGACAGATGACAACGACCAACCCACTATCAGCCTAAAAGCACTTTCTAGTGGCAATACAAGTAAATAGCTGATGACTCACTACCCTCGAAGAGCTTTCGGACAAGAACAAAGCCCATACAGTCAGGCTAAGTTGCCTATAAAAGGGGAAGCAAGCATCAGAGACAAGGACACTCAACCAATACATACAAACTCTGCTCTCAAGCTAGTTCATACCTCGAAAAACTGAAACTTGTCCAAATTCAGTCATTTTAGCCCTAGTTCCTTGGAAAAGCTACCATTTTGTCTACTGTAAAAACTCTACTACCTTTCCTTAGTATTGTAGTATCGATTTCCTCGCGTAGAACCTAGTTGTCTACCACCTCTTTTAGCATACAAACCTCTATAAACATAAAGAGAAGTCACAGCAAGACGTTCAAACTTGTTCGAGAAGGTGAAATCTTGCTCAAGCCTCTTTGTATGTACTTGTATTTAGAAGATCTGTCATTTTACATGCTTTTCATTATGTATTCAAGTCATTATCAACTGTTTTCTACTTAAGAAGTCTCATTCACGTTTGAATCTGCTTCCATTAAAAACAAACTGTGTTCAAGGAAATGGTTAAAAGGGTCCTGAACTCCCTTCATTTTGAACATAGAAGATTATAGACTAAAAGTCTTTGTTTACAAGGAAAGAAAAAGAACTTAATGTAGACTTAACAAATTTGTGACAATCCTTTGACAACAAGAAGTTTAAAGTAACTTGGGCCACAAGTAATTGACTTAAATCATATCTGTTCAACATCCGTTATACTGAGATAACAGTGGCACACCTAGCACTTTATTAGTTTTGATTGCGAGCCTCAAGGCCTACACCAAAGGCCTTACAAATGCACCTTTCAAACTAACTTTGAACTCTTCTTGCAATATAACAAACAACAAAAACTCGACCAACAACCAACCAAGTGCCACCACCCCTGTGGAGCCGTGCGAGGGGAAATCATTTAGCCTGAACATGATGCTTTTAATTTGTAGTGCATTCCTAGCAAATTTGGTTAAACTTCCACGAGCTTTAAAGTCCCCCATGCAAACATAGAGTTAACATAATATCATAATCAACTAGTTTTTAGTTTAAAGATATAATTCTCTTAACTTGATTTTGTTGAACGAGACTTTGTGTTTCTTTCAGTGTTCTAAAAAGCGGGCTAGGCGGCACCTAGGACCTGGGCGTCCGGCTGCCGCCGCGATTATTCCAAAAATGTTCAACAAATCAGCAAGGGTATTAGGCGGCGCCTAGGCGGTTCTGTTAAATATATATATACACACACACACACACATATCGTTGTTTCACAACATCGCCTAAAAGAGTTCACATAATATTGAAGAGAGAGAGAGAGAGCATCAGGGAAGAGAGAGCGATGCTGAATTAGAAAAATAGATATGCAATTGCAGGGATAAACAAGAAATTGACTTGGATAGTTGGGATTCCTTCGACCGAGCATGCAATTTTCTTTGATGCGCTTGGGAAATTTTACAAACGAAAAAGAAGATGGGCAGAGCAGGGAAATTTTACAAAGAAGAAGATGGGCGGAGCAATTGAAGGCGAGGAAGAGGAAACGGAAGAGATAAAGGCCTTTGCGTTTTCCAAGGGCTCAATAACCCATCCCCTCTCTTTGACGGTTTGATCGGTGTTCATTTCACTATTAATTACCCACCTTTACCTTTAGTCTCCAATTAATTACCCACTACCCACTGCTAATTTATAATTATAATAAAATAAAAATATAATTTTTTGTAAATGTCAATATGCACTTATTTACAAGATATATAAGAAAATTACCTAAATCCACCTAGGCCGCCTAAGCGCTCGCCTAGCCGTCTAAGCACTAGGCGCCAAGCCGCCGCCCGACTAGTGCCTAGCGTTTTTTAGAACTTTGCTTTATTTCACACAATTGCAAATGTTATCATATTATAAAAGTTTCTTCGTAAGTACCTGTACAAAACTTGAGTGAAAATTTAGCTTAAATGTTTATCATCTCTTTCTAACCCATCTCTCCAATTAATGAATTATCGACTAACATTTTACACCAAAAAAAAATTACAAGTTCGAAGCACCCTTCCTCTTTTCTCATTGTATTCTGGAACATTCCACCAAAACAATATGAATAACAAAAATATGCACGTGTAATTCACGTGCCAAGATTTTCACAATGCATGCTATATGTGTTTGTGTGTATATATATATAATGCAAGGATAAGGACCCCTTCCTGCCATGATCTATTTTCTATCGGAAAACGCACGGCATTTCGTTCGAGCACGTTAGCGCACATCTAATTAATTACATGTGATATATGCAGAGGGTCATTTTCTTCAAATCAAACGTGCGCATAACTTTGATCTTACGTAACATATATTAATAATAAAATGGGGCGTTTTGATATAGGTTTTTTAGTTTTTTAGATTAAACATATACTCCTTTTGAAAATTTGATCAAACATTTTTTAAAAATTTTGGTTATTAATTTCAGTTTTTCACATAAGTTTAATTTTGTTTAGAATTTTAGTTTTTCACGACTTCTCCTGGACATTTCGTTTTTTTTTTCTTTTCTTTTCCTATTATCCCTATATTTATGCATTTATTATCCATCTCTATGCATTTTTTTTTTATTGTTTGTCATATTTTTTACTTTTTTTGTGAATATAGTAGAATATTTATAAATAAATAAAAAAAAGAAAATTAGAATGCCCTACATCTTTTCTACAGTTGTTAGATTAAACATTCATCCCTTTTAAAGATTTGATTAAGGTGCTTTGATCAATTGCCACCTCAATAATTTTTTTTTATTTAATTTCCTTGTCATTAATTTAAATGCATTTATGACACACCCCGACCCAGAAAGTCCACTTGGACCCTGAATCAAGCTGTGCTGGCCGACACCTGGAAGGTGACGAAGCCATAAAATGTGATGGTGTATAAAAAGTGAATGAATTTGAATCTAAAAGTGTCTAAATACCAGAGTGCGCTATGAGTGGGAGCGAACCCATTTCACACGCGATGTCAGAGCATAAGTAAGGTACAGTAATGTGGGTAAGAATCATACCCTCAAAAATATCCATCAATACTAAGATTCGCCACATATTCTTGTCGATACAAACTCAGCAGCTAAAACCTGGAGGGCACCAAACAGAAGGTGTGAGTAAGCAATAAAACCAAGCTTCCCAAAGTTACTACCTCTCTAAAAGTAATGCCCCTAAATGTAAAATCCGTATCGTTTTCCATAAGACAGTACAACATATATACATATATCCAAACCATACTCAGAAATGACCAAAACCACGGTTTGCCATCAAATCCACCATACATTAATAAGTAGGCCAAATGAACTAAATCAATACAAAGTGATATATCAGTCAGAGTCATCTAAAATGACATGTACAACTTATCCGTATCTCATCAATCATGGCTAGCATATAAGTCGGAGTCACCTATAGTGACCTGTACGACTTATTCATATCTCATCAATCATAGCTAGCATATAAGTCGGAGTCACCTATAGTGACCTGTACGACTTATCCATATCTCATCAATCCTGGCTAGCATATAAGTCGGAGTCACCTATAGTGACCTGTACGACTTATTCATATCTCATCAATCATAGCTAGCATATAAGTCGGAGTCACCTATAGTGACCTGTACGACTTATCCATATCTCATCAATCATGGCTAGCATATAAGTCGGAGTCACCTATAGTGACCTGTACGACTTATCCATATCTCATCAATCCTGGCTAGCATATAAGTCGGAGTCACCTATAGTGACCTGTACGACTTATCCATATCTCATCAATCCTGGCTAGCCCATAGCTCAATAAGTATACCTGCACACGAGTCGGAACCACCTAAAGTGGTCTGTACGACAGGCCTGGGTGTAAATAAGTGCTACGATCACGTGAAGACTGGGCGAATAATCGCGGGTCACCTACGAGTCGGAACCACCTAAAGTGGTCTGTACGACAGGGCTGTGCACCTACCTTGAATCCAAGGTGAGCATAAGGTGCGGGAGGTGAACATCACGTGAAGGACTGTGCCCTGGCCACGGGCGGGAGCACTAACAACGGGGTGCAGGTTTATGAGCTCTCAATGCATCTCAATATAACATGTGCAACTCATGGCAACCAGTACGACAGTATCGAAGTTGCCTAACTCATAACTGTAGTCATGCTATAACGTAATCGATTCAACTAGTACCATAAACTCACCTGAACTTACCTGGGTGTCCTGAGTTCACCTTTGCACTTGAAAGCATTCCCAATAATTATATGCAAGTAATATACATATGGATATATCATGATGCAATCTAATACTCAACCATGTCGAAACATTCTCAATTATAAACAATACGGTGTGAAATGTACAATCAATAACGCTCTACTCCCGAACTACTTATTTTCAGGGATAATTATCCATAATAACCCAATTAACACTAATTAACTAACTAATTCACAAAACTAAAACTTGTCTTTATCAATTTCCTTCGCATTACTCAATTTCCCAAATAAGGCTTTTGTCTCAAATATTTTATGGCTGCATCTAACGTCTCGTTAGACTGCCTACGTACCCTAAACAGGGATCAAGCCATTCGTAGTTCATATAGGTACTTCAAGCATTCACAATAATTATATGAAGGTAATATACCTAATCAATTTAAAAGTATCGATAGAACTCTCAATAATATGCACAATAAAAAGGAAAAGATCCACTCACCTGGAGTCCACACTATACTTCTCTAGCACGCGCATCGAGGCGTCCTGAATGATCGGTCCCTGTGGCCAATTATCAAATCACATCTCAGAACTCTTATCCGTGGAATACGAAATTCACATATAACACAACCTCAACGACATTCTGAAATAGTTTGATACCCATTGACCACAAGTCAACCGTCGATCAAAGATCGACGGTAGGGTTTACAACCCTGTATAACTTGACCCGGAAGATCCGCATATCAGATTTTCAATCCACAACTCCCAACGATCCACAATATGTTTCTAGAATAACATATTAAAATTTCATTACGATCCAACGGTCAGATCTCCGTCAATTGCCTAAAACAAGTGGCCGTGAACATTTATTTTACTAACTTACAAATCCAATTTAGGAAGATCCGTAAGTCGGATTCCCGATCCGTAAATTCCTATAATCTTTAAATATTACATATTATAATGTATCCAATTTTGATGACGATCCAACGGTCGGATCATCGATTCACATTTTTATCAAGTAACGTATCATAACGAATTTAGGTTCCAACGATCAACCTACGTCATTCAAATGACAAAACTGAATTCAAGACATTTGACATAGCCTAAAAATAACATTGGCGGCCCACTGGCCACGCGCCGCCGCACGCGCCGCCGCGGGTGGCGGTCGGCCGCCCCGACTTGCCGGAAAATTCAACTATTTCCAAAAATTCTCAAACTTCACAGAAATGAAGATCTCAGTGAGTGGAGCAACTTTCATACCTGCCACGAAGTCCAAAAGTGGACGGAAGATGGTCAATTTTGCCCACGAAGCCGGCGGGTGCCTAAAACTTCCCGACGTCGATTCGTCGTCTACGGTGGTCCAACGGGGTCAAGGTTGGTTGGGTTTTGCTCCTGGGATGATGGTCTACAAAGCCCAAGTGGTGGCATCGGCCATTGCTTTGCCGATTTGCCGGAAAATCGAGAAAGGTGGCCGGAGCACCATTGATTTTCGTCAACTTTCGTGGCCTCAAACTTCCACATCCCATGGTTAATCAAGGTGGTTCTTGGGTGGGTTTTGTAGAGGGGAATGAGAGCTTCAAGATGGTGGTGGTGGCATCGAAAAACTCCACCGGAGTTGGCCGGAATCGGCCTTGGAACATGGGCACCCGCGGTGGGTGCGGGTGGACGAAAACCCATTTCCTCTTTTTTTTTTTTTTTTTTTTTTTTTTTCTTTTCTCCCTCCATTTCTGATTTGGCTTCCCCCACAAAGTGGGGATTTAATTTAAATAAACACTAACCTTGAATAACCAATTTCGAACGTCCGTAACTATACCGTTATAATCCGGACTCGCAAACGGCTTTCGCCTATAAGTTCGTACCAATGAGTACTACGAGGATATGCTAAAACAATAAGTCCCACATCTTTCAAGTCGATGGTCAACGGAAGTCAAAGTCCTTTCCTCTAGGGCAATTTCGTAAATTCACGCTTTTAAAATAAAATAAAAACGTAAAATTTGGAATGGGTTGTCACAATCTACCCACCTTAAGAAAATTTCGTCCTCGAAATTTAAAATCATCAGTCGAATGTAGAATACTCAAAATTAAAGAGATATATGCATCTAAATACATACACGAGGAAGACATCAAGTTATAGCGACTACATAAAAGAGGATGACATTCCGTCATTATCGGAGTGTTATGACTCTTCTTTCATGCCTCCAAATTCCTACTTTCCTTCTCTTTTACATAAACGTGTTCAAAGCATAACGCACTTCGCAATTTAGCATGTAGTATTTTTGGGTCAAGCCTAAACAACAATTAACGAATTAAATAAGTAAATACAATTATTAACGTAGAATAATCTACTTGTTTATTTGCTTAATAACCCAACGAATAAGTTATTAATATTATGGTATGCAGTTCACAATATCGACAATTCACTGTCGTCTTGATAAGCAAGTAACAATTCCCGAGGGTGCAATATTACCATCTTGCCCCTCAATGGAAAATACACATACCAGCCTCGATCGTACTCATTCACTACCTTCTGAGGCAACATCGTCAATAACATAAATTTTCTACATCACAATCTCAATTTGTTCGCAATAATCTGTTGTAAATCACAAGCTGCACATACAATATTTGTATTATATTTTGAAGGATACCATACTCCTAAACAGGAATGTAACCGTAGTTACCCATAATTCTAACAAAAGTATGCGTCCATTAAATATGCGATGTGCGTAAAATCTCCATACATCAACCCCAATGATACCATAGTTAACCCGAAATTGTAACTATGGTTACAAATGACTAGAATGGAGATAAAGATATACTGCAACCATGCTACTGGTGGGACAAACAAGATGCAACTCGTCCACAAAGGTCTGAGTAACTCATTTCAAATTAATCGTTAATCTACGGTTAGAAATGCGATACTGAACAACTTCCAATACTCAAAACCTTCATAACGACTTCCAAAAGCTTGGAAGTGAAACATGTAACACGATGAAATATAAATACACCAAGATGATAATCTTGTCAGGTTTCTATTTGTTGAATTTGTATAGAAGTCTAGGAGTAGTTTTCTCAAAAAGTCATCGTCCTCTGGACGCAATTAGAAAATTGTAGTTGCCCAAGGAAGTTTGAACTCTATATCCTCTATATCCCCACGACATTAATCAAAAGCAAGGTCCATCTAGAGTGAGGATTTATTTAAAACACATCAAAGGAAGCCTCGATTTTATCTCTTCCCTACTTCCACTTTTGATCACGTCACAAAGGGAACTTCTAAATCACATCACCCGAAGAGGTTGACTACATCCCACTTCTATCTTAGTGGTCTTCACAAGTGTCTTGTTGTTGAAATTTCAACACCCATTTTAAGGAAATAACTATTGCCAATACTTCAATTTTTAGAGCAAGAAGAATATTGTTTTCTACTTAAGTAAACAACCACCAATTAGAACATCATATAAGCGTATCATTGGTTTAGCATCACGATTAATGAATTTCACATTCTTTACATATACCACATATCTCGAACTGCGCATATAAAAAGATACTTCCTAAGTCCATTCATACAAAATGATTAAAATCATTTGAACCATTTCTTGTTAGATTAAAGGTAACTCTATATCAATACTCATATTTCCCAACTAAATAAAATATGACATGTTGGAAGTGTGCGAGAGTAGATACACGATTGTGCACTCATAGATGCTAATTTAATTCTACTATTGCCTCTGACAGAACTTAGCTTGTTCCAAAAAGTAAATGTAATAAAAAGTTCTAAGATCAATGAAGATTTGGACACACTTCTACATAAGAGTCCCAATCAATATTCCAATGAAATTAGAAATTGTTAATTCTAGGTCATAAGTATGATGGTTCATCTTTAGCGGTTCTACCACCGAGAAACATAAGCGTTAACATACTAAGAAAGTCTGAATCCGAATTGACTTATCACATCAATCGACAAACACCAAGCATCATCAAAATCTCCCCAGAGAAGTGTCATCTAGCCTTCGAAATAAGGTAATGACTGTTGACTTTAGGTCAATGAATAAGATGGTTCGTTTCAAACGGTTCTAATCGTGAAAAAAAAAAAAAAAAAGCAATATTCCATCATGTTGCCATACCAACTTAACAATGTGGTGATATCCGTGGTAAGGTTTTTGGGATATGACGCCAAAAGTATACGTCCTCGAATTTACAGTACTACTAACCAACTCTACGACACGAACTAAAAGGTCTTCACAGTTTCCTCGACACTCATAACAATCTAACAGTGAGATATCATCCCGCATTTCGATTCTAATGTCTACCTATGGAAGTGATCGAGAGGTGGTTAGTCAAAGGGTTTTCGTTTACATAGATAAGTGATAGGGTAAAAACAACAATCAGGAGTTTACCGTTCTATTACAAAGCTTATTTCTAAGCTTCCACGATCCTAATTTATTCGGCTCAAGCGAAGTAGTTCATTGATCCTAGGAGGATTTGATGATTGCTTTTCGGATTTCTACAACTACCAGGATATGACAACTTACATTCGCAAGCCAATTCTCACCCATTTAATAAGTACAACCACAAAAGCAAAAATCTGGAATAGCGTTGATTGAAAAATCCCAATGCTAGAAAAAGACCTTGCCTAAGATCTACTTCCAAAAAGACTTCATCGACATTCGATCTTCCTCCTAAAGATCCAACATGAACCCAAGTATGCTTGAAGATATTAGTGCTAATAAGGACCGACCAATAATTATCCCTCAGATGATCTTCCGCGAAATGTTACTAAGAAATCAAGACTAACTAAGATTTCCAATCTTTAAAGAATCAATACTAACGGCGGTAGGACAATGATAGAATTATTTGGTAATATCTCTGGCGATACATGATTATCAAAACATTTACTTAGGCCATCAACTCGCCTCACTTTTATACCTTTCCTCCACAAGGAAAATCTTCGTTTTAATTCTAAGGACAACCGCCAAAATGATTTTATAAAATGTCGTGAAGACAACATAATTGTCCAAAACTTAAGAAAAGTTAGCATACTTTTCCATATTCGACGAGGTGGCATCATTTGAACGTCAAACACAAAAACCAAGAGTGCTCACATCACGCGTGTGATGAACACAATACTGCCCAACATATGCTCTGATACCAAACTGACACACCCCGACCCAGAAAGTCCACTTGGACCCTGAATCAAGCTGTGCTGGCCGACACCTGGAAGGTGACGAAGCCATAAAATGTGATGGTGTATAAAAAGTGAATGAATTTGAATCTAAAAGTGTCTAAATACCAGAGTGCGCTATGAGTGGGAGCGAACCCATTTCACACGCGATGTCAGAGCATAAGTAAGGTACAGTAATGTGGGTAAGAATCATACCCTCAAAAATATCCATCAATACTAAGATTCGCCACATATTCTTGTCGATACAAACTCAGCAGCTAAAACCTGGAGGGCACCAAACAGAAGGTGTGAGTAAGCAATAAAACCAAGCTTCCCAAAGTTACTACCTCTCTAAAAGTAATGCCCCTAAATGTAAAATCCGTATCGTTTTCCATAAGACAGTACAACATATATACATATATCCAAACCATACTCAGAAATGACCAAAACCACGGTTTGCCATCAAATCCACCATACATTAATAAGTAGGCCAAATGAACTAAATCAATACAAAGTGATATATCAGTCAGAGTCATCTAAAATGACATGTACAACTTATCCGTATCTCATCAATCATGGCTAGCATATAAGTCGGAGTCACCTATAGTGACCTGTACGACTTATTCATATCTCATCAATCATAGCTAGCATATAAGTCGGAGTCACCTATAGTGACCTGTACGACTTATCCATATCTCATCAATCCTGGCTAGCATATAAGTCGGAGTCACCTATAGTGACCTGTACGACTTATTCATATCTCATCAATCATAGCTAGCATATAAGTCGGAGTCACCTATAGTGACCTGTACGACTTATCCATATCTCATCAATCATGGCTAGCATATAAGTCGGAGTCACCTATAGTGACCTGTACGACTTATCCATATCTCATCAATCCTGGCTAGCATATAAGTCGGAGTCACCTATAGTGACCTGTACGACTTATCCATATCTCATCAATCCTGGCTAGCCCATAGCTCAATAAGTATACCTGCACACGAGTCGGAACCACCTAAAGTGGTCTGTACGACAGGCCTGGGTGTAAATAAGTGCTACGATCACGTGAAGACTGGGCGAATAATCGCGGGTCACCTACGAGTCGGAACCACCTAAAGTGGTCTGTACGACAGGGCTGTGCACCTACCTTGAATCCAAGGTGAGCATAAGGTGCGGGAGGTGAACATCACGTGAAGGACTGTGCCCTGGCCACGGGCGGGAGCACTAACAACGGGGTGCAGGTTTATGAGCTCTCAATGCATCTCAATATAACATGTGCAACTCATGGCAACCAGTACGACAGTATCGAAGTTGCCTAACTCATAACTGTAGTCATGCTATAACGTAATCGATTCAACTAGTACCATAAACTCACCTGAACTTACCTGGGTGTCCTGAGTTCACCTTTGCACTTGAAAGCATTCCCAATAATTATATGCAAGTAATATACATATGGATATATCATGATGCAATCTAATACTCAACCATGTCGAAACATTCTCAATTATAAACAATACGGTGTGAAATGTACAATCAATAACGCTCTACTCCCGAACTACTTATTTTCAGGGATAATTATCCATAATAACCCAATTAACACTAATTAACTAACTAATTCACAAAACTAAAACTTGTCTTTATCAATTTCCTTCGCATTACTCAATTTCCCAAATAAGGCTTTTGTCTCAAATATTTTATGGCTGCATCTAACGTCTCGTTAGACTGCCTACGTACCCTAAACAGGGATCAAGCCATTCGTAGTTCATATAGGTACTTCAAGCATTCACAATAATTATATGAAGGTAATATACCTAATCAATTTAAAAGTATCGATAGAACTCTCAATAATATGCACAATAAAAAGGAAAAGATCCACTCACCTGGAGTCCACACTATACTTCTCTAGCACGCGCATCGAGGCGTCCTGAATGATCGGTCCCTGTGGCCAATTATCAAATCACATCTCAGAACTCTTATCCGTGGAATACGAAATTCACATATAACACAACCTCAACGACATTCTGAAATAGTTTGATACCCATTGACCACAAGTCAACCGTCGATCAAAGATCGACGGTAGGGTTTACAACCCTGTATAACTTGACCCGGAAGATCCGCATATCAGATTTTCAATCCACAACTCCCAACGATCCACAATATGTTTCTAGAATAACATATTAAAATTTCATTACGATCCAACGGTCAGATCTCCGTCAATTGCCTAAAACAAGTGGCCGTGAACATTTATTTTACTAACTTACAAATCCAATTTAGGAAGATCCGTAAGTCGGATTCCCGATCCGTAAATTCCTATAATCTTTAAATATTACATATTATAATGTATCCAATTTTGATGACGATCCAACGGTCGGATCATCGATTCACATTTTTATCAAGTAACGTATCATAACGAATTTAGGTTCCAACGATCAACCTACGTCATTCAAATGACAAAACTGAATTCAAGACATTTGACATAGCCTAAAAATAACATTGGCGGCCCACTGGCCACGCGCCGCCGCACGCGCCGCCGCGGGTGGCGGTCGGCCGCCCCGACTTGCCGGAAAATTCAACTATTTCCAAAAATTCTCAAACTTCACAGAAATGAAGATCTCAGTGAGTGGAGCAACTTTCATACCTGCCACGAAGTCCAAAAGTGGACGGAAGATGGTCAATTTTGCCCACGAAGCCGGCGGGTGCCTAAAACTTCCCGACGTCGATTCGTCGTCTACGGTGGTCCAACGGGGTCAAGGTTGGTTGGGTTTTGCTCCTGGGATGATGGTCTACAAAGCCCAAGTGGTGGCATCGGCCATTGCTTTGCCGATTTGCCGGAAAATCGAGAAAGGTGGCCGGAGCACCATTGATTTTCGTCAACTTTCGTGGCCTCAAACTTCCACATCCCATGGTTAATCAAGGTGGTTCTTGGGTGGGTTTTGTAGAGGGGAATGAGAGCTTCAAGATGGTGGTGGTGGCATCGAAAAACTCCACCGGAGTTGGCCGGAATCGGCCTTGGAACATGGGCACCCGCGGTGGGTGCGGGTGGACGAAAACCCATTTCCTCTTTTTTTTTTTTTTTTTTTTTTTTTTTTCTTTTCTCCCTCTATTTCTGATTTGGCTTCCCCCACAAAGTGGGGATTTAATTTAAATAAACACTAACCTTGAATAACCAATTTCGAACGTCCGTAACTATACCGTTATAATCCGGACTCGCAAACGGCTTTCGCCTATAAGTTCGTACCAATGAGTACTACGAGGATATGCTAAAACAATAAGTCCCACATCTTTCAAGTCGATGGTCAACGGAAGTCAAAGTCCTTTCCTCTAGGGCAATTTCGTAAATTCACGCTTTTAAAATAAAATAAAAACGTAAAATTTGGAACGGGTTGTCACAATTTATATAGAGGCATAAGGTAGCTTAGCAACTAATTACCTATAATATAGGAATTTAATTTTGAATCCCCTTCTACGCATTAAATGATATTTTAAAAATAAAATAAAATAAAAAATTAATTAACTAATTCCTCATTTCCTTATTATCAGTATTTAAAAAAAATTATCTTTCTATTAAAAATGTCTCAATAAAAAGTCTTCAATACATATTTTTTTCATGTATAGATACATAAAAAATATACTAAAAACTTATGGTACATTTAAGAACAAAAGTATCGACTTTTGGTACGTTTATATTTCAAATGTACCAAAAATTTAAATATACCATAAAACCAAATGTACCTATTGTTATGTAAACCTTTTGGTATGCTTAGATTTCAAATGTACAGAGAAACCAAATGTACCAAAATTTCAAATGTACCATAAAACCAAATGTGCCCATTGTCAGGTAACTCTTTTGGTACGTTTAGATTCCAAATGTACCAAAAGACCAAATGAACAAAAAATCTCAAATGTACCACAAAACCAAATGTCTATTAGATAACCCTTTTTGGTACATTTACATTCCAAATGTACTGAGAAATACAAAAAATCAAATCCACTATAAAACTAAATGTGTCCATATTATAGGTAACTAGACGTAGCTATATAATCAAACAAATCTTTATTATGTGTTGGGTCTTCTAAATAATAAAATATGACAATTTTTTTTAGGGGCGTTTTGATATAGGCCCTTTGTTTTTTTAGTTTTTAGATTAAACATACACTCCTTTTGAAAATTTGATCAAACATTTTCCTAAAATTTTGGTTATTAATTTCAGTTTTTCACGTAAGTTCAATTTTGTTTAGAATTTTAGTTTTTCATGACTTCTCCTAGACATTTCGTTTTCTTTTTCTTTTTATTTTTTTTTCTTTTCCTATTATCCCTATATTTATTATCCATCTCTATGCATTTTTTTATTGTTTGTTATATTTTTTTACTTTTTTCGTGAATATAGTAGAATATTTATAAAAAAAATTGTTAGATTTTATTATTTAGAAGACCCAACACATAATAAAGATTTGTTTGATTATACAGCTACGTCTAGTTACCTATAATATGGACACATTTTGTTTTATAGTGGATTTGATTTTTTGTATTTCTCGGTACATTTGGAATGTAAATGTGCCAAAAAGGGTTATCTAATAGAGACATTTGGTTTTGTGGTACATTTGGGATTTTTTGTTCATTTGATACATTTGGAATCTAAACGTACCAAAAGGGTTACCTGACAATGGGCACATTTGGTTTTATGGTACATTTGAAATTTTGGTACATTTGGTTTCTCTGTACATTTGAAATCTAAACGTACCAAAAGGGTTACATAACAATAGGTACATTTGGTTTTATGGTACATTTGAATTTTTGGTACATTTTGTCACATCCCGGCCCGGGGCGGATCACTTCCCAGGCCCACTCCACCACCGTAGCACGATATTATTCGCTTTGGGCTTACCATTCCCTCACGGTTTTGTTTTTGGGAACTCACGAGCAACTTCCCAGTGGGTCACCCATCATGTGATTGCTTTAGCCCTTTTCTCGCTTAACTTCGGAGTTCCTACGGAACCCGAAGCCAGTGAGCTCCCAAAAGACCTCGTGCTAGGTAGGGATGGGAATATACATTTAAGGATCACTCCCCTGGGCGATGTGGGATGTCACAATCCACCCCCCTTAGGGGCCCGACGTCCTCATCGGCATATCACGGCCAGGGTTAGGCTCTGATACCAATTTGTCACATCCCGGCCCGGGGCGGATCACTTCCCGGGCCCGCTCCACCACCGTAGCACGATATTGTTCGCTTTGGGCTTACCATTCCCTCACGGTTTTGTTTTTAGGAACTCACGAGCAACTTCCCAATGGGTCACCCATCATGGGATTGCTCTAGCCCCCTTCTCGCTTAACTTCGGAGTTCCTACGGAACCCGAAGCCAGTGAGCTCCCAAAAGGCCTCGTGCTAGGTAGGGATGGGAATATACATTTAAGGATCACTCCCCTGGGCGATGTGGGATGTCATACATTTGGTTTCTCGGTACATTTGAAATATAAACGTACCAAAAGTCGATACTTTTGTTCTTAAATGTACCATAAGTTTTAAGTATATTTTTTATATATCTATACGTAAAAAAAAATGTATTGAAGACTTTTTATTGAGACATTATTAATAGAAAGAGAATTTTTTTTTTTAAATATTGATAATAAGGAAATGAGGAATTAGTTAATTAAAATTTTATTTTATTTTATTAAAAAAATATCATTTAATGTGTAGAAGGGGATTCGAAATTAAATTCCTATATTATAGGCAATTAGTTGCTAAGTTACCTTATGCCTCTATATAAATGCATTTAAATTAATGACATGAAAATTAAATAAAAAGAAAATTATTGAGGTGGCAATTGAAAGCATCTTAATCAAATCTTTAAAAGGGATGAATGTTTAATATAACAATTATAGAAAAGATGTAGGGTATTCTAATTTTCCCTAATAAAATATCAGAGGGATAAAAACCCCAACTTGTTCTTCTTTTTTCTGGTTGAAAATCTCCAGATGATCCATATCATGGCTCTTTATGGCCGATCGATGTCCATATGTTACATGTGATCCCAGTGCTCCAGCAGTATAAGGCCCGCCAATGCCAATAATTTGGCCAACCGACACCGAAACAACAAATAAATAAAGAGAAAAAGAAAGATCGTCCTATTATTTTTTTATATATATGTATGTATGTATATATGTATGTATATGTATATGTTACTTTTTGTAAATCAAGCTTTCATTCGGACCACCTTATTCTTAAACCATAATTACAAGCCAACAAAGTTAGGAAAAAATCTGACTTGATTCCCAAAAGAACATGGATCCATATTTTTCAAGGTGACTTTGTATGTGGTCCTTATTTATCAACGTTTTTTTATTGAAATCTTGTTGGTTTTTTATTTTTCATTGAAATTCGTGAAATTAATACAATAATGCATTTCTATGTAGGTTATTATAATTTTTAAATTAAAATTTCATATTTGTAGTAATTTATATTAATGAGATTTTAAATAAAATCCATAATTTGTTGAAAATATTAAAAAAAAATTATACTTAAATAAAACCCATGATTTGTCATTACTCATATTAATGACATTTTACATACAAAAAATTGGTAATTTTTATACGATACATTTTACATACAAAAAGTTGGTACATTTTATACAAAGAAAAGTGATACGTTTTATATAATGGGTACATTTCATATATATAAAAAAAAAAAAAAACAATGGGCACATTTTACACAAAGGAGATGGTACTTACAAAAAAAAAGTTATTAATAAATTATGGGTCCAAATAAAAGGTCAAAAAAATATGAGTAAAAATAAAATTTTGAAAAATATGGACACAAAAAGAATTTAAATTTAATATATATGTATAAACTAAAACTGAATAGAAAATTGGCACAATTTAAAGAAAAAAAAAAAAAAGGTTGCAAATTAAAATGGGTACAAACTAAAAATAAAAATATATGATATAAAATTTAGCCATAAATATAAATATATCAAATCTAACGTTTCTAACACTAAATGAATAATTTAGAAATAAAATTTAATTATCTTGATATGTAAAATATTTTATTATTGAAATAATTAATGACGTTTATTAAAACCAAGGGACCTTGATTAAAAATTGAAAAGGAAGAAGGTTTCAATCAATGGAATTGAAAAAAAGAAGGATAACAACCTAATTTCTTTATATATATATTTCCACGAAAGTAGTAAATGACGAAGACCACGTATTTGTATTTGTAGGAACAAATCCATTTGTAAAGCACTTTTTTTTTCAAAACTACATTAAGGGGAATTCGAAAACATGACATCAGATGCATAAACAAATTATCTTAATCAACTGAACTACAAACTACTTGTAAACACTTATCTTTATTTGCTAGATGGGTTAGGTCATGCAGGCTGAAATAAACAAATTCTCTTAACCAACTGAACTACAAGCTACTTGCAAGCACTTTTCTTTATTTGCTGGATGGGTTAGGTCATGCATGTTGAAACCTAGCTAATAAACTAATTATTGAGCTGTTTGTTTAATATCCTTCAACCAACTGAATAAAAACCATTACATTTTAAAGTGGTTGATGACTAAACTAGTTGGTTTCATTGATAATATTTTTTATTGTTTTCAAACAAGTTATATAAGTGTAATTTCCGGACTTCATTTCTCACATTTTGCACTCATATATATATTATTCATTTTTTTTGTCAAATTTTATAATTATTAAATTGAATAAATTAAAGAATAATCAATAAACAAGTAATTGGAAGAGTGTCAGGAGATGAAAAAAAAAGGAGTATCACTGCTACCCGAATATATGGATAAAGGAGAAAGATCGTGATCGATCATAAAAAAGGACGAAAATCATGATATTACATATGCTATTTATATATCGAAATTAACCCAAATGATCTGTCTGCGTTATTCTTCCCAGAAAGCTTTAAGTTATATGTTCAGCACGTGGTTCTCACGTCTTCCTGTTTAATACACATTATTGGACAGTGGAGAAAAACTTTTCCACGACAAGAAAATGGTTTCCATTGAGTAGATAGACCCACAGCTTTTGGCCGAAGAAAAGGAGATAAAAATTATTCGATAGCACAACGAGTATGTGGAAGTATAATGCTACCATAAAATTATTTTATTATTACTATTCAACCATATTGTTAAAAATTGATACGGCCATAGTATATGTTATGTTGGAATCAAGAAACTCTCTCTCTCTAAACTCAGCTCCCCCTAGCGCCTGATACAAAGAGAAGAGGAACTAATTAAGGGGTCCGTCGAACTCCATAAACATGGAAGGCCTGAGTTTCTTTGTTGGAGTCATAGGTAATAAAAACTTTTTAATTTGCATTATTAGGGATGCAATGCTGTATTTTAATTAATTAAGGTAATCCTCATGGTTTACTTTTTCATATATTGCAGGCAACATCATCTCAGTGCTAATGTTCCTTGCTCCTGTGTAAGAATATCTTAGTCATCTCATGTTAATTTCAAGCTTCAAATCCTTAAAAGAGCTAATTAGAGCTACAGATCCAATAAGCTTAGTTAGGGTTTCGAGCGATAGACACACGGTTTGTTATTAATTAATTATTAATGTATATATTTTTGTATGCAGTCCGACGTTTTGGAGAATCGTAAAACACCGATCGACGGAGGACTTTCAGAGCCTTCCTTATGTTTGCACACTGCTCAACTCCTCCCTGTGGACTTACTATGGAATCATTAAGCCCGGGGAATTGCTTGTGGCTACTGTCAATGGTTTTGGAGCTACTGTTGAGATTATCTACCTTTGTTTGTTTCTTAAATATGCCCCGGAAAAAATGAGGGTATGGCATGTTAATTTTGTTATCTATATCATTGAAAGAATAAACTTTGCAAATGCTTATAGGAAGTTGGACTATTTTCGATATTGCAAACTGATTTTATGATGAAAGCCCAACATTTTCATAGTTATTAGAAAAATGCTGGCTTGCCAAACTATAAATTTGAGTGGTCAAATAGTGATTTTTGCCTAAAATACGGTATATTAAGTTCGAATTATGTTACTATTTTAACTGACCATCTAGAATGATGTCTGTGTCTCGATTTTTCAGGTAAAAACTGCCATTTTGATTGGAACCTTGGATGTGGGTTTTCTAGCAGTAGCCATTTTAGCTACATGGTTGGCATTGCTGGGAGATACACGTATTGATGCAATAGGATTCATATGTGCAGGCTTGAATATCATCATGTACGGATCGCCTCTAGTTGCCATGGTAAGGAGACCTAAATTCTACCTTCTTTTTGTCATTCGACACCTAAATTATTCTTAATACGCCCCTATTTGTTTCAAATAATCTTCTTATCATATGATAATTAAATTAATTAAATATCATTTTGGTCGCAACTTCATTTTAAAAATATAATTCTAATACAAGGGTAACTTTCACTTTACTACTCTAAAGTATCGTGGTTTTCAAATTTTTATAAATCAAGTTTCTTTCATTCCAGTCTCATACCTAAAGTGAGGGTTGTGGGACCCTTTAATACTTTTGGTAGGCTTTCCGTCAAAACTTTTGTTAAGGCAGGATGTGGCGCTCACGTGGATAATGACTAGGCACCAGATGTCGATTTGGCTCAACCTAAACATTAAAAAATTAAAAGAACTAAACTAAAATACTCTTTGAAACCCTCTTGCCCCAAGCAAAGAAACCCTCCTCTTTGCCACCACCAATCCCACCTCAGTGACCAAGCATCTCTAGCGCTTCCACAACTCCAGCTTTCCCGCCCACAACGGCGACGTTTTGCGCCCACCACCACCTCAACTGGACCTAAACCTAGAGCTTTTCCGCCAACAACTCCTGCTACAAAATCTCGATTGGGAACCACCATGTAAGGTCTACCTCCTACCCATGTCCTCCACCTCTGACCGATTGAGTCCAAACTTCCCCCGTCACCAATTGTAACATCCCACATCGACCAACAGATAGGGGGTGATATGCCTTTTATGTACATGCCGACCTTCTTATAGCACGAAGCCTTTTGGGAGCTCACTAGCTTCAGAGTTCATCGGAACTCCGAAGTTAAGCAAGTTCGCACGAGAGCAATTCCAGGATGGGTGATCCACTGGGAAGTTCTCGTGCAAGTTCCCAGAAACAAAACTGTGAGGGCGTGGTCGGGGCCCAAAGCAGACAATATTGTGCTACGACGGAGATGAGACTGGGATGTGACAGAATGGTATCAAAACCACTATGCCGTGTGGTTCGAGTGTGCCGACGAGGACGTTAGGTCCCTAAGGGGGGTGGATTGTAACATCCCACATCGACCAACAGAGTGGGGGGTGATGTGCCTTTTATGTACATCTCCACCTCCATATAGCACGAGACATTTTGGGAGCTCACTGGTTTCAGAGTTCATCGGAACTCCGAAGTTAAGCGAGTTCGCGCGAGAACAATCCTAGGATGGGTGACCCACTGGGCAGTTCTCGTGTAAGTTCCCAGAAACAAAACCGTGAGGGCGTGGTTGGGGCCCAAAGCGGACAATATCGTGCTATGACAGAGATGAGACTGGGATGTGACACCATTCCCTCAAGCTCTCCCCCTATCCCCCCTTTTTCACCCACCACGTCGTCCCCTTCCTCTCCCGAACCCTTTGCTGCACACTTCTCTATCGTTCTCGCACACTTAACAGTTTGCCATTTTTGTTCATCTATATGTATTTTGACCCAAAAGAAAATAAAATTGAATGAAAAAAATTTAAATTTGGTGTTTGATGAATCAATCAATCCAACAACTTATTCTTATTGGTACTCTTTGGTGACGCCACACTAACACCACCATTTGCAGGAGAAAAAAGACCCAAAATTAGACCCCAAAAAGCTTTGGTTTCAATACATACGCCTCTTTGCCGCCATATTTCACCAGTGAGGCCTTCTCGTTGAGTCCAAATGGTAAAGCCATGACGATGATCTGCTTGGGATGAATTTGGAGTTGAATTAAATGAGTTTTGATGTTTTCTTCTCCTTTTGGGTTTAAAATATATCTAAAGGGGATTAACTTTTTTTTTTTTTTAATGTCCATGTGGGGCCAAAGTGACAAGTAGATGCACATCCATCGTCCACGTGGGAGCCACATTACACCTTAACGGAGCTACTGACGGAAGTATGAATCTGAGAGAAAAACGTAACTTTAGGTATGAGACTAGGATAAAAAAAAATACTTCATGTATGAAAGTTTTAAATAATTTCATGTGCATTAAAAATTTGGAAAAACTTGAAATAAGTCCAAAATTTTAAGCCAATATATTAAAAATAGTCCATTTATTAAAATAAGTCCAATCCCTTCAGTTTAGAATTATTTGTTATCAATAATTATCTCTTTAATGATAAGAGTTACGATAAAAATTAAATTTCTTCCTAATCACCTCTTTAATCATTTCTTTTTATTTCTTTTTCTTTTTGTTATTTCTTGTTCTTCTTTCCCTTGTTCTAAACCCCCGTCTATTTTTAATTTTTGTAATAATCTATATCACAAGTTAATTTAATTTATTTACCTATATGACAGATTATTTTTATAATCAATCTATATCACAGATTAATATGTCTTGTGGGTATATTATACTTTTGTACTTTTTAGTTAGGTTTCACTTCTCGCTTATAGGTATAATATATAGTTATGTATCTGTTGCTTCAGTTAGTATGTTCACTAGATGGATTTATGTTAGTATATTAAGTTTTGGTTAGAAGATAATAAGTAGATTTGTTAGCATTAGAAGATGCATAAAATTAAACATTTTAATTTATGTCTAATATTTTTAAAAAATATATAAAATGAATATAAAAAAATAAAAGTGGAGAAAACATAATACTGGATTTAACCTAATAGTTATGTTGATTTTTAGGATTCAAATCTAGATGCCCCTACCACTTAGTATTACGGTCTAGTGGTATTCCTCTTTTTTTGTAAGTGAGAGGTCTTAGGTTCGATTATCGCTAAAGACAAATTTGAACCACATTGTGAGGTTTAACTTACTCCCCTCCTCCTTAGTGTAGATAATATTGTTTGTTAAAACAAAAAAAAATCTAAATGGCCCTAAAACTATTTAAATAATGAAATGGAAGTGTTATTAGCATTACAAAAATCTCATTCCACACTCCTCACAAGTGTATTTTTCTTTCCTAATATAGAAAGTTTGGAGTGTAGAATGAGATTTTGGGAGTGCTAATAACAATTCCCTAATAAAAATACAGTTTTTATTTTTATATGATTAAAAACTTAAAAAATGATTCTCTTCATTTGTAAGTGAGATGTCTTAGGTTCGAAAGTGAACTATATTATTACTAACTCATTGTGAGGTTAAACTCACCCACTCTCCTTAGTATAAATAATGAAGATAATATGTTCATCTTCTTCCCTCCCAATTAACCACAACCACACCCAAATCCCTTATCACACCTGCACAATCTCAAATTCCATCTTTTTGAAATGTGCTGGCACATTCTTCGACGACATCGTTTTGATCTAAGATTTGTTTTAAAATTGCTTCGTCTTCCTCCCCTTGACCTGGCCCGCCGCTGCTGCTTTGTTTTTGCCCTTCCTTATAAAACGGTTTTAGGCAATCTAAGTGGGCAAAATGGGGCGTCATTGAAGGGGGTTTTCGAGGGCAGGATGGGTACCTTCCCACCCCACCCAATTATCTTGTTGATTTTGTTGCTGAACAAGGGCTAGGCCAAAGGGCTCATGGGCCCTATGGAATCTGAAAGGGCCAAATGGCCAGAGGGCTGGCCCAATCTAGCCAACCAGCTAGCCTCGAGCTAGGCCAAGCATTCCTGTTGGATATAACCGATAGGAATTCTAGGCCAAATTTCAAATGCAACGGCTAGCTGACGTCAGCTAGCCGTTATTTATTTACAGTTTTATTTATTTATTTTTTTTTTACACAATTTTTTTTCCTATAACTTCTATTTTTTTTTTCTCTATAACTTCCTATAACTTCTATTTTACAAAATTTGTTTTTTATTTTTTCTAAATTATATTTTTTTTTTCCTATAACTTCTATTTTACAAAATTTGAATTTAATTTAAGTTGTTGTTTTTAAATAATAAATTATGTTGTAGTTTTTTTTATAGTACTTAGCCGTTGGATTTAAATTTGAGTTTAAGTTGTAGTTTTTAAATAATAAATTATGTTTGACCCTATGACCCTTTGACCTTTGGTTGGAGACGGTTTTTTGTGGCAGGGCTAAAATGAGCCCTATGACCCTTTGACCCTCGGTTGGAGATGAAGGCAAATATGGGTCTGTACTGTTCATTAAAATATGGCCAGAGGGCTAAAACGAGCCCTCTGGCCAACCTTTGGTTGGAGATGGTCTAAATAGGTTGTATTTGATCCCCTGAAGGTATCTACCTCCGAGGGAAATAGGTCCCAGTAGCAAGCGATCTTCATCAGCCTTCCGCTTCTCTTTGATTGGCTCAGGTTACCAAAAAGTTCATCCGGTGAATGGCAAATTCACTTTTGAGAATAAAAAAAATGTTTAAGTCCCATTAACAGAACTTACTGTTCATTAAAATATGGCCAGAGGGCTAAAACGAGCCATCTGACCAACCTTTGGTTGGAGATGGTCTAAATAGGTTGTATTTGATCCCCTGAAGGTATCTACCTCCGAGGGAAATAGGTCCCAGTAGCAAGCGATCTTCATCAGCCTTCCGCTTCTCTTTGATTGGCTCAGGTTACCAAAAAGTTCATCCGGTGAATGGCAAATTCACTTTTGAGAATAAAAAAAATGTTTAAGTCCCATTAACAGAACTTTTGACAAAGTTATGATAATCGAACCTATTTGATAAAATTCATCAGCACATAATAGAACTTTTGACAAAGTTATGATAAAATTATCACATTATTTTGCGACACCTATTTTTAAGAATTACATAACTCGAACTTCAATTTCAAAATCATCTTAACGTGATAGGATAATTTGTTTTTTTAAATGTGGTTCAAATTTACCTTTAACGATAATCGAACCTAAGACCTCTCACTTACAAGTGAAGATGAATACCACTAAACCGTAGTACTAAGTGACGATGTGATAGGTTAATTTTAAAAAATGAAGTATAACGAACCACTCCTGGTACTATTCACTTTTAACATTAAAGACATTTTTATTCTAAAAATTTACTCCTAATACTATTCACTTACAACACATTTTTATCATTTTAGTTAAAACTCAAAAAATTCAAACACTTTTCATTAGTTTTCTATTTCAAAAAACCTTTATATCATAAGCCCTTTCTTTTCGTGCACTCTACTTTTTGTTGAAAATCTTGATACCTAAGTCCCATTGTGCAATGTTGAAAAATTTATAATTTTTTTAATAAAGTGTAGTTGTTGACTTCTTGGTGGTAGCTAGCTGTTCGCAGAACGGCCATTCACATATAGGGCGCACATCTGCCATTCATATATACGGTTGCATATATAGGACATTTCATTGTCACAACAAAATATACTTTAAAAAAAAAAAACCAGTTGGCAGTTTTGTCATAACAATATATATTTTAGATGCCGAAAATAATTTAATAGGTATTTCAGCCTCCATTATATAATATACTTATATTGTCGTGTAACAAGATATACTTATATTTCAACCTCCAACTCAAAAAGTGTTGTGTAACAAAATATAATTATGTTGCCAAATTTGAAATTTGAATAATTTACCAAATCAGTGCAAAAATATGTGGTTTAGACTTCACAGTTTAGCAATGCAAGTATCTGTTTCACAATTAAAATTTGATGAGAGAATATCATGTAATATAGATGGCAGTTTACCCCACTTACGGAATAGAATTATGCTTATGTATTGTGGTGCATGTTCGATCTCTATCGATTCATTTTCTCCTTAATAACTAACAATTTAACCCACTAATGTTTATTTTTCAAAAAAAAAAAAAAAAAAAAGGACATGCACTAAGCAGATGCTTAGCCAAACAGCAACTATTTGTTGACGAATAAGTGATGTATAATTATATATTTACCATATTTATAGATTTTCGTTACATCTTCAAAATAAGTTGATGAATAAATGCAATATAAATACATTTAAATATTTAACTAATAAAGCCAAAGAGCAAAATATGTTAGAACATTTGTCATTACATCCAAGCTCCCCTCCTATATTTGCTTGTATCAAAAATAGAACGTCCGGACCAGATTCTACCTTTGCTAGGAAAGTGACTGTATGTGGCCCTAAGCTATAACGTATCACCTGCCATATTTGGCCTATATTGCTTCATGCAGGTTTGGAAAATAAGTCATGCATTATTTGATGCTTCATGCTCCTCTTTATATGGCGTGACATGATTCATGAAATTCAGATAGATGAACATGTTACGAAAATTCTCTTTGCTCCAATGTAATTTATACACGAAAATTTTCAACTATTAGACTTTTTGTCGTTAGATTTTTTACTGAGTATCTGGCGGTTAAATCTTTAATGTATATGTACGTCAGACATACTAGAACTCCTAACATATCATATTGTTTGTATTATGTTCAGAAAACAGTGGTAACAACCAAGAGTGTGGAGTACATGCCATTCTTCCTCTCATTTTTCTTTTTCCTCAACGGAGGGGTGTGGACATTTTATGCTTGGCTCTTTCAAGATGTTTTCCTTGGGGTAAATATATATCCTTTTTCTTTTATAAATAAAAAAAAATTAATCCATAATTTGTATCCCTCCTCCCCAGTTAAGTGAAGTAATCTTTGAAAGTATGTGATGATCGATATATATATGTGGGTTTGTGCATGCATGGTTGTACGTAGGTACCTAACGGGATAGGATTTCTTCTGGGAACGACGCAGCTAGTGTTATATGCGATATACAGAAATGCAAAACCATCCAATCAAATTTCAGATGGCGAACAGTTGGAAGAAGGAAGGCAACATGAACCCCTTCTCTCATCCTCTGATGCTACTTAGTTAATTACCTAATTAAGCTCTAACGTTCCGAAGTCATCGGTTTGGAGTGGCGGAGCCAGACATGACGAGGAGGAATGCCTGCACTAGGAAGGGGAGGGGGAAACTGAGCAGAAATGGGGAGAGGAATGTGGAACTTGGGAGAAAATGGGGCCCTTTCGTTCTTGATATCTCTTTTCAAATTTCCTTCCTAATTTACGACAAAGTCAAGTTTCATACAAGTGTGTTCTGTGAGCTAAATATTTAAGTATATAGGTTAGGTACCTGTTGATGTATTAAATCTTTGTGATTGAAAAGGGGAGAGAGTTATATGATTGCGAGATTGCTGCATAATTATGTAAGGGTTTTGTAACATAATTGTTTCTTCATGTAATTTGTTTTTGGATATTCAACACATAGGATCACAACAATACGACACGCCTTAAACAATAGTAAATAGAAAAGAAATCTTATGAACCTGAGGAGGAAGATATGGTCGGTAAGTTACTGAAGAAGGCAGTCCATTCAACACATAGAATCACAAGAATATGAAAAACAAAAACCTTAAAAATAATGGATAAGGGTTTTTATCACCGTTAGTCTTTGAAATTTGACATTTCAATCATAATAGTCCCTAAAATAGTAAATTCATCAATTTAGTCCCTGAAAATGTGTCATGCAAACCAATTTGGTCCTTCCGTTGTCTTACCATTGAAATTTATGTTAAGTGTTGGTGTGGTACACGAATTGGTCCTCCATATCCAATCATATGATGCCACGTGAATTAACTATACAAATATACTTTTGAAGAGTTAAAATTAAAGAGCTTTACAAAAACACAAAATACAGTTTATAGAACTTTGCTAGTTTTAAATCATTTCAAAAAGAGACAAAGGCCCAAACCCCATCAACCTACCACAAAACTAGTAAAATTTCAGCCATGCCCCCTAAGAGCAAGTCCACCCCTAAAAAAATGCGCCAGCATCCAACCTATTTAATTCACTCAGTGAATAGTGATAGACGCCAATGAACAGTAATAGGCCAAATGCATCTCCACCCCTAACAAAGAATAGCCTAGTCAATTTTATTAAGATATTATTATTTTTATTATAAAATAATAATAAAAATATTATGCTCGGGCCTGTTCACCATCCCCACCCTTTCATCTCAAGCCTTGTTTTCCCAGCCCCTTTATCCTCATAGTCACCGTCACATAGCTCAACAAGTCCTGGTCCAGCGGCAAGTGGACTTGTCGACGAAAGCAGTCTCGATCCTGGTCCACTACATTGGGTAAGAGCGTAGACGGTCGGATTCCACAGTGAAATTCCAAAAGTGAAAGTCTTGGGGTGGCATGGATGGGTGTGTGGATGATCTGGGTTGTTTGGGTGTCGTTCCTGGAGGTACAAGTCTGGTTTCTTATTTTGGGGTGAGATTTGATTGCGGCAAGGTGATGGATGAATGGTGTTATTGGGGTTTCTTATTTTGGTGGTGAATGCCCCTACGGCCAACACTGTCGTGGCCGCCAAGCACGGGATTACTCACGTCAGATGGCCCGGTTATTAGGTCTGTCGATTCTAGGCCGGTCTCTTGCCTGGCTTAAGCTGGGTGCCAGCCTATTAGGTTGGGGTGGAGTGATTTGGCTGGGGGTTAGCCTGTTTTGGGTGCTAGGTGCCGGGCAATCCACTCCCGGTGCACTTGCTCTAATAGACTTGTTACTTAACCAACCTAAAGTTACAAACTGACATCATTGTAAAAACTTCAAACTGATTTTAGATTCGTAAATATTTATGCACTCTGCAAGATCAGTTTTGCAATTCAATCACTTCTGTAAGATCAGTTTCAAAATTTTCTTCACTTCTACAAGATCAGTTTCAAAATTCTAGCATTTCTGCGAGATCAATTTCAAAACTTCATCATTTCTGCAAGATCAGTTTCAAATTCCTACACTTCTACAAGATCAGTTTCAAAATTCATGCATCCAAATCAATCAAAATCTCAAAAACAAATGTTTTCAAAAAAATACCAAAATAAATAGAAAATCTAAAATCTCAATCATTCTTAGAAAAAAAAAAACCTCAAAAATTTAGGGGACAATATGAAAAAGAAGAAAAAGAAGAGGAAGCAGGAGAGAGAGATAGGGAGTGAGAAAATCTGAAGAAGGCAGTCTTCTACTCTTAACAAATAGTGTTTTCTATAGAAAATCTTCCGCGAAATTTTATTGAAAAGTTCAAAATAATCTACTGCTACGTTTTTGTTTCTTCTACTCTCAACAAAGAATGTTTTCTGCTATCCATTAGGGGTTAACTCAAATAATGAAAATGTAACTGAATAAGGAATTGTTATTAACACTCCAAAAATCTCATTCTACACTCCTCACAAGTGTATTTTTCTTTCTAATTATAAAAAGTTTGAAGTAACAAATGAGGTTTTTGAAATGCTAATAACAATTCTCACTGAATAAGATGAGACATGCTAAATTGTTTGTGAAACCAACCCCATCGTAATTGGGCCTTGAGAGACCGTCATACATGAGGTTGGACTTCTTACTCGCAACCCAACCTCAGGAAACATTGGGCCCTAAGGTAATACAATCAATACCCATGAGGTCGACACATGCGGTCCGACCAATAAAAAGAAAGAAAAGGAGTCAATCACGCTAATAAGAGTACTTCGAGATCTTTAAAGATATTCAACAAGGGAATAATGTGCAAGTGGCTCTCTACCACAATGGTAGAAAGAAGTGTTACTTTTGCATCAAAGTGTGATTAAAAGTTGTTCATTTGATTGTATTATTAACGCATATTTGACCAAAGTGTAATTAAATTGTTCATATGATCATAAAATAATCATATCTATGCATTCTGGCGTGGGTTTGATCTTCACCGATCTCCCTCTTCCCAAACAACTAATAATTTAATCCACTATTGCTATCATTTGTTAAAAAAAAAAAAAAAAATTGTACTACCAACAATGCATAATAATTACACTCGATGACTGGAAGCGCTTTTAAAAAAAATATTCTTAAAATCAATCCTTAATAATTACGTACTTCTTGCAAAATGTACTTGAAGTGCTTTTGAAACTCATAAATATTTTCTCTAAAAACGCATTTAATTGATTTTAAAATATTTTCCAAACAAGCCAAAAGAAAGTTATGTTATCAGCCTTTCAAGCCCAACAACATTAGGAGTATATCTTTGAGACTTTCAGTTTCATTACACTAGCTGCTGCATTTACAATCGTGGTTTGTTAAACAATCTCAAAACTTGAAACTAAAAGCCCACGACTGTCGAGTGTGAAGCGAGGGATATGCATGCATGCCCTTCCCCAAACAAAGGCATTGCTTGCTGCTGCATTTGCTCAGCTGTACCACTTCAAATTAAACAAACATTAATGGGTAAATTACACTTTCATACCTCAGATTTGTGATCTATTTCAATTCCTTACAACATCTTCAAAACATTTCACTTTCATACCTTAAGTACTATTTCATTTCAAAATAATACATCCGTTACATTTTCCATCTATTAATCCGTTAAGTGCTGAAGTAGCTGCCACATTTGTGCCACGTGACTGCCAAATGTGTGCCAAGTGGCAAATTTTTTTTTTAAATTTAAAAAAAAAAACCTGAATCTTCAACACAAAAAAAAATTAAAAAAATAAAAAAAAAACAAACAAAAAAAAATAAAAAACCTAGGAAACCCAGATCCCATCACCCCCTGATCAAAATCCCATTTGAATCTTCAACGAAAAAAATATAAAAACTTACAGATCCCCCCCCCCCCCCAACAAATTCATGTTTCCCATCTGCAACCCAGAAAAGGAGGGGAACAAAATATAAAAACCCATCCCAAAAATTCATAGAGGGTGAGGTGCGAGGGTGGGTGCGGAGGAGGACGTGGAGGATAGGTGCGGTGGGTTTGGGGAAGACGGGAGGGGGAAGAAAGGGGTGGGTTGCAAGGAAGGGGGGTCGGGGAAGATGAAGATGGGTTTTTTTTTTTTTTTTTTTTTCTCCTACTTCTTCTTCTTCTGGGTTGCAGGTTGGGTGGGGGATAGGGAGGGAAGACAAAGTGGGGGTTGCGTTTGTTTTGGGTTTTTTTTTTTTCTTCTTCTTCTTTTCTTTTAGAAGATTCAAGTTAAAAAAAAATAAAAATAAAAAAAAAAATAAATAAATTTGCCGCCTGGCACACATTTGGCAGCCACGTCAGCGCTTAACGGATCAATAGATGAAAAATGTAACGGAGGTATTATTTTCAAATAAAATAGTAATTAAGGTATGAAAGTGAAATGTTTTGAAAATGTTGTAAGGAATTGAAATAGACTTCAAACCTGAAGTATGAAAGTATAATTTACCCAACATTAATCAACAAAATTAATTTGTAAGCTTTTCTAATATAATGGTCCCCTTAAAGTCATGAATAACGACAACGGTTTTGTCTTATTTGTTACAAAATATTATTTGCTATCCTATGACCACTTTAGACTAGTAAACTAGTCTTAAGGGAAAAGGGAAAGGGCAAAGAAAAAAAGATAAAATAAAATATGGGGTTATTTTAAAGATAGGTTGGGTTGTTATTCGGTATTACGATCTGGTAGTATTCATTTTCATTTGTAGAAGTTTTAGGTTCGAATCACGTGGATGGAGAATTCGATACCAAATTAGGTTGCTCATTGTGTGGTTTAGTCGAACTCTTTCTTCTCTTAATGTAAAAATATATCACTGTACTAAAAAAATAATATTTTGGGTTGGAGCCTTAAGGTATATTTCGGTCAAGACACAGAAGAAGATTGAATGACAGACTCGGCATCTGAATAAATAAAATGGAAGGCGACGATGCTCGGATTGAGTAAAATAAACTCTCATCTCATTTGAGATTCTTCCTTCAACTCAACTGCATGCGGCAGTACACTCATCGGTTAGGTCAACTTTTGGGTGACTGGAGGAACATGATATACAACCAGGCTCGCAAGCTGTTTTCATGAGTGAGCCGGCCGGACAACTTAGGTGGTCTGATTGGCCGGACGTTAGAATTCATTTTAATTTTTTTCACACTCGGCCCTACGAGGTCTCACATGCGTGTGCAAATGTCCTTGTTAGCCCATCCTACAAAATAATTGAAAAATACATGAATGAAATCAGCTTTTCACACGGTGTGAAAATGTTCTGGTTAGACCACCTATCATATAGTGACGGGATACTTGAAAAATAAAAAAAGAAAGATGGTTCGGCAAAATGTACAATGTGTACAGTCTCAAGCTTGTCTCTAAATCATGTCATCGTTGTCATGTGGGTTTGCATGTGGTTCCAAAATGTATTCGTCACAAGGTCAAAAGCATCATCTGTTTTTATGCATATAAGGTCTAGTGGCAATCACCGGGGCCTATGTGTATGTGGAATTAAATTATGAAACAGTCCAACTAAATTGCACTTGCACCAAACAATCACATCGAAAGAACCCAATGCCAGCAGTTTTCCATCGATCTTACCGTTGCTACAAGGGATGGGTTGAAAAAACCGAAAATTGACAAAAAAGGGGACCGAAAATCGAACCGCAACCAAAAAAGAAGAACTGAACTGAAGTGGTTTGGTTTGGTTTGGTTTCAATTTTTGGGGTTCAAAAACCGAACCGAACCCAATAAATATGTATTAATTTTATATAAAATTTTAATTATTATATATAATGGGTATTTATTTCCAAACTAATTCAAAACCCAAACTTCAAACCTTTCAAGTCCAAATAGAATGTTAGGCCTCCTATTAGAAAGTTAGAAACCCTAGCATACTAATTATTCCTTCTTTTCTTCTCCCCAGTCGTGCTCCTTCTGTCCATTTTTTTTTTCTTCTTTTTTTTTCCTCTCATGCTGCCACCTTCCTCTCTCCCATTTCACTCTTGCTTTTTTCTTCTTTTGTTCTCTCATCTCCCTCTCAACCATTTCTTTCCCTTTCTTTTTTTTTCTCCCCTGCTGCATCCTTCTTTATCCTATTGTCCAACTCATACCTTTGCCGAAGTCAGCCATGGCTTCCACCATCGTCGACAACAAGGTGGTTCTCGCTCGCCATTGTTGACATTCACCAAATCTAGCCACCTTTCACGGCAACTGTTTTGATGGACTTGTTCTCCTCAATCACTGAGCTTTGATCTGGAAGATTCGACTAAGTGTGATGCAAATTGTATATAATTCATGTCGATTTTATTCTTTGATATGGCATAATTTTGATAGATATGAGTGACTTGGGTTTGCAATTTTATTGATCTGGAATTTGGTCTTTTTAATTTTAAAACTTATGTTAGATTAGAATGGATTTGAAGTGTTATATTTTTAGCTAAAGATTTATTTTTCTTCGAGTTTCTTCGACTTTCATTGTATTCGGCACTATTTGTATTATTAAAAAAAAAAACCGAATCGAACTGAAACCAAACGGAACAAAAATCGAACAAAAAAAAAACCCACGAAAAACCAAACTGAACCGAATTGAATAGTAACTTCAATTCGGTTTTCGATTTCGACTAAAAACAAAACCGAACTCAGCCCTAGTTGCGACCAAAGGGTCATGTTTTCCTAATTATATTAGGGTTCACATGATTCATGTCTTTCTTCGCAAGGAGATACGTACGTTAACAGCCAATGATCGTCAATCTAGGTCATTAGACTTCATTTAGTTCAACAAATCTTGAGCTCAAAATTCATAATTGTCCAACGGGAATGACCATATTTGATCCAATATATGCCACCTTTTTCTCACTCTGTCGAACCAATAATTCATAAAATAAAGAAGGTAGTGCATGCGTAGTTATTCAATAGCGAATTTAAGTATAACTGAGGAAAAGAAAAAAAAAAGTATAACTCTCAAATGATCAAAAATCAAATTGGTATGAAAGTTTAGACATGTTTGATAATCATTTCAGTTTATCTAAAAATTAAAAGTAGGTTCTCATTGTTTTTCACCAAGAACGATCGAGTGATATTTCATTAGGCCTCGTTTGGCATGTCGTATAAAGGATCAGATAGTATAAGTAATACGGTAGAAGTTGTTTGGTGCTCATATGTACTAATTAAGCACCGGATAAATTAAACTGGTCCCACCATTTTAATACCCCTCAAACCTGCTAAGTTATACTCCCCAAAACCTCAGTATAATTTAGTCGAGTCAGAAATTCAACCTCTCTGCTCGCATCGCAAAACCTCATCCAAGTATTCCTTCTCTTTTTCTCCCTCCTCACCTCCAATCAACATCATACAAACAGAAAATCAGAGGTTGCAAATTAAACCCAGGCCATGCCGTCCCTATTCAGACATCCATGGTGGCAGATCGAACTTGAACAGAATCGTCTTCGCCACCTGAATCAACTCATTCTGAGAACCCGCATCATCGCCGCCCATGACCCACTGCTTCTCTATAACTGTTCGCACCATCATCTTGCACTCGAGTTTGCCACTGTTATTGTATCTTGAAACGAGATCCCATGGTTGCGAACTGTTGCTGCCTTGAACACTGCACGAACCCAAACCCAGAATGCACAAAATCCATTATGTCACCCCTACATCGTACCAGACCCGATTGCTTTGAACCATCACAGACCACTGGGGACAAACGCTGCCAGAGAAAAATCTTTAATTTACCCCTCTTTTTTTTTTTCAAATTAGGTTTTGCTCTAATTTGGGGGCTTTTCATTTGCTTCCTATCGTGAAGATAGGATTTGCTTCTTGTCAAATTTTTTTTTTTTTTAATTCAATTCAGTGCCAAACATAGTATAAATAATCCAGTCATTAGTCCAACATTGCACCAAATGTTCGATTAATTTTGGCAGTAGTATCAGATGACTATTTATCATATTTGATTGAAATAGTCAGTGCAATTCGAGCTGCCAAACGAAACTTTAATTCTCAAGGAGATTATTGTTGTAACTTCTTATTTTTCTTTGTTAATATATATATATATATATATATATATATATATATATATATATATTTCATTGATCCTCACAATAAATACAGATGTGCCAAATTGGTACATTACTCTAGTGACTAAAATTTATTTGGAGTGGATTATCACAGATAAAAATTTTGAGTAAGCTCCTCTATGGAAATTCAAACATAAAAAATGTCACCAGTACAGTCGTATCAGAAAAACCAATAGGTCTATATCGGCAACACACTGGTCATCGTAGAGGTGCGAGATCCCATAAGAGAAGCTTTAGTGTAGGAAAGGCCCCCAGGGCAACTGCCTATTGAATCTCATCCAGTGAACATTAAATGAATAGTAATTGTCTTTTGTATCTCCACCCCTAAACTTAATAGCCATGGCAATATGCAATAAAATATTAGTATTTTTTAATTAGGAAAACTAATAAAAAGGGCTTAAAAACTTTGAGTTTTAACGACAAGGACAAAATAAAGGGTAAAGTGAATAGTACCATGATTGAATTTTTAGTATAAAAATATGGTTTTTCATTAAAGTGAACAGTACCAGGAGCTTTTCGTTAAAGTTCCCTTTTTTTATTTTATAAAATAATAAAAAATAATTTTATTTAAAATTTCGGATATGATTTTTAATCGGTCTCGTTGTACCACGTTTCATTAAATAAGAAATTACAACCCAAAGTATTTGAGAAAATATAAAATTGTGGTGTAAGGTGGAAGATAATGATAAGATATTTAAGGAAAAATTAATTTTTTTTCGGATTTTTTTTATTAATTGTTTACATTTTATTAATTGTTTATTTATTTTTTTACATTTTTAATTAATTTTTAACATTTTTATTATTTTTTTATTGTTTTTTACATTTTTTTATTAATTTTTTACTTTTTTATTAATTTTATAATGTGGTTGACATCATCCTGACGTCAGCCTTGCATCAACTTGCCCTAAGGCACTTGGGCCTGCATTTCGAGCCCACCCTCTCACTCGGGCCCCCCCTCAATCCAATCGCCCGCATGGGTTGGATTAAGGAGCTAGGGCAATTGGATGGAAAAAGCAGCCGGTCCACCGAGCTACTACAAATGCTAGACTTGCTCTAAAGAAAAGACAAGACCACATAAATCATCTCTTAATGGTGAAGGCCACATCTAGCTATAGCATAAGCACGGCCATAACACTTGCTAGGAGAGACGATAAAACAATTACACTATCTACTTCGAGAAGGGAACTACTGATCAACTCTTCTTTGTGAAGGACAAGGACACCCTAACAAGGCCACATGAAAACCGCTCTAGTCACTGCCATATCAAGGCTACAAAACACTGATGCACACACGTATGTAGTGTTACAAGTTCATTCTATTTAACATCTCAAAATTCAGACTTACCAATATTGTGAAGAAAAACATACAAGATTAATTGTATAATATGAGATCAAATAAACAAAAGCAGAAGTAGATTCGGATGTGAAGAGTAAGATACAAGATTTAACTGTACAATATATATATATATATATATGTATATGTATATATGTATATGTATATGTATATATATGAGATCAAATTTCAAATCAAACAAAAGCAAAGGGCAGCTGGACTGGAGTAAACGTACGGTAACTTGTACTATGAAACACCATTCATGTGGTAAAAGCTCCGAAAGCTCATTGTCTACTGACAGTATTGTACAGAAGAAAAAAAAAAAAAAAAGTAAAAAAAAAGGGCAATATACAAATGCAGAAGAAACTCTAATTAATTAGATCGACATATAGTCGTGCATGGATCCACGTATGCAGGCGACGCCCAACTATAGAAATATGAGATTAATATTGATCGACCGATGTGGGATCCATATTCCCAAAACGTGAATAGTTGAGCGACTGACTGTCTTAAGACCTCACTAACAAACTTGATCAGTTGTCCATGCTAATCTTTGATTTGTCAACTTCACAAAACTTGTAGCCATCTACAAACGGGGACCGCAAATTTAATGAATCTCCCTTGGTAGATATGTTCGAGGGTATGAATCCCAAGTCGGCGAAAGAATAGGATAAAGTTTTATATAATAATTTAAATGATCTTGAACATTTTTCATATGTTGACGGTTAATATTAGATTTGATGTTCATGTTTTAAAATGATATTAGAGTCGGTTTATTTGCATTTTCCATATACATTAGTCCCACATCCCTCTTATGCGTGGTTGAGGGATATGATTGACATAAAATGGGAATGTCAAACAACGTGGAAGATTTAAAACAGAATAACAATGTGTTACCATCCTAGAAAATAAGTAACCAATTTCTTCTTGTTAGAAAATACACAAGAATTCCAAATGATAAAATTGACAAAAGTAAATATAACTTACATTAAGTTATTTAACTTCTAATTGCACGGAATTTTTTTTTGAAGAAATCTCACACACATCGGACTTTGTATGTGATAAAATGCAAATTAGAGAACAACTAATTTCTGTTTTAGTAGTTGTGAATTACTGGTTTATCTCCCTAAAATTTTGACAATTCAAACTCCTTGCAGCAAGAAGGGCAGGGTTTTGTCAAACAAATGTATCCAACAGGAGTGCAGGTTGTGTTTGAAGGGGATTCATGAATTACTATTGCTGCTTTGAGTTGCAAAGGAGAAGACACTTCTCCCCTTGGTCTTATCATCAACGATACTCGTGTTTTTCTTCAAGTTTCAGTCAGGAATTGGGAGACATCAAGAGGAAGTGTGGCTCTAAGGAACCTCCAGGACATCTTGATTGAAGATAGTTCAAATTAATTTGTATTTTCATTTGGTATGGGAGGATAGTTAACTTCAAAGTTTGGTTGGGACACTCTTTTTCTTGAGAGATTTTTCAGTGTGACCGGCATACGGGACAATACACCACGTGTCATTATACAAATGATAAGATATGTGTGTTAAAAAGTTAATAACTTAAAAAATAAAATTTCTCATCACTTACATAAAAATATATGATATACTATCCGTGTTCCCGTCATAATGAAAAATTTCTCATTTTTCTCTTCAGCCAAGTTAAAATTGCCAACAAATTTTTTATCGAGGCACTTATTTGTATCTTATTCTCACTTTTTACGCTTTCATTTCTTTCAAAAGATATCGTACTTCTTTTAACAAAAAGAAAAAAAAGAAAAAAAAACCTTTTGATGGCAAGAATCTCACATCCAAATGGGAACAACAAAGGACCCGTATTCTAACACAAGTTCCCAACGAATCCCATGCATATTTAAAGGTTTCCGGCACAGCATTATGCTATAAATTTCACCATTAATTTTCTTGTCAAAAAGATGATGCATACGAATTAAATTCATATGTGTACCTTTTGCAGACAGAACAGTGTTCTTAGATTTACTTTCTTCAGTGGAGATATATAACCTAGCAATAGATGCAGCCGTTAATTAAAAAGTTAGAATCCGGATCTTGCTGGATCTTCTTTGGAATCTATGAATTGTATCCGTTTATCGTGAGATCATAAATTATTTTAAATATTTTTATTTAAAATTAAATACAAATATTATTTAATAAAAATTGATCATACGATGTAAAATAAACAAACACAATTTACAGATCCCCAGAATTCTTCCCAAAAAAATCCAGAGGATCATATTGGAAAAAGTTAATGCTCGACTAATTCTAGGAGTTGCAAATAATTTACAAATTAAATGATATAATTTTAGATAATTATATTATTAAATAAATATTAATTAATATGTTTATTTTTTATTAATAACTTATTATTTGATTTGCACATTTAATTTAAAAATTTCGTTTACCGAACATTACCCTATAAAATAATAGTGAATTATAAATAAATAATGACATCGTACACTGTTAGGAGTAACAGCGCGGCGTGAGGGAGTGGTGAGTGGGGAGGACACATGCAGGACACGTAGCATATAAAGCCTGAAGAAATGTAAGCTACCCCTGCATGCCAGCATTACATAGCATACAAACCCTACTACCAATGCCAGAGAAAGTGAGAGCAAAAGAAGCAATCTAATGCAGTAGCTTTTCCTCTTCCAATTAATTGTTAGGTCATCTTCTAGGCTTGTTTTAGCCTTCCGGTCATTCAAGATATTTCAAGATATTAATATTTTAATAAATAATCCAAGATTATATTTGCATTTGTCTCCAATCGAGGGTGAAATGGCTCGTTTTAACCTTGTCACAAAAAACCGTCTCCAACCGAGAGCCAAACATAATTTATTATTTAAATTTGAAAACTACAACAACTTAAATTTAAAAATTACAACGATAACTGACCCAAAAAACCAAAAAAATTAGAACTTAACTTTAATGAATGGTTTAGGTATTTATAGGGAAAAAATTAGAATTTTTAAGAATTTGAAAAAAAATTAGCCCAAAAAACCAAAAAAAAAAAAAAAAAAAGAATATAACGGCTAGCTGACTGGCCGTTGTATTCAAATTTTTTTTTAAGCAATCCTGTCGGTTATAAACGACAGAAATATATTTCTGGCCATCCCCGGGCTAGATGGCTGGTTGCATGCAGCCAGCCCTCTAGCCTTCTAGCCCTCTCCGATTTCGTGGGGCCTTCTCAAATTCCATAGCCCTCTGGCCCTCTGGATCCTTCAGTTGGAGATGACCTTAACTTCAGTACAATATATGAAAAATTAAATTACCCTAAATCATTAATATTAGTAGTTGAACTTTAATACAGTATTTAATAAAGAAGTTAAATGGTTCATTAATTCACTTTTTAAATAATCTCATCTTTTAATTTTTAAACTCAATATTTAAGAATGAAACCTAATTTGTTTAAATAGTTTGATCAAGTATTCTAGCATCATTTATTGGGTTTAATTTATGTATTTATACTTTCAATATCCTACAAATTATGAAATTTGAACAAATTCATAATAATTTTCTATGATATAATAATTACTTAAGAACAAGAATAGAGTAATATTCTTCACATAGTTCTAACAGAAAAACAATGTACCCACGTAATTATTAATATATTTTAAGAAATTATAGATATACTTTAAAACATAAAATAAATACATGTAATTAACATGGGTACATTCAACAAAAAAAAATATAGGTACAAATAAAACAAAAAAGTGTGGGTACATATTAAAATTTAAAATTATGGTACAAATTAAAACCAAAAAAAATATTGGTACAAACTTAAAAAATGGGTTCAAATTAAAAATAGAAATATAAAAATAAATATATATTTGGAAATGATTAATTAGTTTTTCACCTTTTTAGATTGATATATAATGACATGTAAATAATTTAATATTCAAGTAATGATATGGACAAAAATTAAAAAACCTTGATCAAAATTAAAAAATAAATAAGATTTCAATTAATGAAAAATAAAAATAAAGAATGAGAACTTAATTTATTCTTAAAAATAACACCATGTTTATCAAATAGTTAACCTAATTTTTAGTTTGATCAAACTTTGGTAGAGTTAAACTTTGAAATTGTTCTAGAATATTATATGATTTTAATTATCAAGCAACGGGTGAGATGATAAAAAGGATGGCCAGTAGATAAAACGAGAAACTTGATAACGACCAAAATTTTAAATAAAATTTACAAATCAAATAATAAGTCACTAATAAAAAAAATAAGTACGTTAATTAATATTTAATTAATAATTTAAATATTATTTAATTTACAAATTTAATCTTAAAAATTTTAATTTTTCTAAAATTACTCTATTAATAATCTTAAACCGTGGTTAAAGACAAATGAATCCGTGCAAAGTGCAAACGTAGAGAGGGGGTTGAGTGCACAGAGTCTTTTATAGATTCTTCTGCTTGGGCTGTCTGCAAAAATATTTAAGTGTCATGGCGGTCTTTTTACACACTATTTTAGGTCAGTCTTCCACGTGCTCCTGGGGACTCTCTCCCTCTCCCTCTCCTCCCTCTCCCTCTCCCTCTCTCTCTCTTCTATGCCATGATATAATTATTTTTCCCACTCAATTACACCTTCTGACCATCTATGCTTCTCCTGTTCTCTGTTTTGTTCGCTTCCATTCCCCGTCTCTCAATCCACAGCACAGAAACCAGAAAAACCAAAAAAAATCCCCAACCCATTGTGCAGAAAGATCAAATCTACCTCCCCAGAAAGAAAAGATTTGATCTTGGCAACGAATTTGGAAGATATGAATGCTGTGGCTGATCAAGATCAAGACATGGGAGATGGAATGCAGTGCAGTGACCATCCATACAGAAGCAACCCAGGTGGGATCTGCGCTTTCTGCCTCCAGGAGAAGCTCGGCAAGCTTGTTTCTTCCTCCTTCCCTCTCCCCATCCACGCTCCTGCAACCTCCTCTTCTTCCTCCCCTTCTTTTAGATCTGACATTATTAACGGCGGCAATGGAGCTGCTGCTGCTGCTGCTGCTGCTGCTGGTCCTTCTTCCTCCGCCGCCTCCCTCGCCCTCTCCCTCTCCGTCCACCCAACTTCTTCGTCATCGGCAAAACCCAGAAGCATTGGTAGTAATTATCGCCACGAGGATGAGTTTTATAACACAAGGATGGCCAGGATTTCATTTCTTTTGGCTAAGAAGAAGAAGAAAGTGAGTGACGGTGCTGCTACTACTGGTACCGGTGGTGCTACTGTTGTATCTTCGGATAGGGAAGCTGCTAACATGGTGTTCAAGCGGAGCAAGTCTACGACCAACCCGCGGCGGGGTCACCATTTTCTGGATGGTTCAGAGGATTTTAGTCCAAGGAAGAGAGGCGGGTTCTGGTCGTTTCTGTATCACTCCTCCACCAAGAACTCGTCACACGCTCTTAACAAGAAGACAATGGACAAGTCCAGCTTCAGAGACAACTCCACCTCCAAGATCTCTTCCACTTCTTCCTTCACATCCGCCCAAAAGGACTCCAAAAGCTTCGGGTCTTCTTCTCTGAGGAATAGAAACGAACTAGCGGTCGACGCGGACGACGACAGCAACAGCCCAAACAGCAGTCAAGCAACCGCCGCCTCGGCCTCCTCCTTCGAGCGGAAGGTCTCGAGATCCAGATCCGTCGGCTGCGGAAGCCGAAGCTTCTCCGGCGACTTCTTCGAGCGAATCTCAACTGGGTTCGGCGACTGCACTCTCAGAAGAGTCGAGTCGCAGAGAGAAGGCAAGCCCAAAGCAGCCCACCGCGGTGGCGAACACAACCACTGCATGAAAGAGCGAGTGAAATGCGGCGGGATTTTCAGCGGTTTCATGATGACGTCCTCGTCTTCGTCATCGTCGTCGTCGTCTTACTGGGTTTCGTCCTCCGCCGAAGGGCCGCTCGTCAACGGCCGTAACCGGAGCTGGGGGTGGGCGTTTGCGAGTCCGATGAGAGCATTCACCAAACCTTCTTCTAAAGATGGGAAGAGGGACATAGTTAGACAAGCTTCAGATAAGAACACGGCTCCAAACTTGAATGCGATTCCTTCCTTGCTATCAGTCAATAGTTGATTATGTTCATTAGCATAATACACATTAAACTCTGTTAATTAATTACTTAATTTACTACTTGTTTATTATTAATTACTCTATTAGCATCTCCCTGTGTTTATTTTGGCTTGATTTGTTGGTTGGCTGTCTTGATCTTACATCGTTCATTTTCTGGGTTTCATTGTAGACATCATTTTGAAATATGATTAAGCAACATTGTACGCAAGTTAGCGGTTTTGCCTTAGTTAATAACCTTCACTCATGTACTCGAGATTTACGTCGAATTGTACGTCAATATTGTGCAAAGGGCTTGTAACTCAGTTAAGTAAAATATATCGCTCTTACGTTTGGAGATTTTACGTCAATGGTGTAAGAATTTGTAGCTACTTCTCCATTTTTGGATTGAATAAGTCCACCACCATGGTGAAGTGATATTGACCACATTTTTCAATTATCTGTTCTGTTGTTTTGAATTTGTATTATCTTGTATATTTTTTTACGTAATTTGGAGTGTTGAGTTATGGCAATTAAAAATTTAAGAGAGTTTATGAAAAAGTGTTGTATGTGTTGTGGGTTTCAGATGTCACATGGATGCACGTATTTGAAAGTTGTTTGGACAAACTGTAAGGTCTAAATGGATGCATACATACAAATATCACAGAGGCCCACGTTAGAGAATCCCCAGCACTATTTGGATTTTGGACTTATACTGGAATAATTATATATTTCTTTCATGATGATCCTTTGACAATACATACTTAAATAGTCTGATTAATTTTAATGGCCCACCCCCTCCAGCTTGGTTCTTTATTAACGTGCAAAGTTTTCAAAGATGGAGAATGCAAATTGAGATTATTTCAAATTGTAACTCTTTATACTATGTCATCTTAAAATTTAATGTCGATTATGTTGTTAATATTATAAAATGTTGT